>NC_135656.1:39674123-40343580 GCF_964188315.1 Podarcis muralis | reverse complement strand
CACACGTATCTATCTACACATGAGCTTTAAGCATTCTTGCAAGAAGGAAATCTTTTATGTGGAGCAACCGTGTCCCATCCTGGACAAGTATCTACACTCTGAGAGGCTTCCAACACATATAAAAACATAATAAAACTATACAAGTCTGCTTTCAGATGCCTTCTAAAGATTGTAAAGTTACATCTCCATGACCCAGGGGCTGCATAACTCCACCCCCCCAACTTTTCTCTGATGAAAATAGGGACATCCTAAGGACTCTCCCTGGAAAATAGGGAAACTTGGAGGGTCTGTAAGGACTGTCTATCTTGATATATTTTCTTGTCATCATAGGCTTTTTAGAATTGTGCTTTTGTCTCTGGGTCATGTTGTCATGCCACACAACTGTTCCAATTCATTTTTTTTTAAAGTAAAATGCTGTACTTTCTGTCTTTACTTCCTGCCTTTAAAAATTACTTTTAATGCTATCGCCCACCCTCAAAAGGAATATGTCTATTCTCTTGACTGATTATTCTTACACAACTGGGTTGCCACAGGGACTTGTGCTTAGCTACCAAGAATGTAAGAGATAATTATATAGAAGATGCCCAGATCAGCATGTTTACTTGCTTGGGGTCAGGGGTGGGGTAGCAGCAGAAGAATGTGGAGAGAAGGAAGTCGCCTTTTGGGCTTTTTGCTCAAAATATGCTTCTTGTCTCCCCCACCTCCATTCGTTGAAACAATGCAGGAAAAGATGTGCCTAATGAAGTTTGAATTACTTGAAAGGTTTTCTCACCACAGGCATGGAAGAACTAACAGAGCACATTTCTACCTGTTACTTAATGCTATAGATGCCAATAAAAAGTTTTCTGCAGCTGAATTTGAATACCTTTGAGGGGAAGACCGCTTGAAGGAGAGGAATGTTG
The DNA here is from genome assembly GCF_964188315.1 of Podarcis muralis. Classification (NCBI taxonomy): domain Eukaryota; kingdom Metazoa; phylum Chordata; class Lepidosauria; order Squamata; family Lacertidae; genus Podarcis; species Podarcis muralis. The sequence continues at coordinate 40,342,678 of NC_135656.1, read as the reverse complement.
AACTTTCTCCTGCTTCCTCTGGCTTGGATTAAATTTCAATTTGATTTAAATTTCACAGCAAGAGAAAAGTTCTTCCCCTACCCATCTGTTGTTCATGGATGATGTTGTTCTATTTCAGGGTGGTCAAAATTTGTTTGTTTTTTTTAAATAATATTTATTACTTTTCCAAAAAATTAAACACTAAAAAGACAATACAATACAATACATTAAACTAACAAAACAAAGGTAAAGGTAAAGGTAAAGGTACCCCTGCCCGTACGGGCCAGTCTTGCCAGACTCTGGGGTTGTGCGCCCATCTCACTCAAGAGGCCGGGGGCCAGCGCTGTCCGGAGACACTTCTGGGTCACGTAGCCAGCATGACAAAGCTGCATCTGGCGAGCCAGAGCCGCACACGGAAACGCCGTTTACCTTCCCGCTAGTAAGCGGTCCCTATTTATCTACTTGCACCCGGGAGTGCTTTCGAACTGCTAGGTTGGCAGGCGCTGGGACCGAACAATGGGAGCGCACCCCGCCGCGGTGATTCGAACCGCCGACCTTTCGATCGGCAAGCCCTAGGCGCTGAGGCTTTTACCCACAGCGCCACCCGCGTCCCTAACAAAACAAAACAAAACAAAAGCAATAAAATAAATCAAACAATTTCATTATCCCATCTTTCATTCACTTATTTCCACGACCTCCTCACACCTCCCTTTTTGTATTCCACTTCTGTTAATTATTTAAGCAATTCCTTTCCATCTTCCTCTGTTTTCTATCCTATAATTATCTTAACTCATTCTAACCTTATTTTTCCTTTAATACTCTATTAATCTATTTATACTTAATTCCTTATAACGTTTCTACTAAAGCCATATAACTTCCTTCCAACATTTTTCTAACATTCATTAATTTTACAGTATTTCTGTAAATAGTCTTTAAATTTTTTCCAGTCTTCTTCCACCGACTCTTCTCCCTGGTCTTGGTTTCTGCCAGTCATTTCCGCCAGTTCCATATAGTCCATCAACTTCATCTGCCATTCTTCCCGGGTGGGTAAATCTTGTGTCTTCCAATATTTTGCGATGAGTATCCTTGCTGCTGTTGTTGCATACATAAAGAAAATTCTATCCTTCTTTGACACCAATTGGCTGACCATGCCCAGGAGAAAAGCCTCTGGTTTCTTCAGAAAGGTATATTTAAATACCTTTTTCATTTCGTTATAAATCATCTCCCAAAATGTCTTAATCCTTGGGCATGTCCACCAAAGGTGAAAGAATGTGCCTTCAGTCTCATTACATTTCCAACATTTATTGTCGGGCAAATGGTAATTTTTTGCAAGCTTGACTGGTGTCATGTACCATCTGTAAATCATTTTCATTAAGTTTTCTCTTAGGGCATTACATGCCGTGAACTTCATACCTGTGGTCCATAACTGTTCCCAGTCAGCCATCATTATGTTATGTCCAACATCTTGTGCCCATTTAATCATAGCTGATTTCACCGTTTCATCCTGAGTATTCCATTTCAACAGCAAGTTATACATTTTTCACAAATTATTAATTTTGGAATCTAACAATTCTGTTTCCAATTTTGATTTTTCCACCTGGACAGGGTGGTCCAAATTTTGATTGCAAGCGGGCTGCTAGAGTACTTCAGCGAGTGAGCCCAAAATTTGACAACCCCCACCAAACTTCATGCTGCCTAAGCCTGGTGCTAGGCTTTGGGAAGGACAAGGCGTGAGGCTCTGGCAGCATTCTAGAGCCCCCTCACTTCCTTCTCAAAGCTGGAAAAGCACTAACTAGGCTTTGTGTTGGAGACAGGAGGACTCTGGGACCCTGTCAGAGCCGGCCTTCATGCCTCCTTCCTAAAGCCCAGCGCCTTGCTTACCTGACTTTGGGAAGGAATTTGAGCGCTGGGGGAGGAGGCATCAAATGTTGCCAAAGGCCACCAAAAAGGACCTTGAGGGCTACATGTGACCCTTGGGCTGTATGTTGGACCATAGCGTTTTGCTAAGTTTAGTTACATGTTTTGTTGAGATAGCAACATAACACACAATAAGATTACTCAGGAGTTTTTCCACAAAGAAAGCTTAGCCCTAATTTTTAATTGATGCGAAAATGTTCTAGAGGCAGCATGACAATATGTATTTCTCAAATATATTAACTTACTACGAAAATATCCTGTTTCCTTCATCCATATCCTATGTCCAAACTGGAAGATGCATCAGGTAAGAAACTTGTGACTGAACGTGACTGAAAATGAAGGACGAACACACCAAATATTGACAATGTTTTCAATAGCAGATATCGACTGCACATCGGTTATTTGTACCATGCAGTCTAAATTAATGCTTCTTTTCACAAGGGTGATTGCTTCACTATCTGTGTCGTAACACACTTCCTGTTCATCCAGACTGGCAAGCTCAATGTGACTTTTAGGTCGGCTTGTTCATTGGCCATGAAAGCTCTCCCAATTTATTCAGTCTTCGTATGATTTGCTGCAGTCCATTTGACAAAGGTAGATAAGGCAGTGGAGAGTTATATATTTCCTTTCAGGGTGGGTGGGTGGCTCACTTGATTTCCGTCAAAACTTGGTGGCATTTCCAGAATTTATTTGCTGCGAAGTAGAGCAATTCCTTCTAGACGCTGGTTGAAATCAGGAGATGCCAGCTCAGATCTGACTAGGAATCTACTCACCGAGGGGTCTGGCCTACCATCCTTACCAGCATTAGGATGGCCATTGATGGATAAAAAGGTGAGGTTGTCGGTGCTGGGTGGGTGGTTGTGTTTGAATGTGGATATTGTGGTTTAAAAATATATATTACAGTTGGACCTTGGTTTTTTAATAGCTTAGTTCTTGAACATTTTGGCTCCTGAACGCCGCAAACCTGGAACATAGTGTTCTAATTTGTGAACTATTTTTGGAAGCTGAACGTCTGACGGGGCTTCCGCAGCTTCCGATTGGCTGCAGGAGCTTCCTGCAGCCAATTAGAAGCCACATTTTGGTTTTCAAACATTTTGGAAGTTGAACGGACTTCAGGAATGGATTCCATTTGACTTCTAAGGTACGACTGTGTTAAAGAAAATGTACATTGTTGTCAGTAACATGTAATTCTGTACCCAACCTTGATGTTGAAGACATAGAAATTAACCTATTTTCAGCCCAGGTCTAGAGCTTATGTTGATGATTAACCCATCTTTCCTAGTGGAACACATACTGGAAATAAAAGAACTAAGATTATTTGGAGAAGGTTGGAGTTGGGGTTTGGCTGGGGCTCTAATAAGCAGTTGTGTTTTCACCTTGTCTTTCTTAAGTAGTTTCCTGGATATATTTGACCAAAAGAAGAGCCTCGGAGGAAGATGGAAGTGGCTGTAACAGGAGCTCTGCTCCTTCTCTGGGTTCTCTTCATCTTCATTTTCTATTCCTTAAAAATGTACAAGGAGAAAAGCCAGCTACCTCCAGGCCCCACTCCCTGGTTCTTCCTGGGGAACCTGCTGCAGAAAGATGTCATGCCTCTGAGCAAAAACTATTCAAAGGTAAAGCCGTTTCTTGTTGCGGTTTCTCTCTGTTCCCTTGTCCCTGTGGCACGGCAGAAACAACCATTGTCTGGAATGAAGCAATGTGTAGAGGAAGGACAGAAGGTTAATTGTTCCCTCTTTTGCTTATATACTTTTCCATTCTTCCTTATAATAAAGGCACAGATTTCTGCTTCCCTTCTCTTTCCTTATTTTTATTTGCATTTTTTTATTACTTGATTTTACTAGGTTTTTGTTTTTTTACTGTTGGCATGTGTCTATTTTGCATGCTTTTTAGAGCTTCCCTGAATCAACTTAAGATCCCTCCAGACAATTGGTTTATTCAGCATTCATCATTAATTGTGATTTGCTTGCACAAAACTTAAAAAGAAGTTATATATTTTTTTGAACAATTGTTCTGATTTGCTTGCAGGGTGGTTCTATGATAATGAGCATTCATTCATTCTTTATTCATCCTGGTTAGCTTGCAGGTTGCTTATAGTCATTTATTCATCCCATGCTTTTCAATGTATTTCCCCATCGCTTTCAAAACAGCAAAAAGTCCTCTTTTTTAAAGTGGATTTATTGCACTAGGATTATGTTAACTGCACAGACCCAAAATTATGGTATGTGCTTGAATCCCTCTTGCAAAATAATGACAGTCTGGAGGCATCCTAACTGAAGGACTCACAATAAATAGCAATATTCCTTTAGAAAAAGCACAGCAGCAGCAACAGCAGCAATATACATTAGATTTTTACTTAATTTTTTTATTTATTAAATTTCTATACTGCTCATCATCTGAGGATCACAGGGTAGTTTCCAAGATGGAATTCTGAAACCATTAAGTTGCAAGCCTGCTGTATTCGGGTATATCTGTAAATACATCCAGTCAAAGGGTAGTGTAGGCACATTGCCAAGCCCTGTCCCTTCCAGTGCATGATACCTATAACATGTGAAAAACCCTCCACTACTCATGGAGACTCTTACACAATTTTAAACCCTGTTTGTGCTTGGCAGGTCACATGGGAGTAAATTCCAATATACTTCCATAACAGTATTGTACTGTAACCTAAATAATTGTTAGAAGATCACTTAGGGTAGTTGTCCCCAAATGTGATAAATAACACGCTGAAGCAGAACCAGGCAGTATGTCAAGAAGCATGGCCCCGTGTTCATTGATTGGCCTGGACATAATTATATGGTCATGCTTTAGAGATATGAAGCAGTGGTTGATCATATGACGTGATACCTATTGCAGTGTCATACCTGTTAAAGGGGCAGCTAAATTTCTTTTCTTTATGTACCTGTCTTGCAAAGTGAATCAAACACCTGATGAAGTTGGTGTGGCTGAACATAGGATTTATTTCACAAGACTATCTTTCTTTTATGGAGGCAGTTCAAAATGTGGTTTCGCCTCATTTAGGAACAGCCTTCTAGCAGCCCATTCTCTAAGGAGCCATCCAGGTGTCCTTTTTATTACACATTCATGCTTATTTGTACTCATGATGACATTGGAGTAGTTACACACAATCCCATTTCGAATACTGTTTGCACTTGCAAAAGTTCTGAGGTGGACACACTGTTTTGTTCCAGTCAGTGCACGTCCCATAGCTTCCTGTTCTAATCCTGTACATAGTTATAGCCCAAATGTTCAGGTGTGTGTGTCTTTTGTTGCACTCCAGTATATACAATGCATAGATGTAAATTTTATGAAATAAATAAATGTATCCTTCCAGATGGCAATACTGAGATGTATTGCAGAACAACTAATAAAGCTGAATTCTGCCACTAATGCACTGTTACTGCATCAATGACATGTTGCAGCATATGCCTGCAAAACCCCGCACAAAACAAGCTGCAGGTGCCCTAAGAGATATTGCAACCGTTCCTTAAGATAATTACTCTAGTGGAAGTTTCACTGCCTAATTAAATAACACTTTCTTTGTGCCCTCAGCTGGTTGAGAAATATGGCCCTATGTTCACTGTCTGGATGGGACCCAAACCTGTGGTCGTGCTTTGTGGATTTGATGCGGTAAAAGATGCTCTGATGGATCATGCTGAAGAGTTTGGTGGGCGTATTAGCAGCCCCATCAGTGATCGAATGACCAAAGGCCATGGTAGGCTATTTGTTCTTATTTTTTATGTATAGCTCAGCTCTACTTTGATTTGTAATGCAGTCCCCAATTCAGGGCCAAACTAGTTGTGTGAGTACCATTAACATTTTGTTCATAAATAGCCAGCACAAAGAAGTCTGAGTAATCTTGGGGCCATAGACAATGGGAAGGAGAAGCTTGACTCTCTCTACTTGCCATCAAAAAGTGTCTTTCTAAAGCTGTATATGCATTTCAGGGCAATTTGTTCCCCATGTGCACCAATGAGAGCATTTAAGAGGCAATTAGAAGTCTCAGAGAGGTGGTTTTTGTTACCATGGTGGCATGTAGAGAGAGTCTAACCTCCATGGTCCCAGTTTTGCTCAGACTTCTCTGTAGCTGCTATTTGTATAACCATGATAATAAGCATCATGTCTAGGAAAGAAAGAAAGACAAACACTATCAAGCAAGGCATTATTGTTTGCTGTGGCCCGCTTCTCCAAAGAACCATTTTTGAAAATCAATTCCCCCCAAAGAAGCTGGTTTCCCGCCCCCCCCCAAGAGAAACTGTCCCACCCATAAACACTCATAAATATAAACTTGCCACTCAAAACATCATCCATTTATTGAGTCTGCAAACTGAAAATAGCAACTGTATATGTTGCTACGTCTCTCCTGGGCCAAAGCATGCCATTCTGAACATGGGTGACATGATTTCACTTTCGCACCCCAACAGCAGCCAACACTGTGGCCTGGAGTCAGGCAAGGCAGTATGTCATGTCTCCTGCCATCCATTAGTATGCTGAACTGGACGTACTTACTCTACCAAAGAGCAAAAATCCCTTACACAACACGGGACTTGGCTGTTGTGGCCTACCTTATCAGGCTAATTGAGAGAATGACCGCTCCCCACATTAAATGGGGGGGGCGCCCTTTGCGTGGTCGTGTGCAGCCCCCTCTACCCTATGTGGCACCATTACCACAGGCTTGGCTTCATCTTCCCCAGGTGGGATACCTGGAGGTCTCCGCCTAACTCAGCCAGTTGCCCAATCCCACCTGGGGAGGTGTTGCCAAGGTGATCAGGCTAGGTAGGGAGAGGGACCACCTGCCCACACAATAGGGGGAGGATCTTACTTGGGACTTATCAGGATAATTGAGAGAATGGGAACAACTGGTTGCTGAACTGTAACTACAAATGGGGATATAATTTTAAGGTGGAAAGCACCAGAACCACCTTTTCATGTAGAAACTTCCTGCTGGTTCCTGTTGGGTCAAGAACTGACGGAATGACCTTCCTCTCTTTTTTTCCAGGGATAGACAACTCTAGTGACATGGAATGGAGAGAGCTGCGCAGATTCACAGTTATGACACTGAGAGACTTTGGAATGGGGAAGAGATCAATGTCTGAGAGGGTGCAGGAGGAGGCTGTTTGCCTGGTGGAGGCACTGGCAGCCACAAAAGGTCACCTAGCTCATTAAAAAATAAAACCTAGAAAGCACTATCCCAGGGCAAGGAGAGGGCATTTTTTCGATTGTACTGGTATATTGGAATGGGCACCTATAGTATGTAAGCTTTTGACATAGTTAGAATATGTGGCTGTCGGGCTCAGTGGCTGCAGAGAGGCAAGCTTTTCCCATTTGTCCTTTCAACTCTCTGCACATGTGAACCCCAACTCATGTGTTGAACTTCCAGCTTAATATTTTCCACTAATCCAGTAATGCCTATGACAGTCTACCTACACTTCTTAGGTGTGCACACTGAAGATTATACTGTGTGCAAATTATTTCAGTGAAAATTGTTGGGTTTATATTTATTTATTTAATTATATACGTTACATATTCAAATGATATAGGTAAGACACATAACTTTGAATATTCAAATACTATAAATAAAACTCGTCGTGTATTCTTCACCTTTAACATTGCAGTTGTATATCCACATTTAATCAACTATTGTTACACCTTTTCCTTTCCCCATAAACACTTGTGGCTCCCCTCCCCCCCATGCATGGCTTCTTTGATTCTATTTACTAATACAGTGGTACCTCGGGTTAAGTACTTAATTTGTTATGGAGGTCCGTACTTAACCTGAAACTGTTCTTAACCTGAAGCACCACTTTAGCTAATGGGGCCTCCTGCTGCCGCTGCACCACCAGAGCACAATTTCTCTTCTCATCCTGAAGCAAAGTTTAAGAACCTGAGGTACTATTTCTGGGTTAGCGGAGTCTGTAACCTGAAGCGTCTGTAACCTGAAGCGTATGTAACCTGAGGTACCACTGTAATACTAATGTGTTTATACTTACTAACTTATTCAAAATTCCATCTTCAACATCATAATTCTTGTCTTTGTGAGCTCAGTCTATGCTCATCAATAGATTCTGGTTGGAGCATCTTTGTACCATGTAATCATCAACACATTTCCATTCCTTGGGTTTATTTTTATTTTTATTTAGTGTCAACATGGCCTTGTGGGCCAACTGAAACTCTGCTGCAGGCAATACTAGCAGAATTGGCATCAAATGGGTTAATTAAGCGGAATGTTATGACAGAGAAATGAGGGGGCGGGATTCATTATTTGGACTATGGATGGGGTAGGTGGCAGGGGGTGGGTGGGGGGAGAGAAGAAACCCAGTGCCTCTTTTTTCTGCCTCTCACTTCCCAAAAATTATGTTTAATTAGAGTTTAAAAATAAAAATAAAAAGTAGCACAGCCCCCTGAATTGACTTAGGACTGGATACAATTTGAGTGTTGCCCAGGTTGCCCTGAATATTGTGTCGGAGCCAATATGTGGACCCAGATTCAGGCCTCACATCAGGTCGGTGTCAGGGGTACAGCTGTGCACAGCCCTCTTGATTACAGCATTTTACTACTACTTTTAATTTCTTTAACATTTGGTTCTTGGGGTTGATGGAAATGCAATCTACCAGGTTCAAGCTGTTTAAACAGTTTTTAGAGTTAATTTTGTATTGGGGTCTGAAGATGGTGGGGTCCACTTTCATCAGGCCTTGCTGACTGTCTTCGGTTCCTCCTACAGGACAGGGCTTTGATCCGACAACTAGAATCACATCCGCTGTTTCCAATGTGATCTCATCAGTCATCTTTGGGACTCGCTTTGACTACGCAGACAAGACCTTCCTAAAGCACCAACGCATTATAGAGAACCAAGTTGACTTCTTTCAATCTTTCTTGGGACTGGTAGGTTGTTCCTTCTGTGTTGCAAACATTTTCCTTTCTACCATGAAAAGGAAAAACAAAACCTAGCTTGTTGGAGTATGAATGATGGCACAAAGGGTTCACAAATGTGTGCCTGCCTAACTATCAGATGAAAATAATGTTCTGAAAATGTCTTTGACAGGATTGAGATGGAAATTGACACAATCACAAAGTTCCAGTGATTTCAGGGGAGAAACTGGACCCTTGAGCAGGGCAGGCAGCAGAAAAGTTGGAGGACTTAACTGGGCTGTTTACTAATAGCAGCAGATCTCCCTTTCCTTTCCTGCCCCCCCCCCCTTTTACTTTGCCATTGCTCCCCCCCTCCCATTTGCCTGGCCACCATTTCCCTCTGGATACAATATAACTGTGGAACATTGCAAGAGAGAAATGGCTGCCACCACAAAAAATGGCAGTCACCAACAGGGGCTACACTTTTTGTATGGATGTCACCCTACAGTTTCCATCCCCACAACACCCCAGAACAATACACCATACAGGTTTATCCTAATGTAATAAAATGGTACCCAAGCTACTGAAGAAAGAGCCACGAAGGTGTGGGGGAAGGGACAATTGTTCCTATGAATCACAAACTGCTCCCCAGAAATTTACTGCCCTCATAAAACTTCACAATCAGTAAAGGGAACCACAAAAATTTCTGTCCCAACAGGAGCCTTACTTGTTTCATTTTTCAATTTTAAATAATTGTTGATTACTGGGATAGGTCTGTCTATTGTGCAATATGATATGCATTAAAAATGGCAGACATTTCCACATTAGCGGATGACAAAATAGAAGAAAGACTTGTGCAAAATGCACCAATTGCAGGAGAATGGGAAATTCCAGTTGAAAGTGAGAATGAGTGTTGGAACAGACTGAGGCACATTTGTACATATATATATATATATATACATATATATATATACATATATATATATATATATATATATATATATATATATATATATATATTCCATTTTAATACATCAAAAAGTCAAAAAAGAAAACAAAAAAATTAAAACACATACAGTATACAATCCTTATTTTTCTATAACATATTTCCCTGACTTCCCCACACCTCCCCTTCCTATATTCCAATTCAAATTCGTTAGTTCAACAAGTTCTTATCCCCAATTTTTAACCTTTTTATATTTAGTTCATTTTAAAAAACCAATTTTACCTTATAAACATCAATATTTGTACATCAGTTCTCATTCTTAAAACTTTTTTCTAAAGTCGACCCAAATTCCCTTCCACGAATTCCCCAATTTTCATACTTATAACAAGACAAAATAAAAAGAAAGAAAGACAGATTATAATTATGCACCCTTTGGATTCCCAAACCCCACCCCTCCCCTTTCCCGGTTTCAATCCCCAACAAATGTCCATCAGTCTTAGTCTACTATCAGCCTGGAGATCTCACGTCCGAGGCTCTTAATTCTCTCTCAATTCCTCTCTGCCGGTTTTTTTTTATAGTCTTTAGTATTAAGCACCAGATCTCGGAGAAGCTCTGGCCCTATAGGGTCGATGTTTCTTCCAGCCAGACCTCCATACTTAAAAGTGGAGCCCAAATCTTGTTTCTTACTCCTTTCAAATCCAAATGTCCCCAAAGCTCCAGCTTCCACCTTAAACAATTTTGTAATCCTTAGGTCTTCAGATCTCCACATAAGGAGATCTCTCCATTCTTCAATCTCCAATTCAAACCAGATTTTCGTCATCAAATTCTTATTTTCCTTTATAGCCAACATGTCAGGCCTCTGGCTCTCCTTTGTCATCTGCAACATTACGTCTCCTCCTTCCTTTTCCTCAGAAACAACATATGTCTCTTTCTCCACACTCTCAAAACTCTCAAGTTTCTCCTCTTGTCCAGCTGCATGAACTTCCTGAATCAAGTCCTTATCAAATTCAATGAGTTTGTTTACTGTTAAGTCCAGAGTTGCAACATTGGTAGCCAAAACATCAATTTGGCCTTGTAACTTTCCCAAGAGAAGAAAAACTCTGTCCAGTTTAGCTTGAATTTCCCCTCCTTCAGCCATTCTTGTAATGTCCCAAAACCCCCTCTAGAGGGATTTTGGTTACTTAGTATTCCTTCTAGTTCAAATCCAAAAATTCAAGTTAGTTTGTATCAGTTCTTCCTTGTTTTCAACAAATTGTAACAAAATTGTAACAGATATAACCAGCAGAAGCAACAGAAACAAAGTTCTCTTTTTCCGTCTTGACAGCTAATTTGACAGCTGTCAAACACTTTAGTACCTCTTCAACAGACTCTCTCACGGATCACTCCCGGGTCCGGGGGGGTGGCACTTCAGCTCCCAAAATTAACTTTTATCCTCCAGTAAGATTACTTATACTGCCAAATCGTGAAATTAATGTCTTTTACCCAATAAAAAGAAGAAAGTTCTCTCGACCTTAGTTAGCTGGTTCTTGCTTTAGATTATTTATAAGAAGGGGAGACGGACTTCCTGTTTGCGCCTTCCCCGATCGTGCCTAATTATATAAAAAAATATTTCCTTTACAAATCCAATTTCCGTACTACTCACGGGTTGTTGTTTTAGAGTCCAATTGTTCACAAGAAGAAGTCAGCGCTCTCCGACCATGGCATGCAGCTTCACTCCGTAGGAGAAGCAGTCGACTCTCAGCACCGCGCCGCTCACCCCGTCCCCCGTTCCGAAGCCTTTAAAAAGGCTCCTTTGCAGGTCGGGGGGGGGGGCGCAAATGGTGCCCGCCAAGTCACCAGGTTCACAGGCTTCACCGCCTGTGATTTTTGAGGGTCCCCGCGTCGCTGCAGCGGCAAGACCCAAATCCTACGGAGCTGATTCCCTCCGGAGCTCGGAGGGAATCCGCCATTAGCCGATGGCGCTAACCCGGAAGTCCACCCACATTTGTACATCTATAGAGGTATCCTGGTGGGAGGAGTTGCTAAGTGTGGGGAGCCACGCCTAGATCATCAGTTAAAACAAGCTACCCAGGATGTCGTTGTTCTTGTTGTTCTGCCCTTCACCCTAAGGTCCCAGGGCAGGTTACAACAATTGAAACACAAAGTTAAAAACGGTTGAAAACAACTTATATACACCTCAGATGTCAAAAGCCGGAGTGAAAAGGCATGTCTTCAGCATTCGTCAAATCCTGTATAATGAAGATGCCAGGCACACCTCTGTGTAGAGGGAGTTCCACAACTGAAGGGTTGCCACAGACAATACCTGGACCATGAGCCTCTGAGGGAAGTGCAACAACCAATAGGGTCCCCTCTGCCACTCTTAGCACCTGAGGAAGTCTGCAGGAAAGGAAAAAATAATTTTTTTCAGGTAGTTGGAGCCTGAGTCATTTAGGGCTTTAAAAACTAATATTAACACATTGAATTGGGCCAAGAAACAAATTGGCAACGTGTGCAGCTTTTTTAAAACAGAGGTTATGTGACTTAAACAGAACCCGAACCAGTAATCTGGATTTTGGACCAGTTGACATTTCTGAGTCATCTTCAGGGGAAGCCCCATCATCCCCAGCTCTTAGGAATGAGGTAAAATGAACCAGAAGCTCAGCAGTTCCTGCTGGATTTCGAAAATAAGTGATTAAAAACAACAACTGTTTTATCACTTTTCAGCCAGAATCTTTGTGGCATAGTTATACAATAATAATAATAATAATAATAATAATAATAATAATAATAATAATATTTTTATTTATATCCCACCCTCCCCAGCCGAAGCCAGGCTCAGGGCGGCGGCGGCTAACAACAATAAAATAATGCAACATTCTAAAAACATTTCATTATAAAAATTAATTAAAATCAAATTAATGGCAACCATTAAGCAAAAATTCTGTGCGGATTGCCAAAGGAGGGAGTCAGGCTGCGCCCTGACCAAAGGCCTGGTGGAACAGCTCTGTCTTGCAGGCCCTGCAGAAAGATGTCAAGTTCCACAGGGCCCTAGTCTCTTGTGACAGCGTGTTCCACCAGATTGGAGCCGCAACCGAGAAAGCCCTGGCTCTAGTTGAGGCCAGCCTAACCTCTCTGTGGCCTGGGACCTTCAGAATGTTTTTATTTGAAGACCGTAAGTTCCTCTGTGGGCCATACCAGGAGAGGCGGTCCCATAGGTACGAGGATCCTAAGCCGTATAGGGCTTTAAAGGTTAAAACCAGCACCTTAAACCTGATCCTGTACTCCACCGGGAGGCAGATGGATTCATAATATTTAAGGCTGGATGTGTCATCTTCATTTCAGCTGTACTCTGCTGTCCCTAAAATATTGGACTACTTTCCTGGAAGGCACCAAAAGATTTTTTCTGATACTGATGAGTTGTGTGCTTTCATCCGTGAGAATGTGAAAGTACACAGGCATACGCTGGATCCTCAGAACATCCGTGACTATATTGATTGTTTCCTTATCAAGTCTGAGAAGGTATGTGGGTCAAAAAATGTGTTTGCACTGGCATGGGTGCCCAGTTATGTCCTAGTCCATGTGGGGAAGGGATACCAGGCCAACCAGAGTGCCCCTCTGTCTTTGCCTCCTCCCCTAGCAACTTCTCTCGGCCACTCCTTGTAAGACATTTTTAATTATTATCACTATTCATTAGGCTGAGGTATCCTGTGCCCAGTTTTAAAGTCTATGCTTAATGTTGTACAAAACAATGCAAGTGCTTACAATAAAAATAAAATTGGTTCACTCAGTTTACAGCCTATATGAGTACCATGGACAGCTACTTTGCCCAAACCAAAATACATAACCAGTTACTCTTTTTTTTTACTGCCATCACTCCTATAATTTCTGATCCCATATATTTTCAGATATATATAATCTTGGTTAGCTTGGTTAGCTCTAACATTCCAGTAATCAAATAACACAACGTTTGTAAAGCAATGATATGTAAGTGCTTTTCTTTATATTTCTAAAGTAATTCTATTTTAAATAGATGTGATTGGATTAAACACCTCTTGGGGTGAGTGCAGGATTTCACCCATGATGCTCATTCGAACAGGCTAAGCTGTCTCCATTTTGCCATCTTTCTTTATAGTGAAATTTTCTCTCCCCCCCCCTTTCCCTCTGCCTCATAGGAACAAAGGTCTGCTAGTGACACCTTCAGAACTGAAAACCTTGTCATGACAGCGTTTGACCTTTATTTGGCTGGGACAGGAACCACAAGCTTTTTCTTGATCTCTAGCCTCATGGTGATGGCTAAGTTGCCACATATTCAAGGTATTTAGATATCCCAGAGAAGTTTAAAGCGGATGGGACTATGATGGACTCCACTAGTAATCACACAAGAAAAGACATCCCAAGGACTAGGTTTCCATTAGCATTCTGCATCAGCCTGAACCTCCCCTCATTGTTAAAAAATAAAAAGGGTTTTGAGGGCTACATGGTGTCTTCAAATGGCATTTATGTCCAGGGGTAGGAACATTGCCAGAAGAGGAGGGACCTCAGAATTCTGGAAGCACATTTTCCAAATGATATTTGTTACAGGAGAAGTCCAGCAGGAGATCAACAAGGTGGTAAGGCACAGAGGAATGAGTGGAAATCACTCAAGAGGAGAATTTGTGTTGGCATGAGTTTTCATGATGTCGGAGAGTGCCCAAGTTTTTCACTCTGTCAGATGAGAAGCAGAATCTGAATCCAGGAAATACATCTCTTGAGTCTTTTTCATTACAGCAAAAGTCCAACAGGAAATTGATGAGGTGATGAGTGCCACCCGTGCCCCTAGCATGGAAGATCGTGTGAGGATGCCTTTCACCAATGCAGTTATCCATGAGATTCTACGATACCCACTATTAAGTAATGAGGCCGCTCCCCGTACAACGTCTTGTGATACAAAATTCAGGGGCTTCACCTTCCCTAAGGTATGATGGCCCAGCATTTTGCCATGATAATTGTGGAGAAGAAATGGAGCAGTTTCAGGAACTGATCATATAAAGGGCCCTGGACTGCCCTCATGGAGGCAGGGATGAGATCAGTAGTGGAGATCAGTAGTGATTTTGTTGGCCTAAGCAAATGAGCTGAAGGAACTAGTGATAGAGGAGAATTTTGTTTGTTCGGTTCACATTTTAAAATGAACCAACAGAATTAGTCTTTCACAGACCTATGCATACAAAATGTATCTTGTGGAGAAATGTGTACTAAAATCAATGTTTTAGTGGGAAAATGCACACAGAAGCACACTAAAAAGCACACAAAAAGGTGTTTTAGATTTAAAAGGGGTACATAAATGTGTATTTTAGTTGAATGTAAGGCAGTGTGTACTTATGGAGTAATACAGGAGCAGACCAGAGGAAATCAGCTCATCCCTAGTGGAAGTCCATTCTTCTAAGTTAGCTTCCCCATTTTATCATTTTATCATAGTGTGGCTATTTCCTAGATAGTCATGAATTGAGACCAATAATGTAAATCTGCCATCTTTTATCCCTGAAGGGCACTGCTGTTACTCCATTGTTCACATCTGTGCACCGTGACCCTCTCCAGTGGGAGACTCCCGAACAGTTCAATCCTGGACATTTTTTGGATGAGAAAGGCCAGTTCAAGAAGAAAGATGCCTTAATAGTCTTTTCAGCAGGTAACTATACAAGCCTGTGGTAACTTATGTGCAAACAATGCCATTTCCACTTTCTTTCAAGAGACAGTGTACGGAAAGAGATATGGCTGCGCTGTGGTCTAAGCCACTGAGCCTCTTGGGCTTGCTGATCAGAAAGTTTGAATCCCCGCGACGGGGTGAGCTCCCATTGCTCGGTCCCAGCTCCTGCCAACCTAACAGTTCGAAAGCACACCAGTTCAAGTAGATAGATAGGTACCGCTGTGGCAGGAAGGTAAACAGTGTTTACGTGCACTGCTCTGGTGTGCTGGTCCCATGGGTCAACCGAGAGGCGAGGTCCGATTCCAGTCCCAGGTCGAAGGTGCAATATGGAGGCAGTCCATCAAAGCTGAAGCAGGGTGCAGGGCAGGGAGTCGGGTGAAGTCAGGAACAGGCTTGCAAGCAGGGAGTCAGGGCGGGTCAGGAGCTCCGGCAGGAAAGCAGGACAGGGTTCAGGCAGGAACTGGCTACCAATAATGTTGCCCCTGCAACTTGGGACTGGGGCTGGCCGGCTTTAATCTGCCCCGAGGCATAGGGCGGCCCCGATCCTCTGGTGACTCGCCTCTCCTGGCCTGGAGGCGAGCACTCCTCCTGCAGGAACTTAGTTCCCTCCGCTGTTCTGTCCTGAGCCTCTGCAGCTCAGGAGAGGCTGGAGGGTTACCAGACCCAGAGGCAACCTCAGCTTCCTCTGATGGGGCTGAGAGTGGAGCACCTGCAGCCAAAGGGTCCTCCATCACCTCAGCAGTCAGAGCAGAGTCAGCTGGTGCCTACACCTGAGGATCCAGCACAAGTGAGGACCCTTCAGGCTCATGCCCCAGCCCCGGCTCAGCTGGTTATGGAGGCGGGGGATCCTGTGCAGGCTGGGATTCCTAAGGATGAGCATCAGAATCCGAATCCCAGGCCATCACATCTGGTTTCACCAGAAGCAGCTTTGTCATGCTGGCCACATGATCCAGGAAAACTGTATGCAGGCAAATGCCGGCTCCCTCGGCCTGTAAAGGAAGATGAGCACTGCAACCCCAGAGTCGTCCATGACTGGACTTAACTGTCAGGGGTTCTTTACCCCATGTTTTGCAATTTCCCTGAAGTATTACATGGCACCCTGTTGTAAGCTGATGGCATTTACCACTTTTTACACGGAGGCAGTGCCCTCCGTCCAGCTTCTAATAGGCTTCTTCTCACAAAGGCACTGTGATTTGAAGTAAAATGAGAGACCTATAAAGTCATTCCCTGGTTGGATGTGCCAGTCTTGTAATTATATTTCCCTCCCTGGTATTTTCTGTGAGTAGGGGATGGCACAAAAACATATGATATTGTTTGGAAAAAATTAAAGTACATCTGGGTCAGGAGTCACTGTGCGTGCAGTGTGGGGCTAGAAAAGGATAAATAAACTGGAATGTTTGGAAAAGCATGAAGTTGAATTCCTCCCATTCTGTGGTTGGGGAACTGCATCAGAAAATTTGTACAAGTGAAAATTTTGAAGATTGGTTGTGTTTCCGTTCTCATATGGTTTCAGAAAGGGTGCATTTGATAGACTGAACTTTAAATGGAACTGAATCTCATGTCTCGCCCATCCATACGTCAGACCAATCGTTGTATTATTAGTATTAGTAGTAGTAATAGTAATAGTAATAGTAATAGTAGTACAGTGATACCTTGTTTTTCGAATTTAATCCATTCTGGAAGACCATTCGAGTTCTGAAACGTTCAAAAACCAAAACTCAATACGAAAGCCTCAGTATAGAAGCTGCATGGCATGTTTGACCAGAACGCATAGAAAATGTCCTTAAAGTTATCTTCCCACTTTTCTTGTTTCTTGATGAATGATACCTAACACTATTTCCAGTCCCCAAACCAACATTGCATGAATTCACTAGGAGTGGATCTCCATACAGGAAAAATAAAGCTTTAAATAAGTCAGAAATTAAATCGTTATAACAAATTATTTTATCGTATAATTTTTTTTTTGCTCTCTGTCGTCATCTGGTATTGCATGTTTATAACGCATTCAAAACGTTGTTTTTTTTTTTGACTAATGGAGCTGAGTCCTAGGTTTCCTGCGCATTGTGTAGATCTCTGGGTAACTGGTTAGCTGTGCCTTCTTTTTCTTTGCCAGGGAAGCGGGCATGCATTGGGGAAGCCTTGGCACAGATGGAGCTCTTCCTGTTCTTCAGTACTCTGCTTCAGAACTTCACCTTCCAGCTGGTTGGAGCTGCAAAAGATATGGATTTAGCCTCTTTGTTTATGGAGTTCAATGCTAAAAATGTCTGTCCTCTGATGAAAGCCACCAGACGTTCAGTGTGATCTTGTGACAAAAGATAAGCAGAAAGAATGTGGTCAGTGGCTCCCAGAATATTTGTAGTAGGTAGAACAGGAGTACTGCGAGGTGCCTTCCTTCACTCATTCAACACCTCTCAGTTTTATATAAGGGTAATAGCCCTAGATATCAGGTATTAAAAGTTTTCTTAGCATGGCAAACGAGAAGAGCCTTTGACCTTTCAATCCCTAATGTCCAGTCAGCTGTTCATGGGCTCATTGGCACTTAATAAAATGTTCCACATCATCAACTATTGCAGTGTGTGTGTGTTTTAAAAAGCTTTCCTCATACAGTAGTACTTCGGGTTACAAATTTAATTCATTCCGGAGGTCTGCTCTAAACCCGAAACCGTTCTTAACGTGAGGCGCACTTTCGCTAATGGGGCCTCCTGCTACTGCTGTGCCGCCACCGCACAATTTCCGTTCTCATACTGGGGCAAAGTGCTCAACCTGAAGCACTACTTCCGGGTTAGTGGAGTTTGTAACCTGAAGCGTTTGTAACCTGAGGTACCATTGTATACTGTTATAAACATTCACTCTCTTCTACTGATTCAATTGAGGGGATCTTTATTCTCTCAAGTATACATGGTTTCTTGATTTCAGTTTAACTACAAGTAGGGCTGGGCAATATCTGGTTTTCAACATCGCAAAATATCCCCAGGTAAATATTGCAATATACCGATATATCACAATGTCTGAAATAAGGATGGAGCTATGTAGAGGCATTGGCTGGCTTCATGGTTCCCCCCCCCCCATTGTGATTTTGCATGGCACACGTGCGCACACACATCATGATTCACAATATATTACCAGGTCAAAAATTATGAAACCGACAGCACAATATAGACTTTAAACTGGTTTTGGATGCTATATTAATATATCGCCCAACTACTAATAGGGATGAAAGTGGATTTCATTTTCAGTTTCTCTTTTTTTAATGATCATGCCTGGATTGGAACACAAGCATTCAAATCATGATTCACAATATATTACCAGGTCAAAAATTATGAAACCGACAGCACATACCTACATGCAATCTGATTTGAATGCTTGTGTTCCAATCCAGGCATGATCATTAAAAAAAGAGAAACTGAAAATGAAATCCACTTTCATCCCTATTAGTAGTTGGGCGATATATTAATATAGCATCCAAAACCAGTTTAAAGTCTATATTGTGCTGCCCTTCATCTACCAGGGTTGTAATTCTGTCAAAAAACGAGATCAGGTTAGTCTGAGGCATAGGAATTCGTTCACACCCCCCCCCCCCAGATATAGTCTTGCTCCACACAAGGTCTGAGGGACAGGGGAAAAGTTTGCTGTTCTAGGAGATAAATAAATGCTGGAATTGGAGTGATGGAATGAAGGGCAAGGGTATTTCTCCTGTTCACCTAATATTTGCTTTGGCGCTAATATGCATATGTGGAGCCATTGAGCCATGCAGCAAAAACATGCAATAATATCCGTTTCTTTGGGGGGATTAAGAAATTTAAAGATTGAAATTAAATTCTAATCCAATCTGTAAATTCGTGAAGAAATCCATTTTTCAGTCTACCAAAAATAAATTGCCTTCAGAAATATATATATATTTCAGATACTTTTTTTAGCATCAAGAGAAAAGAAAATGCAGCTGTGTTGATTCTTTTATTGCTTAAAGCAGCCTTGGGGAGGAAAAGTCCAACTGATTTTGGTGTTCTAATGTTAATATTGCAGACTGAATTACTATTACAGGCAAGAAATATTGTTAGTACCTTGGTATCTACATTAATTACAGAATTAGCTTATAATTTGCCCAGCTGGCTTGGTCTTTACCAGGTTTGGAAATAACAGAGATATGAGCATCCTACCATACAGATGGCAAAGAAGAGTGGGAATATAAATTCAATCAGTCAATAAAAAAACTTTATGAGGGGAGTGCATAAAGTTTCCACTCTGTTGTACATGCCACACAAAGTTTTTAAAACTCCCATAAGGATGCCTTCCAGTTATTTAAGGGTAAACTGTGTTAAGATAAATTATAGAACAAAATTTAAGAAAGAGGGAAAGGATTTGCTGAAACAGCTAATTGAATTAGAATACAAAAAAGGGAGGTGTGAGGAAGTCGAGGAAATAAGTAAATGAGAGATAAAGATATGCAAATATCGGATCTGTTCTTTTTTCTTTTTAAAATGTTTTTGTTTTTTCTCTTTTTACTGATCTGCTGTATTGTTCTTTTATTGTATTTTTTATTTTTTTATTTTTGAAGTATTGTAATTTCTTTATTGTTTGCTTTTTCTTTTCTTTTCTGTAATTGTTAAACTTTAATAAATATCATTTTAAAAAAAAGGGATGCCTTCCAGTTAAATATTTTCCCAAACTAAAAAGCCAAAATTGAAGTGTTAAAAGATGGGCTCCTGTCAGTAAGAGTTTTACTTTTCCTTCCGGCTGGAGAATGTTGAAGGTTTTCACTGTGTCAGATGTGTAGTGGTTTCAGAAATCTGGAAAAAGAGCTCCCAATGTTGTTTTATGTTACAGCAAAAGTTCAACAGTAGATCAATGAGGTGGGAGGTGCCAACCATGTCCCTGACATGGAAGATAGGGTGAGGATGCCCTATACCAATGCCATGAGGTTCAACAATATGAAGAAGAGAGCCTTGAGGCTTACCACAGGACACAATGTGCTGTACAGAATTCCAGGGTTACATTATCCCCCAGATGTGTTTCACACATGGATCGATCAGATTACTACAGAGAGGGAAATTGGAAGATTTATCATCACCTGAATGGCCTTGATCTCCCAAAGTCCCAGAAAGTGTGGATACCATATATGGTGATTCTCCACTTCAACCCCATTCAGGGTAATTTTTCAGAATGCTGTGCAAAGACTTGTTTTTATGCAAGGGAACCAGTTTTAGAAATCACTTTCTGACAAAATAAACAGTGACTTCTTTCTTCATGAAAGAAAGCTGTTTCCTATTATATTTATGCGTACTGTAATCTGCATCTTCTCCCTGAAGAGAACTGCTGTTTTTCCACTGCTCACAACTTTGACCTTCATCTTTCACCATTGGGAGACTCAAAAAAAGTTTAACCCGGTCATTTCTTGGTGGAGAAGGGCCAGTTCTAAAAAAAATAAAATAAAAAATAAATGCCTTCATGCCTTTTTCTGCAGGTGACCTGATGGGCCCAGGTTATCATGGTGTCCAATTGGGGTTGGTGGCCTATATGTGGGTGGGATTGGGGTGCTGGGAGAAATCTGGTGGTTCTAGGACAGGCATAGGCAAACTTGGCCCTCCAGATGTTTTGGGACTACAACTCCCATCATCCCTAGCTAACAGGACCAGTGGTCGGGGATGATGGGAGTTGTAGTTCCAAAAAATCTGGAGGGCCGAGTTTGCCTGTTCTAGGAGATAAATAAGTGCCATTAAACTAGCTCTTCCAGTCCCTCACACTCACACTTCAGCTCAAAATTTGTTAACTGTTACACGTGTCTCAAGAAATCCACACATATCTACACATGAGCTTTAAGGATTCTTGCAAGAAGGAAATCTTTTATGTGGAGCAACCGTGTCCCATCCTGGACAAGTATCTACACTCTGAAAGGCTTCCAACACATATAAAAAGCTATACAAGTCTGCTTTCAGATTCAGATGCCTTCTAAAGTTTGTAAAGTTACATCTCCTTGACCCAGGGGCTGCATAACTCCACCCCCCCCCCCAACATTTCTCTGATGAAAATAGGGATGTCCTAAGGACTCTCCCTCGAAAATAGGGAAACTTGGAGGGTCTGTAAGGACTGTCTATCTTGATATATTTTCTTGTCATCATAAGCTTTTTAGAATTGTGCTTTTGTCTCTGGTTCATGTTGTCATGCCACACAACTGTTCCAATTCATTTTATGAGAGTAAGATACTTTCTGTCTTTACTTCCTGCCTTTGATTTAAAATATACTTTTAATGCTATCACCCACCCTCAAAAGAAATATGTTTATTCTCTCGACTGATTATTCTTACACAATTTTGTTGCCACAGGGCCTTGTGCTTAGCTACCAACAATGTGAGAGATAATTATATAGAAGATGCCCAGGTCAGCATGTTTACTTGCTTGGGGTCAGGGGTCACCCCACTGATCACCAGTATTGTCTGAAATAAAAATAACATTTTAGGTAGCACATTCATCTTTATCACAGAAATTCTTCCCTAAAATGACAATTTCAATCTTCCTTTCTAAATCCTTTTTTACATCTTTCCATACAGGTAAGTAGTTATCCTTAAATAAATTCATATTTTTAGGAGTCAACCAAATGCTTATATAGAGCTCCACTACAATGCAACAGTAACCACTTTCTGTAACTATCCAATCACTGAATGTCACTTTCAATCCCTTATTTGCGTATGTGGATCTGAGTGAAAACTATCTACTGTATCCCTCTGCTAGCCCAGGGTGAGAACTTGAGTACATAACAATACTATTCCACAGGAGAAATGTCCGGTCATGGCCCGGAACTTTCTCCATCTTCATACTATCAAGGACATCCTTGATTTCTTTCAGCTGCAAAGGCTTTCAATAATATCTGCTCATCCCCTCCCTTGGGTGGGCAGGGTTTGCAACACCACGTGGCCTCCTGGGACAGATGAGCCACCCACCTTTGTTCCAGGGAGGCCAACGCCCTGCTGCCATCTTGGCAGGCCTATGGGTAGCTGGCTGGGGGTGGGGCAAGGGCCAGCATAAGGGGCCCAGGCTCACTTGCTTTCCTGCCAGGTTCCTTTCCAGGTTCCAGGACCTTTGCTGGTGAGATGTGTCCCCCCCCCCCACGCCATGTGGGTTTTTGGGCTGCTCTGCAATACTGTACTGTCCTGCTAGCCTTGTGTGCCTAGCCACTGTTTCCTTTTACAGAGCAGCGGTCGCCTCTCAGCTGGGTTGGAACTGGTTTCCATGGGGGAAAAGAGACACTGCCGGTCTGTGGGTTCCTTTTCAACCCCCTTGCAGTGGCGTAGGAAGGGAAGGGTGGGAGGAGCGGAGCGCCCCGGGTGCCATCTCTGAAGGGGTGACAAGAGGGCATCCCGCGGGGGTGCCATCGCGCCCCCGCCCGCAGCCATGGTCAAAGGATTCTCCGTGCGGCAACGCCTCTTGGTCTCTCCCTCTTGCACACTACAAGCCTAGGTAACATTTCTCTCCCCCTCCTACCTATCGGACTTTTGCTTCTTGCACAAGCGCGAGGGATGGGGAGGAGGTGGGGGTGGCGACGCTGCCAGCTCCCTCTTAAAGGCGCAGTACCGATTCTTTCACTTGGCTTGAGCGCGGTCCTGCTCTCAGGGCAGGAGCGAAGACCAGAGCGCCTTGTCTCCCTCGCAGCTGCACCTCCGCTGTCAGCGAGCACCTCATCCTCTCCCCGCCTCCCGCCTGCCCCCCACCTCTGGATCCTTGGGAGTCGCGTGGTGGCTGGTCCCGGCACACCGTTGCCCCGCTCCTGAGTCCTGGCTGGAGCCTGGAGGAGCAGGCAGGAGGAGGGGAGAGGACGAGCTGCTCGGCTTTGCCGGCAAAGCAGTGCAGCTCCCCGCCCCGTCCCCCCTTTCTTTTTGCTCGGCAAAACTTTGGAGTTCTCATTTTTCTTTTCTCTTTTGCAAAAGCGTGTGGGGCGTCTGAAGACTGGAAGCACTTGTAAGAGGGTTGGGGGTTTGGTTTTCCCTTTTTCCTTTTTGCAAAACCGCGACTGTTTTCTCAAAGGCAAACCGCCGCAGGCAGGCGCGGGGCGGTGGAGGAGGAGGCAAGGGCCAACATCAATGCCGAAATCCAGCATCGTCTGAGCTCTGCAAGTGCTGCTTTCTCCCAATTGAAGTGCAGAGTGTTTGAGGACCGGGACTTTCACAGGGAAACCAAAATGCTTGTTTACAAAGTTATTGTACTACCAACCTTACCATATGCATGTGAAACACCATATGCAAAAAAGTCAGAACAATGTTCTATTGATTAAGGGAGAATGCAATAAAATATATGCAACACCCGAAGAAATAAATTCAGAGTTTCTAATGTATTATTTTATGTTGTATAGGAAAGAAAGGTACGCTTGATCTGTGAATGTTAAAGTTTATTTCTGTATTTGGTTCTTCTGCAGTTAGATCTGCAGCAAACTAAATTCATTGCAAGCCTTTGCAGCTGAAAGAAATCAAGGATGTCCTTGATAGTATGAAGATGGAGAAAGTCAGGGGAGACATCAGGTGACAAACTATTCTGCCGACAACGGCCAGTGGCCGGCTTCTTAATTGGACTCTTTTTCTCGCTAGGCCCCAGGCCCGAAGAGGAGGGGCCATCTTTCGAGGAGCTGGAGATGGCGTTTATAAGTGGTCCATGTTTCACATGCATATGGTGAACATTGTTCTGACTTTTTTGAGGATGAAGCTGGTGTATGCAGGTGTGTGTGTTGTGTTTGTGGGGTGGTGGTGGAATATGCATTCAGGCTATCAACCTCCACCTTTCCATTTTCATTCCAAACAACTCTCTCCTGCTGACTTGCAGATAAAAAGTTATGTTGCTGTGAGTATGCTAGGAAGGGCAGTGGGGAAACATCTATACCTCACTCACAGTTTTAATGTGGCATAGATAGATAGATTGATAGATGATAGCTATAAGTAAAGTGTGTTTAAAGGCGCATGTGCAGATTCGAAAAAAGAAGGTAAACATCCTCCCTGCAGCAGGTAAACACACCTTTTTACTGACTGGCTTCTCAGATAGCATATATTTGCCAGCAGCCTCCATGTACTCTTATCTCTCATGTGCCCCAGAGGGCATTCCTCTTTTAATTCTGAGTCAAGGTTAAGTTCAATATATATTAATGAATAACTCTCCCTGTTAATTATTAAAGGCCACATTCAAAAAACGAGCACCAGAAGAGCAACAGAGATAATCCAGAGTCCGAGTTGGGTTGGGTCTCCAGCAGGCAGCTTTCTTCCACCTTGTCTTTCTTAAGTATTTTCTTAGATTTCTGACCAAAAGAACACAGAGAAAAATGGGGGTGGAAGCTCTGCTGCTTCTCAGCCTTCTTGTCACCTTGCTCTTGTTCTCCGTCAAAATGTACAAGAAGAAAGCCCAACTACCTCCAGGGCCCACTCCGTGGTTTCTTCTGGGCAATCTTCTGCAGAAAGACGTCCTGCCTCTGAGCAGAAACTATGCAAAGGTAAGTCCACCACTTTTCATTCGTGCCGTAAAGCAGATTTAGAATAAAAGGACAGAGAGACAGGAAGGCACAAAGTTAGTTTTCCCCTTCTTTAGTCTGGGTATGGCTGCTTCTGTCTGCTGCTTTGAGAAGCCCAAATATTCCTACATCACAAGTGAACAGACGGAAAGTAATGAAAGGAACGTTTCCTGTTCTCTTTGCGTCTTCCTGGAAGTGCTGCCTGGCTGAGAGGCTGCAGAGAGCACCATCTTTAAGAACATACAAAGAATCCTGAGGGACAAGATGAAATCCTGAGGGAACTATCCATTCTCCAAGGTGTACATTCTCCTGCAATCCTGCTCTGCACCCACCCCCTGCCATAGCAGTCAGTGTTTATTATTATTGCTGCTATAGATTTTCATGGATAACAAAGGGACATATTACACAGTGCTGTAGCTATGGGGGGCTAGCCTGCCCCCCCCCAGTGAAGCTTCCAGGGTGCATCATTGAGGCTCCCAACCTGTAGGTGTGTGTACATAAATGTGGGGTGGGGGGTGGGGATATGCCAAACTGGGTCTTTGACTAAGGTGAAAGAAAGCCTAGTTTCGCCCCTGCATAATGTCTCTGTTTTCAGTTAGTAGAGCCCTATCTACAGGTCAGTAACGCTTGGTTGAGACATTGCTATCATAGGCATTGTGAGGTTGAGGGAGGAGGGAGGAAGAGGTGGGAAGAGTTCACACTATCTTAATCTCGTGACTAGTTTAGCCCTCCTGATCAGGTGCATTTGACTTGACTGAGACACATGACCAGTGTCAATAGCCTTGCTACACAGTTATTTTGATAGCCTCCTATGATGCCCTTGAAAAAGTTCAGTGTATAGCCCCATAAACATCCATAATGATTGACAGACTGTTTGCTCTTCCTGCTCAGTTCCTGTTAGATCAGTGCCCCCTGTATTAAACTTTAAACATGCAGATATTTCATTGGGTCCCGGGACTGGATAGTCACCCAGCCAGCCTTCTGCCGTGAACAGAACCTTCTCTTTGTGAGTGAGTTAAGAAGTGGCTGGTGTAGGTGCCTTTCCCATGACCCATTTCTCCAAAAGAATTCAGTTGAGATTTCTTTTCTATTCATAAGTTACTTAATTTCCCCTAGGGTCGCTTTAAATTCATTTACTTTTTTCTTACCAGATCATTTCATTCACTCATATTCATTTTGCAATTAATCCATCCAACTTTATATACAAATCCTTATTAATCAGCACTTGCCTGCTGGTTCTTCCCTTGATTTGTGCTTAATAAATGTCTTCAGCACTTAGTACTTAGTAATTCACATAGCAATTTCTTTGGCTGATTCATCAACTCCTCTCTGTTTTCTCCTCCTTCCCTTTAACATCCCCACATTGTTTGCGTCTCGAGGCCCCAAGACCCACCCCCAAAATAAATACACACGGACACTTATATTAGTTTAAGTTTTTGGGCAAAATTTTTGGCCACAACTTTATTGAAATACAATCACGTGAGCGGTATTGGCTTAGGCATTGACTCCCCACTATAACTGGTTCCACTTCTCAGGGTGATCGTCAAATGGGGTAAACCAAACGAGGGAGCTAGGTCGATGAGGACCAACCTAAGCTCACCCTGGGGTTCCTGTGGTCCTGGCATGGCCCTAGCCCCTCAAGCGGACTTCAGACGAGATCCAGGACCCCCCAGATTCCTTTAACGGAATACCCAGTTCCTGGAGGGGCAGGTGATGGTCCCACCTCCCCTCCCCACAATCCAACTGAGCCAATGCCTAACCGCCACCTTACAAGTTGTGACAATTTGCTAAGGGGTAGGTGAAAACCAAATGGCTAAAGCCAATCTGCCAAATGGAAAAATTCCTACCCAGCCCCTGTTCCAAAACAGGCGACCCAAACCAAGCGACTCTAACTAAACTAGGGAGGGTGGGTGGGTGTTCAACAGTGCGAAACAAGTGCCACTCCTTGCATCACACTGCTGTTTTTAAAGCCCCTGGGATCATGCCACCCACTGGCTATTGGCTAAAATCGCCTGGTGTGATCCCAGGGGAATGGCCAGGACTTCTTGCTCCTAACCCCCCCCCCCATTTTAACGCTATCAGGTGAGCTCTTGGGTCCCGCGCACAACCAGGACCCTCTGTTATGAGGATCCCATTTCTAAACCCTTTTCTTCAGTTACTCAGATATGTCTGACCACCACACCCTTTCGCTTTCCAATAGGCTCTCTTCACACAGCTCTATGCCAATTTAAAATGTGCAGAATCTCATCTTGCTGCCCTACTTCTTGCTGATAAAACAATGAACAGGGTGATGATACAATGACTACTGCAATCGACACAAGATAATATCACCAAGTCAACTATCTGTAAACAAACAATAAACATCCATAAAAATTGCAAAAGCCGTTTCTTTCTCAAATAGGTTTTATCTTGAACTATTGCAAATGCAGTAATAAAGAACACTTAGCCCCTGGGACTACCAAATCATCAGGCCAATTACCTTCAGTTATCTTGGTTGAATTGAAATAATGTCAGTAGGTGGGAGGGGGAAATTGCATAGCTAGGTCAAATAAAAATAGGCTTTTCTGCTTCGAGAAAGAAAAGTGTGGGACCTCCTAGCTAGAGCAACACTTTTGGATTGTGATTAGTTGAGTAGTGCAGAGAGCTGATTGACAGAAAAGTATCCAGTACTCCTGGAAATGGGAGAGTGTGTGGAACAAAAAAGACTATAGCTTTGAGACTGGGGGGATTTAAAAATAAATTGCTGGGTTTTCACTTGGTAGGGATAAACCTTGGTTGCCTTAATGGGCCAGCCACCACTGATATATCCAGAACAGGTGTTGCCTAATAATCCATGCATTTTTAAAATTCTACCATCAGCTCTATGATAAATGGGGTCCTATCTTTACTGTCTGGCTGGGTCCCAAGCCCATGGTGGTACTCTGTGGATACGAAGTGGTGAAAGATGCTCTGTTGGATCATGCTGAAGAATTTGGTGGGCGTCCTGCCTTGCCTTTCAGTGATACAGTGAGCCATTTTAAAGGTAGGTAGGGGTCTTGTGCTTATTTGTTTATTGCTTCCATTTTAATGGGAGAAGCAGACTTCATTTTCAGGGGTCTCAAGTAGGAATAAGCAGACATCGAGCCCTCCCCTTTTCAACCTCAGGTGGAGCTAGATGTTACCACAAAAAGGAGTTTGCCACCCCAAATAACAGCCCTGAACTGAATTCTTCCTTTACTGTGAGGGATATAAAGGTAAAGGGACCCCTGATCATTAGGCCCAGTCGTGGATGACTGTGGGGTTGCAGCGCTCATCTCGCTTTATTGGCCGAGGGAGCCGGCGTACAGCTTCCAGGTCATGTGGCCAGCATGACTAAGCCGCTTCTGGTGAACCAGAGCAGCGCACGGAAATGCCGTTTACCTTCCCGCTGGAGCGGTACCTATTTATCTACTTGCACTTTGTGCTTTCGAGCTGCTAGGTTGGCAGGAGCAGGGACCGAGCAATGGGAGCTCACCCCATCATGGCGATTTGAACTGCTGACCTTCTCATCGGCAAGCCCTAGGCTCTGTGGCCACCCGTGTCCCATGAGGGATATAGTCAGTCTCAAATAACCAACATGCTTAATTCTAAATGCATGAAGGTGTTAAGATCATAAAGTCAGCTGTCATGCCAAGCTTAGCTAGCTCACCTTGGAAGGAAGGGCTACCAAACTCTTTGTTCTGCCCCTTCCCTTACCACTTATAAGCATATAGTTGGGGAAATTTGGAAAGAAGTTAGAAGGGCATGTTTTAAAGGTCCAATAGCCTATTCCCACACTTTACTTTGCTGCATGTTTTGTGATGTTAAATCTCTGCTGGGGCTCTCTTACCAAAGAGTACTTGCCCCAAACCTGGATCTAGGCATCCAGGAAAGTCTCATTTTTATCCAAATCGAACATTTTGCCCATAACAGATATTTAATGAAAGACATGATATGACATGACCCATAGAAGAGTTTGCCTGTCCTCTCTCCTCCAGCACCATTTAACAATATGGAGAAATGACACAACATGTTCATGCTATAGTTCAGCACTGTTATTATGTGATAAAAAAGTTACATACAAACCACCCATGGCTTGATTCAACTACAAATGGGACTATAGTCTGAATGGACAAAGTGCCACAATGTAGAAACCTCCTGCTGAGAAAACTTCCTTCTAAGGGAAGGATCTTCACCTGTTTGCTTTCAGGACTGTCCAGCAGATCTGTGAAAAGATGGAAAGAGCTGCGCCGGTTCACACTCAGCACCCTGCGTGATTTTGGAATGGGGAAGAAAGCGATGTCCGCGAGGGTGCAGGAAGAAGTTCTCTGTCTGGTGGAGGCAATGGCAACCGCAAAAGGTCTTCCCAAGTTATCCTTATTACAAACACAATTTTGAAGTCCTTCAGGGCAGGAACAGTACCAGAAAGTGGGATTTCTGTTAGTTATGTCACAGGTGTTCATGAATTTATTCCTATTAAATAACTTGGCTGAGTTGTAAGGTACACCTTGAATGCACCAAGCAGTGGCGTAGCGTAGGGGGTGCAGGGGGGGCCAGCCGCACCGGGTGCAACATCTGGGGTTAGGACAAATCCATGGGTTAGGGGGCGCAAATCCACGGGTTAGGGGGCGCAAATCCATGGGTTAGGGGGCACAAATTACTTGCCTTGCCCTGGGTGCTGACAACCCACGCTACGCCACTGGCACCAAGCTCTGTTTGTGCAGGGAATTCTTGACCACAGATATGGGGTAGCACATCTTCCTCCTTTGGGGAGTCCATAATGTTATCCTCAACAGTTAAGCTGCACTTACATCTTGCTAAATAAAGGGAATACAGGAGCTGCTGATACTATCATTTCCATGTAAAAGGAACTTAATCATCTTTTAATATAAGGGAAATACAAAATGCACCATGTGTCTGGTTCAATTGTGCAAGGAATTCTGGTTTACGTTATTCTGTCGTGCAGGCAGAGGGAGAGAATATCCACCTTGCCAAACTCTTTTGACTGTGTCCTTTTGCTCCTGCAGGGCAGGCCTTTGATATAAGAAAACACTTGAGAACTGCTGTTTCTAATGTGCTGTGTTCTGTTGTCTTTGGGAGTCGCTTTGAGTACAAAGATCAGGTCTTCCTGGAGAAGCTGCATATCATGGAGGCTTTTGTGGGTTACCTTGTGAGTTATATGGGACAGGTATGTTGTTCCTTCTTACAAGTATATCCCATGGACCCAGAACCTTGGTTCATCTTAATGGACATGGGCCTGGTATAAGCCAGGTGCACCCTGGGGTATATTCCCTTTTACCTTTTCCACTTTCTCTGATCTTTGTCTCCATTAAATTCCACATGACACAATATCACATACATCTTGGCTTTAATTGCAGAGCACCAGCAAATTAACCACTCAAAATACAGACCTAGAGAAATTCTTCTGTAGGCATGTTGGTGGAGCACTTGCCCGGGTTAGCGGTGAATTTTCCCAGTTATTCATTATCAAAGGATTGCTTATCTAAAGGGTTCTAGTTATAGGTAGGTAGCTGTGTTGGTCTGCCGTAGTCAAAACAAAATTAAAAAATTCCTTCCAGTAGCACCTTAGAGACCAACTAAGTTTGTTATTGGTATGAGCTTTCGTGTGCATGCACACTTCTTCAGATACACTGAAACAGAAGTGCTACTGGAAGGTTTTTTATATATCTAAAGGGTGTAAAGGCAGTCAGAGCTGAGCTGAATATCTGCTTGGGGCAGGGGAAATGAGTTTGAAACTCGGACACTCCCCTTTCCCAGGGAGTATAAGGAAAATATTTTTATCTGGGCTTTTCTTCAGCTGGAACTCAGTGAAACTCAATTCTGGCACCTCTCAGGTGCGTGCTATTGGCATTCTAAGAGAACAAGGGAGGTGTTCATGGTGAGTTCTGGTGCCTCTCTTTCTAGAAAAATGGCACTGATTCTTATCATGGATTGCCTTTCAATTGATAGCACTAAAAAGCTTCCCTCACAACTATGAGGTTATCCACACCTCAGATTGCCCCACCACTTTCCCCCAGGAAAACCCATTGTTTGGTACTGAATTGGAACAAACAGCAATCAGGTTTTCTGCAGACTGCTGCTTGTTCTGATTAAGCACTAAAGAGCGGGTTTCCTGGGGGGAAGCAGCAGGGCAAAGGCAGAACCAGTCAGACCTGTGCCTAGAAAGAATGGGCCAAGTGCAAATCTGCTTGGAGCTGTGCTTTCTAGGCATAAGATAAGTGGAAGTGTGGGAGAGACTGGGCAATTAACCCTTTGTTTCTCGCTGGTCTGTCTGAGAAGCTCAGCATGTGAGGACGTATGGGTTGGTTGCTACAAGCTCAGACTGCATGGCTCCTACAAGCTACTCTTGAGTGCCTTGTATGCCAGTGATTGAGCCTGGGCCCTACTGCGTGCAAACCTAGTGCTCAGCCACTGAACTTGTCTCCGTAGTGTTCTGGTTTCTAGTCCACTCAGAGTTAATATGTATGGTACATGTATCAACTAAACACAAAAACATTCAACCAGGGGTGGTGCATCCCATTTCATGACTTGAGACAAAACAAGGTGAATTCTTAGCCAGCAGAGAAAGAGTGGGGTGGGCAGGACATATAAGGAGGGTACACTTCAAGTACCACCTGAGGTACCTGCTTCACTCCACTTCATGGATGGGCCAGACTTGCATACAAGGTACAATTAACCTAACATTATTTGAAATGAGTCTTTGCTGTAGAAAGATCTAGAACCTATTTCTACATTATTTTGTTTCAGAGAATAAGCAGGACAAAAAATAAACAATGCATTTGCTTTTTAAAAAACAATGTTTTATTTTACAATTCACAGTAGGAAGTCGATTAGGGCTGCGATCCTAACCCCACATACCTCAGAGTAAGCCTAGTTTAATTCAGTAAGCCTCATTTCTGGGCAGGCATAGTTAGGATTTCTGCCTCAGTGGATATGGGCAGGATCTAGTGATAATGAATATGTAACTATAAAGGTAAAGGTAAAGGTACCCCTGCCCGTACGGGCCAGTCTTGACAGACTCTAGGGTTGTGCGCCCATCTCACTTAAGAGGCCGGGGGCCAGCACTGTCCGCAGACACTTCCGGGTCACATGGCCAGCGTGACAAAGCTGCATCTGACGAGCCAGCGCAGCACACGGAAACGCCGTTTACCTTCCTGCCAGTAAGCGGTCCCTATTTATCTACTTGCACCCGGGGGTGCTTTCGAACTGCTAGGTTGGCAGGCACTGGGACCGAACAACGGGAGTGCACCCCGCCGCGGGGATTCGAACCGCCAACCTTTCGATTGGCAAGCCCTAGGCGCTGAGGCTTTTACCCACAGCGCCACCCGCGTCCCCATGTAACTATAGTAGACTGTAAATAAAGGAGACCGAGAAGAAGAGGAGGAGGAGGAGAGAGGATTTATTTACAATTCTTTGTTTGTTTATTAAATTTAAATCCTGTCATTCCTCTTGAAGGAGCCATGGATTGCAAACATTTTGCAGTAGATTTCTCCAACATCCCTAAATCCATAGACTCAGGCAGTTCTAAAATGATAAATTCAATATACAGTTGTTATGTATTGTTTCTGTTCCAGGTTTATAATGTGTTCTCGAAAATAATGCCTTACCTGCCTGGACAGCACAAAAAGATTTTAGGAAGTTTTGAAAAAATGTATGCTTTCATCAATGAGAGGGTGGAATCCCACAAGGAGACCCTAGATTATCAGGACCCCCGTGACTATATTGACTGCTTCCTTATGAAGTCAGAGAAGGTAGGAGGTTATATAATTACCCTTCTCCATGCTTCTGAGATGTCTCTTGTTTGTGCCTACATTTGAAAGTGTCTCATATGGCTGCTGCCCTCCCTCATTCTGATCCTGCATTCTGCCTGTGGTGGTTGGCCATTGTGATGATCTCCAGGCTAATCTCAGGTGGGGGCATCTTCCCTCAAGTTTATTTAGACATGAAACCAAGCACAGGAGAGCAGATGAAAAAATAATGCCCATCATTATATCTATACATGGGATTGTTTTCTTTATGGTTCTATTATTTGGTTTTCAGTTATGTTTTTATTTTCAGCATTATAGATTTGCTGCAATAAGCCATGCAGGTTTTGTGTTCCTTCTGAGTTACTGCATGGAAAAGACTGAGATGTCTCAGACCCTCCAGAGTTTGACATTCTTAATGTCAGGTGGTACATTCAGACACAACAA
Organism: Podarcis muralis; assembly: GCF_964188315.1. Taxonomy (NCBI): domain Eukaryota; kingdom Metazoa; phylum Chordata; class Lepidosauria; order Squamata; family Lacertidae; genus Podarcis; species Podarcis muralis. Next base: position 40,309,638 of record NC_135656.1, on the reverse strand, counting down.
TTATGATTTACTTTTATTAATTGCCAATCAGGTCAGCTTGCCTCATGCTTCAGTTTCCCCGATGGCCTCCTTCAGCAACACTTCTGGATCAGCAAGTAGATTGAGTGGATTGGATTGACCATTAAATGCCACAAGACCTTTAACTTCATTTGAAAATCTGATCTTACTTACAAATGAATATACCCCCCCCCAAATAAACACTATATCAAATAATTAACGAGTTATTTGATAAGTATAGTGTTTATTGGGGGGGGGGGGTAATATTCATTTGTATGTAATTGGAGGATGCAACTCCATGAAACAGCACCCCTTTTTGTAGAGAAATGTCCCTGAATAAAACTACCGTATTTTTCGCCCCATAGGACGCACCGCCCCATAGGACACACCTAGATTTTTTTGGGGGGGGGGGAAATAAAGAAAAAAAATATTTTCCCCCCCCAGGCGCGGGGCTGGCATGGGGGAAGCCCGAGCTTCCCCCGACCCCAGCCCCCAGAAGAGGCTGCTGCCTGCAAGCCTTGCGAGCCTGGCGGGACCTCCCGCCGGGCGCACGGGCCTTGCGGATAGCTTCCTGAAGCCTGGAGAACGAGAGGGGTCAGTGCGCACCGACGCCTCTCACTCTCCAGGCTTCTGCGAAAGCCTGCATTCGCCCCATAAGACGCACACACATTTCCCCTTCATTTTTGGAGGGGAAAGAGTGTGTCCTATAGGGCGAAAAATACGCTATATTCAATTAAAAAACAACAACACTGTACTTACACTGCAATAAACCATGCAAGTATTGTGCTCCATCCATTTACTGCATTTATTGAGATGTCTGACTTCCTCCATCACTCTTTCAAATGGATGTTTTAAATTCTTCTCTTTTTCCTTTTCCTTTTTACAGGACCAAACCAATCCAGAGGCCATCTACACCAAAGAGGAGCTTATTGTGATTGTGCAGGAACTCTTTATTGCTGGGTCATTGTCCACAAGTGAAGTTTTGAGCTGTGCCCTTCTGGTAATGGCTAGATTGCCACACATTCAAGGTACATAAATTGCCCCAAAAACTGAAAGGTGTAAAGAGAAAGAAAAAACAAACAAACATTAAAACTGCACAGTCAGTACAACTTGCTCACAAAATGTCTTCTCCTAGGTCCATGGTAAAGGTTTCCACCAGGATCCACCATGCTCCCTCCACTTTTATTTTTTATGACTATTTATTTATTTAGGATAGGTTTTGAGGATTGCTTTGGTTTTTTATGTTTCAAAAAGTAATACATGTTGGCAGATGGAGCACATAAGGATAATATTTCCGGAGGAGACCAAACAGCCCATCTATTCCCATAAAGTGGTACCTCGGGTTAAGAACTTAATTCATTTTGGAGGTCCGTTCTTAACTTGAAACTGTTCTTAACCTGAGGTACCACTTAGCTAATGGGGCCTCCCGCTGCTGCTGCGTGATTTCTGTTCTCATCCTGAGGTAAAGTTCTTAACCTGAGGAACCACTTCTGGGTTAGCAGAGACTGTAACCTGAAGCGTTTGTAAACCAAAGCGTTTGTAACCTGAGGTACCACTGTATTCCGTGTCCAAAAGTGACCAGAGAGATGCCTCTGGGAAGTTTTCAAGCTGAGCATTAACAGAATTCTGAAAAACGTGATATGGAGCTGATATCTATGGATTTCTAAAATTCCTGTCTGTCTCATAGATCTCAGTGAGAAGTGCTCCACTTTCGAGGTTATAAACACTGCAGACAATGCTATCATATGCATATTATAAGCATGTTGTTGTTGTTTAGTCATTTAGTCGTGTCCAACTCTTCGTGACCCCATGGACCAGAGCACGCCAGGCACTTCTGTCCTCCACTGCCTCCCGCAGTTTGGTCAGACTCATGCTGGTAGCTTCAAGAACACCATCCAACCATCTCATCCTCTGTCATCCCCTTCTCCTTGTGCCCTCCATCTTTCCCAACATCAGGGTCTTTTCCAGGGAGTCTTCTCTTCTCATGAGGTGGCCAAAGTATTGGAGCCTCAGCTTCACGATCTGTCCTTCCAGTGAGCACTCAGGGCTGATTTCCTTAAGAATGGATACGTTTGATCTTCTTGCAGTCCATGGGACTCTCAAGAGTCTCCTCCAGCACCATAATTCAAAAGCATCAATTCTTCAGCGATCAGCCTTCTTTATGGTCCAGCTCTCACTTCCATACATCACTACTGGGAAAACCATAGCTTTTACTATACGGACCTTTGTTGGCAAGGTGATGTCTCTACTTTTTAAGATGCTGTCTAGGTTTGTCATTGCTTTTCTACCAAGAAGCAGGCATCTTTTAATTTCGTGGCTGCTGTCACCATCTGCAGTGATCATGGAGCCCAAGAAAGTGAAATCTCTTACTGCCTCCATTTCTTCCCCTTCTATTTGCCACGAGGTGATGGGACCAGTGGCCATGATCTTCGTTTTTTTAATGTTGAGCATTATATTATTTGAGCATTATTTGAGCATAGTTGAACATTAATTATAAGCATATGCACTCCAATTTTCCGAAAGTAACCAGCACATAAATAAGGATGCTACATCAATGATATAATTTATGTAAAATTGATAAAATTACCATAAATTAATATGACAATAGAGTACTGTCCTCCCAGAGTTCTGTCCTTCATGTTCTGTCTTCTTGGAGACTGATGTTTATCTTTCCCGGAGGGAAAAGGGCATATTCTCATTCACCTTAACTCCACAGCACTTCACTCCAGCGAATTTGGCACTCAGGAACTAAAATTTACATCCCTTTATAAAACACATACTTCAACAAAGAAGGACCTTACGATGTAATGAATAACTGCACCTAAAACTTTAAGGAAACTTCACTACTGAGCTATTCTTAAGGGTTCACAGCCTTACACAAAGGAGAACAGGCTATTTGCTCATAATGCTGGCTGTTCCCTGCTTCAGCTCTTGCTAAAATGATCTAAAGCAGTGGGTTACATTTGCACCAGCCCCTTGGACAGATGTAGCCACTGGATACCAGAGGCAATCCTATCCAAGCCCAACTCCGTGTATGAATCAGTTTTAAATGGTTTCCTCCTCCATCCCTCAAAGCAACAGTCCTCCTAGTCCCTGGTATTCAGACGTTAGACTCCCCAACAGAGGTTTTCATTCTGATTCTAATGGCTCCATGAATTTGTCTTGTGGCAGCAAATTATGACTTTTAAATATGCATCATGCAAAGAAGAACTTTATCTTTTCTGTCCTGAGCCTAATGCCTGAGCCCTTGCCTTTGTTGACCCTGATTTACTACCCCAGGACTCCTTTTTTTTGGGGGGGGGGAGTGGGATATAAGTTTAATGAATGAATAAAAGGTATTGTGTGAGGAGATTGCATAAAGTTTCCACACCATTTATTCAACATGTTTTGCATGATTTCATGAACATCTCTAAGATAAAAAGCCCACATTCTTTAGTAACCTAAGGTGATCCCCTTTAGGAAAGGGGACAAAAGCCGAATTCCTTTCATCTTTGCATGCCATCTTTAAAAATGGGCTCCTGCCAGGATGCAAATTCATGTCAGTAAGTGTTACTTTTCCTTCCGGTTGGAGAATGTTGAAGGCTATCACTATGTCAGAGGAGAAGTAGTTTCAGAATTCTGAAAGAAGAGCTGAATTTTTTTTCTTACAGAAAAAGTTCAACAGGAGATCTATGATGTGGTAGGTGCCAACCGTATCCCTGGCATGGAAGATAGGGTGAGGATGCCCTACACCAATGCTGTTCTCCATGAGGTTCAACGATATCAAAAAGGGAGCCTTGAGAGCATCCCCCGTGCAACAACACGTCCTACAAAATTCCGGGGCTATCTTATCCCCCAGGTTTGTGTCACATGTGAAATGATCAGGTTACTGTGGAGAGGGGGAGGGAGGGATTTATTATCCCATCAATGACTTTGGTCTGCCACAGTCCCAGCCAGTGCAGAGACAAGATATGCTGATTACAACCTCACGCCCCACATTCATGGTGATTTTTCAGAATGCTGTGCAATGACTTGTTTCTATATATGACAACCAACTTTAGGAATCAGTCTCTCCCATAAGATGGCTGCTTCTTATGTATATGACTCTGAAAAACAACAAGCAGCATGTCAGCTAATAATATACTGACAGTATTTTTATAACACTATACTGTATCAAAATTATGAACAGAAGGCATATAATATGTGCATGGAGTCACGAACTTATTAGAATCAGATAAATGTCCCATAACCAGGAATGGTACGATTGGTAAGTCACTGTCAAAGATCACTGAAACAGAGGCAGAATGTCTTATGTTTATGAAGCTGAAACAAATAATGAAATCTGTATCTTCTCCCCAAAGGGCACGGCAGTCTGTGCAGAGATTTCAACTGTGCACTTTGATCCTCTCCAGTGGGAGACTCCAGAAGAGTTTAATCCAGGTCATTTCTTGGATGAGAAGGGCAACTTCCGGAACAGGGCTGCCTTCATGCCTTTTTCTGCAGGTGACTCTATAGACCTAGATTCTCATATTGTGGGGTTGGGTCCAGCAGCTGGCATGTGGATGGGTGGGCAGCTGGACTCCAGGAAGTGATAGTGCTGCCAGGAGATAAGTAAGAGGTTTGGGGAGGGATTCTCTACCCACAAGACATTTCTCTCTGCCTCTGGCTTCCATTTCCTGCATCTTGAGCAGAAAATTTGTAAGCATCAATCTGAGGAAGGGACAGTTCAGTTCCCAACTTTTGGACCACTACCTACAGGAACCACTTGGGCTCTGTGTTAAGAAAGAGAGTTGGCATGATGAAATGAGAGGAAAGAGTAACTCACACTCACATAATCTTTTATATTTCTTTGCTCTGAAACTGCTTATGTGTAGCTTTCAGCAAAGATTTACACATACACACAGACGGAAGCCACATTATTATGTTTTCTGGCAGGAGAATAAGCCAAGCAGTACTTTAGTGTTATATAACATGCTCAGAATAGAAGTCCACCAATCAGCCAAAGAATCGAGAAAATGACATGAGACCAATATCTCCAAAAACATACTTGCCTGAAACACTTCACCTTCACATCACAGTGGAAACAGAGTTGCAGGACCACTTGAGAAATGGTCTCACTGCTGTCTTTCTTATGCAGTTCCATTATTTCAAAATGTGTTGGCTGGAGTTTCTTTGGCACTATATAGGTCTTTGATGACTGATGAGCACTGCCGCCTTCTTTTCACCCAGGAAAACGGGCATGCCCAGGGGAAGCCCTGGCTCGGATGGAGCTGTTCCTGTTCTTCGGTGCTCTGCTCCAGAACTTCACCTTTCAGCTGGTGGGAGATGCCAAAGACAAGGATATATTTACTTTGTATGAGGACAGTGGCCTGATGAAAGGAGACTTGCCATTGAAATTCACTAGACGTTCAATATGATCCAGTGACAGCAACTAAGCAGAATGGATGATGCCAATGTCTCTCAGTATATTTAAGTAGGAAGAACATGATTATTGGGAGATCTGAATCACACAGTACTTAGAAAAACTATATATTCCAAACTATAGCTCACATCATGCTGGCTGGGGCTGCTGGCAATTGTAGTGCAACACTTAGAAAACCACAGCTGAGGGACCTATGAAACATTAGAAGAATCAATCCAGAAATAAGTAGTGATAGATACAGTAAAAAGGGCAAAGATCAATAAAGCTTTGAAAGCAGATGGAATCTCATGGTTATGACCTTTAGGAGTATGTTAGCACAATAACTTTCTAAAGTGAAGAGTGAGATATTACAAATGGGTAAATTGAATTCTGTAACAAGTCTATAACAATAGCATATATTTTTTAAATCTAAAAAGGATCATAATTAAAAATCATATAGATCAAGATGGATTTTGCATAATGAAGGATAATATTAGGAAAATAATAAATCTAGCTGTGCATCTGCAGCAGCTCAACTGGTCACCTTTATATACAGCATCTGTTCCTTATTGGTCTCAACAGCCACAGCAGGTGCTGTAACCCTCCAGTGGTTTGACTTCACCCACAAAGTTGCACTCCTCCATTGTCTCCTGAGACAGACGAATGCCAACAACTTCATTTATGCATGAAAAACAAATCTTGAACGAGTAGTTACGTTTCCAGATGCAGAAAAAGCATTTGATAATAACACACGTCAGTTTCTTGTTGAAGGTGTTTATAAAGCTTCACAACAAATTGCTGCAAACACCTGCATCTCCCCCACCCCCTTTAATTTGTTGGTAAAATGGGATGAAATTACGGGCATAGTAGATCCTTTGAGGGGCATGAAACTTGCCACATATTAGATAAATGGGTGCAATAAATCTTGGACTATGATTTTTTAATGGTTTAATGCCCTTCTTTGTTGATACCTGTGCGTACCACCACACTTGGCATCTGAGACAATTTGCAAAAAGAGCATCCCCTCATAAAGAAGAAGCTTCCTTTGTTCTTCCAGGGAGGTAACAGATTTTCACTTTCGTAGACAGTTTTTATCTCTCTCTCCATTTCCCCATGAATGGTAGCCACACTCCTTCAAGCCAACACTGTATCAACTTTGGACTTCCCTAACATTCCTCAGTTCTACCTATGTTTTTATTGCATCTTCTGCTCATCACTTGCTAAGTTGCATATAAGAACCCTCCTATTTCCTTTTTCTGGATTTCAGTCCTAGGTCCACTTTGAATACTGTTTGTATAGTCAGTATTATAATGTTACACCCAATCTCTGAGCACCAGGAGTTTTCAGGGGAGCCAGCTATTTAATGAGCACTCACTCTGATTTGTTTGCATCACATACATTTTTTTTTAGCACCATGAAACTGGCTCTTCTAGTTCCTCACACTCTAGCTCAAAATTTGTTTAACTGTTATACGTGTCTCTGAAAATCCATGTGTATGTTGCCTTGGACACATGAACTTTAAGCATTCTTGCAAGAGGGAAGTCTTTTATGTGGAGTCTTTTATATGTCCCACCCTGGACAAGTATGTACAAGGAATTCAAAATGTACCAGAAACAAAGCCAACTACCGCCAGGTCGTACTCCATTGCCCTTTGTGGGGATCCTCCTGCAAATAGATTTCAGGCATCTGTCCAAATCATATCAAAAGGTAAGACACACACATACACAATTTCCTGGTATTCTCTCACTATTCCCTATGTTTATTTTGGATCATACAATTGTTTGTTGGTGTGGAGTGTTGCTGGGTTTCCTCTTCTTGTTAAATTAAAATAAAACATTGGCAATATAATGTTTTGTAGGGTTTCAATGAAAGTGATATTTGGGGAGTCCTCGTCAGATTTCATGTAAATTGTTTGCTATAGGTTTGCTTTATTTTATTTTTAAAATTAGTTGTGTTTTTTTAAAAAATGTTGGGCTCAGTAAACATATTTATATAGACCTGCTGACTTCTTCCTTTCTTTACTGTATATGAGCAGCATACAGTATACAGTGTGTATTGCTTACATGTGGCATGGAAATTAACCTGAGGCACCTGAACTTTCCATTTTCTTGCCACTTAGTGCATGAGTGAATTTGCAAGTGGTTTAACTCTTCTCAAACAGAATAACAATGAGAAGCATAGGTCTTCTGGAGCGTGCTGACACCCCATAGGTCACTTGAAAAACTGGGCTATTGTGACAGTATCTATTTGTTGCATTATTGGGTTAAAGAGTCTTCCTGTATTAAGGTGAGCAGTTATAACTGGGGTACCAAGTAAGCCCCTTCAGCTATCAGGCTCCATCTGTACTATACGTTTAAAGCATTATTATGATGCTTTAAACAGTCATGGCTTTCCCTAAAGACTCCTGGGGAACTGCAGTTTGTTAAGGGTGTTGTAAGTTGTTTGGATACCTCTATTCCTGTTACACAACTACCATACCCTGAGTGGTTTAACAATCAGTCCCTCTTCCCAGAGAACTCTGGGAATCTGAGCTCTGTGAGGGGATGTACATTCTGATTCCATACATGTTTTCTCACAGAGTTCATTGGTGCTCACTCTCAAGAAAACATGCATGATAGAGCACAGTATTGCAGCCTAACTGCATATGCATGCCTATCCAAAAGTTCACTTTGCTTACTCGTAGGAAGCAGCATGCAGGTGTGCTGCCTATACCTCCCATTAAAGCATGCTAAAATCACAAACATTTTTTAGTAGTAGTCTTTTAAGGCAGCTGCCTAATGAATCATACACCTCCATAATACTTTCCTCAGCTCACCAATCAGTACGACCAGATATTCACTATCTGGATAGGATCAAAGCCTATGGTGGTGCTGTGTGGATACGAGGTTGTGAAAGATGCTCTGGTTAGTTATGCTGAAGAGTTTGGTGGGCAAAGTAGCCAACCTATACTTGAAACTGTGACCAAAAATTTAGGTGAGTGTTTTTGTTATTGTTGATCTTAATTATGATGATTTCTCCCTTCTGTTTCAAAGGAAGTGTCCCATTCAAATTGTCTTAGGGCCTAGATTATACCTGCCTCTAGTGCTTTTCTCTGCAGGTATGCAGGGGTATATATACCCCTAAACAGTTTGTGAATCTTTGTACTTTTGTCCATTTACTGTATTTCTTTTTCCTGATTTGAACTATAAAATGGTGATTTTCTTGAGTCAAAATGAGAGTACCCCTAAACATTTTTTTAAAGAAAAAAGCACTGCCTGTCTCTCCCAGTATGTAGAACAGTATATAGAGGTAAAAAAGGTAAAGGACCCCTGGACTGCTGAGTCCAGTCAAATGCGACTATGGGGTTCATCTCGCTTTCAGGCTGAGGGAGCTGGCGTTTGTTGGCAGACAGCTTTCTGGGTCATGTACTGTGACAAGTGCCAGAGTGCACAGAAATGCCGTTTACCTTCCCACCACAGCAGTACCTATTTATCTACTTGCACTGGCATGCTTTCAAACTGCTAGGTTGGCAGGAGCTGAGACAGAGCAGCGGGAGCTCACTCCGTTGCAGGAATTTGAACTTTCCGATCGGCAAGCCCAAGAGGCTCAGCGGTTTAGACCACCATGTAGTGACTGATCGTTAACCTAGACAAAATTTGTCTAGACAGCCAGATTTGTTCACTTTGCTGAACCATTCACATATTGCCCAGAGCTGGTGAGCCCATACAGGAGTTTGAAGGAAGCATGTCAAGTAGTGTCTAGGATGGACAGAGAGAGCAAGGGACCAATTAGCAATATTCATTCAAAATGGATGAGTAAACAAGCATAGTCATACAGATCCATCAGCACCCTGGACAGATCCCAGGGAGTATGCAGTGTGCTCTCCCCAAAAGGATCGAAAATTTTACTAGAAATATGTGGGTAGGAGAAGGGAGCTGCACTCTGCACTTGTCACTCTCACCTTACCATTTCCTATCATTTCATATGTTTTTCTCCTCCGTCCACTTCTGCAACACTGGCAGCTCCCTTCATTTGCACACACATTTCTGAGAAGAATTAAAAACTCCACATGCCCTGCTATGTACTTCATACATGAGTGTTGCGTTCACAAAGTAAAGGAAGGATTGAACTCTGATTAATAAGAATACACACAGAGACTCGAACCAGCAAGACTCTGGGAAGGGTGCGTATAATCGTGTCTCTCTGTGCCTGTCCGACAGATCTTCGCAGCCCCTGGCTTATTCACAAAAAGAACTTTTTACAGAGTGTTCGTAAGAACCAATCAGATTTCTTCTGAGCATTCCACAAACCCACATGGGGAGAAAGTTAAACTACTAAAACTAATTAAGCACAAATATTTCTGGGGTAAACAAAGAACAGAACTACAAAGAAGAGCATCTGGCAACCCCGGAGGTAATAAACAAGCAATACATATGATAAGAAGGATCTGTTTCCTGGCTCCAAGATTAACATCCTAAGATTAATATACATCAAAGAAACTTGCCCACTATCCTTATGGCCCAGGATGCCTGCCTGGCTAAGCAAGAAGCAACTGGGCTGTGTACGTGACTTCTCAGGCAAGAGAGATGGACAGTAGAGGCAAAAGGGCATGAAAAGGGCACGAATGTAGAGTCTTATGGGATTTAATCAGAAATTATCATCAATATATCAAACCCAGTCAACACAATGTCTTCATCATGGACACGATGGCTTGATGTATATTTTATAATTCCTCATGGTAATCCCATCTGATCCCTACACATGAGCAGGGAGCACATGTGAAGAATGATTAGGATGGCCCACATTGCATCTCATTTGGCTTGAGGTAATGGTTTACAGTTTCAAATATTAAACCATAGCATTCCATAGCCATGTGTTTCATCAGAACTAATGCAACAATGTCAAATGACACCCTTCCAGGGATCAGCACCAGGAATAAAAAGAAATGGAAGGAACTGCATCACTTCACTCTCTCCACGCTGCAGAACTTTGGGATGGGGAAGAAATCAATAGCTGAACGGATACAGGAGGAGGTCCATTGCCTGGTGGAAGTGATGGCAACTACTAAAGGTTTACTTCATTCTACCAAGGAACAGACTGAAAATTCAAATAATCAAAATTTTGGTGGATTTAGACCAGTGTTTCCCAACCTTGGGCCTCCAGCTGTTTTTGAACTACAATTCCCATCATCCCTGACCACTGGTCTTGCTAGCTAGGGATGATGGGAGTTGTAGTCCAAAAACAGCTGGAGGCCCAAGGTTGGGAAACACTGATTTAGACAGACAGTTTGGGGAAACAGGGCCCTAAAATCTACTTTCAATAGTTTGGGGTCTACAGTTACCCATGGCAGCAAGTAGTAGCAGTGTCCTCTGCCTCCTTCATTTTTAAAGCAGATGAATAGCTATCATAGGCAGCAGCTAAACTACCCCCCCCCAGTTTACAAATAGAGGAAAAGGATCCTGCCCCTGTCATTGCACCTTGAAACTGTTTTTTAAAAGGAACATTTCAGAGCCCTTGACTATCCCAAATTGTAGCAGAGTAATTTCAGTGGTTGCCAATGGTATCCATTAATTCCACAAGCACACAAATCAGTCCCTGGAGTGATGCTATATGCCATGAAGACATTGCTGCTAGTACAACTCCCATAGGGTTGCCATATTTCAAAAAGTGAAACTTGTTCAGCCTTTTTTGGTAAATTTGTTGAACCCCCCCCCCCCAAGTTGTTGTTTTTGTAAAAAAATGAAGTTGAACTATTTTAAAGGAAATTCACCAAAATATAGATTTTTCAAGTGGGTTGCCATACGTCCAGATTTTCCTGGGTATTCAAGCATCTTCCCAGACACTGCGACTGCCATATTCCAGCTATGTCCACTTTATACCTCCATTCTAGCACCTGAGGGCAATTCTAGCTCCAGAGGGATGGAGAGTGTGTGTTTGGGTTTTTGTGTGCAGAATAGGGGCAGGTGGCCTGCTTAAGGTGTGCTCTGCTACCCCTCCCCAATCCTGCTTACAGAAACTGAGTCAGGTTGCTTGCCTGTGGAAGCACCTCTAGCTGTTTACTTGTGACACCTTTATCCATAATAAATATTTGCTCCCACTATCAAGAGCAGAACACAAAATCCAGGGTATTGCCTGCTAAACTGAACCACCAAATGCCATCTGTTCCACAAATTTGATATTGTAGTGATTAGTTCCCAATCAGCCCTCAAACCACTCACTAGACTGCGAGAAACAGATAAACAGCCATCTCTTAATAGTGTCATCAACACCACCGTTCCCATCCCTGAGTCCAAAAATAAGAAGAAAAAGGAGGATTACTAAAAACACAACCACCCACAGACCTGATAACTGAACTGAAGCTCTGTGTTCAGAGGCAACACATCTCTGAAATGAATATCAGTTGTTGTGGGACAAACAATGGACAGCTGTTGCCTTCCAGCCCAGTTTGTGGGTTTGCAAAAAACATCTGACGGGCTGCTGTGGGAAATTGAGTGCTGGAATAGATGAACCCTGGTCTGATCCATCAGGATTCTTCTTATGAACTTGTGTGTGCAGCTGAAAGCCTTCCTATAAATATTCAGAAACACTTCAAATAGCACAGGGTAATATCAGTGCTGACTCCTGAATGGAGATGTTGATCATGAACAACTGAGAGAGTGCAAAGATTATTTTGAACTGAGCTCATGCTTAGTGGATGGTTCTAGGATAGATCATGATGCTCCTGTAATGTTTAAAGGACAAAGATACAAGTTGGAGGATGTGCTGTCCTCATGTGGGTTCCGTATCACGATAATGTTCAGGTGAGGAATAATTCGTTCTTCTGTGTGCCATGTGAAAAGCTTGCCATTTCCCTAGCCTCAATGAAAAACTTTGTCGCAGCAGAGAGACAGCCTCTAGCCTTATCTTCACTCTTTTCGAACAGACATATCTCAGCAAAGATAAAACCAGCTTAGTGAGAAGACATGTGTTTTCAATGAGCTTCATATATGAAGGATTTTTTTCTCGCCAATCAAGCAGTTAAAGGGTAAAGGTAAAGGGACCCCTGACCATTAGGTCCAGTCGCGAACGACTCTGGGGTTGCGGTGTTCATCTCGCTTTATTGGCTGAGGGAGCCGGCATACAGCTTCTGGGTCATGTGGCCAGCATGACTAAGCCGCTTCTGGCGAACCAGAGCAGCACACGGAAATGCTGTTTACCTTCCCATGGAGCGGTACCTATCTATCTACTTTGTTAATATGGTATTAAAAATAAAGAAAAATTATAAGGAAGCCAGAAAACAGAGGCTAGACACGAGGATGTTCAATAACAGTCAAAGAGTAAATAAGATAGGGAAATAATTATTAGACATATGGGGGATTAATGAGAAGGGGCAAAGTACTCAAGCAATAATATGGGATACAATGAAAGCAATGATGAGGGGAATTAGTATTTGGGAATCTAGTAAATTGAAAAAACAACAACAAGACATTAAAAAGTTAGAGGAAGAAATTAGGACACTGGAAAATCAAAATATTAATGATAAAGATAAAAGAAGTTATGCATAATTGCAGGTAAGACAGGGAATATGCAGGAGAAATGATTTTGAGGAGATATGGAAGGTGTTTGTAGAATTTGTACTGTTAAAACAGAAAGGGGTCAAACCATTGCAAGAGGTGTTGAAATTTTGGGAGGTTGGATAGTTACAACGGAATGATCTCAGTGGTGGGGTGCACATTTTTATTCTTATTTATTTATGATTATTACTTTGTCAAAAAAAAATAGTTTAATGTAAAAAGAAAAAGACTTCATAAAATGTTGCTCCTTTTGACCCCTTGCTCATCCATCTGTGTGATATTAGAAAGGTACAGTAGCCCTAGACTTCAAACAAATAAAGAAGATTGTATGTAGCAGATCCAGAATATTCAAATAAAAAAAATATGGCTGTTTGGCTAGGGAAGTGTGGTCTTTAAGCTTAGCAAAAACTTACCATTTAATTTAATTTACCCAGCTTTCATAATTTTGTTTTCTATTAAGTTGGAATGATTTATTTTAAAACCTCCATTTTGAATGGATATAGATGTTTATGAACCCTGTTTTCCACATAACACATTTTTAAGGCTGCTATGTTTGGGGATGAATACTACGACCCACACTTCTAAAATGGCTGTTAAACTGTGAAAATATCTGACACCCAATTACATTGGGTTGTAATTCAGGGGTCAGCAAACTTTTTCAGCAGGGGGGGCACTGCCCCTCAGACCTTGTGTGTGTATGTGTGGGGGGGGGGGGTGGACTATATTTTGAAGAAGAAGAAAAAGGAACGAATTCCTATGCCACAAAAATAACATTTTTTAAAAATGTTGCATTTTAAATAAAAGCACACATTCTACTTATGTAAGAACACCAGGCAGGCCCCACAAACAACCCAGAGATGCATTTTAAATAAAAGGACACATTCTACTCATGTAAAAACATGCTGATTCCCAGACCTTCCGAAGGCCGGATTTAGAAGGCGATTGGGCCGGATCTGGACCCTGGGCCTTAGTTTGCCTACCCTGGGTTATATCCAACATTTGCATGAGCAATTCCCCCCCCTCCACTGCAGAACCCTCAAAAGGAAGGCCCACCAGGAGAGGCTTTTTTCAGGGGACCTGGCAGGGGACCTGGCAGAGGGAGAAGCTGAGAAGAAAAATCATTTGCACAAGTAGTCTTTAACCTGCACAGCTGTTTTATACACACCACTTTGTCTCAATGTGTCCAATCCTAAACAGTGTTTCACATTTGCTCTTTTCTTCCCGACTTTTTTTGGGGGTATTTTTATTGAAAATGTTTCAATTATAAATAAAGTGACGCAAGGAAAGGAAAGAAAAAGAAAAAGGTACAAAACTGGGTAGAAAGAAACAATATATGAATATATAAAATATACGAAGAAAACTCTAACCCATACATTATTATATAAATTCAATATGCTTATCCCGATGCATATGTAAATATTAAAAGCCTACTGCATTTTGTATAAAGTCCTCAACTTCAAGACGTGTTCAAAGCAATAAAATTGTACCTAATAAAATTAGATACTAAGGGGAGGATATGGTTGGTTCCTTGCAAGTGGAAGGAAAGCTAATGGAGGAAGAAGGCCAGCAGGTAAGAAACTCTGTACATAAAGAAGTATACACAAGAGGGGGAGACTACAGCAGGAGTCTACATTTACCACTATGTTCTTTTCAGCTAGAAAAATATATTTGACCTGCATTCTGCACTATCAATGAGATAATTTCAGCAACTGCGGCTTGTCAGGCAAGCCCTTTGTTTTCCTCTGGACAGCCAATTAGGCTGAGACACGGTGCTGAGACCGTGGTCATCTAGATGGCTCTATAGATGAGTTGGGATTTGAACCTGGGTCTTCCCAGTACAACATCCTAACCATCAACCCATGTTGGATCCTGATGTAGCACTCCCATGCTTGTGTGATTGTGCATCAGCTTCTTAGTCCTTTCCCTGTGTAGCGCGGCTATTCCCAAACATTGTGACTCCAGGCACTTTAAAGGGGGAACAAGTCAGTTGACAAAGAAATGCTAGAGAATGGTTCATGAGTTCCTAATAATGAGCAAAAGGGGCATTGTAGCTTATACTTAGTGCTGAATTCTTCTAGTGCAAACTGGTCCTCTGGCAGGAGGAAGAAGGCAGCAGAATGGGGAAACAGGACAAGAAAAACTGCAAAGTTGCAGCGTCATTGAGCTAAAATAAGCAGCAATGCAAAGAACAGGAACTGAAACTGCAGGTAGGGGAAAGTGCAGAAGGTTAACAATTTGAGCCACTTTCAACAATATAGCAGAAAGGTCAACAACAACTTTGAGCCTAACCAAATTTGTTATGGCACAAGCTTTTGTAGACAGAAGCCCATTTTATTTATCATCATATATATTCATCTCATGTCACAATAAATCTGTAGGAGTGGTGTTCAGTTTTGTTCAGAGTAATGCCACTGAAATGAAGGAATATGACTAAATTAGGCCAATTTATTTCAACGTGTCTCTTCTGAGTAAAAATTAATTGGCCTAATTTAGTGTTGAATATCATCCCATGTCTTTAAAGTACCAGAGTGTCAGGAACTGCTGACCACTGATCCACGGGGCAAACAGGGTCAATGCATTTTCAAAGCACAAAACCAGTTAAATTCTAGTTTCAGTTATAAAAGAAGGCTTCTACAAAGAACTAAGAATGGTCTGCAAGATCAGGCCAATGGCCCAAATAGCCTGGCATCCTGCTCTCAGAGGGGCCACCCAGACACCTGGGGGGAAACCAAAAGTGGGAGCTGAGCACAAGAGCCCTCTCACCTCCTTTCATTTCCAGCAACTGGTATTCAGAAGCATTACTGCCTCTGACCGCGGAGAGAGACCATAGCCATCGTGACTAGTAGTTAATTCCAAACTTAATAAACACCCATTGTCCATTCCCTGACAAAAATCCCCATGGGGATAAACTGACCTAAATCTATATCCCTTTCAAACTCCCACTTACTGGAATCTTGAACCTATGTTTATGATGATAATGGCAAATGAACCTTTACAGAAAAAAATAACAGGGATTGTGCCATTTATTTTTATTTGAAATCAAAACAGTAACTAAACAAGAGTTTTGTGAAAAGTTCTGTCGTGTCCCAAAGCATTGGTGTAATTGACTAGCCTGCAGCTGTGTTAGCAACAGTGGAAGATACCAGGGGGATTGGAATCCAGGAAGGTAGAAAAAATGTCTCTCGCTGGCGTTCTGGGCATGTCTCAAACTTTGTCACTTTCTTCTAGCTCAGCATCTCTTAAAAAGCTTCTGCCCTTTTGCCTTTGGAGTGGACAGAGCAAGGATACAGATGGAGCTGGTAACTGGGGCAGGAGTGCTCCTTCTTCTTTTTCTGCTCACGGCCTTGTCCTTCAAACTTCACAAAGCAAGAGGCCAGCTACCTCCAGGACCCACTCCCTGGCTCTTTCTGGGGAACCTCCTGCAGAAAGAGGTCCTGCCTCTACACAAAACCTACCCCAAGGTAAGTGCCCTCTCTTGCAAGGCTTCCCCTGGAATCCTTTCGTTAAAAAGGCAGAGAATAAGAAATGGCTCAAGAAGCAAAGGCAGAAATAAAGGCAGGAGGTGACTGCATATGTGAGATTTCCAGGAATACCAATCCTCTTGTGCCACCACCTAATCCAAATGCTCCTTGGTTCTATTCTCAGAACTACCCCATAATTTGGGAAGCATTTTCAAGATCCATTAAGATCGAATGGGTGAGATTTATTTCACTTTAACTCATCCAGCTGGCATGATTGAAGTTCTCTCCCCTGCCACCTTCATTTGATTGCATTTGGAAGCGTTCTTCTAGCCTGTATTTAACTCCCCCCCCCCTTTATTCTGCTCTTTGCTTCTACTCTTAAGGTAAATTCATCAATATCTACTTCACGTTTTAGCTCTCCTCACACCATGACTCATGGTGTTCCAATTGCCTTGTGATCTTTCCACTCAAAGCAACCTTGGCATGAAAGATCCATGATCTGATGAGTCCAGATGTGTGTGTTTTCCCCTTTAAAGCAGCAGAGGGGGGGCAGGAAGGGTACATTGTTTTGCAAAGAGAGGGTCACATGCTCAATCCCTGGAGAGCACCTGGAGAGCTGCTGCCAGTCAGTGTAGGCATTACTGGAGTAAATGGGCCGATGGTCTGACTCTGCATGAGGCAAATTGCTGCGTTCCTATGCTCAGAACCACCCATGCCGTCTCTTTAATGCTAGCATTTTTGGAACGCTTCAAGGTTTCCCTGCATCTTGAAGAAATGATTGAATTGAACTCAGCACACTAAATGCTTCACGCTAAGTGAAGTATTAATGTGCTTTGGGCGATAGCTGTGAATCAGAGGTGAAGTTCTAATGTGAATGCAATCTCAATCTTACACTAGGCTGTTTCCTTTATTTGAGGTGAACTTATTATGTTCTCCCCAGTGCTAGAACTGAGATAAGTATAGCTGCAGAGCCCATTCAAGGTACTTACGTAGGTCAGGTAAGGATCTCCCCCCCCCCATGCACACATTCTTTGAACTCCATTTTTTAAAAAAACAAAAATAAAGGACAATCAATGCAACTGATCTGCAGTAAGCAATGGTATGGTGTGGGGAGCAAATTGGAGCAGATTTCCAAGAATGATATCTTACAGCTCAATGACTCGTGCTTTTCTTGGATTCTGTCCTCAGCTTTTTGAGAAGTATGGCTCAGTCTTCACCATCTGGCTGGGGCCAAAGCCTGTGGTTGTGCTTTGTGGATATGATGCGGTCAAAGGTGCATTGGTGGATCACGCTGAAGCGTTTGGTGGGCGGCCACCCATAGCTCTCGTTGAAAAAGTGACTGATGGCTACGGTGGGTGCTCTTAACTATCTTATCTTCCCCTTAATTTGAGATGCAGTTGCCAAGAGTCATGGCAATCTTTCCCAGGAATTGATGGCTGTCAATCTTCTTACAAATCTTGGGGACAACGAGCCATCTAAATCCTTTGGGAGAAGATCCTTGCCTCTGGACAAAACATGCTGCAGACTTCAGTGTCGTCTGATTAAACATAAATACAACAGTGCCAATTGTATTTTTCAGGGCTCCTCAGCCCAGACAATGAAAAATGGAGGGAACTGCGCCGCTTCACTCTCTCCACACTGAGGAACTTTGGCATGGGGAGGAAACCGATGGCTGAGCGGATGCAAGAGGAGGCAAACTGCTTGGTGGAAGTGCTGGCAGCCAAACAAGGTTCTCTAGGCACCTTCCTGGTCTAGTACAGAGATGGGGAACCTGCGGCATTCCACATATTGTTGGACCCCAGCTCCCTTCAGCCACAGTCAGCATAACCAATGGCCAGGGTTAATGGAAGCAGGGGTCCAAAATATTTGGAACATGCTAGATTCCCATTCCTGGTATAGGGAACACAGAGCAGCCCTTCCTTTAGGGCGGGAACAGTGTTAAAGAGGAAGTAAAGAAGAGTATGCTGGGGCATACAGACCTGTGACCAGGAGCAGGGGAATGTCGTGGATGTAGTGTATCTTGATTTCAGTAAAGCTTTTGACAAAGCCCTCCATGATGAGATAACTGTTATGTGCCTTTATAGCTGGTTGACTGAAGAGTGCTCACTAATGGTTTCTCATCATCCTGGAAAAAAGTAGTAGTAGGAGGAGGAGGAGGAGGAGGAGGAGGAGTATCCAAGTCACCTTCAAAGATAGCCCCACATAGAGTGCATTGCAGTAGTCTAAGTGGGAGATAACCAACACATGTATCACTCTGGTGAGACAGTGCGCAGGCAGGTAGGGTCTCAGCCAGCGTACCAGATGGAGCTGGTAGACAGCCGCCTTGAACACAGAATTGACCTGTGACTCCATGGACAGCTGTGAGTCAAAAATGACTCCCAGGCTGCGCACCTGGTCCTTTAGGGGCACAGTTATGCCATTCAGCACCAGGGAATCTCCCACACCTGCCTGCCCTCTGTCCCCCGGAAACAATACTTCTGTCTTATCAGGATTCAACTCAATCCGTTAGCTGCCATCCATCCTCCAACCACCTACAGACACTCACACTAGGACATTCACCACCTTCACTGGTTCCAATTTAAATGAGAGGTAGAACTGGATATCATCCGCATACTGGTGAACACCCAGCCCAAACCCCCAGGGGTCTGAACACTCATCCCCCAACACCACTTTCTGGACACGGCCCAGAAGTGGGGTGCCCCAGGGTTCTGTCCTGGGCCTGTTGTTGTTCAGCATCTTTATAAATGACTTGGATGAAGGTACTGAGGGAATGCTAATCAAATTTGCAGATGAGTACATTTCTCATAGGTTAATGACTGGCTGGATTGTGGTAGTGAATTCTGGCATTCATTTCACCTTTTGTCCTTGCCAATATCTTAGGTGTGTATGTCTGTGGAGGCATTAAGGCAGCAATCCTATGGCCATTTACCTGGGAGTAAGCCCCACTGAAGGGACGTGGGTGGCGCTGTGGGTAAAAGCCTCAGCGCCTAGGGCTTGCCGATCGAAAGGTCGGCGGTTCGAATCCCCGCGGCGGGGTGCGCTCCCGCTGCTCGGTCCCAGCGCCTGCCAACCTAGCAGTTCGAAAGCACCCCCGGGTGCAAGTAGATAAATAGGAACCGCTTACTGGCGGGAAGGTAAACGGCGTTTCCGTGTGCGGCTCTGGCTCGCCAGATGCAGCTTTGTCACGCTGGCCATGTGACCCGGAAGTGTCTCCGGACAGCGCTGGCCCCCGCGCTGGCCTCTTGAGTGAGATGGGCGCACAACCCTAGAGTCTGTCAAGACTGGCCCGTACGGGCAGGGGTACCTTTACCTTTTACTAAGCCCCACTGAACACAGTGACTAACACATCTCACTTTTGGTAGCTTTCTTTGGGGAGCAAAATTGATTGCTCCCATGCTTTTCATAATGCTTGTTTTAATCAGCCTCTTCATGTTACAATTTTTTCAGAAATGTGTCTTGCTAGAGCTGCTGTATTTTCCATATAAATTCTGTGTGGAAAAATTGATTTCATGTTGAATTCAGATGAAATTCACTTCTTCTTCTTTTAAACAAGTTCATCACTTTGGCACATCACATTCACTTATTTGAATGTGCCAACCTTGAGCTTTAATTTCATTTTTTTAAAAAATAATAATAATTATTAAACATTTTTTAAACATTTATCATCCAACACATATAATCCCATCCCCGACGATACAATAATCAGACAAAAAACAAAAAACAAAAAGCAAACATACAAAAAAGGAGGGGGGGGGGGAAATATAACGTCAAAGTCAAATTCTTACTTTCCTCACTTTTGGACTTCCTCACATCTTTCGTTCCTGCTTTCCAAGTTCTAGACAGCAAATTATCACCTTGTTTCAATTTCTTATTTGTATTTTTCCCATATTATGTCTCCAAATATAGGTTTATTTTCCAAAGTCTTGAAAACTTAGGCAGGCATAATATTAACCATATGATTAACTTTTTCTCAAATTTCATCTATTCTCAAACTCTTGTCAACTAACTTACTGATGCCACATTTATTTCTTACTCTTACATCGTCTTAACATTCATACAATTTACAATGTTTTTGTAGGTAGTCCTTGAATTTCTTCCAATCCTCTTCCACTGCTTCTTCTCCCAGATCACGGATTCTGCCAGTCATTTCTGCTAATTCCATATAGTCTATCAGTTGCATCTGCCATTCTTCCAGCGTGGGCAAGTCTTGAGTTTTCCTCTTGAGCTTTAATTTCAGAACACACAGAGATAAAAGATCCAAATTCCAAACTATCGGTCACCGAGAAAGTTCACAAAGCCTTGACGGATTAAGGGCAGAGGATACAAACGCCAGTCACCTTTTTAACCCTCTCTTTGTGGTTGTAGGGCAGGCCTTTGATCCATTGCCAGACATCGTAACTGCTGCTTCTAATGTGCTCTGCTCTGTTATCTTTGGGACCCGATTCAGCTATGAAGACCCCCAATTAAAGGAGCTCACGGATGTGATCAAGAAATTTGTGAGCCTCTTTTTCCATGTCTCTGGAGTGGTACGTCACCCTCATGCACTAGGAAAACTGGGGACTTCTCCCAGTCATTGAAAGTGTTCATTTATGCAAAATGCTCCTTTTATGAACAAACATTCTCCTGCATTCCAAAGGAGAGCAACCTGGACATAGGTTTTCCATGTTAGTGAGAACAAGGGTTGACACCTATCCTGTATAATACAGGATAGTCCTGTCAGCGGTGTAGCTAGCTGCTTGGGTGCCCGGTGCGGCGCGCATGTCCTGCAGCTGGGGGTGGGGCAAACTACCCACGGGGGCGGGGCGAGCCAAGGCAAGGAGCGCTGCATGGAGCCTCTCCGCAGCCTTCCTCTCAGCTGTAGGGCGGCTGAGGTGGTGGGCAGACACAAGTCTCATGTTGCTGAAAAAAGCAGCATGGAGCTTGCAGGCAGTCAGCCCGCCGCCTCCCCCTCAAGAGAGACACATGGCTCAGGCACGCTGCAGTGTCCCCCACTTCGCCTAGCTATCAGTGGCGTAGGAAGGGAGCTGTGGTGGGTGCGGGAGTTATTTTTTCCAAAAAAAGTAAAGTATCGTGAGCCCAATTTTTATTTATTTATTTTAAAAACACAAATTTTGCCATTTTGTCACACACACCCCTTAGTGATGACACCCAGGGCGGTCCGCACCCACCACAAACCCTACGCCACTGAGTCCTATATTTCAATGTAAAATGCTGTGTCCTATATTGATTCAATGCAGAATGCAGTTTGTCCTGTATTTCAGGTCAACTCTCTCCCTCTCCCTCTCCCTCTCCCTCTCCCTCTCCCTCTCCCTCCCCCTCCCCCTCCCCCCTGCCAAGTTAGGGAACCTCTCCAAATGCATGTGTGTGAAAAGGTGTGTGAAAGGTTATGTATTTAAGTTCTGGGTAGCAAAGCACAGACAGATTTACAAATGTGTGTGTGTGTGCGTGTGCGCGCGCGCGCGCATGTATGTGTGTATGTCAAATTCCAGAGGGGCCATTCTGTTAGACTGTAATAGATTGTTTTGAAGTCATTTCCGCACCAGATTTTAAAAATAAAAATCACCCCACCCCACCCTTGCCCTGCCCTGTATTTTGCCAGAAAGAATGTGGCAACCCATCTCTAATACATAGGTGCATATATTAACGTGTGAATTGGGCCAAAGGTGGGAAAGTAAGCCACTGAAGATGGGGGCAGGAGAGGGGGGAGGGAATCACTGTCTCTAATGCACTGCATTGCCTTGTCCCAGGCATACAATGCTATCCCAAGGATTATGGACTTCGTACCTGGACCACACAAGAGTTCCTTCACTGACTCTTCCAAGCTCTTCCAGTTTATCCGAGATAGCGTGGAATCTCACAAATTGAACCTGGATCCACAAAATCCTGGTGATTTTATTGACTGCTTCCTGCTCAGGTTGAATAAGGTACATGAGAAGGTTGTTGGCGGGAGAGAAGCTAAGGGAAATGGCTTGTTGCGTGTAAGTACAAAACTGGAACTCACCATGAATGCCTCCCTTGTTCTCTTATAATGGCAATAGCGCCCACCTGAGAGGTGCCGGAACTGATTTCCAGTTGAAAAAAAAGCCCTCGTTCTGGGTCAGACAAACCTCTGATTAACCCTAAGCATTTTTTATTACTGGCCTGGATCAAGCAGTGGATCTGTCATGCAGCAAGTGACTGCGGATCATTGGGCCATCACTTCAAACTGATCTCTCAAATAGGGTTGAAATTGGAAAGCGAAAATCGGCTGTATATCCTTGGTTCTGCACACTGTATGATGCAGGCAGTCTGAGCCTGTATTGTCAATATGGGGTTAATGGGTTCCAGAATAACATGCAATAATATTATTCATTGCAATAAAATATCATTCTTTGCAGCCAAAGTCCACCAAGAGATTGATGAGGTTGTTGGAGTCAACCGTGCTCCTGGCGTAGAGGACAGGGTGAAGATGAACTACACCAATGCATTTACCCATGAGATGCTGCGTTATCAGCTAGGGAGTAGTGAGGCTTTTCCACGTTTGACAACTCAGGATGTGGATTTCAAGGGCTACACCATCCCTCAGGTGTGGCAAGTCAGAAAATAAACAGGGTATTTTGGTGAAGGGCAAATGTATTGTGCAAAGGATGGTCAGATATGGCAATTTCAGTTTTTTGTTTCTCATTTCTCCAGTCATAAATTCTAGTTCTCCACTTTTCCACATCACTTTGCATGTTTTAAAAAGTATTTATGAAATTTCATTAGCATTGCAGTGTGAATTTCTCCTAATATATACATTTTAGCTTATTACAATGCAGCTTGTATGTTATTTTCATCAGTATATGAATTTTATGCACACTTTATCTTAGTATGTGTGTTTTTGTACACATGGCCAGAGAATTGCACTGCTAAACTGGGAGAAGTGCAGATTTTGAATTGTTGGTAAAACACTACACACACTTTCCCCCACACATCTTGATACAATTGATCGTAAATCGCATAAAGACATGGGGTGGGGCTTAACATAGTGCCAAGTGGGGTATGCATATGGGGAATGAGGCCTGCTTGTGCAGCAGAACTTCCCCACCTATCATCCCCACCGATCCGTTCTTGCATTTTCCCCAACCCTCCAGAAGAGATTTAGGGGGTGAAAGGCATGTGGTGGGAGGAGAGTGGGGAGAGTCCTGTTGTGCCAGCGGACCTCATTCCATGCACACAACTACTTAGTTGAATCTATCAGAACCACACTTTTCAAAACAACATGAGAATGGAAACAGCATGAGAACGGAAAATTCGAATCAGTTCGAATTTTATGATATAGTCTCTCCAACAAAACTATGTTTACAGAAATGCATCAATAAGGTGAAAGTTTGCATAAAAATGGGTAGATCCATGAAAAAACATTTAAAAATGCATTACTTTCAGGGCAGGGGGTTGCTTGTGAAAATTGTGCACAATGCTGCATACAAATGTGCTTATTAGAAGATATTTGCATTAAAATGCTGAGGAATTTTTATGAGGATTTAAGAAAAAATGCTGCAGAAATGGGGGGGGGGGGCAATGAGAACTTGAGATAATTGAAACTGACAGATCCATCCACCCTTAGCTCCCATCATCTTTCTGCTACTATCCTTCTATGAACCACTGAGAGCCAGTGTGGTGTAGTGGTTAAGAGCGGTAGTCTCGTAATCTGGGGAACCGGGTTCGCGTCTCCGCTCCTCCACATGCAGCTGCTGGGTGACCTTGGGCCAGTCACACTTCTTTGAAGTCTCTCAGCCTCACTCACCTCACAGAGTGTTTGTTGTGGGGGAGGAAGGGAAAGGAGAATGTTAGCCGCTTTGAGACTCCTTAAAGGGAGTGAAAGGCGGGATATCAAATCCAAACTCTTCTTCTTCTTCTT
This sequence comes from Podarcis muralis, assembly GCF_964188315.1. Classification (NCBI taxonomy): domain Eukaryota; kingdom Metazoa; phylum Chordata; class Lepidosauria; order Squamata; family Lacertidae; genus Podarcis; species Podarcis muralis. The sequence goes on along the minus strand of NC_135656.1, from coordinate 40,285,389 downwards.
CTGAGGAGATTTATTCCATTCAACTCTCTGTCAAAGACAAGACTTTTTATTTGCTCTCTGTTAAATTGAGCCGACAGTCTTGATTATGCATCTTCTTGTCTCCCTAAAGGGCACCATTATTGTTCCACTGTTCATTTCTGTGCATTTCGACCCAGCCTGCTGGGAGACTCCTGAAAAGTTTGACCCGGGTCACTTCTTGGATGCAGAGGGTGAATTCAGGAAGAATGATGCCTATATGGCTTTCTCTGCAGGTAACAGTAAGAGCTGTTCACGGGGCTCGCAGCCGCATTTAGGTACCTAAGATCCTACAAAAGCCTGGAGCAGGACTGAGGGACATCAGGAAGCTGAATGTGGCCCTCCAGGCCTCTTTATTTGGCCCTCAGGACTCTCCTCAAACACCCCCCTCCCCAGACCACACCCCTTTCTCCCAGGCTGCACCCACCACTACCCCTGCTCTATGCCCACCCTGAGTGCTCTGGCTGACTGGAATATGTCCTTGAACTGTGACAGTGCTTCCTGCTTAGCTGGCTGGCTGGCTGGCAAGGGGCAGGTGCAGAAATAATCCTTTGACTTTTGCAAGGCTGGATAGAGCCTACTGTGCAAAAGGATGCTCCATTGCTCTACCCACTATTGCCTTTGGTCCTGCCCGCCCAGATCGTGTGAAAAGGCTTCCCGCTCCTGGCATAGAGAGTGCTTCATGGCAGTGCCGGATTAAACCCTGTGGAGGCCCCTAGGCAGTTGAAATCTTGGGGCCTCCCTAGTGCGCGCACTCCCGTGAGATAACATTGAACTAAGAAAGCTTGACTGGAATTTTCTTTCAAGATCTAATCAATATTATTTTGGTCCATTGTTGTGGGGTCCGTAAAAGGCATGGGGCCCATAGTTTGGTGCCTACTCTGCCAATTTGGTAATCCGGCATTGCTTCTTGGAGTCTGGTCTTCTGCTATCATGGCTGCTGCTGAAATTCCTGCTTCATCCACATGTGTTGGACTTGCTCCCTGCCATTGCTATTGACTGTCTTGTTTTTGAGATTAACACCTTGAGCACATGCAAATCCGCATGTAAAAGTAGGTAAAAGGTAAAGGGCCCCTGGACGGTTAAGTCCAGTCAAAGGCGACTATGGGGTTGTGGAACTCATCTCGCTTTCAGGCTGAGGGAGCTGGCGTTTGTCCATAGACAGCTTTTCTGGGTCATGTGGCCAGCATGACTAGACTGCTTCTGGTGCAACAGAACACCGTGATGGAAACCAGAGTGCATGGAAATGCCATTTACCTTCCCGCTGGAGCAGTACCTATTTATCTACCTGCACTGGTGTGCTTTCGAAATGCTAGGTTGGCAGGAGCAGGGACCGAGCAACGGGAGCTCAGCCCGTTGCGGGGGTTCGAACCACTGACCTTCTGATTGGGAAGCCCAAGAGGCTCAGTGGTTTAGACCACAGCACCAGCCATGTCTCAGCATGTAAAAGTAGCAGCCATGAACACTATTGTGCATTGGGAACAGGAGCTTCAGATCTGAGCCTTGAAGCAGAATGCTATTTATCTTGGTGTCAAACTGTATAAATATGGTGGGAGGGAGATATCCATGACTAAATCTCTCCGAGTGGGGTGGGGCAAAGGTACAAGCAACCATGGGAGTGATGGAAGGAATGTGCATTGTCCTCTTGCATTGGGAAAACAGCATAGGGAGATGGTTAACTTTGCAGTCCCAGTGTGATTCACCTGTATTCCCCAGAGTGGCTGTCTTTTACTTTTGCGGAGAAGGGAACGCAGGTGATCTGGTCACATATCACCTGATAACACATCTTTTTGGGCCATAAGTCAGAGGTTCTCAAATAAATTCTTGATCTTAGTAAATCTCCCCAAGTGCATTTAAGGGTACACAAACAATCCCTCTGGGACAAACCACAGCTCATGGGGGTGGGGTGGGAGTTTTTATAGTGCAAGAGTGGATGGTTTTCCCCCTCCCCATGCTGCAGCTGCCCCCGTGCTGCTTCTAAAAGTGAAAATTATAATAATATGCAACAGTTCTGCAACCAAACAATGTTTACCAAAAAGCATATATTGGAGGAAAGTGCGCCTAAAAATGAATATATTTGCAACTATAACATACAAAGATGCATTATAGTAGGGAAAACTGATTGCGAAAATGTGAATATTAGTCAAAACTACATATAGAAATTAGTTTATTAGGGTAAATTCTGCCTAAAATGCTGATGAGGTTTGACAAATATATTTTTTAATGACAAATTGTAGCAAAATATGGGCAACTGATTTTAAGAGTGGGAAAATGAAAAAAATGAGAGGATCAAAATTGACAGATCCTTCCACTCCTACTTATTAGAGTGATGAAAATTGAAATTTAATCCTGTTGCCTAGGCTGCTCAGTGAAATGTTGATCTAAGTAGGCAGAGGAATAACAGAGCTCTTACAGATGGTAACCTTTATAGTCTAACATACATTTAATGGTTAATGAAATACCTCTGCATTCATATTGTGGGGCTATCACATTATCTTGCTTCTGGGAAAATGTCTCTACACACACATAATAATTTGAGGTGACTCCTCAGGAGTCAAGTGTTTACTGGGTACCATAAATGTCTCAGGTGATGAACTAGTTCTCTTTCCCTTTCCGTCTTCTAGGAAAGAGGGCCTGCCCAGGAGAGGGTCTGGCCAAGATGGAGCTTTTCCTCTTCATTGTCACCCTGCTCCAGAACTTCACCTTTCAACTGGTTGCAAACCCCAATGAGGTGGACGTGGATACCCTGTTTTCTGCTTGCAGAGGAGAGAGGAAGCACTGCCTGTTACGAGCCATCAGACGTAAAAATGTGAAATGAGAAGGAAATTCATGATTCCAGAAATACTCAGAAATCCAGAACAATGTCTCTCTGTCTCTGTGTGTCTATTTGTTTCTCTGTCCAAAAGCTTCAGGCCTGTGCCAGAGTAAAAAAGTGGAGGATGTGGAATCTGCTGAGAGTCACCAAGTGTGACACACGGCATTATGGTTATTCTAAACTTGAGGTTCTGATGTCACATAGCTCCCGCTGAGAGTCCTATCACTCTTCCCTTGCCTCTAGTGGACCATTCCAAAACCACAACCCTGACAATGCATTTGGAATATACAGTAGGCTTCATACAAGAACCCATGCCTAATTTTCTTTGCTGCCTCTCTCAAATGTAACCATAGAGTAGCTTCTGGCTAGCCGTTATCTGTGAGCAAATAAACGCTTTATACTGAGTTAACAAAGTGAATGCTAATCTTGTTTGTCTGGTTTCAGCTGGAGGCTTAAAACTGCATACAGGTTGTTGAGATATTTCAAATGAGTCATTGGCAACAGATTATTGTTTTTTAATCTTATTGGATTTACCCTGGATTGAATTGAGGGGAAATATGGCTGGCATTTGTTGTGTGCAAAACAAAAAACAAAAAAACACTTGAATGCATGAGGAACACTGATCCCACAATTCATAGAATCATAGAGTTGGAAGAGACCACAAGGGCCATCGAGTCCAACCCCCTGCCAAGCAGGAAACACCATCAGAGCACTCCTGACATATGGTTGTCAAGCCTCTGCTTAAAGACCTCCAAAGAAGGAGACTCCACCACACTCCTTGGCAGCAAATTCCACTGTCGAACAGCTCTTACTGTCAGGAAGTTCTTCCTAATGTTTAGGTGGAATCTTCTTTCTTGTAGTTTGGATCCATTGCTCCGTGTCCGCTTCTCTGGAGCAGCAGCAAACAACCTTTCTCCCTCCTCTATATGACATCCTTTTATATATTTGAACATGGCTATCATATCACCCCTTAACCTCCTCTTCTCCAGGCTAAACATGCCCAGCTCCCTTAGCCGTTCCTCATAAGGCATCGTTTCCAGGCCTTTGACCATTTTGGTTGCCCTCCTCTGGACACGTTCCAGTTTGTCAGTGTCCTTCTTGAACTGTGGTGCCCAGAACTGGACACAGTACTCCAGGTGAGGTCTGACCAGAGCAGAATACAGTGGCACTATTACTTCCCTTGATCTAGATGCTATACTCCTATTGATGCAGCCCAGAATTGCATTGGCTTTTTTAGCTGCCGCGTCACACTGTTGGCTCTCAATTAGAACCCAACTGAAAGCAAAGAAAGCCTGTGAATAGACGTGTCAAATAAATATCTCTTATCTCTCTCCTCTGCACCTGCTCAAGAGGCAGTACCCCCAAATTCCTTAATTCTGTCTATTTAAATCTCTGAAGAAGAAGAAAATAACTCTCTCTGTTTCAGTGTATCTGAAGAAGTGTGCATGCACCCGAAAGCTTATACCCAGAACAAACTTAGTGGGTCTCTAAGGTGCTACTGGACAATTTTTAATATATATATATATATCTCACAGACAGGTAAGTGACAAGTGGTCAAGGGGAAAATTTCATTGGAATTAGAGGAAACTGAGACTACTGTAGGAGGACCAGATTCCTTCAGAAAGTGTGAACATAATTTAAAGTCATTTTCACAAAGACACAAATGAAATATGTAGTACGGGCTAGGAAAAGGCACAAACCCATGAAAAAATGCCAGCGTGGCTGAATAATAAACAAGAAGATGTGGAAAAACTTGGCCTAAATAAATAAATCGTTTCATTTGTATGCTGCCTTCCCAAAGTTAAAACCATGCTCAAGGTGGCTTACAAAGTACAAAAAAACATAAGTACAAACATAACAAAAAGTAGTCATAAACAATAAACACAAAATCAAAAGGTACACAACCTGAACCTTTAAAAAAAGAAAAAAACTGCATTTATTTAAACACTGCTTAAGATATATTGTAACCAAATTTGTCACAATGGTCCCTGAGGTCAAGGAGCAGTTTCATGACTATATTTGAACACCATTTTGAAACTAAATAACAAGCTAGGTATTTCAAAAATGCACTGATTAGGACAACTATTAAGATATTTTAACAAAAATTGGTACAGCGGCTCTTCAGAAGCAGCAGGTTTTGGTCTATCACTGGACACCATTTTGAATCAAAATGGTGGATGGAACCTTTCAAAACTGCACTGATTGCCAGTAAAGGGTTGCTGTTGGTTTCTTAGAATTCCTGTGTAATGCCAGCAGTCCCCACTAGTTGATTGTAAGCAAAGCCAGTAAAGAGATTTAAGAATAAACACTAGTAAGTAATAGTAACATGGTTTTACCCACCTCAGGGCTTTACAATAAAGTAGAACACAGGTTTTAAAATATATAAATATGGTGTTTAAAACCACCCAGAGAAGCAGTATGTCCTTTAGTTGACAAATGTGTGATAAAGAGAGCTTAAGGGAGGCAGAAATAAATTCTTTCAAAAAGTAAGCCAACTCTTTGCATCAGTCTTCAGGTGCTCAGCCATGTTCCTGTGGGTACCGCAAGCCAGATACCACAGCAATCTTGCATCTGCCTACAAAAGGCAGACAGCTTTAGACTCAGTTCTCTGTCTTAGTAGCCAGCTACTGTTTCCTGCTGAAGAGTGGCTCCACATACCTCTGAAGCTATTGGTCTAGGAAAAAGTCTCCACCACTTCTAGGCAACCTGTTTATTGAACATTCACACTGATTTGTTTGCACAAAGATTGCTTGGAACCTGCACAGTACCCACTGTTTGTTGAGCATTCATTTGGATTTGTTTGCACAGAGGTTATGCAACGTCCACTATTAGCTGAGCATTATATGAGCTTTCATCAATTCATCATTACCCTACACTTTCACACCTTCCAACATTTCTCTGATGAAAATAGGGAGTCCTATTTAATAATAATAATAATAATAATAATAATAATAATAATAATAATACCCCACCCATTTAACTAGGTTGCCCCAGCCACTCTGGGCAGCTTGGAGGGTCTGCACTCTTCTTACTGCAAAAAATCTGAGCGGGTTCCTTTTTTTTTTTTTTTAACTGAGCTTGCTACAGAATAACACTTTAATCCACTTTTGCAGCCCAAACCTAAATGTGCTAATATATGATCGACTCCCTCCCACGGAATATTGACCACCTGGAAGCAAACCAGATATGATGGAAATGTAGTAGTAATACAATAAGCACATAGACCTTATTAGAGATTAGTGACTGGTTTCAAAACTGAACACGAAGCAGACAGTAATTGATTTCACAGTGTAAGGGATGTAAACAAGAGTGCGATGTACCAGAGCTCTCCTTTGCAATTATTGCTATCGAAATAATTCATAAAATGATTTAAAGTCAGATGACGCCAAACACCTTTAGAATGGTAAAATCCCAAGAAGACTGGGAAGAGGGCCAAAAGGAATTCCCCAAACTGAAAGCAGAGGGAGATGAGATTCTGTGTGAATTCAAAGTGCTCCCTCGTGGAGACAAAAACAGCACAGAAGACTGTGTGCTCAATTATAACAAGTCTGATAAGTCTATTAGGAGAGAGACTCGCTGTTAATTGAGTTAAGTGGAAAATGTAGGCCAAGATGCACAGTGAAACAAATAGACAGAATTTCTGGGAAGCCAGTTGAATATAATGAGACTTACTTTTGAGTAAACTCAACATGTGTTAAACTAATGGTAACTTTGGATGGATCACACTTCTGGTAAACACACACAAGCATAAGCACTTGGGAGACCAAAACAAAACAAAACAAAACATGGTTCTTTCAAATAGACCTCCCCTTCAAGACCCACCAATATCCTCCCAAGTTTCTCAGAGAGATGGCAGCAGCTTTTTACTCTCCAGGGCTTGGCACCCAGGAATTTAGGGTTTCAAAAGGTTGTGGATTTATTGGGGGGAATGTACATTCCCCCCCCCCCAACACCTGTATTTTGTGGGCAAAATCTGAACCCGGAGCCATATTTGATCTTTCTGTGTCTCTCTTGATACAGAAGCAGCTCTCTCCATCTATTAGAATCTATAAGGTATGTTAGCTGCAGACAGTTTTGCCCTGGCAAGTTCTAGGAGAATTATGGTACTAACTGTGTCTCCTAGGAGTTCTGAAAAATAACGAGTTCCACAAACAGAAAACTGTTGCTGCTAGACAGAGATTTAGGGTCATGGAGGGAGACTCTTAGGAAGCTGCTTGCTTGCCTTTGGCTGGTGGCCCTTGTGTCTGTTGTGTGTGTCTGTGTGTCTGTGTGTAACACAGGCTAATACAATGAAGACCCACCCGGTGGTGGAAGTGGTTCCACAGCTCCTGGAATATAAACTAGAGTACTCTCCAGATCTGCGGTGTGACAAGCAAACAGACTTGGTGCCTGTTTGCTATCATTGCAAATCTTGCATCTTGTCCTGGAAGGCTCTCTCCACCCGAGAGTGGTTTGTGCGGGCCAGCCATATTTCTAAGGGGCAATTCTTGAAGGGGATCATAAGACGGTTCCAAAGCCAAGACCTCTTGAAGTATGCCTGGAACCTCCTGCAGTCCACCAATAGCAAGGATTTCACCTACAGCCGTTCCTGCGTCAGCTCCAGCTTCGCAGCATCTTCCACCTTGGACCGGGCACTTAATCCGAAGAAACTGGAGCATGCCATGGAAGACCTCTGGAAGTGGTTCTTAAATGCCAGTTTCTGGAGCAAAGCAAACTACCTCTTGCTTCTGCTGCAGATGTGCGACTCACAGTTGTTGCTGATGGCTGCCAACCTGGTTAGCATCCTCTTGAGCCAAGATGAGGCTACTTGCAAATTGGCGGACAACAAAACAGGTAATACTAATGCACTAGGGGGCTGAAGGTGCTATCTCTGACTCTCAACCAGACATCCCAGTAATGTGTGGAGGGGGAAATGGACAGTATCCTTTACTATTGTGCTAATCCTCATTGCATAGATATGTGGGGGGCAGCCAGCATCCTAGTTGCAACCAGCGAAACTGAATGAACTGTCCCAGCTTACATTGCCCAAGGATCTAGTTACATTCAGAAGTTCACGTGAAGAGGTTGGTGTGGTGGGGAACCTCCAGATGCTGCTGGACTTCAATTGCCATCACCTCTGGGTGGGTCTGATGGGAGTGGGAGTCCAATAACATCTGGAGGGCCATAACTTCCCCATACCTGACTTCAGAGAGGACCACGTTAAATGTAGCTTGTAACTGCTCTTCCTTTGGTTGCAGACCAGTGAGCAAAGAACCTAGATATAGAATCATTTCCTGTGAAATGTTTGTCTCTTACTGTTTTGTTTTTTCATTTTTTTCTATCTCCTGTGTGATTTAAATCTTTCCAGCTGTGCCAGATGAAGATCAAACAAGCAAGGATGTGATTCCTCTTAAGAAGCAAGAGAAATCTATCTCCCAGGTTCGGAGCCACCTCACATCTCACACCTCTGGTTTTACCTCGGGGGTTGCTTCAGAGAAGAGTGACTTATTTGGTATTATTTAATTCTGTTTATCCATCCATCCATTTCCCATTCCTAATACAGTCATACCTCTAGTTGCGTTAGGTTCATGTTGTGTTTTTTCTGGTTATTAACACAGCAAACGTGTAAGGGTTTACTTCCAGGTTCGCCACTTTGTGCATAAGTGATCTGTGTGCTTTGCGCATGCGCAGGAGTGCACTATCACGTCACGCACACGCACAGAAGTGGCGCTCTGCTTACGGACTTTTTGGGGTACGAGTGGCACCCCGGAATGCATCACGTCCGTAAGTAGAGGTAGCACTGTATATATATGCCACTTTTAATATGCAAAATCCATAGTTATTTTTGGGTCAGCCAAAATGTCACAAAATAGTGAGCAAGCTTTCAAGTTCTCCAGAGTTCTTCCTTAGGCTAGAAGTTAAACTTGTGGTGGTGCTGGGAGATGTTCACATCTCCCTTTTGTCAAATTACCTTAACCAATGCCATCCCTATCACAAGAACAGTGTACAACAAAGCTCATGCTGTCAACCCCACCAACCTCTGCAGCTGATCCAACAGACTAGACTTTGTCTTCCAGCCAAATGTCAATACCTGCCTCTAACAGTGGCACCCCACTGGAGCAAAAAAGGTCCACACAGTATGAGCAGGTGGGTGGGTGGGGAACAGATGGCAATGCCACTGTTAGCCGGAACAAAATATGGTATGGCATTACTTAACTGCCTCCTTGTGATTTCAACTCTGGTGGAAGTCTTGGCTCTCCAGCATAGCTTCTGTGGCCATGCTGGCCATCCCAAGGTCATGGTTGGGAAACTCTCAATCAGAAAGTTGAGATCAGCCTCCTCCACTCAAGTTATGTCAAGGCTTGTTGATACTCCTGAGCTGCACCACCCTGTAGCTCTGGGGGGGCCATCCTGCTTTGCTCTTCTTCTCATTCCACCTAATTCCCCTTCCAGCAATCCAGTCCACCAGTTTTAATTATAGATAACAGCCAGAATAACAGTAGTGGATGTTTTGATGAGATTAGTGATAATCAAGACAGACCATTGGTCTGTTTAGCTCAGTGTTGTTCCCAGCAACCGGCAGCATCTCCCCATGATTTCACACCAGGGTCTCTTCCAAGGTCTCTACTTGGAGATGCTGCAGATTGAGCCTGGGACCTTCTGCCTGTGAAGCGGCAGCTCTATATCGATTCATGACTTTTCATTGTTCCTGGGTTTTCTCCAGGAGGCACATCTTGTTGGTAAATAATAGCAACTACTACCCAGTTGACATAATGGAAATCTGGTGTTGCATAGCCCCTCTTGAGATGTGGGATTGTATGAGACATTGGCTATGTCACTTACAAAGCCATGGTCCATATATAACATGTGTATGAGGAGGTCCAATTGCTCAAAGGCACAGGCTGCGTGTTCACTGCGGGGCTATAGAGTGTGACTTAAGATTATTATCCTGCCCGTTCTTTTTATGGCCACTCTGTAATACTCCCTTGGTTGGTTTTCTCATCCACTCCACAGGTCGTCTACGTTTGCAAAGGCTTTGGAGCAAAGAGTCAGATCAGATGTCTGAAGTAATGTCAGAGTACATGGATGAAGCCGCCAGCAGTTCTATCATACTGAATGTCGCGGAGCCTGTACCCACCCATCCCACAAAGCCCTCCAAAGTCAACAAGTTCAAAGACTTCATTCGCTGTCTGCCCATCCACTTGTCCAAGTTCATATTGCGTAAGAACCTCTTGCCTTCCTCACAGTGCCAGATTTACTTATACACAAGCTAAATTAAGCTACATTCAAGGGCTTCAGATTATGAGGAATCTCTAAATACATTCTTTTAAAGACTAAATTTAATGTTTTACATAATTGGTTAAAAAGGAGAACAGGGAAAGCAGACTCTAAAACATACAATATTGCTCTGATATGACAACAATTTTCTGTTTTTTGTTTTTTTTAAAAAAAATATTTTCCGGCCTCTTAAACTTGACAAAGCTTGACAAAGTTTCAGCATGTCTTAATAAGTCCCTGAAACAGCTTTCTAATGCTTCGCTCTTAGGAAGCAACAGAGCAACAAGCTTCTCTTTGTGATTCTCTAGGAATGCTGCACATGAAATCGTTGAACAGATGCGCTCTCGTGAGTGCACACTGGGACTTCCTGGTCAAACTAATCAAGAGGGATCTGATAGCAAATCGTGCTCTCCAAAGTGAGATTGCATTCCTGCAGGTACTGTGGGATTCTCCTCAACCCTTGTGGTTTGTTAAGGGTACTGGGCATTGTAGCTCTTTGAGGGGCAAACTATGGTTCCCGTGATTCTTTGGGGGAAATCATGTGCTTTCAATGTATTGCGTATCTGCAGTCATAGTGTGTGGAGTGCAGTCAGTAAGGATGAACCTGCCCTCCCATGCAGAGGCCAAGCATTATCTTGTACCAACTGCAGCCATTTTTGGTCTAACATTTCAGTGTTGACATATTTAACTAAATGATTTTGTCTTCTTTCTGTTGCAGGGGTCATGCCCTAAAGGAGCAATTTCCAACTATGCCAAAATTGTCAATGTTGCCATTCCTCGCATAAACTCTGAAGGTGACATCATCCGAAGCAAGGCCAAGCTAATCGTAACTATAAAGGTGCATTGTGGGTGTTCTGCATTCCTGGATTTTCTTGGATTGGGTTTGAGTAGGTGATGGGAAATTCATGGGCCCTATTCAGTTCTCTGCCATTGGTTGATCTCTCTGTTGAGAGAGAGAGAGAAAGAGAGAAAGAGAGAAAAACCACAGAGAGAAACCATGCCTAGAGTGTGGAAGTGTGAAGCTGTGTCAACCTGAAGCTATGCTCCTTCTTTCCCAAAGAAAGGAATAATAGCCCATGTGTGTGCACAGCTTGCGGTGGGAGTCTGCGTACTTGTCTTGCCCTAGCACACTCTCCATACTGGGTAGAGGGGGCTTCTGACTATGGAAGTGATGGTGGAGACAAAGCCCATTTCTGCCAGTTGAAGCAGAAGGCCACCTACTTCCTCGTTTGTCATTCTCTCATATCACCAGCCATCATTGCTCCTCATTCTGCTTTAAGGAGAATGAATACCTGCGCAAAGCTTATCATGGACAAGAGGTAGACATTGTCAAGTTGGAAGAACGGAATGTCTTCTGCAGTGGGTATAATGTCCGGATTCTAATAGACAGGTATGTGTACCTGGCAAGAAGTGTGTTTTGCCTCATTCCACCCTCCTTCCCCCAAAAAATCTCTAGATGTGCCTCACAACAACCAATCTTCCACAACATATGGGGCATTTTGTAAACCAATGAACCTCTGGTGATATTTTCAAAATAGTGAACACATATAGCTTTCACCCCAGGAGCAGCACACTAAGGGAAACCTCTCTGTGTCTTTTATCTGCTTCCTGCCTCTGAATAAGTTGCCACAAGTGGTACAAGTAGAACGTACATTCCCATAATACATGCAAGAAGTCCAGTTCAGTTCTTTCATAGAGGCCAACAACACTTGGAGGAAACCAGATCTGGGCAGCCTGGCTTAGACTTTGGGAAATAGTAAAAATGACTGCAAGGATGAATGTTTGGTTAGTGTTGCATCTGTTGCTAGAAACAGGGATGTGGTGTGAGGGCATATGAAGCTAAGCAGGTCTGGATCTGTTTGCTGCCTGGATGGGGGACCTCCTGGGAATACTCTATTAGCTGTCATGATGAATTCCACCATGGAATAAAGGCAGGGTATGAAAGAAATAAGTCTATCAAATAAAACCAGGTTCTCCCTTCAACTTTCCTTTCCTCTTCAGTTTGGATCCTAACAGAGTGATTCACTATGGTGGTGGGAAGCTGATGGCCACTGGTTCTGTGGACCGGAAAGTCCGTTTGATGGATGTGGATGAGATGCGCTATGTCCCTCCTGTCTTTCTGGGACATGCTGGTAGCATCCGGGCTTTGTACCTCAATGAACAGAAAGGATTGCTTCTGAGTGGCAGCTATGATCTCAGCATCAGGTGAGCTGTGCTGATCCTAACATCTTTACATTGCATTTTGAGGGGGAAAGGCAACATACGGAAGATGTTAAGGGTACTTACGGCCCATTTAATTCAACGTCCCTTGAGTGCTTCGTTGCAAGTGGGGCTTACAAATACTTCACATTGTATTATTATGCTCCTTGAGTCTAAAATAAGTTATGTACTCCCACAACAAGGATGAGGGCTTAGGGATAATCTGTGGAGAGGTGCATTCCAGCACTGGGTGAAGCCATGGCAAATAATGGTTGGAGTCAGGAAGCTCCAGAATTAGCTACCGTATTTTTTAATTTTTTTAATAATTATTATATACCATCCTTCATTCTCCAATTCCAGGGCACTTCACACAGTAATGAAATACAGAGCCACAGACCACAGAACACAACAGCAAATGAAACAGCAATGCACTTGCAACTTACTAACAGAATTTCAAATAAATTGTTGGTGGACTAATTTGTTGGTGGCTCCAGTTCTTTAGGGAGTGTCAGCTTCTGAACGTTGTTTATTGAAACCCAGAAAGCACATTAAAAACAACAACAGTATAGTGCCATGTGTTACATTGTATTCCATAATATATCATACCCATATCATCAAATTATTTAAACTTTAGTATATACTAGAGAAGCTATAAAACCTGGTACCAACAGATCGGACAAGAAGATAGGTGAATGGAATGTCAGAACTTAAAGCAATTTTCATGCACATATCTACCAATTGCCACACATTGCCAGTCCCCATACTAATTTAGTAGGCTACATAGTGGAAAAGGGGAAATGAAGCATTAACCCCAGTATCATAATCTAAACAGAGAAAGACCATGCAAAGCATATTGCTTCCAGATATTTATTCCCATTTGTTTGGTTGTACCCCTATTTAGATATGTTTGAAATTTCAATAACTCGTTATATTCTGGCTGTGTACACTCTTCTGTTTTCTCGGCATCTCATGCACTTCCGCTACTAGTTTGGAAAGCAATGTATACACCATGTTGGCCACAATGCGTATCAATTCTGTTGTTTCTTGAGAAATACTGCATTTTGATGCAATTTTCCCTAAACCCGCTTTGATCCAAATTGATGGGGGAAACACCCTAGCAATGTTTTAAGCTGGTAACATACATGCAACTTCAGTGTTTGTTTCTTTTCATGCTCTTGATCCGTATCTTTTAGAATGTGGAATATCCTCACTGGGGCATGTGTGAAAATTTTTAACGGCCACACAGGAAGCATCACTTGCCTGGATTTGTACAAGAGCAAGTTTGTGTCTGGATCCAAAGACTGCACAGCAAAATGTGAGCAAAACGTTGCCTGTCTCCCAGGGAAATACGGGAAAATCTACATACTATAGTTAAATTTAAACTTTGCAGAACTAAAGGGTAAACAATTGTAATGCAGAACTATGACCACATCGTCAAGATACTTTTAAAGCAGAATCATACCACTTTAAACAAACATGGCTTCCTCCAAAGAATCTTGGGAACTGTAGTCATTAGAAGGCTCCTATTGGCACTGTGGTCTAAACCACTGAGCCTCTTGGGCTTGCTGATCAGAAGGTTAGCGGTTCGAATCCCCGCGACGGGGTGATTTCCCGTTGCTCGGTCCCTGCTCCTGCCAACCTAGCAGTTCAAAAGCATGCCAAAAAGTGCAAGTAGATAAATAGGTACCGCTCCAGCGGGAAGGTAAACGGTGTTTCTGTGTGCTGCTCTGGTTTCGGTGTTCCATTGCACCAGAAGCGGCTTAGTCATGCTGGCCACATGACCCGGAAAAACTGTCTGCGGACAAACGCCAGCTGCCTCAGCTTGTAAAGTGAGATGAGAGCAGCAACCCCGGAGTCATACGCGACTGGACTTAACTGTCAGGGGTCCTTTACCTTTACCTTTTATTGCAGAATAACAACGTGTTGCAGTGCATCCTCAATACAGTCGTACCTTGGTTCTTGAATAGCTTAGTTGCCAAACAAATTGGCTCCCAAATGCCGCAAACCCAGAAGTAAGTTTTCTGGTTTGTGAGCGTTTTTTGGAAGCCGAATGTCTGACACAGCTTCCGCTTGAATGCAGGAGACTTCTACAGCCAATCAGAAGCTGCGCCTTGGTTTTTGAACAGTTTTGGGAGTCAAATGGACTCCCAGGACAGATTAAGTTCGAGAATCAATGTACCACTGTATCTAACAGGAGTGTTCCAGTTCAAGGTGCCAATCACGCCTTCCTCCATAAATTGCAAGGGGCTCAAGCAAGACAGTTCACGCACACCGTTTCCCATTTTTCCTCTCCAGTAGACACTCAGCATTCTATTTTGGCTGAAGGCCACTAAGGCTGCTCAGTCCTCATTGGGAACTTCTTTTCTGCTTCCGGAGCAAGTGCTGGGGGTTGCTTGGTCATCCTACCGATCTCAGGAGGAAGGGGACTGAGTGACTCTTTGGAGCAGATGCTGCTGCTAAATATGCTGCCACCTTTAGAGATTTTTTTGCAAGAGAGTACTATCCATCTCCCAGCCTGTCTGTGTCTTTGGCAAGGTCTCTGAGATCCTGCACTCGCCACTTCAGCTTAATGGCACCAGGAGACTGCTCAGGGTTGTGATGAAAATGAATGAACGGCATCTTTTTGTGTTTTTCACAGTGTGGGATATAGAAACTGGAAAGTGCGTTAAGACTTTCGCGCACAAAGCTATTGTTTGGGCTGCTAAGATGAATGAAACACATGTCGTGAGTGCCTGCGATAAGGGCATAGTGAAAGTGTGGCATGCTGAGACATGTATACTGATAAAGGTAAGATTTAAAACGCGGTGGCTGACTCTGAAAATGCTGTCAGCTCAGTATGTGGCACCAAGCAACACATTTAAGGTGGAGTCAGAGCAGTGGTGGGGAAACTCAGGCCAGGGTGGGTGGGCGGGAGGGTAACATGGCCCTCCATACTTCTCTACTGCTCTTGCCAAAAGTTTGTATGCAAACAATGGGGCTCTATCTTCCTTGGGAACACAGAGAAAGGTCAGCGAGACCTTTCAAGCTTCTTTGGCATTTCATGAACACAGGGATAGCAAAGGGACTAACCCAGGCAAGCGTCAAACAATCAGTAGAGAGCTGGCTTACAGTGACCACTCATTCAGAGTGAAATATGGGAACTGCCACTGGCAGCAGGGGTTTTCTAGGCAGCAAAAGGAATTTAGTGTGCAACTTCACCAAAAGTGGTTGCTAATTGCAATACATCATGTCTGTGACATACTCATAGAATTCTGAATGTTTGGTGAGGCAAACCTTCTCTGTGAGAAAGTCTTGCTGGTCTTTCTTCAGCAGGGCTAGTCTGTCTATATGTTTAATCACAGATAAAGTTTTAATTATGCTTTCTACAAATTTTCCTGGGATTGAAATTAGCCTAATCAGTCTGATGATTCCTTGCTCCCCACTATTTTTAAAGGGGTTATTTTGATCCTCTTCCACTCCAGTAAGAAAGCTGACATTTCTGATAGGTTAGATGCTTAGCATTCAGCAACAGGCGGCCAGTGGAGGTTAGTCACATCTTTACCACCAACAAAGTAAACAATGGCATCATAATCCTGTGGTTGCTGGAAGCCTCTAAAGAGCATGCAAAAACAAATCTGTTTCGTTTCCAGACTTTACAAGGGCATCTGGGCCCTGTGACGTGCCTGTCGTTTGATGAGTGGCATCTTGTGACAGGAAGCAATGACGGCTATATCCTGGGATGGAGCATGCTGGGAAATCACAAGAGATGCCTGGGGGCTTTCAGACACCCCATGTAGGTATTGTTTATTGCAGTCGAAAAGCTGCAGACTTTCTGATGTCCTTAACAATGACTCTTGATTCTTATGTGTTTGGAGTAGTTTTTATAAAGGACAAAGCTAACTGGAACTGTGAATCTTCCCCATTGCCAAAATCCCTTCTGTACGAGATGAGGTAGCTCTTTGCTTTTGAACCATACAAGGTTTATCTTTTCTTTTAACTCCCACCCACCTCCAAGATGGCAAAAACCTAAGACCACAGAACCTAGCATGACTCTACTATGAATGGCTTGTCTCCACCTTCAAAGATCCTCTACGTTAAAGCTGTTCATAGGATTTACCACTTCAGTTAATATTTAGTCTATATCACATCTCAAAAGTGATGGTGTTGTGAACTGGTAATGATGAAAGGATACAGCGAGAAAGAAGGCATGTGGTTACAGCCCTCCCAAAGATGGCGGCCATTTTTCACTTTCCATCCCCATCAAACTACTTTACTCCAGGAAGGCAGTAAGTTGTGCCTCTTCATTCACTAGGCTGTACTCCAGGGATGGTGATCATGCTGGCTGGAGCTGATGAAGGTTGGAGTCCAACAACAGTTGAAGAGTCACCTACCCTTGCTGTACTCTCTGTGGTCCTCTTCTCTAAGTTCGTCTCACTTCTCCCAGGTTCCTGCTGGCCTGCTTTGGCACATAGAAGAAGGTGCCTCTAGCATCTCTGGAGTTGAGCCAATGCCAGTTCTCGGTTCAGGCGGTTCTCCACCCAGCCCCTTATGTCAGCATACAATCCTTCAACACGGTGTTGACTTTCTTTCTCCCTCAACTGCCTAAAAGTAAATTGGCTCACATTTTGTTTGCTTACGTTTAGCGCTCTGCTGATCCGGGTGCGTTCTTGCAGTAACTTTTCACTTCAGGTGGCAGCCTGTTTAAACCTCATTTTGTCATTTTCCTAGTAAACAGCACTTGCTTGACATATTTTCTGCTCAGAGTAACACATGAGGGAAGGGTAGGAACTAGGGGTGGTATTCCACTAAATTCTCCTCAGAATAGACTAATTCAAATTAATGAACATTGACTGCATTATGTGCATTCTACGTGTGTGTGCAAATAGACAAAGTTGTACTAGTGGAGTAATAATCCCCCCCCAACTTCACCTCAGTCATGAATATTCCTTGTAAAACACATCCTCCATTTGTTTACTTTGAGGAGTGTTAATTCATCATTCTACACAAAGACACCTTTGCAGTCTCAATGTTGTCCTCATAAGAGCAATTGCTGTATTTCAACAACTTTCCTTGTTTGTAGGGAGGTTCTGTCCCTGGGATTTCTCTATCTCAGAGTCATCAGTGGCTGTGCGGATGGGAAGATACGCATATTCAACTTCCTGACTGGGACCTGCCTGAGAGTTTTGAGAGCCAATAGCAGAGGTGACCCTGTGGTGTCCTTCTGTATAGTAGAAAACAAGTAGGTTGCAGACATTATTTCCCAGTTCTTAAATAATAAAGGTTGTCATATACATTTCTGAGGAAATGTGTGGGCAGGCATGTGAAGAGCCTTGGAATTCTTCCGGAGTGGTTGTCTGAGTTGCTGGTGGGCGGCACTGCTTTGCAGTGGTTCTAGTCCTATTTGGATGGATGTTTCCAGAGAGTGACGCTTGGGGAGTGCTCTTCAGCCCTGTGGAGTCTTCAGTGCAGGGTTCCTCAGGGTTTGATGTTATCCCCTATGGCTGTTTAACATCTACATGAAACCAATGGAACCACCCCCATGCAAATGACAGCTTTAGAGGAGCAATTTTCATTAGGATTGCACCAAGGGGACAAGAGTTTAAAACTTCTCCTCCCCCATTTGCTACAATTCTATAATTCCCAGTCTTCCACCCCTCCACGTGATTGCTTTTTGCATTTGAAAAAATAAAATAAAAAATCATGTCACTAGTTGCAGGAAAAGGCAGTGTGGCAGTAAGCTAGATCCATACCACCTTTCCTTCCTTGCAGATTGAAGGTTCTAATAATGCCTCACTCCTCAGTTTATAGCACTACACGTTTGGTACTTTCTGACAGTTGGCCATGGTGTCTTCTCACTCCCTTTGCCTTTCTTTTAGGCTACTGGTCAATGCACTGGGCAGTGTGGTTATGTTCCAGTTTGAGGAAGTAGTTTGGGACCACACACTAGCTTCCGAACAACTAACTAAAAGGAAAGAAAGGAGCAAATTTGACGACAAAGCGTTGCAAATAATGCCGCCACATTTACATTCTGAGCGGAAGAAACGGTCCCACAGGAATAAATGGAAGCTTTACAACACCAAAACAGTATTTTCCTATGACATTATTCGGAAGTCGACAAAATACTTCAGAAATGCTACTCCAGGTATTGCTCCTGATCAAGTATTAAGTTAAATGGCAGGTGAAATGCTGCAAGTGTTGGTAGGCGTCAAGAAGGGAGGGACTTCTTCACCCTTTTACAAATTCTCCCAGGGTGTTTAGATGGCTTGTATACAGCCTCAGTTATCTCTCCTTTAAATTCTAATACCCTGTGATGATTAGCATCACATTTGATCTATGTTGCATTTGACATGAAGTCAAAGGGTGGTCTGATTCTCCTTTTATCACTCACAAAGGGGAATGAAAAATCTATAGTCCAAATGTTGTTGAACTGTAAAAAGGTAAAGGTACCCCTGCCCGTACGGGCCAGTCTTGACAGACTCTAGGGTTGTGCGCCCATCTCACTCAAGAGGCCGGGGGCCAGCGCTGTCCGGAGACACTTCCAGGTCACGTGACCAGCGTGACATCGCTGCTCTGGCGAGCCAGAGCCGCATACGGAAACGCCGTTTACCTTCCCGCTAGAAAGCGGTCCCTATTTATCTACTTGCACCCGAAGGTGCTTTCGAACTGCTAGGTTGGCAGGTGCTGGGACCGAACAACGGGAGCGCACCCCACCGCGGGGATTTGAACCGCCGACCTGACGATCGGCAAGCCCTAGGCGCTGAGGCTTTTACCCACAGCGCCACCCGCGTCCCTTCTCATACCATATGCACCCAGTAACTCATACCATATGCAGCCAGTTTAACCAATGGTTAGAGATGATAACTGCTGTCAAGCAACATCCGGGAGCTTAAGGTTGAAGGATATATCATCATTTAGGATTAAGTGAGCAAGCTGCAGTGAGCCTTGAGCTCACACAACTGCCCCTGCCACTCTGATGTGGCTACAAAGAAGAGTTTGGAAGGTTTTGCTCAACCACAGCCTGTTTGTTTTGCCCCAACTGCAAAACCATGGTTGATGTTAGCGATGGTTTATTTGACACAAGCTAGCTTTGAACTACATTGACATTAAGCACAGCTTATTGGTTTGGAGAACTCAACAAGCTGTGGCTAAGCAGAAGTGAGAGCTTCCAAGTGCCTCTTCATGGCTGTACCAGAGAAGATGGGTGACCTTTCAAACCTGAGGCTTGCGGCGGCTCACTCCAGCTTGTTCATCAAACTATGCTTTAGCATGACACCCCAATGCAGCCATTGAGTTGTGCAAATGCCGAGTAATCAGACTCCTTTTGCCCACTCAGTTTGCTGCAGGGTAAAGCAAGCTCAACCAAAATCTGAGCATATGAACCAGCTCTGGGTACATATGCAAAACAGACGGCTGTGTGGGGATATTTCAGATGATTGGTGGCTGTTTGAAGAGAGACAGAATTATCTGTAGGTTTTAATACACAAGCACTCTGCAATGTCCTACTTTATACTGTTTTGTGGATAGGTAAACAGCGGAACTCATGTAATATAATCAGGGATTTGTGAGCAGGATTGGGGGACCTTATGCCCAGAGACCAAATCCAGCCCTGACTGCAATGCATCCTTACAATAGGATAACACCTCTTACTTGCCTGGATGAAGGATGGAGACACGTGGCTGTGTGTGTGTGCATGGGTGCACATGCACGTGCAGAAACCTAGCCCTTTTGTGTCTCAGCTACTGTAGGAAGATAAAAGTTAGATCCATTGTTCACCCACTTGGGCCACACCCAAGACTGTCACGTGACCCTTAAAAGGTTCTCCATGAGGAAATGTGGCTTTTAGACTAGAAAATATACAATCTAGGGCCACCTTCCCTTCATCAGATGGCGTCATATTCTGCTTGATGACATTCTCCTAGGTTATTATTGATTAAACTTATTAGTCACTTTTCTTTTTTTCATATACAAGATACTCAAAGCAACTTAACAGCAATAAACATATAACACATATATTAAAAGCAACATTAAAAAATTATAAAACCTACCTCTATTACAGAAAGGCTGGATATTTCTGGGTTCCTAGGAATATTCATCAGAAATCTTTGTGTAGTTTTGCAAGATGGGTTTGATCTTGGTTCTCTGGAATAATGAAGAGTAAGACGGGTTTCTACTGAAGTACTCCTTTTGAATGTGTTCTAATAAGTTCTTAAGAATTATACAAGACCAACTGCACAGTAGTTAGATAATCCCTTTGGTGAAGAAGTCCTATCAGACTACTTTTCACATTTTTCTAATTTCACAATATTCCAATTAACTAGAATTTCTGGAGAGAGGAAACAGATATCAAGTGATACATTGCTCATATATGTTCAGGATGTTTGTAGCTGACACAAAACTGATAAGCACAAGCTCACTGGCATGCACATTCCCACTGATCCACAAAACACAACTCTGGAGTTAAGCCATTTGAAGATTGCAGCCATATAGCCATATTCTCATATATTCTCATATACTTGGAAGAAAGTCTGACTGCGTTCAGTAGGACTTCCTTCACAATAAGTGTGCTTTGGACAGCAGCCGAAATTATTCCCTTCTTTTCTAGCTCTTCGTTATCAAATTTCGACGGAACCTCTTCCCAGGATGCGCGAAAATGTAGTAACCCTGGAAATGAAGCCAGATGAGCAGACTAGACTCTTTTCTATTGCCGAGCGTTCAAAATCTGTAACAACTCTAGTAGGTAAGGAACTATGGTGTATTGAAAATGTGCAGCTGCATTTAAAGGTGCCATTTGTTCCTGTAGTCCAGCTTTAGGCCACTAGAGCTGATTAGCATACTCAAAATAAATAGTATGCAAATGGTAGATTTGGGAGGTGTAGTGGAATCGCCAAAGAAGGATCGAGCAGGCTTAGGATTGGCCTTGTGCAATCAACCATTCCTTTAAGGCCGCATGTCCTCGCAGGAGCACTCCTGCCCTTGAGGGTGGCCCAGCTGGGGGATTGCTCATTTTATGGGACTGGGAGGAGCCCTAATCACCACAGGTGGCGGCTGTGGAGGCATTTGATGCAGTGTGTCTGGGTGCAGGGCAATGTAGTCAACATTGCTGCACCACAGACTGGACGCTGCTGTTCCTGAGGCCGCCCCCTCCCCCATGGCTGGAACAAGGGATTTGGTGATCTGGTGCTATATGTGGGTTGTCTGAGTGAAGGTATTGTGGGGATTGCTTCTTCGTGATTGTTTCTTTGTGTAAGAGGGTGGATCACAGATTATTTGGGGAGGTTTTACACGAGAAGCCTATTTTGTTCAAATAAAAATCTTTCCCCTCACTAAGCGCTCTATGGTCCATCAGAGATCCATTAAAGAACCTGCTATTGACTTGGCAAAACAGGAGGGGGGAATCTAGATTTTAAAACAGGCTGATGGAAGGTGAGGGTGGGGAATGTAAAATGCAGGTCAAGGCATGGGAATATCCTTTACTACATGTTAAAGTGAAATAGTAAAGACGCAGGTGGGGAATGGGATAAACAAAGCACCACAAAGCAGCAGGTTAAGGGATGTTAAATTAGAAAGAGAAGCAGAGTCAATATACATTTTAGATCGTACAAATGTCAAACACGTACTCTACCCTTCGTCTCCATAACATCCACCTCATACTCCTGCATGACATAATAGTAGCCTGGAACTGTGCTTGTCTTGGCACACCATGGCAACCACTTTGACATCATCAGCAACAATGAATTCATCTCACAGTAAACCCAGTGCTGCAGTTAGGTGAGTTGAAGACTTCGGGCCCTCCTTTACATGGTAATGTGCAGAGTGAGCTCCACATTTTTGTGAGCCATTGAGCAACAAGCTTATCATCTGGCACCACTCCTTCCTCCTAGTCATATCCCTTCCCTCTTTGGACTCTCGCCTTTAAAACTAAAGTGTCATCCAACATGATTTATTCCTCCCCACCTCAAACAAACACCCAAGCCTTCTCCCCATCCTGCTCTACTCATCAGGCTTTGCAGGCCCCTACCCACCCACCCATATTCAGTCATTCAGCCCCCCTCCATCCTGCACAAACCACAGCCCCCAGTCACACAGAGAGAGGGGGGGGGGATAGCATTCAGCAGGAAGCTAGCTACTCTTCTTCTAGCTTTTCTGACAGTGCAGCTGCTGATTCCACCATCCCCACAGCTTCCTTTCAAGCCATGGGTTTTTTCAAGACTTAGTTTGGGGGGTATTCTGATCATTTACCAAGTAGGGGTCCAGACCTGTGCTCCATTTTCTGCCCTGCCTTCCCCCAGGTGCTAATCTTCACTCATCTCACTTTTATTTTTGAAAACAGGAGATGAGTTAGAGGAAAACAAGCCCTTAGCCAGCAACTTTGCATCAGGCCAGGATGCTGATGCTTTCGTAAAGCACATAAAGAAGAGGCGTTTCCATGGTCCCCTGTCTGGTGACCAGATCCTTCTCACTGTTAGCACAATGCAGCATGCCTACCAGACAGACCAAGTCAGTGCCAACATGGCATACAATATGAAAATCAAAGATGCCTGGGGGCCTGCCTTTCTCCAGAAAAAAATGCCCCAAAAGACCCCTGCTGCCCAAAGTCCAGAGCAACTGAAAATGGATCCATCAACCCAGCTGAAACGACTGAAGGCTGCCCGTTGCATGATTGGCATGGAAAGGATTTCCACACCTTATGAAACCAAAACGCTGCAGTTAAGCTTGAAGAACTCCTTGCTTGGAAGCAGGGTGAAATCCTTCATCCCAGCCCCCACTATTACACGTTCCCAATCATGCAGCAACTTGGCCAGAGGGGGAAAGATTTCTCGCCAGGCAAAGATACCATCTCCACCTGCCATAGGGCATGTCGTTGGTCACTTTACAAGCTCTGTCGAATCCATCAAAGTGCCCCGAATGAAGATTGCCCAACCCGATAGAGACATGATACCACGGCGACCCAAACTCTTCTTCACCCACACTCCAAATCCATACCGGCTCAATTCTGGGTTCCGGCTTTTGACAACCCAACAGATGAAAGAGTATGAAGAAGCTAAGGCGCACGAGTATCAGGCACAGAAGACCAAGGTTATAGCAAACAGAGAAAAGGAGTGTAAAAATGCCTGGCTAAGGAAAATTAAAGGTCTCCCCATCGATGATTTCAACAAGGAGGGCAAAGTTGCAGCTCCTGAGCTTGGAGAGAATGTTTTCATCTGAACTTCGCTTTTCAAAGCAGCCTGCTAGTCCTTCCAAACAGCTGCCTGCAAACCAAACAGCTGGCACTGGAGAGCTTTGGGCTGAATCAGCTTGAAGCTACCTTTCAGAAAATGCTAACAAACTCTATTGAATTATCCAGATTTTCACATAGCTGAGAAGGTGGGACTCTGGGCTGCACTGGGGGTGGGGTGGGCTGGATATGATAGGGAGACTACTTCACTCCCCAAAGAAATGTTTTTCCAGTTTGCAATGAGTGCTGTTTACAAATGCTCCTGGCCTCTAGAGAAAGGTTTATTAACATGACTCTACAATGATTCTGTTTGTAAGCTTTGTTTCTAAGACTGTGTGTACACTTCTCAAAGCTCACCATATAGCCCAAATCTTAATGAAAATGTTCTAAACTTTGCAGTCTTATTGAGGACATCCTCCAGGTGTCCAAGAGTCACCATCAATTAATATATGTTCAAAAAATAAAGAAACCTGGCTACAACAGCTCTTACAGCGGTACCTGCTTTGTAATGAACTTGTTTCCTTACTTGTTGCTTTTCATGTGGGTCTTGTTC
Source organism: Podarcis muralis (assembly GCF_964188315.1). Taxonomy (NCBI): domain Eukaryota; kingdom Metazoa; phylum Chordata; class Lepidosauria; order Squamata; family Lacertidae; genus Podarcis; species Podarcis muralis. The sequence goes on along the minus strand of NC_135656.1, from coordinate 40,261,356 downwards.
CCACCTTCCAAACAGGGTGGAAGGAGCAGCATATTAAATTCCCCACAATATCAGACTGTCTCTATCCCACTTCATGCTTAAGTGGGACTTAAAGACAAATTTTTTCTCTCTGCAGCCTTCACTAGTTGAAATAAATTAGACTGCTAATACTATACAATATTCCAAATTGTTAATATGTTGAGTTTATGCTGAGCTGGCTAATAGTTTGGGGTAACTTTTTAGTTATTAGTGTGGTTTTTATTTAGTGTTTTAAAATGTTATTTGTATTGGTTGGTGTTTTTTGTATATTTATTGAGTTTATTTATTGAACTTCGAAGTATCTAGGACAATATTGTTCCTCTAACACTGAAAGCCTAAAATATACCTTAGAGTGACAGGTCTGAGAGTATGCTTAGCATCTCCATCACAGGAAGAAGTTGAGCAGATCCATTTTGTCCCAGATGCTGATGTGGTTTTGGTATTGGTTCATCTTTGACACCTGCTTTGTGTGGTTCACAAATTATACAAGGGGGAAGACAAGGGGATAACTAATCCCATAGCTGTAAATCTAACTGGGTGAGACCAGCTGAAACTGAAATGTTGTTTAAATTGTGTGTTATTAAATTATTATTTTGTGGTTGGTTTTACTGTTGTTGTTTTAATGTGAACATTTTAAGCCACCCAAAGTTCCTGACAGTTTACAGGCTTTGTGTTAATATTGCAGATAAATTAATAAACAAAATAAATAAATTTGTCCTTAGTCCTGCTTTTGGGGATGGGGCAAAGGGAAAATATAATGAATAAATGTAATTTTCTATGGAAATTGCAGTCGGGTTGGTGCTGGACTTTCTGTCCTTTAGACTTCTTTTTACCGTTTATAAGCAGTTTTAGCAACAGCTAACCATCTCATATGTTTGCAAAGATAGTATAAACCACCATCTAGGTTTTCCTGACTCTGGCCACTGAGTTACTATCAGTATTTAGTTCTTCCATTGACATTAAATACCATATTTGGTATGGAGGTTCCTAGCAGAGATATGGACCTGCAAACTGTTCACATTTAACAGCTTTTGCTATGCTGAAATTATCTGCCTTTTGGCCTGTTCCTTTGAAGATTTACTCTGAAATTACAGTGCTATCCTAGTCATTTCTACTATGTACCCTCCAGTTTAATGTGACTGATTCGCAGATTGCAACCTAAAGCTGTGTGCACATTACTGCTTGCCTCCAGCACCTTCTTACCACTGGTGTTTGAAGCTGAGTAGACATGACAATAGCCATAATCCATAGGTATCCTGTGACTTCTTGAGAAATACTTCTGTTTGATGTGTTTTCCCTCAAACCAGCTTTAATCTGATTAGAAAACAGAAGCCACAGTTAAGCTGAGGTGTGTACATTTTGGGCAGCATTGTGCACTCACGGGTGACAGCACTTGCACAGAGGGCAGCTTCAGTGAACTGGATTAGGCAATGAACATCATATGAAGACCTCCCTGCCCCCTCTCTGGTGGGAACAGCAACTTGAAATATGGGGGGGTAGGAGGGAGACTACCTCGCCACATTTGAAACCACTAATGTGTACATAGCCTCACTCTCACAGAGCCCAGGGGTGCTTACTGCCTGCAAAGCAGGCATGGCCAAAGTTGGCCCTCCAGATACTTTGGAACTACAATTCCCATCATCCCTAACCACTGGTCCTGTTAGCTACAGATGATGGGAGTTGTAGTCCCAAAACATCTGGAGGGCCAACTTTGGCCATGCCTGCAAAGAATCTGCATCACATTGAATGAGTTTCTTGGGCTCAGCAGCATTTTAACCATGCTGCTGTTGCACATGTACAGTTGATTTTGGCTATACTCCTCCTCAAAGCTTCGATGGGAACAGCCTCAAATAGCTGCATTGAATAGTTAAAGCCTTCTGGAAAGGATGAAACCACCTGCAGAAGAAGCGTGAAACTGAATGATACGGAAACAGCAACAAACAGGGAAGGACAGGGGAGATCTCCACTGAGGCCAGGGCTGGATTTAGGTTTGATGAGGCCCTAAGGGTAATGGGGCCCTTTATATGTCCAGCTGTCCTTTGTCAACAACAAATTGTCCCTGGTTTTTGTGTTGAATATATGCTATGTGGTCATTTATGGACCTAATAGGTATCTAAAGCAATTTGCCACTGTTGCTGTATGTAGGTTTTATTTTATTTGTTTTTAACTTATATTTTGGGAATGTACACCCAGTTTTTCCCCTTTAATTTTTTTGGGGCCCCCCAAGAGAGTGGAGCCCTAAGCTATAGCTTGTTTAGCTTATACATACATCCAGCACTGACTGAGGTAGAACTGACTGCAGCCTGTAGAAATCAACTGAGAAATTCAAGATTTTAATGTTGCTCACAGTGGATGAACAGGCAGGTAGCAATAAAGAACAAGCTTGTCAACATTTGAAGCCATGCAAGTCCTGGAAGGGCAAGGCTTCTGCATGCAACTGACACCTGGATATGGGTTTGGAGGGGTCCTGAGGGGGCAATATAGGGTGATTGGTCTCTCCTTGTATATATGAACAGTATCTTAGGATGAGTGGAGTGGTGGTGGATGGAAAATATTGTGAGCCATTCAGCACCACTGCTTCCCTTTGCAATAAGCGGCTATATATATTTGACATACGGATTCACATGCAACGGCATTAAAACACACGAAATAAGCCGTGAGCCTGGAAAAGCACAGTCTCCCGTCCATCCTGCCGCTTCCTTTCGTTTTTGGGTGGACATCCTGCTGCAGCAGCTCAGTCCCCAATGCGCCGGCGAAGACACCTGATATTCTCCGCGCCGCCCTAGGACACATTTAAAACAGCTGCCGATGAAAATGCGGAAATACTGGTACGCGGAATCTGAGATGTGTCCCTTTGATTCTTTTATCTGTCGGCCAAAACGGATGCTCTTCCTTGCTGTTTTTTTTTACTCCCGGAAGTTCAAGAAGCGGGTCGCTCTTGAATTTTTCTAGTTCTAACTAATCGCGCGCGTCGGTCGCAGAGCGACGGCGTGTCGGGTTTCGCCCGCTGGGCGGCATTGTGACGTGGCAGAAGGCGGAAGCGATGTTGCGGCAGGTGGGGATGTGGGGGACAGCGGGTGGGTGACAGGGTTTCCTTGCGAGCGGGGCGGGTCAGGGGGAGCCCTTGAGGGGGCGCGAGTTGGGGGAGGGACCGGGGGAGGGGCTAGATGGCTGGGGGCCCGCGGGGGGAAGTGGGTCGCAGGTGGGGTCGCTGTCTGGGGCTGCACGACTTGGGGCGCTGCGTTGCTTACAGAGGAGGAAGGGGCGGGCAGCGGGATGAGCCTCCCCACCGACCTCCTTTCCTCTATGCACAAAGCTAAGGGCTTGCTTGTTTGGGGGGGGGGGGGATGTTGCTTTCTTCGCACTTGGTTTTCTTTTCTCCCTCTTCGTTTCTTTTGCTTTATATGCATCGCATTTCTTTAGGGTTTCCCAAACCCTAGAAGTTAGGCATCATTAGAAGGAAACACTCTGTGTCAAAATGAAGAGTAGCGATGGCTGTGAACTTTTTTCGGCCGTAGTAAACTAACACGATTCCAAGTTATGGAAGGGGGGGGGGGTTGGTTGTTGTTTTTATTTTGGCTATATATTTTGTGGTTGTATATTCTGATTTTCTTCTGTGAACCTCCCTGAGACCTTCGAGTATAGGGCAGTATATCAATTCAGTCAGCAAACAAACAAACAAAGAAATAAATAAGTTGCCACCACAACACACTTTGACTGATGTATTCCTTGTGCACACATAGGAGTCAGTTTCATTTACCTTCGTGCTACTTACTTCTGAGTAAACATTTTTATTTGTATACAGTATTTTTATTATTTATTTATTCATACCCCACCTTTTTCCCTGACAGGGACTCAAGGCAGAAAACATATTAAGTGGCAAATTTTCTTTCTAATACATTTAATTGTCATAGCGTTCTCCCAAATGATTGGGTTCTTGCTGTACAAAGTGCCTGTTTATAATAATTAATGCCCCTGAAAATGAAACTGTATGAAAGACCACTTTGAATGGCCCTTTAAGATGAGAAAATATTAAAATATCATTTGACTTTTTTAGGCATTTGCAGAAATTTACAAAATGCTGAAGGTTTTAAAAATGCATTAAAACCCCCCACATATTATGGATCTGAAACAAGGTGGCCAGAAAAAAAATAGATAACTGACTACATTATCTAAGGAAAAGGATGTTCATGCAATTACTGTTCTCTGAAATAATTTATGTTCTATAATGTCTCAAGAAAACAGAGATCAGATAAAGTATTCAGAATGTATTGTCTGACTGTATAAGCTGCCCTCCTCTGTTCAGTGCATCTGACTGTTAGCCAGAAGGTTGGTGGTTCAAGCCTACCTAGGGATGGCTGTGGCAGGATTCTTGCAGGGGGTTAGACTAGATGACCCTTCCAACTCTACAACTCTATGATTTTATGTAATCTCACCACTGATGCTGTCTTTTCTAACCCTTGCCCATGTGCTTGTCCAGGACAGTAGTGATGACACAGAAGATGTGTCACTCTTTGATGCTGATGAGGAAACCTCCAGGAGGCCGAAGAAATCAAAGATCAAGTAAGTAATTGCTAGAATTGTCTTGGGCTGCCGTCTCTTTGGTACAAGACCTGCCATTTCTTGTGTCTGTCTGTTGTGGGAGAGAGCTTGGGGAAAATAAAAGCTCTGGCTCTGGCTTTCTTATATGCTTTATTGAATAGCTTTCTTGTAGGATTTCTGTCTTGAATATCATATGATATATATATTTAAATTTCACATGCTTTATATTCTAGTTCTGTATGGGTCAAAATAAGTCACATCAAATATATATATAGAGAGAGTCTGTATCTAGTAAGTATTTTTGATATATTTTGGTAAGGAATCAACCATACTGTCTGTATCTAGTAAGAAGTATTTTTTATATATTTTGGTAAAGAATCAGCTATAGAGAAATCCAGTCAAGCTGGGCAAGGGCTTCCATTCTAATAGCTCTGGAAAACCTTCCCATATACCTTGAGGAAATGGCACTGCGGTGCTTATTCTGGAAATAGACCAGGATTATATGAAATGGAGGAGATCTTGTGACCCAACCTATGCCCTATGTTTGTGCTGGGGACCATGTCAATTGGGTCACAGCAGGAGTTTGATTGCCTTAGCTGCCATGTAGGTACTAAGGCCTGTGGATGCATATGGAATCACAGTTGGGGGTCTCTTGCCACCCGTAGGGAATTGTGGCTGCAGCACTGGATAGGAAGCTCTCTTGTAGTAAGTCAGACCAGTGGTCCATTCAGCTCACTATTGTCTACACTGGCTCTGTGGGATTTCAGACAGGGGTCTTTTTCAGCTCTACCTGGAGATGCTGATGATGAAACCTCGGACCTTCTGCTCTGCTACTGTGATATGGCCCTTCCCTTCATAGAACAGCCCCCCAATGTTGCATGCCATCCACTTTGTTTTAAGTTTTATCGCAGATATTTTTCTGCATCACCTTGATAATTTATATTCATTGGTGGTATATAAGATTATTTGCAAACAAATAAAACCTTATCGACCAAAGACTTTTGGAGGCTAAAAATAAAATGCAAAATGCTACGGTGGATAGCTTTCCAGACAACTCAGCATTTGCTTGTCAATGCATTGTTGCCGCTATGGTTTATTTATACTGTCTGACACAAAGGGTGTGTTTATGTTCTTATCCAGGTGCAAGAAACCTGGTTTGGAGCATTTACAGATGCTGGCATGCTAAGGTGGCTTTGAAATTCCCTAGTTCAGAGTGAGCAAAGAAAAATTGATCCAAACAGAGTTATGGATTTGACATATGCATAGCACTGAATGCACAATGTATCATTAAGCACAGAACTGCTCCAGGCCAGTCTTCTGGTGTCTGAAAGTGTTTGACAAAGCTCTGGATAGGTTCCATCTGAATGATTCACCTGTGCATGCAAATTATTATTTTAGAAGGAAATAGATGTATGCTTCTGAACTGCAATGTTTACCTGCCCCTGTATTCTTAGCAAACTTTGCAAGGAAGTGCTGTTAGAGAGGTCTATCTCACAAGCTAAAGATTGACGCTTTATGTCTGCCCACACTGATTATGCTATGTTAATTATTTAGTTGGTTTTTATAATTACTTCTGTCTTTATGAAGTGCCATAACATGGAATTACGATTGAAACTGTAACCCTTGCTAGGCCTTTTGATTTGGACAGAGTGAACAGATAAATGAATTACCAAATTATTGTCTACATGTGCCTTTTACAGACATCCGATAGCCTCCTTCTTTCACTTGTTTTTCCGGGTCAGTGCAATAATCGTCTACTTACTCTGTGAATTGTTGAGCAGCAGCTATATTGCCTGTATGGTGACGATCATCCTACTTCTGTCATGTGACTTTTGGGCAGTGAAGGTAAATACTGTTGGGAGTTTGTCAGTGCTATAACATGGCTGTTCTCAAAATAAAGTGGGCAGATTGGCCAGGTTCTTAGATTTTGAGTTAGAATTCTCTCTTCTAAATCCCTTCAGTAGTAAAAGTAAGCAAGTGTTTTTGCATGTACTCTCATACCTCTAGGTATGTCCAGAGTACATTTAACCTCTGAAGGAACAAGCTTCCTTTTGAAAGCGTGGGGGGGGGGGGGGAATAGGGTATTGATTAAACCCAGGGTATCCCTAGTCCTAGTGTGACACACTAACCACTACACCACACTGGCTGCCAACATGAATTGAGATCCAGCCATTTCTAGGGATGATTGTAACTGGCTGGTCTCATGCAGAGAGGCATCTAGACCCCTCTTGAGTAGAACTCAGCATCTGTGATGGAGTTGCACCCTACATATCACCCATGTAAAGCCATTTGGTGGGGAGGAATACAAAAAAATAAACCCCCTTTTTCAGACTGCAGTCCCCTCTAGGGCATGAGCTGTCTGTGGTTTCCCATGGTGCTGCAAATCCCAGGCACATTCAGAAGCATCCAAGGCCACCAGGCAGGCTGCTATGTAATGGGAGGAATCAATTCATTCCTGCCTTCACTTATCCCATGGAGTAATCTCGTATTTCTCTCTTTAGAATGTCACAGGGAGGTTGATGGTCGGCCTCCGCTGGTGGAACCAAGTTGATGATGACGGCAAAAGCCACTGGGTGTTTGAAGCCAGGAAGGTAAAGATCTCCCAGTCCTTGAGGGAAGTCTGCAGTTGGTAGTATATGGTGTTGTTTTCCAGGGCTGTAGACATCTTTCTTTCAAGATGCCATTTGGGGGACATAAGACAGATTGAACAGGAGCAACAGTTAGTGTGGGTGTGAAATCTGGCTTTCCCTATCCTCTGCTTTAGAGACAATGCTGCAAAGACATGTCATTAATTTCACAGCGAAAGAACACAGATTATATTACTGAACTTGGAATAGAGTATTTACAGTTAGGCATATAAAGACCAAACTAGATTTATACAAGCTATATGAACAGCGATGTTAACTGTTTTATACTAACCAGATTTCATTAAGTGGTTTCAGAGCCTGGATAGCAGAATACCCTGGTTACTATTAAAACGTTGACATGTAACTTTTAATTATTGAAATGTAACTCTTAATTACAGTGGTGCCTCACAAGACGAAATTAATTCGTTCCGCAAGTTTTGTCGTCTTGCGATTTTCCCGTCTTGCGAAGCACGGTTTCCCATAGGAATGCATTGAAAATCAATTAATGCGTTCCTATGGAAACCGACTTCAGACCAGGTCCGGGGACAGTCTGTCCCCCGACCTCTTCTGAAGGCTGGGGGGGGGGGACCAAGGGCTTTTCTTCCCACCCCCAGCATTTTAAAAAGCCCCGGGACAGCGGGGGACTTCTCCGCTGTCCCGGGGCGATTTAAAAGCCCCCGGGAAGGCAGGCAGGGGGGGACAAAGACTTTTGCCCCCCGCCGGCCTTCAGAAGAGGTCCAGGACAGCGGAGAAACACGCTGCGTTTCTCCGCTCTCCCGGGAAGGCAGGCAGGGGGGAGCAAAGACTTTCGCCCCCCGCCGGCCTTCAGAAGAGGTCCAGGACCTCTTCTGAAGGCGGGCAGGGGGCAAAAGTCTATGCTCCCCCCCGCCTGCCTTCAAAAGCTGTCCGGGACAGCGGAGACACGCGCTGCGTTTCTCCGCTCTCCCGGGAAGGCAGGCAGGGGGGAGCAAAGACTTTGCTTCCCCCCCCCCCCCGCCTGCCTTCAAAAGCCGTCTGGGATAGTGGAGAAACGAAGGCTGGCGGCGGGAGGAGGTCTCTCCGCCCGCTGCCAGCCTTCGGAGGAGGTCCGAGGACAGTGGGGAAGACGCGCTGCGCTTCCCCGCTGTCCCGGAGATTTCCCTATGGGCTTTCGTCTTGCGAAGGAAGCCCATAGGGAAATTCGTTTTGCAAAGCGCCTCCAAAACGGAAAACCCTTTCGTCTAGCGGGTTTTCCGTCTTGCGAGGCGTTCGTCTTGCGGGGCACCACTGTATTGTGAAGTCTTACAATGGAAATCCATATGGGAAAGGAGAAGCCTTGTGGCAGGAAGCATACATCCTAGAGCTTGGTCTTGATCCAGTAATCATGTGGGATTCAGGCCCTTTTACATCTTTACAGGCCTTTAAAATGATAGGAATAAGGAGCTTTCCCAAGATAAAATAACCTTCACTATGCCTACTCTGAGATACTATTTCCAGTTGTGGCATGCTTTCCTTCCCCATTATTTATAGAAGAATTCATGGATTTTAGCTGGCTAGTAGTGGAACACCTCTCATCATTATTCGACTAACACTCATTTTCAGTATATGCAGCAATGCTCAAAAACTACTTTGGTTTGATCCTTTATTTTGCTGTATGCAATTAAAATATCACATCCTGTTACTTAAAAAATACCTCAGCTGCTTTTCATTGGGATGTTTTAGTTCAGTTTGCTGAATGCTCTTTTTTCCAGGCTATTGTATGTCCAAGGTCAGTGCTCCCCATTTTTAGAAGCTTTATAAAGAGGCTATTGTGTCATGGCATTGTGCCATGCCTGGAAATGTTGGGGTGATGGTTTGTGGCTTAAGGTGGTGGAAATCCTTGGTATTCTGATTAGGTGGCTCTTTTTTTTCTTCTAAAATAACAGGCTGAAATATATTTTTCTCAGTAGGAAACATGGTTGTAAAAATGCAGTTAAGTGTTCTTACTGTATGACTTGCCAGTGCCATTTTTAGATCCTGCTGGTTCAGGGGCAGAGCATTACGCTTGGTAAGCCATGTTAAAAAACAAAACTTCTGTATTTCTCTTCAAATTATTAGGCATCTGCTCAGACGAAAAAAACAACATCAGAAGCGGAGTCCAGAATCTTCTGGCTAGGGCTTATCAGCTGCCCTTTGCTCTGGGTGATTTTTGCGTTCAGTGCCCTGTTTTCTTTCAAAGTTAAGTGGCTGGTGAGTGGCCTGCTTGGCAAATATCTGACTAAACTTGTTCCTTTGAGTGTAATGAGACCTGAATTCCGTTACATGTCTTTGTCATCTCTCTCCACAGGCGATAGTGATAATGGGTGTGACATTGCAAGGGGCCAATCTGTATGGCTATATCCGGTGCAAAGTAGGCAGCAGGAAGAACCTGACCAGCGTGGCGACCTCTTACCTAGGCAGGCAGCTCCTGCGTCAGGTACTTGAGATTTTGTTTGCATGACCATTTTTCCTGCTTCCTAGAGTGTATTTTGGTGTTTATCAATTGACTTTGCATTCCTTGAATTCATTGTGGCCCAGATATTGGCAGGCTTTTTGAATTCAGTCTAAATCACAGTATGATCTGGCTCTTCCACAACTGGAAAGAGAGTTTGTTCTGGGCTTCAAAGGTACATTACTTCACAATTTTTCCTCTGCCTTATCCTTCTGAGAAAGTAAAGTACAGGATCTTTAATGTGCCCTGTTCTGTAGTTTGCCGGGCACCTGGAACCATGTGGAGAAAGGAGAATTGTTTCCTCAAGGCCTGTGGCTTAATGACCACCTTGAGAAAGACAACAAGCCTTTCTGTACATCTCCCAGTGCTCCTCCTTGACTTTTCCCATACCTCCTTTCCTGTTCCGTGAGGCAGGAGGCCACATCCTTTTGGGGCCCTAGGACCTTGTGAGTTTGGGGCCACACTGCCTTCTCCACACTCATTCACCCTCTCTTCCCTTAGCATGTAGGGATGAGTAGTTTTAAACCCCTCCTGCCAGCATGTCAACATCTCATTGAGCCACCCAGCTGATTGGCTCTGGGAAGAGTATGCTCATCAGATCGATGCAAGGTGCAGAGCACAGTAACAGTAAGCCCCACGTAGTTCCTTGGAAACCCTGAATTCCTTAGAGGTAAAGGCCAAATATTAACAAAAGCAATCCAGCCATCTGTAATTTGGGTCATTCCCTTCTGTTTCTTCCTCCTCATTCCTGATGTTGCCTTGCCTGTTGATAAATGCTAATACAGCATTGTTTTCTCTGAAAAGATGTGTGGCTTCCATCTTTTGGGATCTTTCTATAGGGCATTATTTCTGAAAGCCTTGGCCATGCAAAGTTTGTAACAGTTTTTAATTGGTCCAGAAAATAATAGGAGGCTGCTTCAGAGTTTTCAACATAAGACCTGTACATTACTGTCCACACTTACATCATTTTAAAAATAGGTTTCCAGGTCTCGTGGTGTAAAAATGATGCACAGCTAATTATCCATAAGTGAGGTTCAAAATCCTGAGATCCAGGGTTTCTCAATGAGAAGTTTCACATTAAGCAGTACTAGATGATTAACAATTAGTTCAGCATGCCTGCTGATAACACAGGGTCTGAGCAGGATACCTTCCTCCCGTATCCGCACTTAACCATTTAATTCTTGCTTTGGAAATCTATCCTGGCCAGTGGCCCTCTGCGGCTCTTTAGCCTTCTCCCCTGCTGCTATTTAAAAAGATATTAAAGGGAATACTTTTTCAAAGTTGGGAATAGTTGAGCTTCTTGCTGATCTTTCTCCCCCAGGCAATTCCCTGTCTTTTAAAGTCCTGATCTAATGCTGCTTTCTTTTCTTTTACAGACTGTGCCCAAAGAGGAGCAAGCAGTATCTTGAAGATCGGGAAGAGTCCCGTTTTGTTTTCAATTCCTTCTGGAGAATGAGAAATATTTCCTTGACCCCTTGTACAGAAGATTTATAATCTTTGTGTGGATTTCTTGTAATTAAATGCATCTTCTAGAAATGCAGGTTACCTCTCATATTCCTTACAGCTTATATTTTGCAGAGTCCTTCTTGACACTTGATTCTGGGCTCTCTAGGTGCAATAGCTCCACTTTTACATAAGTAAAATATATTGATGGCAGAGAGTTCATGATAAGTACCACGGTTTGTTGCCATCAGCCTTTTTGTGAAATTTGGGGCAGTCCCAAAAGCTGAGAAGCCCTTTCAGCAGGGACTTGAGTAATCTCTCATCCCCTGGAAACTACAAAATCTGACCTCTAATATGAAATCTGAGATATTATCTGCATAATTACAATATTATAGGTTTCTTGTTTTCTTTTAAAACGAGGAAGTATTTTAGCCCATAAATGTAGAGGGGGCAACTTGAAAAACAGGTTGATAAGTTCTGCTACCAGGAATTGGGGAAATTGCGGTAGAGTACCAATTTTGAAAGTTGAACAAAAGCACTTTGTGGCTCAAAGGTTTTCCTTTGTGTAGGACCGGAGACTTTTTAGTGTGGATTTCAGAGCACCTGGCTAGTATGGATTGGTCTCTTTCCCCTCCCTCTTCTTTATAAAACGTTTTATTTACTTTCTTGGGAGGACCAAATTCTCATGGTGGAACTATAAAGTAGGCTGCTAGGATTGCACCTGCACAACCCTTTTTGGTTTTCGGCTTTTTTCCTAAATAGCCAGCAGAGGTAAAAAGAAAGAGGAATGTATTTGCATCCTAATAAAGTTATGTAGAGTATTTAATGCATCTGGCCATCCTTTCCTTGATAATAAGTTAATATAGGTAAAACATGCTGTAGGTAATCGCTAGAAAGTAGAGGAGATTCATGCTGATGTGATTATGACAGACCTTTGCTATAGAGTTTTATCTCTGTTCTTGCCACAGGAGATAAATAACTAATGTGGTAGTCCATATTTTCGTATAGAATATCTGCAAGCCTGACTTCAGAACCCTTCCTCCCTTTACAGATACGTAATAGCTGTGTTCCAGTGTGGTGTCTCAAGCTTGCATGCTTCTCTCCCATCTGTTCCTCTAGCGCACCCATAGGGCGATCAGAAGCTTTTGCTTCTGTTTTCACCAACCCCAGTTCAGTGTTATGCCTGAACCTTGACAAGAGTGTGGTTTGTATTAACTATGGTTTACAGAAGCGTGTCAATTTCAAACTGTGTGTTAAGAAATTGGCTTGTTTCAATAAACAAACCATGGTATGAGCAACCACAGTTTGGATGAATATACTCTGATTAATTGGAAAGAGAAGCCAAGGCTTCCCATCTCTTCTTCATGGCTGAGGGATAGGTGAGGGCATGAGTCTGAGGCTCATTCACCTAATGCTTATACCATAGTTTAGCGCTCTGTTTAAACACAGCCAATGCCAGTTAAAGGTCCAGTGCACATATTGCCCCAATGTGTCCATGCTACATACATTGTGGGTCAGGAAAGAATCCGGGGCTTGCATGCATGTGTTCACATACATGAACATGTGTTCACATACATCCACACTCCCGTGCACATAAAATGTATTATATGAACTGGAGCTTGTTTTCATGCAGTCATATGTATTCTGCATCCATGTAATCTTCCCATCTATGTTATCGGGTGTTACTGTGTGCATGCACAACATTCTACAGGTCTAGAATGCAAGCCTGAGACGACTTCTCCTGCATCACTTGTAGAGCATCTCAATGCAGTATGAGAATGAACCCTAAGATACTGGAACACCAAACCATTACATTTTAAAAAGGGTAATTTAATTGGTGCAATTTGAGAAGGGTGTGTGTGTTAAACTTGCGGGGTCGTTCATACACACAACCTGTGATGACCAGAGGAATTAGAAAAAACTACCTTGAGCCAGTCATCTGCTTGTTAAAATCACAGCCTCATTTCATCCAGGATTAGGTTTGTGGTCCCTTACATCAAACGACCCTCTTTAAAAACTGCATTTCCCCACACTCCCTTTGGAGTCATTTGAACAGGCTCCTGGGTTGACCATATTATGTAGCTGGCTGGCTGGGCTACTTTCAGACTCAGTGCTAAATCATATGAGCATTACTAACGCTGGCTGGATGCAGTTTTCTAATCAAATCCAACACTTTTAATATGACAGATTTGCATAAATCTCAAGGTGTTTAAATGGAAGTTGCAGCTGTATTATTCAATTACTGTTAAGAAAATGTAGTGAGGTGACTGGCAAAGAAGCTCTGTTACAAAGAGGAGAATACAATGTTGTCTGATACTGGTTAAAAAGAAGAATCCATTTATCGGGCAACATTATATTCAACGGAGTGCTGAATACTGATGGTTAAATGTTTGTGTTTGGATATCTGGGTAATGTAAAGCTGTGGGTTATTGTTTCTTTGAGGGATACTAAAGCAATGTATTTAAAAATTCTTGTGCACGCTTGTGAAGCCTTTTGAATTAACATGTTTTTCAAAAGAAATATATTTTTTTAAAAGTTCTGTACCTTTGAACTGGTTTGATTAGTGTCCTGGATTTCTTTGCCTGCAGTGATGTGTAATGTCTGTCTGGCCGATTAACAAGCTTACATTTTTAACTTGGCCTCCTAAAGCCCTCCTTTCTTTGTATGTTGTGCTTGCCAGTATGTGTGGCTGCCAGTACCCATTTTTCACAGACCCGCATTTGATGTCTTATGCAGAGAACCATCACCTTGCTCTGTGGGCCAGTGATTGACCAGAGGCAAAAGTGACCAGAGCAACCAATGAGACTTTTACCTTTGCATGTACATGCAAAGTGTGAATGTGTGCACATACACATATAAACATACACATGCATGCATGCAAGAGATAGTGGCACAGTTATTGACAATCTCCTTGTTCCACAGGATCACTTAGTCCTTTTTGTTCATATGAATGCCATTGCTAATTGTTAATCTTGATGACCAATCAGTAAGGGTTCTGTCCTCATTGGCTGGTCAATGGAACTCTAGGAAGAGGAGCCTGCTAATTGGTTGCTGGAATCCCCAAGGGAAGGTGTAAGTGGCCCTAGAGGAGGAAAGCTTGGGACGCTACAGCACTGGTGTGATTTAGTTCTCTGAGTTTGCTATTAATGAGGCCATGGCTGACTATGGCTAGGTCTGGCTCATTTTATTTATTTGTCAAGCTTCTAGACCACTCTTCATGTCATAGAGCTGTTTCCAACACCATTTGAAACGAAGCATTGTGCCATTTAAAACAAATAAAATACTGTTTAAAATTCCAGCAGAATAAAATGATGAAACAGCAGGACAACAAAAAACAATCCTAAGACCCAGAGTCGCTGGCGAAATGGTTGCCACATCAGGTAGTGACTTAAAGGTAAAGGTAAAGGTACCTCTGCCCATACGGGCCAGTCTTGACAGACTCTGGGGTTGTGCGCCCATCTCACTCAAGAGGCCGAGGGCCAGCGCTGTCCGGAGACACTTCCGGGTCACATGGCCAGCATGACAAAGCTGCATCTGGCGAGCCAGCGCAGCACACGGAATGCCGTTTACCTTCCCGCTGGTAAGCGGTCCCTATTTATCTACTTGTACCCGGGGGTGCTTTCGAACTGCTAGGTTGGCAGGCGCTGGGACCGAGCAGCGGGAGCGCACCCCGCTGCGGGGATTCGAACCGCCGACCTTTCGATCGGCAAGCCCTAGGCGCTGAGGCTTTTACCCACAGCGCCACCCGCGTCCCATTGCAGAGTGCATGCAACCAATAGATCTTTTATATGATTTCAAATTCAATGCATATGATCACATACCCTCAAACATTCAGGGGCAAAACTAGGCTTTATTTCATCCGGGTCAAAGACCCAGTTTGGCACATGCATTTGCAGGCACACACAGGCTGGGAGCCTCAATGGCACCCCTCTGGAGGCTTCACCCAGGGCAAAAAAACCTGGCTGGCACCCCCATAGCTATAGCTCAGCAACCTTCCACATGAAAATAGGGACATTCTATCCACTACATAATGGAGCGAGGGAACTCAACTAAGATCCCTTTGCTGATCTTAACACTTTAGAGAATCAATAGGAAAGGAGGTGGTCTTTCAGTTGTTTGGGTCCCCAAGTTATTTAGGGCTTTGAACAGTAATGTGAGGACCTTGAATTAGACCTAGAAACATATTGGCAACCAGTGAAGCTATTTTAAGGGGGCCATTTTGTAGAGTTCCACAAGCTGTGGAAGAGCAACAAATAGCCATGACTGGGGGCGAGGTGGGTTGGGGCCAGAATGTGTGGTAGTGACGGTGTCAGTTGCACACACAGGAAAGTCGGACTGGAGCAACCCGATTGCAATATGAAGCCCTAATCTTGAAGCACACTTTGTAATATCTTCATGTTATTGTGGACCCTAAAACACTGTACTAGGTAGCTGAGTCGTAAGCAAATACTCTGCAGAAGAGCAGATTAATATCTTCATTAGAAACTCTTGGTTTGACTTATTTCTGAGCAGGCTGTAAGCAAATATACTCTCTGTATGCACACGCACCTCTTCCCCAAGTACTGTATTGGATTCTTTGGCAAGCAGGAGTAAATTCTAAACAAATGTGTTATGAATACAGTGGTACCTCAGGTTGAGTACTTAATTCGTTCCGGAGGTCCGTTCTTAACCTGAAACTGTTCTTAACCTGAAGCACCACTTTAGCTAATGGGGCCTCCTGCTGCTGCCGTGCCGCCGGAGCACGATTTCTGTTCTCATCCTGAAGCAAAGTTCTTAACCTGAGGTAATATTTCTGGGTTAGTGGAGTCTGTAACCTGAAGTGTATGTAACCCGAGGTACCACTGTACAGTAGAGTTATCAGAAAACCCACTAGGTGGCAGTGTGTTGTTACAAGTGCACCACACTGAAACGCATTTGACTTTCTAAACACTTTGAAATTTGGTTTTGCTCATCCTGTTCTGAGCTAGGCATCTTTTATTCATTTATTCATATAGAGTTCTGGGGCCCTTATAGTCAGTGAACGAAATACCAAAATACAATTTAAAAATATATTGGATCACTTAGAAAGTGTCTTAAGAGAAATGAGATAGCGCTTCAAAGGATATTTGGTAATCTCAGTGAAAAATGGGTTGGATGAGAAGCCTAGCCTCAGGGTGGGGGTACTCTGAGCAAATTGCCCACAGTGTTGTGCCACCCAATACTTACTGGTTGTTGAGGGTGGGCTCCAATGCCAAATGAGTCCCAAGGATGTTTGGGAGATTTAATCTTGTTAGGCTTGGGGAGGGGGGTTGTGAAGTATTATTGATGCTTTATAGTGTATGTTGTGATGCTTTTAATTTTTAAACTGTAACAAAACCTGAAATCTCAGCTTAGGGTAAACTTTTAAAAAATAAAACTCTTACAAAGCAGTAGTAATTTTGAAGGCGAGGGGGCAGACAATTAGGTCTGATTTGAGACCAGTCTGGGATCCAGCTCCCCCCACGTCTGTACAGTTGTCTTGCAAACAACAACAACAACAACAACAACAACAACAACAGTAAACAGCTTTGCTGTTGTGAAGCCTTGTCCTACTGCAGAACAGTCTCTTCTGATGTATGTTTCCACGTAAGTATAGGTGCTTGTGGGTAGGATCAGTGAGAGGCCTGATAAAACCTCCCTCAAATTTAAAAAGCCTTTGTTGCTTAGTGGATTTCTTCAATAAACACCCCACTGTGGTGTTTAAGGAAACTTGGTCATAGCAGCAGCCACTGTGGAACTCACAAAAATGGAATCCCCAGGCCTAGAAGTTACACAGGCTTATATAGAGGCATTCCCTTGCCTTAGCTTGGCACATGCATAGAAATTCAGTCACATTCTTGGAGGAAAAGCATGCCTGCGTTAACAGAGCTGGATGCCTCATTCAGAGAAAAGGACAGGGTGCCTACTTTCTATCAGGCTAGCTCAAGGCTGTGTTCTTCCTGCACAAATATTATTGACCCATTCTTAAGACAGCCTGAGTAAGCAAATTCTCCTAACATCCTTTCACACTCTCTTTTACAGTTTCTACATCTCTTCACATGCAAGCTACCTAGCAGAATATCCTATAAATTTCCACTGCAGTTGACTTGGTGTGGTTATAAGCACCTTCCATTTGGTGGTGTGATGTGAGTACATGTTGTAACAGAGCACTCCCTGCGTACTGTGGGCTTCCTCGTTTCCTGTCAGGAAGCAGAGGTTGCGTTCCAAGGTTCCTTTCCTTTCGGTTGCAATTGTTGCCTCACTGCACAGCTTGTTCTTTGCAGGATGAGCAATTTACTCGCACTCGCTTCCCACCCACCGCCTTGTTTCCTCCCTCCCTGCGGTTTCTCACACCTTTCACTAATTGTGGGTAGCTTTCTCTGCTTCATGGGCTCATGCTGCTTCCCAACTTGCTTCAAAAATGATGGAAGCTTCCCCCTTTTATTCTCTTTCCCTTTTACCTGTCTATATACAGTGGCACCTCGGTTTTCGAATGTAATCCATTCCAGAAGACTGTTCAAGTTCCTAAATGTTCAAAAACCCAATACGGAAGCTTCAATGCGGAAAACTCAGTGCAGAAGTCTCGTTGCATGTTCAGTTTCCGAGGTGTGTTCGAAAACCAAAGCATTTACTTCTGGGTTTACAGCGTTCGGAAACCAAAATGTTCAGCAATGGAGACATTCGAAAACCAAGGTACCACTGTACCAACGCCTTGGTACTCAAACAACTTGGAACCCAAACACTGCAAACCCGGAAGTAAGTGTCCCGTTTTGCGAACTTTCTTCAGAAGCCGAAGTTTGAGTGTTATGCTTCTAATTTGAATGCCACACTTCCATTTTGAATGCCACACTTCCGTTTTGAGTGATACGCTGAGGTCTGTCTGTTTTTGCTATTTATTTTGCATTTTTGCTGCTCTTTTTGTTTGTTTTAGTTCAGCCATTGATTGATTGATTGTGTGACTGCAGTACATTGTTTATTGCTTTCATTTTATGGATCGATGGTCTTGTTAGATAGTAAAATCCATGTTAAATTTCTGTTTTAGTGGTAAAAAATCTGGAACGGATTAATCCATTTTGCATTACTTTCTAAGGGAAAGCGTGCCTTGGTTTGGAAAGCTTTGGTTTTGGAACAGACTTCCGGAATGGATTAAATTTGAGAACCAAGGTACCACTGTACTTGTTTTAGTTTCATAGCCATTTAATTGTGATGGCTTCACAAGCACAGTTAAAGGAACTGGGCATCACATGGCTGGCATAGTACCATCTAGGGTATTTTGATTACCAACCATGCATCAAGGAGCAGAGGCACAAAATCGCCCCAAGATTGAGGGGGCCCAGTGCATGATGTGATGATGTCTGGAGGAGGCTGAACACTCAGGAGAAGCCAGCCACTGAAGCTGAGCTGCGCTCAGCCCCATATTCGGCCTCCTCCGCTCCCTCAACATTGAGAGGGCCCAGCCCCCTTTCAACAAATATTGAGGGGCAAAATGCCTGCCTTCATTACAATGTGTAGTGTGCTGTTGGAGAGAGTTGTCTTTACCACATAGTACCCCTAAATACAGTGGTACCTTAGGTTACATACACTTCAGGTTACATATGCTTCAGGTTACAGACTCCACTAACCCAGAAATAGTGCTTCAGGTTAAGAACTTTGCTTCAGGATGAGAACAGAAATCGGGCTCCGGTGGCACGACGGCAGTGGGAGGCTCCATTAGCTAAAGTGGCTAAAGAACAGTTTCAGGTTAAGTACAGCCCTCCGGAATGAATAAGTACTTAACCTGAGGTACCACTGTACAGTGCTTTTTTCTTTCTTTCTTTTAAAGCCACCCAATTTTGGCCGACCAAAGGCCTATTGGGTGTGGAGAATTCTTCTTCCGCTTGCTTGCTGGTTTGAATTATTTCCTGAAAGTCATTTACTGTTTCTTGGAAATGCAATTCATTTCCTCAAGACCAGAAAAAGTCTATTAATAAGCTCAGATAAATATAGCACCCTCTGCAGCTTTTTATACCCTTGCTGTGTATCTAGGCTCCCTGCTGTTGGGAAGCCACACTTTCCCATTGTGGTGCTATGAGGGGGTCGGAACTAAATAGCCTTTATCTCACTTCCACTTGGGCTGCTGTGGGAACTTAAAAATAAAAAATAAATAAAGCTTAGACGGGCTTTCCTGTGTAATAATAGAAATAGAAGCCGTCATGGTTTGACAGGAAGGTGATGAGGGAGCCTCGCCTCATGTCCTTCACACTACACTTCTTAGAGGAACAATAGGGTGGGGCAGGGTTCGCAAAGTGGCTCAAGGGCCAAAATTAGAAGGCAAACTTTGACACACTTCCAGTGGGTGCAAGTCTTATTCCTAGTTCTGCTTTTGTTACATCCAACAAACAATCTTTGATTTTTGGCAGCGGTATCTACATCATCATCATCATCATCATTATTTTAGGGATGCTTTTAATATTTGTTTAGGGAAGCTTTTAATATTTGATGAATGGTTGTATTTTAATATTTTGTTGGAAGCCGCCCAGAGTGGCTGGGGAAACCCAGTCAGATGGGTGGGATAGAAATAATAAATTATTATTATTATTATTATTATTATTAAAATTTGTTTCACAACACAATATAAAAGCACAAAATACATAATAAAAGTAATTAAAACAATTAACGATACTAATGTATACAAACTAATTAAAAATACACTCCCCAACAAAAGCCCCTAAACAGCCCACCCACAGATACAAATACAAACATCCAGATTAACATTGAAAAACAATTTAAGGCAACCGCACCCCCAAATTTATATAGGCACTTCAGAAATACAGTCTGTCCAATACTGGGATAAAGAGAAATGCTACCTCTTACTCTTATGTAGTGGGAAGATGGTTTTAAAAGACAAAGCTGTCAGGGATGGCAGGCCATTTCTAGCAGCTTGGTGGGCTGGATCTTTCCTGGGGGCCACAGGCCATCAACTCTTTTTGTACAGAAAATAAACATTTAGTCATTTCCATTCCCTCTCCCTCTCTTTCTCTCTCTGCCCCAGCCACTCTGGGTAGATTTCAACATATATAAAAACATAATAAAACATTAAACATAAAACATCTTCCCTATACAGGTGCTGGAGAAGACTCTTGAGAGTCCCATGGACTGCAAGATCAAACGCATCCATTCTGAAGGAAATCAGCCCTGAGTGCTCACTGGAAGGACAGATCCTGAAGCTGAGACTCCAATACTTTGGCCACCTCATGAGAAGAGAAGACTCCCTGGAGAAGACACTGATGCTGGGAAAGATGGAGGGCACAAGGAGAAGGGGGCGACAGAGGACGAGATGGTTGGATAGTGTTTTTGAGGTTACCAGCATGAGTTTGACCAAACTGCGGGAGGTAGTGGAGGACAGAGGTCCCTGGCGTGCTCTGGTCCATGGGGTCACGAAGAGTCGGACACGACTAAACGACTAAACAACAACAACAACAACAATACAGGGCTGCCTTCAGAGGTCTTCTAAAGGTTGTTTATCTCCTTAGCTTGGGGATCACATAAAGCGGATAGATAGTAAGAAGTAAAATGTTCCAGTTGTCACAGATTGCGCAGTATCCAAGTTGAGACACAGCAGGAGAAAGAGTAAGGAAAGCCTAGGAAATGAGGATGTATGCAGGTAAATGCATACTTGCGTCAATACAAATTTCATACAGAGCTTTTCTATAATTTTTTTCTGTATTTAGCTACTTCTGGTTTTTTTTTTAATGAACAGACAATAGAAGAGGAGAATGGGTTGTAATGAGAAAAGGGGATAGAGAATGTGTATTTAGTGGTCCAAGCCGGCCAGATCAAGGGGACTTTTTGCTCCTCTTTTCCTATCAGTGGTACTCTATAGACTTTCGTTTACAGAATCTTATGCTGCAAACAGCCAGTTCTCGTCTTACCAGCAGAGGGAGCCACAACCCTTCTTTCCTTTGCAAAGGCAGGAGGAGCAGGCTAGAAAATGGCTACTTTTGGCACAGAGTCCTTTTTGGAAGAACTCCTTTGAAATGGCTCCAGGAATCAATTTAAGTGCGAGAAGTGGAAAAGAATAAGGCAGCCCTTCCCCGCCAGAGCTTCACTTGCCCGGAAAGAGGAGGGAACAGAGCGGGGAGACGAGAGTACAAGTAGATTCGGAGCCGGGTGGAGTCACAATACGGGGTCACTCTTGGCCTGTGCCTACATTCCTTGGCTGCTGCAGCAGAGGTTCTTGACAGGAAATCCATGACAAAACAGAGCAAGAGTCGCTGTTTCCACCCTTTCTCATATCCCGCTCACTGCTCCCTTTGGGTCATCGGTGCAGTGATGGGGGAGAGGAAGATGGTTTCGCTGAGCTCTCTTGGAGCAAGGAGCCAAGTGGGAAGAAGCAAATTGGAACCAGGCAGTTGTGTGAAGGAGGAGTGTGCAGGACCGAGAACCAACAGCCTGGCTCTACTTAGGAGGCGTTTTGAACTCCATTTAGACTCGTAGGCTCCAGTTTCGGGAAACTGAATGCCTCTTATTAAGCATTTCAGGCTGCAGTCCTGTTTGCTCTGATTTCACAGCCCTCCTTCATCATCACAGATCAAGTTGCAAATCGAACCCCCACCTGAACTCCACCGTATTTCCAAGTGATGCTTGGTTTCCTTCCAGTGGCTGTTCCATAAAATCCAACTTAGCTCAGCAGAAACAGATGGAAACCTGCTGTCAAGAAAATATAAGTGCCTTGCATGGCATTCCTATGTATAGCCAGAGGTGCTAACTTGAATAAAATATTGGGGGGGGGGGTAAGCCCTGCTCCACGTAATCGATCACATGACATGGCACCCCCCCACACACTTGAATGGCAATGCCCATTAAGTTGGGGTGTGTGCGCGCCTTTCTGATTTCTCCTTTCTTTCATTTCTTATACAGAGGTACCTCGGGTTACATACGCTTCAGGTTACAGACTCCGCTAATCCAGAAATATTACCTCAGGTTAAGAACTTTGCTTCAGGATGACGACAGAAATTGTGCAGTGGCGGCGGCAGCAGCAGCCGGAGGCCCCATTAGCTAAAGTGGTGCTTCAGGTTAAGAACAGTTTCAGGTTAAGAACAGACCTCCAGAAGGAATTAAGTTCTTAACCCGAGGTACCACTGTACATTCATTTCTTACATCTCAGCTCATCTGTAAGCTGCTTATGTGGCCACTCTGATTTCTTTAGATGCCTCCCACTTTTATTTCTTGTCAGGTATGTCTGCCTTTCTGCCCTCTATATTCCACCCTTAAGAAACTTCCATCCATCTTGGACTCCCTTCTCTTTGAGTATCTCAGACCATGGGATCTCACCCAGTAGTTCCTTAAGCTTTTTGAAATCAGCCTCCTGAATGTCCAGTCTGCATGTCAGGCTACACTCAGCTTTTCCTTGCCTTGTGTAATGAAACCCATGAGGACATGATCACTTCCTCCCAGGTTTCCCAGCACTTCCACTTTGTTGATCAGTTCCTCCCTGTTGGTGAGAACCAGGTCCAAGATAGTTCATCCCCTTGTCACTTCTTCCACCTTCTGGGAAATGAAATCGCCAGCGAGGCAATGGAGGAATTTGTTGAACCTTGCGTTATTGGCAGAGTTTCAGTTCCAACACACATCCGGATAGTTGAAGTCTCCCATGACTACTATATCTCTCCTTTTTGAATGTTTGGTAATTGCTCTAGGAAGGCATCATTCAGGTCTTTGGTCTGGCTTTGAGGTCTATAACAGACACCCACAGTATGGTTCCTGTTGCTTCCCTCGCCTACCATTTTTACCCCTTTACAATCCCTGGTGGCCTTTTTGGGGAGTGTGATGGTAATCCTGTCTACATATGCAAGGCAGGCATGCCCAGATGTTCTCTGCAATAATTTCCCTCCTCCAATCACTGGAGGGATCGAATCATGGCATATTCTTGAGCAGCAGACAAGCTTGTCAGTATATCCCCAGTGAGTTGAAACAGCTGCAAGGATCAAAGGCAGCCTCAGGATGGAGCCTGTTACTCAAGCAAGGCCAATTGAAGGAGGAGGAGGAGGAAACAGTGGTGGAGCATTGAGTTATTTTGAATCTTATGCTGTTTTCTGGGAAGAGCTATAATGTACATGTTTAAAGGATGGGGAACCTGTGCTTCGTCAATATAGTAGGAGATCGCTCAGCCAGTAGAGCATGAGACTCTTAATTTCAGGGCTGGGGGTTTGAGTCCCTTGTTGGACAAAAGATTCCTGCATCGCAGGGGGTTGGATTAGATTACCCCTGTGGTCCCTTCCAACTTTGCAGTTCTGTGCTTCTGTGAAATGTTCTAGTCCTAGCTACCAGGACTAGTGTTCAAGGATGATGAGAACTGCACTGCAAGAACACCTCCTCCCATGATATATTCATTATAAAAACCATTTGCCCAGCTGCCTAAGTATTTAGCCCTTGCCTTTTAGGAAGGGGCTGTAAATTAGTGGTAAAGCACCTGCCTTGTTTTCAGGAGGTCCCAGGGTGCATGCCTAGCAACTCCTCTCAGCCTCAAGCAAGCATAGCCAATGCTCAGGAGTGATAGGAGTTGTAGTTTAACAACCTCTGGAGGGCCCTGTGGAGGGCCACAGATTACACACAGAGAGAGAGAGACACACAATGTAGACAATCTTGAGCTCAATGGGCTTATATGCATAGGATAAGGCAGCTTCCTAAGGCTGCACAACTTCTGGATTATGCCGGATTGGTGTGGTCATTGCTTTCTGTTTGGCCTTAGGTTTCAAAGTTGCTAGCAGCATTTCTCATCAATGACACATCCTTTGGCTGAAGAAATCCAGCATCTCCTCTGCAGGCAGCAACCCGGCAAAAGGGATTGTGTACACTTTTTTTTGTAAAAGACCAAGGTGGCGGTTCTTCGCCAGCGGCCAGCCCTCCTCTCTTTCTGTTTGGGGAACCACAGACAAGCCACACAAAAGCCCTTCTAGCCATGTGAACTCTCTGGCATTCCAGATGTAAACAGAGCTGTTCGGCATTCTCCAACCTTCCACATGTGTTTTGCAGCCATTTCCTATGAATGGCACACTTACGAGGACAGTCAGGTCTCAAGAGCCACATGACTCTAGTGGTGCTTTTTACCTTCCAGCAGATTCCTTTTTGCCTGCATCTCTTTGCAGATGAATGTCAAATCTACACTGGCCAGAATGTTCATCTGAGTGACCAGTGTCTTCCAGGCTGACAGCACAACCCCACATAAGGAATGTGTGAGAGAAGTTTGATGGTTATTTTAAAGTCCATGCATGGAAACTTTGAGGGCTGAATACTAGATTCCTGGGACTTCTGTCTTGTTCCAGTGCCCTAACGAAATCAGTGACACTGTCTCTGTTGTCAATACATTCAATTCAAGAAGATGTGCCACCCAGCAGTTGCCTTGAGTCCCTGAAGAGCAGAGAATTGTAATTTGGAAACTGCTCAGCAAAAGATCTGGACAAGCGAAAGAGATGCTTGACTGTTGCTCCTTGGCTAGCCGTGGTGGTGCTTGGAGATGGCTAAGGAGGAAGGTATTTTTATACCAGCCATTATTTATCAAGATAAACTCTTTAAATACATTTCCACCGCAGAGGTGAATCATGCTTCCTGGAGATGAGCTTATCTCATCCTGTCCAGGAACAAAAATCCTGGAGGCCTTGCAAAGTGCGAACTTTGCCTTTCCCAGAGAGCACATACCAGTCCTTCTAGTTTCCTCACTGAGTTTCCTGATTCTCAGACTCTCTTACACAAATCCTAGGCGCACACACGGGGACACACCTAGCTGCTGTCATCATATGTGATGGAACTCCAGCAAGTCCTCCCAGCCTTGAACACGCATTTGGAAACAGTGTTGTCAAGAGAATTCTTTTCATAAACAAACAGAAATTGGAAAAGCTTCAGGAATGAGATCATGCGATCATCATGCTAGTGCTTAAACTGGACCAACATGGGTCCCAGAGATGACACAGGGAGAATGATCCCAAAGCTTAACAGCTCTGCTGCCTGCTCTCTAAATCCCCTTTGTCTGACTCTGCGCACATTGTCTCCCAAGCTCCAGTGCCAATGTCTAGCAGAGAGGGCACCCAGCACCAAAAGGAAAGGATTCTCTCTCTATTCTTTGGTTCTTGACTAGATGGTTTCCAAAGCTCAAACTGTTTTTATATGTAATCTGCCCAAGTTGTGAGTGGTTATTTCAATTCATGCCATGCCAAATTGTTTTGCAGGTGAACAGTTTTGGTGCCAAAAGGGGACTTGGAGAGCAAAAGACATTTCCCTTTATTTTGCTGCCAGCTTGCGCCCTTTTTACTTCCACAGATAACATATGCTTTGGGGGTATTTCTTGAAAAAGAGTTCATCCTGATGCCCACATGATCCTAGCCAGCCAGTGCTACATTCTGGAACCATCCCTGGAGTTATGACTAGAACCACTTCAGAACTCTGCTAGCTGACATTGGGCCTACCTTGTGAGCAGGGCTGATTCCAGACTGCTGCTATTCAATCACTTCCTGGCAAATCCAGGCTGTGCAATTAGGGTTGACCAACTTCTCAAGAGGATCAGACCTTTTATGATAAGGAAATGGATGGGAAAATGTGCTGGAAAGTGTGGGATAACATTGGTTCTGAAGCAATGTCATCTAACCTCTTTGAAAACAAATCAGGATGAATGCTCCAAAACCCAGTGGCGTAGCGTGGGTTGTCAGCACCTGGGGCAAGGCAAGTAATTTGCGCCCCCTAACCCGTGGATTTGCCCTAACCCCCAGATGTTGCGCCCGGTGCGGCCGGCCCCCCATGCACCCCCCACGCTACGCCACTGCCAAAACCAGGTCATCTTGAAGAGCTCAACTATTCATTTGAAGAAGAAAAATGCTCACCACACACATCTAGTTTAGCCCTCAGCTGAGGGAAGCAACAAAGTGGGTTGAGCCTGCAAAGAAGAAACTGTTAACTAACATTGCTGGGGAACTTTGCTGAATGGAGTTTACTGAGTAAGCATTATATGAGGATATTTTACTATGGGAAAGGGTCATTGCTGGATAATATGGCTATAAGTTAAGGCTGCATATTCTGCTCCTGTTTTCCTGAGAGGAAACACCATTGAATTCAATAGGACATATTTCTGAGTCTCCTTTCATAGGCGAGTCTGTGTGACCTCTTTTAATTTTGCTTCATCCAGGTAAGAAGAAGGACTCTAGCATGGAAACAGCCCAACTCTCCATGCAGCTAGACCTCTTGCTGCTAAATTCATCATATGAGTCTCCTTTATAACTTGTAGCGATATGTGTGTTGCTTGATCCAGCTCCCTCTGAGAGACAAACTATTAACTGAATAATCTGGGTTAAACTGCTCACTGTGTTTGCACATCAAACAGCATGCCCAAAATTTAGTAGGTTTCTCCATCTTCCACCCCATTCCATCTGAGCTATTACACTTTTCTTTTGCTCTGCTACTCAACTGGTGTTGTATTGTTCTGTATTTATTTAAGCAAGCAAATTCTCTTCTTTCTCTTAAGTCACCCCCTGGCTGCATTAAGTAACAGGGGGCTGACCAGTTCCCTGACTGCTGCAGTATTTCAGAGAACCACTTGGATGGCTGAAGGTTGCATTCATTCACACTCAGGTGGCAAGCGCAGCTAGTTAGAAAGACATGTCCCTGCTCTGCTGGCCTCCAGTGTTGATTGGCAAGCTAGCTGAGCAGGAAATACTATTCCTGCCTTGCTCCAACCTTGCCTTCCTCGTCCACCACCTTTCAGCATCAGTCAATGAAAAAGAGCCCCCTTCTGCCTGATTGTACTGAACATTGCATTAGGGGAAGGGTGTGTGAAAATGTTTATAGTGTGAGCTCATGGAAAGAGAAGCGCTGGCAAGAATCTAGATTGCAGAGCAAATGCCAGAGGAATCTCAGAGCCCCAGCATAAAGTGCATCATTGCTTTTAGTGAGTGCTGACTTGCTGCTAATGCTGACGTGCTGGTTGGAGTGAGGGATTATCAGGGAATGCAATAAAATTGACATCATGCTTCGGAGCTGAGGCAAGGTTGCATCTGTCAACAGCACGACCCTCTTCTTTGCTCACAATTCTAAAAATATATCTGTATTGAATGAAGGACTTCATCGACTTCATCCGTGGCCGAGAGAGAGGCTTCCTACAAATGCAAACAGGAATTGTGCATCCCTAGAGTAGCTTTCCAGACATCTTTGATACTCACGGGAGACATGGTGGCCCAGCTTTTCATAGTGGGAGAGGTTGTTTTTTTAAAATATATATATATGCAATTATCCCATTAATTCTTAAACTTACATATACACAGAATATTATTCCCTTCCCTCAAAATAAGCAGCTTTTCCTTTTTATGTAATGAGGACACTCTGTGTGTACCAATCGGGCCTAGAGTCAGTGGGTGGGGGAATCTGTTTTTGCAGACCCTGTACCCATTTTTCCTACTGGAAGGTCCGCAACACAGCCACACAATATATTTAAAGCACATGGTTTCTCTCAAAGAATCCTGGGAACAGAACTGGGAACAGAACTACAATTCCCAGCCACCTTAACAAACTACAGCCAGTAGGGTAGGGTATAAATAAGAAAATTATCATCATCAACATCACCAGGAGTCTGGGTTTTTTTTGGGGGGGGGGGGGAGGTGAAGATGTGACCATAGTCCTTACTTCCTGTCTGACACCTAGACTCTTTCGCAGAAGCTTCTTATACATCCTGAAAAAACAGGGAGGGTGGTCCTTCTGTACCAAGCATGAGTGATCCCAAATTGAGAAAAACTAACATTTAGGGCTGGGTGATATATCATCCAAAATTGGTTTGAAGTCCACATCATGGTAACAGTTTCATAATATTTGGTATGGCGATATATTGCAAATCACAATGTGTGTGTGTGTGTGCTATGTAAAAAATCATGACGTGGGGGGGGGGGATCATGATTCTCTCATGATTCCTGCCATCTCTGTTGCTCTATACTATAAAATAACAGTTGGAACAATATGTTAAATGTAAGTAAAAATATCTCTGTTTTAGACTCCTGAGTAGTAGCAGTTGTCAGGACATTGCCCCATTCGCTTCCACACAGTTCCATCCTGATTTCAGACATTGTCATATATTGGTATATTGTGATGTTTAGCTGGTGATATATCATGCTGTTGAAAACCGGACATCACTCAGCCCTAACACCCTTATGGATCTAGAATCAGTGGTGGAGCAAGCTGATTGGGCACCTGGGGAGGTGTGCGTACCCTGTGCCCAGGGGCGGGGCCAACCACCCACGGGACGGGGCAAGCCAGGGCAGGACGCTCTGCGGGGCCTCTGAAGAGTCTGTCCTACAGCTGAGGGGGAGGCAGTGGGCGGACCGTTTGGGGCAGTGTGGAGCCTGTGGGCGCCAAGCCACCGCTTCACTCCCAGGAGAAACGTGTGGCTCGGGCACACTGCAGGCCCCATGGTGAATGCCGCCCAGCATTTTATCACCCCCCTCAGTAGTGACACCCAGGGTGACCCACCCCACCCCACCCCTTCCTCCACCCCTGTCTAGAATCAATCTAGATGGAAAACAGCATGTTCAGCATGAATGATTCCTGACTGAGGAAAAACTACATTTTCCGTGCAACCAACAGGTTTGTGCATAACCAACCTTAGTGTCATGATGTCAGAATCAACCCAACTGCAACATGTTGTCTTCTTACCTTGTCACAGAGGAAATTGCAGAAACCTGAGGTTGCCCTGTTAACAGTTGGGTTCAATTCATATGATGGCTCTTTGGCTTAGGTTGGCTGTTCCTTTCCTGAAAGTGTAATGTTCAATTTTCAAATATCCAGGATGGAGCTTAGATCATCAGTACAAATCTTCCCCGGGAATTCAAACGATGGCCTTCACCTCTGTTGACAGAGTATCACATTACTGCCTAAGCTTGATGCCTTATTCCAAAACTTCAGCCACAGTGACAATTCCTTATGGAGCCTTTGGTGGGAGGGATGACTAAAACACACCAGGTAAGTGGTGACGGTCTAGTTGCTTATGTCTCCTATCAAGCCAAAGCTTTCCCCAGTGGGATTATACAAAGCTGTTTATACTGGATTCAGTTATGACTGAGCTTGCATTCCACTGGAGTTCACGTATGTTCAGGGAATAACATGTCAACTCATCGTTTTGGAGTTGCATTTGCTGTTTACTTTCAAGCTACCTGTTTTTGGCAATTGGCATTGCCACTCCATTGTGTAAGTGCATGTATATTTGCAAGTATACACATGTATGTATCAAATCTTCATCTTCACAGATATCCTCGGAGGTCAGTGGCTACATAGCAGATAATAGTTATGGCCCTACAATCTGCATCACAAACACATTATGGAGATTAAATGGCTATTCAGGTATCATACAGGGGTTGTATATTGCCAGTGGATTCTACTCTGTCCACATTTCCCACCAACAAATTGGACTACAGCTGAACTGGGGTGGGGAGGGTCAAATGGGATGAGCTGCCAGTTTTGAAAATTCAGATTCTGATGGTGTGTGGATTCAAAAGGTCCTTGTAAGACAAAAATCTGATGCTTTGATAGAACTAGAGACCTTCTTAATTACTTATGCCATTTATGTCTCACCACCAAGAAGCTCAAGATAGCATAAATGGTTCTCCACCCCGATTTCATCCTCACAGCATCCTTGTGAGGTAGGCTTGGCTATTTATACCCTGACTGACCTTCTGTGTATCAGAGTGGGCACCCTCAATGGCAAAGACCTCTGTATAGATATCCAAAACAATCAAAGTGGAATGTGAAAAGAAACGAGCCTCAGATATCCCTATTGGTATAAAAAAATATTTTCCTAAGTACGTAGATTAAATTATTTTTTTGGCACAGCCAAGACTACCACAAACCTGACTCCCACAAACTCTGATTACCATGATACCCAAAGCAACAGACACCTTCCTCTTCCACACACCCACAAACACGCCTCCTCCTCTATTTTGGAACTGACCGCGGGCAGAGCCTCGAAATGCTCTTCTGCCTCTTGTATTTTTGGCCCAGTCTCCACTTTGAAATGTGACCAAGGTGACATTTGGATGATTAGCGTAACCAGTGGTTATCAGCTTTCCTGGCTGCTTAGGACCTTCTCACAGCCTTGCCATTCCTCAAACGCTGTAGATGCTTTGTGTGAAAAAGAACACCCCTTTTCTGGTTAGTCGCAAGAAGATGACTGAGAGAGAACCGGGACTATCCCTCAAATTAGCACCTGCACATCAGAGCCAGTCCCAGATGCTGAACAATAATTATGGCAAAAACAGTTCATTGTGCAGCAAATACCTTCTTTGGGCAACTTTCAATAGTCACTGGGAGGAACTCAGCATTGCATTAAGTTGATCGTTCTGACAGCTCAAGCATTTCAGCTTACAGGGAAATCTTCTCTAAGCTTTAACACTTTGTTTTGGGGGTTCTCCTGACCTGCCCAGAGCCAATATCAGTGGGTACATGGGGTGAAGAAAAGGGTACAAGTCTCATTGCATGAGAAGGAGTCAGGTGAACCCCACATACTGATTCCTACTGTGACAGAAAAAGATAATACAACTTTCAGAAATTTTAGCCAGATTTTAATTGCTGGCTTACATGTGTGCACATTTGTACAACTAGTTTTACATATTGGATAGTATTACATATTTTAAAATACTGATTAAGATTATATGGTGAATCCATTTGTTCTATTTTCACCTTTTTAATGGAGGGGTGGTGGTGGGGAATCTCAGATATTTAGGGCATGTCCGGTAGGCCACTTTCCAAGTTTCTACTCTGGCCAAAGCACTCAAGAATGCAGGAAGCATCTTAGGAGGAAATAGGTAGTCTGACATCCTTGATCCTGGGAAATCCGGGTCTTTAATGGTCCTTGTCAACTAATAGCCTGCAGTCTCCAACCACCTCAAGATATCTGCAATCACCTTAAAGAAAATTCTCATTTTTATATCCACGTTTACTCCAGTCTTTTCCCATCCTCATGTAGGTAACTGGATCAAAATTCTGCAAAACTTGAAATCCTGCTTCCCTAATCCAAGCTGGTCTTCAAGCAGAGGCTGGACAGTCATCTATTGGAGAGGATCCAGTTCTGTATCAAGCAGGGAGATGAACTTGGTGGCCTACAAGGCCCCCTTCTGACTCTATGGTCACCTCCACATCATACTTTTAACTCATGGTTCTGTGTTCTTTTGCGCACCGGGGACCAATTTGTGGGACGGTGCTGCTAGCTCCAATTGCAAGGGGCCCTCCTGGTCTTTTGTGTGATCTCACAAGGCCTTGCCCTGCACTTGTGTGGCCTTGTGGGTAGAATGCTGGCCTTTTCAAAAGGGCTCGTCATGGCCTTTCCCTTCATCAAGCTTCCCCAACTCACCCTCTCTCAGTTTAGAGTCTCTTCACTGAAGCTTCAAATGGCGGCTGGTTTTCTGGGCCAAAGGAGAATTTTACTCTCAGTCACCATTGTCTATTGGTTGTGAGGTGGGGTTTCTTTTGTGGCTTTTTTCTCAGTAAAAAAAAAAAGCCATTTTTGTTAGGTGTTTGTCATAACTTGGGTGAAAATAGGATTGGCTTAACATGGCAGGTGCTCTGGGATACTTTCCCATAGTCCATTCCAAACCCCACAGGATCACCCTGAGTCAGACATCCCCCCTGTGCTCCACATTGAGGAATTTCCTTTGGAAGAGCCCAAGGTCTGAACATGGGGGTGTCTGATTCATGAGGTAACTGCTGCTTGTCAATGACATACAGCCTGGAGGCATTTGGGTTGAGAGGAAGGGAGACTGCCCAGGGAAGGAAGGAAGAAGAGGCAAGGCTCCAGGGCTGTACAGCCAACCAGTCACGCCTGTGTGTACAGACAGAAATCCTGGCTGTGTAGGTGGTGATCTCAGAACAAATCATTCACTAGCATATCCTTCAAAGATACAAACGGGGCTTTGCCAAATATCCCTTCCTTGGAACAGTAGTCAAACGCACATGTACTGGTTGTATCTCCGCCCAGTGGTTCATAGCAACGTGCTGTTGCATTGTCTCCTGCTAGTTCCCCCCTCTTAACCCAGAACAAAGGAAAGAACAAATGTCTTTGCGGCTCACGATGGCAGTAAAGAGAAGGAAAAACTTATTCACTTCCAGGAATGCTGGAAGTCAAAGGAGCACTTGGCAGCACTTCAGTTGATGACACTGCCTCTCTCTATGAGACCATGAACTTCACATCCCAACAAATAGATGGGGGAGCAATGTTGCTTTATTTACAGCGGGCGGATGCTTCAGATGGTTCTGTTCCCAGAAATAATCAGTACCCTTTGACTAAGTTAATCCCTGATACAAAATCCTCTAAATGAGGGGTGGGGAGACTTCTTCAGCCTGAGGACTGCATTCCTGCCATACGTTACCTTCCAGAGTTGACATGCCAAGAGAGGGTGGGGCCAAAGCTCCATATACCTTCCATTCACACACATATATACCTTTCATTCACACTCATCCCTTCATCCATCCACATGCTCCTGACCCACCCTCACTCTGTGCTCATCCTCATCTATGCAGCAGCAGCACATGGTTCCTCTTGGGTTTTCCCCCAAAGATGAAAGTTACAGCTTGCCTGATGTTAAATAGAGAATTGTGAAATTGCTAGTTGTGGCCTGATTAAATAATGGTCATTATGATCTGAGCCAAGGCTGGTCCAATACATTTGGGCACCTGAGGTGAGCCACAAAATGATACCCCCTTTCCCTGCCAGGAACGGGGGGGGGGAGAGATAAAGACATCAGGTTCTGCTGCCCCTGTGGGTCCTGCCACCTGAGGTGGTCATCGTGACTAGTGTCACCTGCCAACCCCATAGTCTTTCACTGCGTGGTTGGATTTCATGCCATATAAGCAAAGCTAAACACTTTACTTGACATGGTGGCATTAAGTGATTGACATGTGGTGGCCCCGCCCACCTGTCAAAATAGCCCACGGGACTTGCGGGAGGTTGAGATCTGGCTCACCGGCTAGATCCAATTCCCACCCCTGCCTTAAAGCAGCACCTGGACACCTAGGATCGGAATGTTAATAGCTCAGGGTATTCAGGTGATGTGTCTCCATGGGAGATAATTGTTAGATGATTGCTTCTTAATACAAGACCACCTTGCATTGTTCTGAAAGTAAAATACCTGGAAGGTCATGAAAAGTGACATGCCTTTCTTCTCCTGACAGAAGCTGCAGCTGGAGTCGGGAAGAAGAAAGGCTGGGAGAACCAAGAGGGCAGAGAGGTGAGTTTGGGTTCTGTAAGCAGCTTTGGGACGCACCTCTTTGGAGATCTGAAGTGGACAACAGTTTGGCTATCTGCTGTCATGTGCAAACTGGGGCTCCAACTCTACTCAATCTATATATCTGCAAATAAATTATACAAAATGCTAGCTAGACTCTAGTGACCACCATCCAAAGGGAACCAAACTTGCGTAACTGCTTTGCCTCAGGAGCTTCCTACCATGTGGAGAAATCACAATACTTCAACAATGTTAGTAGCAGTGGTGCAGGTAACGGCTAGCAGGTAACACCATGCCCCTGAAACGGATGCAGGGAGGAAATGAAAGTGAGGAAGAGGCTGCAGGAAAACAAAGGAGAGAGGATGTTGTTACAGAGTGTCCAGCCACTTGGAGTGGCAGCCTTCCAATGGACTCCTGACACAAGGAGGGATGTTGACTTGGAGCCTTGGATTTCAAGCCAATCCAAGTAGCCCTGGCCTTTGTGGTTTCTTGCATTGTCTTTTCCCTAGTTGACCCCCTGCCAGTTGTTTGTGACTCCCACACTGTACAGCGTCACATGCACAGTTCCGGTGTGAGCTGTAAGCCTGCCAAGAGGATGACTTAATCTAGATCTACAAGAGGCATTTCTCTCTCTCTCTCTCTCTCTCTCTCTCTCTCTCTTTCTTCTGAGGATGCCAAAAAAGTGCATCATTGTTTGCTTTGACAGCCTTGATTTCACCTCAGGGAAGCTTCCCCCACAGTGACTCTTCCAGTATTCCTGTTAGAAAACCATTTATCTCGGATTGCTTCCAACCTGGCAGCAACAGGAACAGAAATATCTCCTGCAGAAACATACCATTTACAATGCTCAGTCCAACAGGGGTTTGAGGAGGAATTATAGTAGCATTGAAATGTTAGGGAGGTTTGATGTCATGGGCATCTGTGGGTTATAAATAGATAAAGATAAATAGATAAAGATATAAATAGATAAAGATATAGATAAAGTGGGCAGGTACTCCCTGCCCATGACCCATAATCCCCATATTCCTATCATTTTACCAAAAAAAAAAAGTAAGTTTCTAACATTTTTAGAACCTCAGATATGAAGCAAAATGTACAGGCAGTATTCTCCTATCTTTTTTTTTGAAACTAGCATGCTCCTCCCCTTTCAGTGTTTCACCTCTCTGGGATAATTCCTGCAGAGGCTCATGGGTACCACCAACTTGATAGGGAGTAGCACTTTGGCACTAACCACTTCACAATGTCCCCTGTGGGCTATAACAACACTCTAAGGCCAATTCAACAAATAAGTTTGCTGGCGTTTGTGGTACAGTTGGGCTACGCTCTTCTATAAGCCCCTGTTGGACAACCCCAACACTAGGTATAAATCTTCCTTGGTCAAGGCCTCTGGTGGGCCCCACAGAACCTCTTGCCATATAGGTTGCCATGCTCAGTCACAGACTGCTTTCTTGTTCCATCATCTTGGCCAACTGGGAACTTACTTCTCTGTTTCCTTCCCTGCCCCATTCTCTATGGTTCTTTTAGCTCTCAACCTTTTGTCCTTTGCCTCCCCTGCTTTTCCATAGAGCTTTGTCCATTTTCTTAAGGGAGAGGGCCATAACTCTGTGGTGTGCCATAAAAAAACCATATCCTTTATATGAAAAAGGTCCCAAGTTGAATGCCCAGGATCTCCAGATAAAGCTGGGAGAGGCCCCTGTCTGAAACCCTGGAGAGCTACTGGCTATCAGAATAGAGTCAATATTGAACTGGATGGACCAGTGGCTTGACTCAGTATACACCAGCTTTCTCTCACTGTCCTCTTGCCTGTTTTGGGCACTCTCTCTTCACCTGCTCCTCTGGGACTTCGCCTGCTCCTCTGGGACTCTTCATCAGCAATTTCCCACCACACCATCTGTCTAATTCTTATCTACCTAATCTCCCTTTCACTGCTCTCTGCCTCCTGCCCATCTCTGTTCCTCTCCTTTTCTCATCTTCACTTTCTGCCAATGCCGACCAAACTTGGAAGAAATTGCCAGCTGTTTTACATAAGTCATAGTGTTATTGAGTTTTTGTTGCGCTCATAGGGCTGGACCCCACCACCACCTCAATCTGCAAAACAGCAGGGCTGATCCCCGTTCATCAACCCAAGAGAAAGGGGACATTTGCAGCATCTCCATTGATGGAATTCTGCAAAATCTTCTCATCAGGGCATGATTGTTCAAATGATGCTTTGTACACTTTAACTTACCACAGACTGACAGTGCAGGAAGCTTCCATGCAGGCACATCCTTAGAAAGCATAATCAAACTCTCACTTAGGCTCCCATGTGCCCAACTCTTCCATGTATCTGCCCTGCAGTTGCCTGGTAGCTGACACAACATGTTCTCAGTTGTAAATCTTTTAATTCCACCAAGGCTTGAAGGCAACTTAGCTAGCAGAGCTGCAGGATGCAAGATCCCTAAAATGGAGGAATAATATAACTGGATTACTGTGCCAACTATGTCATAATCCCAGCTCCTAGCAATAATCTACAATGCTATGTTGGAGAGTCATATGAGGATGCCACAATGATTTACACCAAGGGAGCCTCAAGGAGCAGGGCAGAACAACAGCTGCATGAGTATTGATTCCTAATTCTATTTGCAGTGGAAAACTACTCCTACTAGCACAATAACACATGAGAGGGTTTCTTACAGAGGGACGTGAAGTTCCCATTGCACCTGACAGTCAGGAAAGACGAGAGAGCCTTCCTTAGGTACCATATACTTCATGACACCAGGAAGGGTTGTAGCTCAGTGGTAGAACACATGATTTGCATGCAGAAGGTTCCAGGTTCAAGTCTTGAAATCTCTAAGCAGGGCTGGGAAAGGCCTCTGCCTCAAACTTTGTCAGTCCATACAGACCAGGGTTTCCCAAACTTGGATCTCCAGTTGTTGTTGGACTACAACTCCCATCATCCCTAGCTATCAGGATGATGGGAATTGTAGTCCAAAAAACAGCTGGAGACCCAAGTTTGGGAAACCCTGGTGTTGACAGTACTGAGCCAGATGACACTAGCAGTCTATGATGATGATAATTTATTATTTTTACCCCGCCCACCTGGCTGGGTTTCCCCAGTCACTCTGGGCGGCTCCCAACAGAACATTAAAAACCTGATTAAACATCAGGCATTAAAAACTTCCCTAACAGGGCTGCCTGTCTTCTAAACGTCAGATAATTGTTTATTTCCTTGACATCTGATGGGAGGGCATTCCACAGGGCAGGCGCCACTACCAAGAAGGCTCTCTGCCTTGCCAAGGGCTTCATGCTATATTGCTCTGTTTTGCTCTGTCTTAATTTGCACTGCTCCATTAGCCAACATGGGAACTGAACTAAAAAGAGGTGGTAAATGGCATGGAAAAAGAGACGCAGGGAAGGTAAAGAACAGTCTGTTTAGTACTGTCCATGAGTAACACAGCATTGGTCCTCAAAGGGCAGCTTGATTAATTATGGCAATGAGCATAAACTTTCATTCTGGAATCATAGTTTTTGCATGAGGCATTG
Organism: Podarcis muralis; assembly: GCF_964188315.1. Classification (NCBI taxonomy): domain Eukaryota; kingdom Metazoa; phylum Chordata; class Lepidosauria; order Squamata; family Lacertidae; genus Podarcis; species Podarcis muralis. Next base: position 40,224,535 of record NC_135656.1, on the reverse strand, counting down.
ACTACAACTGCTAATAGAAAAGACGCTCAGGTTATCGCACTGCCTTGTGTTGTGTGAAACAAACTTTTGCACTGAAGCGCCTCATAATTATGGAAGTGAATGATAAAACTCCTCTTCATTTTAGATGATCTGTGAACCTAGCAATGTCCCTCGTGAGCCTTTATTTCCTTGAGCAGGACTTCAATATACGGTAGCTGCTCTATGGCAACCGCCCTGTTTACTGGCAGGCATTTGCAACTTTCTAAACTGCACCTAGCTTCTGGGAGAGCAAAAGAAACAGAAATGCATCCTGTTTGCTGTGTGCCAACCTTATTAAGCCTGACAAATGGATATTTTCTTAAAGGGTCTCTTAGAGCCTTCTCAGAGGGACATCTTCAATCACTTGACACGGACAAAAACAACCATGGCAGTCCCTTTTAAGAGCGCACTGAAAGGTAAGGCATTCTGGGTTGACTTGCTACATTAGCATCAGATAGCCAATCATCTGTTGTGGCCAAATCCCAATCTGAACAAAATTACTGAAGGGTTGGGATACTGTCCTCTATTTTGTTAGGAAAGCTTAAAAAGGTAAAGGGACCCCTGACCATTAGGTCCAGTCGTGGACAACTCTGGGGTCATCTCACTTTACTGGCCGAGGGAAATGGCGTACAGCTTCTGGGTCATGTGGCCAGCATGACTAAGCTGCTTCTGGTGAACCAGAGCAGTGCACGGAAACGCCGTTTACATTCCCACTGGAGCGTACCTATTTATTACTTGCACTTTGTGCTTTTGAACTGCTAGGTTGGCAGGAGCAGGGACTGAACAACGGGATGTTCACCCCATCAAGGAGATTTGAACCACTGACCTTCTGATTGGCAAGCCCTAGGCTCTGTGGTTTAACCCACAGTGCCACTGCTTAACCAAAAGGAACATCCAAGTGGTTTTATATTGCTGGTATTGATGATACATCTTCATTGAATTACATGTTTAAAGTTTTCTTGATACATGCTGAATTTGTACAGTTGCAGCCCTGCATATTCAAATATATTGGATGAAGTGTTGCTATTATTTTTTAAAGGTGGGTTTGGGGAAGAGAGTGATCCTTGAGATGGGACTATATAGCACCTGTGTTTAGCTTATGCCAAAAGAAATTAATAGAAGTTACCATATTCTCGGAGGCGGGGGGGGGGTCATGGATGCAAAGACATAAATTCACTTTCATTGAAAGACTTTCATACTGAAGAAGGAATAGAACTACGGCTAGGAAGATGGCTTCTATCCAAATTAAATAGCAGGTTTTCCCAGGGGAAAGTGGTGGGACAAGTGGAAGTGTGGATGAGCCATAGGTTGGAAATCGTGAAATATGGAGAGCACAAATTTTGAAGCGCTGCTGTGTTTCAGTTCACGTATTGTTTTGGAAAGTGCAGATTATGTTGGTTGATCTTCAAATGCAAACTGAATTTAATTTTCTCCCAGTTCCTAGGCCCCACCACTGGGCGTGAGAATTTTGAAGCAAAATCCAATAATTTGAAGGTTCTGTGTTGACAGTTCCAACCTGATAATCTGGCAACCCTGGTTTGTATTCCTTAATCAACCACTATCCTTGCAGCCAGAATTACCGTAATTTCCTTCTTTCTTTATATATTGGAAAGCACAATGGTTTGTTTTAGAAGAGAGAGTTCACTGTTATTACTGCAAAAGTTGCTGAAGCACAAAAGCAAACCCTTCTACATGTTAGAGCAATGTTTTCCTTTTCACTGAGGTCTGAAGGACAAAACCAGAAGAAAGCTTGGTGTTTTTTTTGGATAAGGTTTCTGGCAATGCTTTCACTTGAAGCAGAGGTTTGGGGTAACTCATATTACTTTTGATGTTTATTTATTTTTATCTCAGTGGTTTCTAAGTGTTACATTTTGGATCGAGTAGGCAATGAAAATGTTCAGAATTTCAGCCCGATTGATAGTTAAAAAGGTAAAGGGACCCCTGACCATTAGGCCCAGTCGTGATTTAACCCACAGTGCCACCCACGTCCCAGTGATTGATAGTTACCTGGGGGCCAAATAGGTGAGTCCACCCCACTGACAGAGGAAGAGGGGAGCGGGGAGAGCACACTGCCCCCAGCAGCATGAACCCGGTGGGGTGCCATCGTGACTGCCCCCCATCTGTGTGGGCATCACGCCCCTGCAGGTGGCGTTCCACGCCCCCACCTGCCCTCTGCCCCCCGGTGCCGGAGCATGAAGCTCTGCCACTGGTCCACCCCATCCTCAGCAGGCTTGCTTCTTAGGGATTCGTAGCTCTCTTTGAGTGGATTCAGAAGCCTCCTGTGGAAACTGCCCAGAGAAATTGGTGTTATGGGACCAGAGTCATCCAAGCCTCCTCCAAAAACATGAAATAAACCTATGGTTCTTCATGGCTTAACCAGGTCTGTGGCTCCATAATGTTAACTCTCTCCATTAGCCTCCTTACCCAGCACAGTGAGTGATGGCTAACGTGCAAGGGCCATGGGGAGGGGATGTAACCAGGATTCACTGATATTCTTCTCACCTTTGTCTGCCTTAACACAAGAGAGTTCTGCTGGATCAGACCAAAGGCCTACCTACTCCAGCATCCTGTTCTCACAGTGGCCAGCCAGATGTCTTACTGAGGAACTTAAAGGATCTATTAGAGGTACATCACTTCTGCCACTCTCCTCTTTCTCACAAGCAACCTTTAAGTTGCTCTGCTTTCACTTGGCTTCTGAATTATTCGCTTCCCCTAAAAATGCCTAGGCTTGGGCCTTAGTTGTTGTAGTAATGAAGGTTGCCATTCTATGTGACCTAACTACCCTGGGTTGGTTCACTGATAGCAGCTTCAGAAAGGAAGCTGTTCCCAGTCATGGAGAGAAAGTCACTAGAACAGTCATGAGGAACCTGTGGCCCTCTCAGGTGTTGGGGGACTCCAGCTCCCAATCGTCCCTGACATTTTCCCATGCTGAATGGCACTGACCAAACTTTTGAGTCCAATTATATGTGGCAGGCCATTGGTTCTGCATATCTGCACTAGACCCATCAGCCCAGATGGGTGAGGGTGGAGCTGATGAGAGGCTGCAAGCTCTCAGATTCCACCTGATGGCATATAAGCCTCAGAGAGAGCCATGGAAAACAGGGAGAGAACCAGCCTGAAATGGCCTCCTGAGGAAGGAACTGGTGGGGACTGGTAAACTGTGCTATCTATTCCCCCCGTCCCAGGATGAGCCCAGCTTCTCTGATCTGAAGCAAGAGAGGTGCAGTTGTCGTGAGTTCCGAGGGGTTTGGGACCCAGAAAATGTGACACATGCCTTTAAAACAGGGTGCGGGAACCTGTGGCCCACATCATCCCTGATCATTGACCATGCTGCTGTGAGTTGCAGTCCACAACCTCTAGAGGGTGCCACATTGGCTGGAAGAACTTCTAGGCCAGGGCTAGGACCAGAAATCTGTGTCTAGCTGCCCCACGTTGTAACCCATGAGAAGTACAGTTCCTGGCAGCAAAGTAGGCTATGGATTGGGCTCCACCCCATTGGGTCGTCTTGGATTGGCTCCACCCCATTGGGTCATCTTGGACAGGAAGACCTATAAAAGGCTTGCCATTTGGGCTGGGATCCTGCCTGAGTAGCAAAGCCTTCCTGGCTTGATTCCTCAGCTCTGACTCAACTCCTGGCTCACCTTGCTCAGCTGCCGACAGCTGTCAGACAGCATCCGGATGAAGGGAGCAGATTCCAGAGCCTGGTGGAATGAAAGAGACTACCTCTTCCATGACTGACATAGCTGTGGGTGCACGAACTTCTTTCGAGGTGAAACCTGGAACTTCTTTAAAGTTCTAGGAGCAGATAGCTGAGAAATCTGAATTGCATTTTCAGTTCTTCTCTCCCTCCTGCTTTTAGCAGCCGACTGAGCTGCCTTCTGGAGAACAGGAAGGTCAAGCTCTGCGTTAGTTCATCCAGGCAGCAGATGTGCTGGTTGCCACCCAGGTGGTGGGGGTTACGAAAACACTGTCTGCAGCAATTGGGCTTGGCGGCTGTGGGCTGCGGAAGCGCCGCCTCTGCCTCGGGGAGAGAATGCTCTTCGAGCCAGAAAGATCATTAGCTTTCGCTCAGAGTGGCCTCCTTTTCATGAGCCTTCTTGTGAGAGGCCTTCGAAAGTAGGCAGGGCAGGATGGCGCTGGTGGCAGATGCTGTTGCTTGCAGGGTCCCCACATGGAGCTGTTGCCATCTGAGAGCTTCAGCGGGCAAATAAGACATCCCGGGCACAGATGGGTCTATGAGGCTGCATATTGTTAGAAGCTTGGCGCCCTGCCCAAGAAGACACAGAAAACAGATGTTGCTCCGATGGCGATCCAATGGATAAGCTGTATGCACGCATGCTGCCAGCTCTGATGTCAGCTTCCTTCTCACTCCTCAGGGTCTGAGGCATTTGGCTCTCAGCCTGCAGTGGAGGCTGCGAAAGCTGAGCGGCTCCCACTTGCTCTGGGAAGGACTGTGTTGGAGCACCTGCTTTGCATGCAGAAGGTCCCAGGTTCCATCCATCCATCCCCAGAATCTCCAGTTTGGACTGGGAACGGCTCCTGTTGGAAACCCCCAAAGAGCCACTTGCAGTCAGCATAGATTTCAGACCAGGCAAAAGTGTGTATGGCAGAGTATGCTCAGCAAAACCCTGTTTCTTTGGAGCAAGACAAACCATGAGACCAGGTTTGCACATAATGCTAAGCCAAACCTAATAATAATAATAATAATAATAATAATAATAATAATAATACCCCACCCATCTGGCTGGGTTTCCCCAGCCACTCTGGGTGGCTTACAGATTATATAAAACATAGTTTTGCTCAGTGCTTTTTTTCTTAAAAAATGTTTAGGGGTACTCTCATTTTGACTCAAGAACATCACCATTTTATAGTCCAAATCAGGAAAAATAAATGCAGTAAATGGACAAAAGTACAAAGATTCACAGAATGTTTAGGGGTATGCATGCCCCCAGAAAACAAGCACTGGTTTTGCTGTTGGTAATGTGGTAGCAGCAAGGCCAGGTTTTTGCTCTGCATTGCCACATGCTTGCTCATTCACACTAATCCATAGGTTGTCTTAGCAGTATATCTGAATCAGGCCACTATTTCAGACATCAGTCTTCTCCTCCCGATATGCTTCAGGCAGCAAATCATGTATCTTTAATAGAGTCTCACACAAAAGTTTATGCACTTATCCATTCATTGCCAATTAAAAGAAGGAAATTTGCTTTTAAAAACTGCAGAATTGTGCCCGGTATGAGCAGAAGGTTTCTGTGTGATATCATGGGAAACTGGGGCAGGGTGGAATTCTGCTTTGAACTCAGTGCCTGGGCTCCTGCTTTGAACTGACAGGCACATTTCTCCCCAAGGGCTTGAGAAAGGCGCATTTGGACTGGATTCGGCGAGAGTGCCTCTAGAGCTGCCCTACTGCTCTCACAATACTTAATAATGATGATAATGACATGTGTTCCTTCACCGTAATGTAAAGTACAAGCCAGGCGCTCAATAAACAGGTTATTTGGCATAGCTCACAGCTAAGGGTGTGAGCCTATAGAACCGGTTGCTGTCATTCCCAGTAAACAAGCACCTGTTTCTAATTAGCCTGGAAGGGAGAGCAAATCTTACAAAAGCCACCCCTCAAGCATGCTGGCTGGAGGCTGCTGGTCCTTTGCCTCAGAGGAAACACAGATAGGAACAATCTTGGAGGAAAGAGTGTCACTCCATCATGGCAAGCAGATAGAGTGGCAGTGGTGAAACAAACTCTGAAACATGGTCCCTCCATTTAGTCATCCCCGACGCAGGCCTTAAGAGGAATCTGGGCCACACACACCCATCTCAGCAAGAGTTGCTGAGTTCAAGGCCATGCTGGATTAGCATTCCTGGGTGATGAATGAGGGGTTGAAGTGTTTACTTTGAACACTGTGATCTGTGTCTGAATCTACTAGGCATTAAAATCTTTCAGATTTCTGAATCCGTGCTGCAGTTGCAGAAGGGGGAGGTGGCAGCTCTTGTATTTTGGAATTTAGACTGTAATCCAATATCCACTTACCTGGGAATAAGCCCTGTTGAACTGGGTGGAATTGACTAGGAGACAGGTGTAGGATTGCGCTGTTGTGGTAGGCATTTTAAGCCCTAGTCGCTGATATTAATTGGCACCTAAAGTGGCACGAGAGACTGCTGAGAGACTGTGACTGGTTCATTGCCACCCAGTGAACTTTGTGGCCGAGTGAGGATTTGAACCCTGGTCTCCCAGGTCTTAGGCCAACACTCTAACCGCTACGCTACACACTGCTGTAGTATGGGAGAGCTCTCCCTGAAAACCTAGATATGTGCTGCCAGTCAGAATAAACAAAAATGCACTTGACTTGACTGATAATACCTTCACTTGGTGTAAGACAACCTCTCTCTGTTCCTAAAAGTAGATTAGGCAAATTTATGGCAGATAAAGCTATCTATCAGGCATGGTGGCTGGGTGGCACTCCTTTGTTCAGAAGTAGCATGCCCTTGATTACCACTTGCTGGGTGGCAAATAGCAGGGTGGGGCTATTGCCTTGGTGTCTTGTGGGCTTTCTGTAGGCAACTCCAACAATGGTTGGCCATTGTGGAAAGCAGTAGGATGGGTTTATCTTACTTTCTTAATTGTTGTAGCCCAGCCGACCAGGTTTTTCCTGAGACAGAGTGATGTTCTGAGCAAAGCAGGAGGAGGAAGGGGGAGGGCATCCCATTTCACTTGTAAGCCAGCTGACAGTCCTTTTGCCAAAAGGCCTTGCAGGACACTTCCAGGCTCTAGAAACGTCTGTAATTATTCCACTTCATTTTGCCCCTGTTTATCTGGTTCACCCACTGGAATAGTCCTCACAGGGAAGTGAATAAGATATCTATTTTTTAAAAAAATAATTTTTATTAGTTTTCCAAGCATATAATAAAAACAAACAATCAAACAAAACAAAACAAAACATACAAACATATAAACATGTATACTTTCATAATCTTATCTTCCTACACCTTACTTCCCGGACTTCCCCATACCTCCCCTTTTCTGCATCCTTGTTTTTACCTTTCTTCAGCAACCCTCCAACTAATTAATTAATTCACTTTCATTCTAATTTCCTTAACTTATTGTTTACAGCTGCAATTCTCTATTTCTTAACACCTTAACATCTCATTACACTTCAATTTTACAACAATTTTTAAGATAAATTTTGAATTTCTTCCAGTCTTCTTCCACTGTCTCTTTCCCCTGATCACGGATTCTGCCGGTCATATCTGCCAGTCCCATGTAGTCGATCACCTTCGCTTGCCATTCTTCCAGAGTGGGTAACTCTTGTGTCTTCCAATACTTTGCCAGAAGAATTCTTGCTGCTGCAGTAGTATACATAAAAAACGTCCTATCCTTCCTTGTCACCAATTGGCCAACCATGCCCAGGAGAAAAGCCTCAGGTTTTTTAGGGAAGGTCCATTTAAGAACCTTCTTAATTTCATTATAGATCATTTCCCAAAAGGCTTTAATCTTCGGGCAGGTCCACCAAAGGTGATAAAAGGTACCTTCAGTCTCATTACATTTCCAGCATTTGTTATTGGGCAAATGGTAAATTTTTGCAAGCTTGACTGGGGTCATGTACCACCTGTAAATCATTTTCATAATGTTTTCTCTTAAAGCATTACATGCCGTGAACTTAACACCAGTATTCCATAACTGTTCCCAGTCAGCAAACATAATATCATGACCAATGTCGTGAATAAGATATCTAGAAAGGGCTGCGGAACCTATGGCTCTCCAGATGTTGTTGGACTCCAGCATGGCCAATGGTCAAGGGGGAATGGGAGTTGAAGGTTATCAATATCTGGAGGGGGGATTTGTACTGCAGCAGTTTCCCTATATGTTGTTCTTATAGAAGATGAGCATCTCTCTCTTGTGTTGCGGACAAGGAAGAGGATGAGCAATAAGGAAAGGGGGCATATCATGAAGAGATAATGAAGACTAGGCCTCCTCTAATATATGTCATAGGCAACCAGGAGATTCACCCCGGTGTAGACAGATACAATCTTGTTTGAATGATAATTAGTGGATCCTATTTGGGGGGGGGGGGAGCTATTTCTGGAAGAAGAAAATTGGTTCTTTAAAAACAAAGCTTCTGGATTCAATTCTCCACTATTATCTTAAGGTCAAAACAAATTAAAGTAACCTCTAAATTCAGCTGTGGCTTTTTTTCTACCAAGAAGTGAAAGAAAGGTAGAAATGTCATCCAAATATGAGATCAGGACATTTCACATTTTAAACACTCCCATGAACTTTGGATTGGAAATTCTATATTGTCTTCCTGGAAACAAATTCAATATATCCTCAAATTGACATGGAAGCATGAGCTCATTTGGACTTCTATAAGAGAGGAGCAGTATAAAGAGCAGGGTTAGTCATTACTGTCAAAAACAAATGGATGATCATTCAGCAGTTGTCTATTAGAAATGAGCAGCAGAGTGCACTAAGCTTTGAAAATCTGGCATATTCAGAGGATGAATGGGTAGCTCAAATCCTCAGTTAAAACAACAGTTTTGTATGTGCCTTCTACATCCCAGAGTGTGCAGTTCCTTGCTGTAAGTCGGGGATAGGGAAGCTCTGGCCCTCCAGATGTTTTATTCTTTTTATTCTTTAATTTTTATACTGCTTAGCACCAAAATAGTCGTTCGACTCCAGCTCCCAACATCCCTGACCTTTTGCCATGCTGGCTGGGGCTGATGGAAGCTGAAGTGCAAACTAATTTGTGAGGCAATTATTAAGGTATCCTGGACCCAAGTTATTGTTGTTGTTGTTGTTTAGTTATTTAGTCGTGTCCGACTCTTCGTGACCCCATAGAACAGAGCACGGCAGGCACTCCTGTCTTCCACCTACCAGCTTGGCATTCCATCCTGTGCTCACAGTATTTACAAAAATCACATTGCTCCATGCTATAATTTTTTAACTGAAAACATTTAACAGCTGATGAAACAGAGAAGTTATAGGCTGGTGATTAAGGAACAGAGCACTCAGCATTTCTGGCTTCCATAGCAGAATTCCAAGGATCTCTTTGGGGGGAGGTCTCTCCCCCGCCCCCCGAAGATGACGAGAATATACCACATATTATGTGAGCCTGAATTGTAGCTGAAGGCAATCTTGAGGAAAGGTTCTCCATATGCAAAGGCTCACCTTTTTTTTTTCTCCAGCTACAGGCCTTCACTGGGATTGAGGGAGAGCTGCAGAATAATTTAAAGCAATCTTTTTAAGAGCTTTTTTATGAATCCACAAGAAAAGAGCCTTTGAATAGGGATGCTGGCATAAGCATAATATCGGAAGTGACATAGAAACATAGAATTGTAGAATTGGAAGTGACCCTGAGGGTCATCTAGTCCAACCCCCTGCAATGCAAGAATCTTCTGCCCAACATGGGGCTCGAATGCATGACCTTGAGATAAAGTGTCTCATGCTCTTCGGACTGAGCTCTATCCCATTACATCTGCAGAAGAAGAGCACTTCAAAATTTGCAGCTATGTTTACTTGAACTTCATCATCTAGGCCAGGGAACAGTTCAGACAAGCTAAATCACATTTTTCAGGCATCTGTTTTGCCTCTGTATTCATGGAAGCAAGACAGTAAGTAGTCACATGGTGACAATTTCAAAAATGGCTCATGTTTCTTCTCATGCTGACCTGCCACATGAAGGCTAAAAAGCAACATGCAGCCCTAAGATGATCCACATATGTTACATCCTTCTGACACTGAGTGAAGGACGATACTCCAAAATATGAGTTTTATGGGGCCTAAGTGCAATGGAGGCAGCAGGGTGGGAGGGGCATAACAACCCTTCACTCTCAGTTCATGTTTATCTGTTGATACCTGTTTCTATTATTTTTTTTGATAGAGCAGTTTTCTGCAAGAGCCGTCTTGTGCAAAGCCTCCCTATTAAAAATAATTTTAAAAGGTTGGTTTATCTTCTAAATAAATGAACCTGCCCTCAGTATGCAGCAATTTGAAACAGGCACACTTAATCACTCACATTACAGTGGTACCTCAGGTTAAGTACTTAATTTGTTCTGGAGGTCCGTTCTTAACTTGAAACTGTTCTTAACCTGAAGCACCACTTTAGCTAATGGGGCCTCCTGCTGCTGCCATGCTGCCAGAGCACGATTTCTGTTCTCATCCTGAAGTAAAGTTCTTAACCCGAGGTACTATTTCTGGGTTAGCAGAGTCTGTAACCTGAAGTGTATGTAACCTGAAGCATACATAACCCGAGGTACCACTGTAATGTAGTCAGGCCCAAATTCTTTTGTGTGTGTTCACACACACACACACACACACACACACACACACACACACACACCCTGTATGTCATGGTGGGCAACCCTCAACCCTCTCTAACATTGCCAGGGTTGAGTGGGGTGGCCTTCGGCAGCAAGGGCCTGATGAATTTGAATAGCTGTCAATGCAACAGATTCCTCACACTTGGCAAAATTTGAATTCTCATCAAAGCAGGAACTTTGATGCTACATTGATAGTTAATTTTATTATTGTTGTTGTTATTCATCATTTACAACTAGCTTAGTAAATTGTTGGCAATTTTGAATTGAATTAGCCGACAAACAGTATATATATATTTTCTAAATTATTCCAAAATCCAAGAGCCAGGCACTTAGAATTTTGAGACATTTCAAACTAAGCAATTTCCCCCCATCAAAGCTAGTCAAGGTTCGCTGGGGCAGGATTTGAAGAGGGCGGTTTTAAATTGGAAAAGTCAAAGGGCTATTCTGTTCTTGAATCTGGGCCTCTGAAAGACCCACTTGTTCCAATCGGTCTCTCCCAATTTGCAGACCTGAAAGAAACAAGTTGAGCTTTGGTGGGACAGTTTTTCAGGAGGCACTGAAGCATTCAGCACATGTTGAGATTTGAGCTCATGTAAGCAGGTTCTATTTGAATGTAGTCAGCCAGAACAGGAAGCTTTGACAACCTTATCAAGCCAAGCTGGACTTTGGGCTGCAGCCACCGCAGTATTAACACTGGGAACACTGGACCAGCCTGGCCAATCCCATTCATTGATGGCTCCAAAACTTTGCGCTGTGTTTATTACGAGTTCCAGGGAGAAGCTGATTTAAACCAAAGCTCGCTGCTCGCTCAGTGGGAGGCAGGGTTGTGATTGCTGGCGTCTGAGGCTATCAAGCCGAGCAAGCGAGAGAGACAGAGAAGGGGAGCCCAGAGCCACTAGCCTGGTTCTTGTGGGGAGTCCAGGCAGGAAGGAAAAGCTGCTGTGTTTATTTATATGGTTTTCACCATGAAGGATAACAAATTTACACAAAACCTCAGTGCATAAGACAGCTGCCAATGCTTAAAACAGAATTATTGTTTCATTAAACAGTGAAAACAAGCAGAGCGCCAAAGACAGCAGTGGGCTTTCGTAGTAGAGGAGCCAGCGTGATCAGGGCTGCCCAGTGAAACTATTTCGCAGGGTGCAGCCATTTATTTGTGTGTTTGTTTCCTTCTGGCTAAATTCTCCTTTCTCACATCAGAACTTGCAGGTTTCATAGGCGTCTTCTTACTAATTCTTTTAAAAACGGAACCCTCTTTATTAAAAAGACAGGGAGGCCCACACTTCTGGTTTGGAATGGAGCCAATGTGAATCTGGAAGAGCATCTTGGTATGAAAAGCAGCTGTGTGTGTTTGTGTGTGTGTGTGCGTGCATATTGTAGTTTGAAGGGAGAGTTTTCAGTGGAAACACCAGTGAAGGAAGGGTTAAGCACACCCTCCCCCTGCCACTTTTCTGCTTCAAATTGCCCTCTCGTGAACCTGCGTTTCCCGTCCTGGAGTGGCCATTGGGGGTTTGGTGCACAGTCCTGCTTTTATACTGTAACTGAGCCAGAGAGTGACCTATTGGTGATGCATAGCATGAGCCCAATCACGGATGGCATCATGTCCTGCTGTAAAGCTCAGTTATTTTAAGATGATGGCAGATATGAAATAAGCCTGAGGCTTCTTTGGAGAGGAAGTGATGCCTGGCTTTTGTTTTTGTTTTTCTAGAGACCAGGGAAATATGCTTTCAGTTTATTCAAGGACTTAATGCATGGATACTGAGTTGGGGCTGCAGGAATGCACGGTCCATTGAGAGCTCAGTTGGAAAATACAGCCATATTATCAATCCATTGTAGCAAAAAATAAAAAATACAAGGATCCCAGTGACTCCTTATATACCTTATTGTGTGCACACCTCTTTAGTTGTTTAGTCATGTCTGACTCTTGGTGACCCCATGGACCAGAGCACACCAGGCACTCCTGTCTTCCACGGCCTCCTGCAGTTTGGTCAAACTTATGCTGGTAGCTTCGAGAACACTGTCCAACCATCTCGTCCTCTGTCGTCCCCTTCTCCTTGTGCCCTCCATCTTTCCCAACATCAGGGTCTTTTCCAGGGAGTCTTCTCTTCTCATGAGGTGGCCAAAGTATTGGAGCCTCAGCTTCACGATCTGTCCTTCCAGTGAGCACTCAGGGCTGATTTCCTTCAGAGTGGATAGGTTTGATCTTCTTGCAGTCCATGGGACTCTCAAGAGTCTCCTCCAGGACCATAATTCAAAAGGACTAATTCTTTGGCGATCAGCCTTCTTTATGGTCTAGCTCTCATTTCCATACATCACTACTGGGAAAACCATAGCTTTAACTATACGAAGGTTAGCTAGGAAGCAGCAAAAAATACTGTGCAGGCGACAGGTCCCAAGTTCAATCTGTGAGATCTCATATAGAATCGTAGCATTGTAGAGTTTGAAGGGACCTCATGGGTCATCTAGTCCAACCCCCTGCAATGCAGGAATCTCAGCATATAATAAAAAAAATTAATCAGGTATCAAGTGAGGCTGGAGAACCAATGCTGGAAATCTGTCAGCAGGCAAGAGTAGAAAATGCCATCCTAGGAGGACAAATAGTCTGGCCTCCTGATACCAGGCACCTGGTATCCCATTCCTTTCCTAATAATTTCAGGAAAAATAGGATCTGGGGTGTATTAAGCCTTCTTCTTTAGAACTTCAGTCCTTTGGTAGCATTTTTGCATAGTCTGCAATGGTCCTGAATTGATCAGCTTAGAGAGCTCCAAGGATAGTTCCCTTGAGGTGTGAAATTTTAACAACTGAGTGCTGTGCAAGTGGCTGAGTAGCTTAGGAAAAGTCAACACCCACTTCCTTCTTTACAAGCATGTCTTATATTTCATGGTTTCATATGTGATGTGCAGCACACCTCTAAGCACATTTGCTCAGAAGCACATTCCTTGAGAATTAGGCCCAAGTAAATGGTATTGCAGCGCCGATCATACCTTCAGGGATTTTTTACAGCTCAAGGGTACTTCTTCACATAGTAAAATTGTACTCTCAGGCACTGCTACATCCTCAGGGGGCTTCATAAGGATTTGATTCCTATTATTATTAGCACCTGGGTGACCGTTGCTTTTGTTAGGAAGATTGCTGGCTGTAATACTGAGCTCCCGTTGATAAGGTATCAGCTAACTGAGGTTAGGAGATGGTCTCCTGGTACGTGGAGGCATCTCTTGAGCATTCAGAAGCACCCAGCCTTCATTACAGCTTGGAGAAGGACACATTCAGATAAGTTTGTGGGCGGGTGTGGTGGATATGTTTGCATAGAAACATCAGGTGATGCATTTTGGAAGAAATGGGCAGAAGTAGGCAAGAGAGAGAGAGAAGGGACATGGGTGGCACTGTGGTCTAAACCACAGAGCCTAGGGCTTGCCAATCAGAATGTCGGCGGTTCGAATCACCATGACGGAGTGAGCTCCTGTTTTTCAGTCCCTGCTCCTGCCTACCTAGCAGTTTGAAAGCACGTCAAAGTGCAAGTAGATAAATAGGTACCACTCTGGCAGGAAGGTAAACGGTGTTTCCGTGTGCTGCTCTGGTATGCTAGAAGCGGCTTAGTCATGCTGGCCACATGACCCGGACAAACGCTGGCTCCCTTGGCCTATAGAGCGAGATGAGCGCGCAACCCCAGAGTTGTCCACAACTGGATCTAACGGTCAGGGGTACCTTTACCTTTAGGCAAGAGAGAGGGAGAAAAAATGAGCCCTGAGTTAGCTCAAATCACCTGAGGACTGTCAGGCCTTTTTTTGGAGATATGGGGTAGCAGATCCACCTGAATAAATGCCTGTTCTTTCCCCCTCAACTTGTACTCAACAGTCGTACCTTGGAAGTCGAACAGAATCCGTTCAGGAAGTCTGTTTGACTTCCAAAACGTTCGGAAACCAAAGTGTGTCTTCTGATGGCTGCAGGAAGCCACAGAAGCCCTGTTGGACGTTCAGCTTCCAAAAATAGCTCGAAAACCAGAAGACTCACTTCTAGATTTTGATCGTTTGGGAGCCGATTTGTTTGGGAGCCAAGGCATTTGAGTTCCAGGGTATGACTGGCAAAGGCCCATGGGATTAAGCAGCTGGGAGGGGCAGTTTGGAGGTTTAAAATCAGTAGTGTGGAAAGGGCCAAGTCCTGCAGCATGCATCAATCTCTCAGTGGGCTTTGCAGCCCGGATACCCGATTTAGTTTTTTAAAAAGAAAAGGTGTCTGAGGGGGTTGGTGGTTATTACCTACCTTGAATGAAGGTGGAATCTAAACTGCAATAATGAAGAAAGGCTTTAACCTATGTTGTGGGCATTCATCCTGATTTTCTTGCACAAAGATCACACAGTTTGATTATACTGAATCTTTACAGTGGTACCTCGGGTTAAGAACTTAATTCGTTCTGGAGGTCCGTTCTTAACCTGAAACTGTTCTTAACCTGAGGTACCACTTTAGCTAATGGGGCCTCCCGCTGCCACTGCGCCGCCACGCGATTTCTGTTCTCATCTTGAAGCAAAGTTCTTAACCCGAGGTACTATTTATGGGTTAGCGGAGTTTGTAACCTGAGGCGTCTGTAACCTGAAGTGTCTGTAACCCGAGGTACCACTGTACTGAGCATTCATTCTGATTTGCTTGCAAGGAGGTTATACGATGATGAGGATTCCTTTTGCATTCCTCCTAATTTGCTTGCGGGTTGTTGGCATGTATTCCCATGAATGATTCACTCATTCATTCCACGTTTTCTGTCCATTTCCCCATCACTTTCTGAACTGCAAAGAAATCTGTTTCTTTTGTAAAAGTGGATTTGTTGCACTAGGTGACATAGCGCTTTAATCCACTTTAATTGCAGAAACTTCAATTTTCTGCCATGCTCTTGAATCCCAATACTCTGTCCAGCAGCGCCCTAAATCAATGCACATGGTCAACTTCCTGGGTCAAATAAGCCTTAAAAGGCAAGTTTCACAACAGTGCCACCTAGTGATATCTGCCGTCACATGGAATTGGCATTTGCTCACGGGTAATTTCAGGGCAAATAAAATTAGCAGCTGCCTAATTTTTGTAGCAGGAGGACCGTTGGGTCTTTCAATCCTGTGCCCTTTGCAGGCTCACCATTCACTCCTCCTCAATAACATCAGCAGAGAGTTAATGACAACCAGATTCCATGGACTTTTCAAACCTGGCATGTATTATTAGGACACGCAAGCTGGGAATGACAGCCGTGTGTCCGCTCCAGAATTTGCGGCGCTTTTCTTAGAACAGTTTGAGAAGAACTCAAATGTCTTCAGACTTAGCTCTGCTCTGAAACAGCGGTGCCGGAATTTCTCACTGGAGTCCTGGGGAAACGCCGTCTGAATTGGTTGATCCCCTCCTGAACGATTCTGCCAGCCTAGCATGTAATTTTTAATGCCGTGTTGTGTTTTCCTGGCTTGTTCTCCAAGCTCACAAAGGCGGCCTTTGTTCGGGCTGCTACAGCACTTCCTCTCCCTCTCTCTCTTTCTCTGACTGTTTGGAAATTGGGCAGTCACTTATATCCAAGGTTTCACTGTCTGATGGGCATGGAGGAGTGTCTGTGCAGCAACAGCAACAGAATACCACTTCAGGGGGAAACGAGCAAAACAGCTGTTGAATGATGCTTTAGGGGCAGATCACTGCTGAAAGTGGTGAGGATTTGCTCTGTGAAAGGCAGGGCTCTTTGGCAGGGCTAGTTTGAGCATCAAAGCACAGAGCAGCTCAGCCTTTGTGTCCAACACTGTTGTCTGTGTTGTCTGCTCTGACTAGGAGCTGTAGTAATCAAAGGTCTCAAGTGGAAATGACATTTACTTTTAAAATGTCTGCATCATGCAGGTGTTAAAGGTGAAAAAGCACAGGGTGTTAGTGGTGGTCAAGTGGCTACGTTACCACCCTCTGGAATACGTTCATGCTATTATGTGCCTCCTTCATCTCTATCCACAATGCCTAGGATTGTTTGCACTATCTACAATCCCACTGTGGGTCATGCTCAAGCTGCATTGCTAACTCCCTTGGCGCCAGAGTGATGTGCCATGCATCCCATTCAATTGCACGGCCTTGTCTTAAACGACCCTGATATTATCTCCCAGTATGTATGTATTTGCCATGGAAATGGTGGCAATGTTCAAAGGAGCTTTAAAAGCGATGTCTTCAATTCCTCCTACACAAGGTGGGAGGGGGCAGAACTCCTAGTTGGTGGTCTAAACCCAGCTGCCCATATTGTGTAATTCCAGATTGTGAAGTTGCGCATGGTACAGGGTTCACAAGTTGCATCTAATGAATCAGAACAGTGTGCCCCCCCCCCCCGAATGCAATGTACCCCAGTTCAAGTAATTGGCTATTGACTAACCTTAGGACTCAGCTGTACAGCTGCAAATATAATGTTTTAAGTGCATTATACAAATGTGACACTAGATGGCTATGGTGAGCTTATGGCAAATTTAATGTATTTTTCAAAACGCTTTTTAAAAAACCCCACTTTCACAGCATTTTTTATATGTTTCTAGATTCCAGTTTAGATTTCATTCTGGGAATTAGGACGCTTTAGGATCCTAGTAGCTAGGGAAACAATGAAGTTGTAAGGTCTAGCTTGATGAATCTTAGGTGTTAGGATTGTTCCTTTGGCTGGCAGTGCCACAAACAGCCAACGTTTAACATGGTTCATTCGCTGTGCAGCAATGCTTCCTCTTCCCCCGTTAGCTATAGATTAAATGCTAAACTGCTGAGGCATTTTGCATGGTGTCTGTCTGAGGCCTTTCTAGCTGCCTTTTTGAAAAGAAAAGAAAAAAATGCTTCTTCCTGCCTTGTGCTGCTTTCGTGCTCATCTGTACCCAGCACAGGCATTGAGCTATATTTCCTCCCAAGTCCTTGGAAAATGCTCTATCCCTGCCACAGAAGGAAACCATCTGGATCCCCCCAAAATGAGCAACAACTGTGGGTCTATTATCATCCGAGAGAAGGCCCTTAGAATAGAACTACACTTTATTTATCCAAGTTACATTTCCAAACTTTGGGCAGTGCTTCTTCACTGTGACAGAACTATGGGTCCGGAACTGTAGGTTGGGGCAAAATGGAAGAAGGAGCCAGGCACAGACAATGCTACAACTATGTGACCTCCTCCAACTGCTCCTTTTATAAATATCGCTCACTGGATTCTGCTTTGCAGCAAAGAAGCAGCACCTGAAGTCTGCAAACCTGACTTGGACACCCCATGTGTAGCTCCAGACCTAAGCTTCTCTGGCCTGGCACCTGTCAACAGTGCTGAACAAGTCCTTCCTTGGAGGTTTTTAAGTAGAGGTTGGATGGCCAGGGCCGTCTTTACCTGGGGGTGCATGGAGTTCAGGGCACCCGGGCACCGAATTCTGGAGGGCACCAGGCGCCCACCACTGAAGCTGCCTAAGCTCTTAACTATCTACCTGTTATGAAATAATAAATAATTTTGATCAAGCTAAAAAAAACAAAATACATATATACCTAGGTATTACCGAAATGTATACCTACTAAAAAAAAATTCATTCCAGTAGCACCTTAGAGACCAACTAAGTTTGTTATTGGTATGAGCTTTGGTGTGAATGCACACTTCTTCAGATGCATGCACACGAAAGCTCATACCAATAACAAATTGTTTCAACTACGGCAGACCAACACGGCTACCTACCTGTAACTAGATGTATACCTACTGTTTCACTACGGTTTCACCTACTGTTTGCACGCTCATTTACCAAAAACACACCGCGACAGCGGTGGTGCTTGTCATTCACAATGGTGCCGCTTGTCAGACTCAACAACAGCGCTCACAACGGTGATGCAAAAGTTAATTGGGGGGCTAAACTAAATTTGGGGGCGCTGGGCGGATCTTTGCACCCCAGCAGCGCATATGCTAAAGACTTGCCTATGGATGGCCATCTGCCATGGATGCTTTAGCTGAAATTCCTGCATTGCAGGGGGTTGGGACTCAATGACCCTTTGCGGTCCCTTCCAACTCTACAGTTCTATGATTCTTTGGTTCTATGAATCAGTGGAAGGCAATCTAGGCCGCCATGCTGTGCACAGTCACAGACCCTGCAAATGTCCCTATTTCCCAAGGACAGTCCCGGATTTACAGAAGCCATCTTGGTTTCTGATTTGATCCCAAAATGTCCCGCTTTTCCTTAAGACATCCCTATTTTCATCAGAAAAATGTATGGAAAGTATGGAGTTATGTAACCTCCAAGCCAAGGAGCTAAGTAACTATACAACCTTTAGAAAACATCTGAAGACAGCCCTGTATGGGGAAGCGGGGTTTTTGTATTTAATGTTTTATTATGTTTTTATATATGTTGGAAGCCACCCAGAGTGGCTGGAGCAACCCAGTCAGATGGGTGGGGTATCAATAATAAAATAATGATGATGATGATGATGATGATGATGATGGAATAGGGAATCCCTACTTTCACTGGAGAAATGCTGGAGGGTATGCAGCCAGGCTGCCTAAATGTGTGGCAGGATTGTTACTGTAGACGTTGGAGACCAGCAAGAACTCTCACCAAGTTCTGAGTGAGGGGGAATCGGCCGGGGTAGGCGGGGAAGGCAAATCCATGGTCACGTGAGACCCTGGTGGCCTTTTGCGTCCTACGTGGTCTGTGCATTTCAAAGCACAGGCCATTGTGCTTTTGGGATAGCAAACCCTCCCCAGAAATTCCACAGGCCTTTCCCCTAGCTATCAATATCGTTTCTGTATTTCTCGTTCTGTTGCTTGTCTTCAGCAGCGAGACAAAAAAGGGGCCCTTTGTGTGAGCGCCTGAAAGGAATAGCCTAGTCCCACAGCCTGCATGCAATTCTAATGTCAACTATTTGTTGCCTTGGCATTTCACATTAGCAAGCTCTCTCCACCACCCCCAAATATCTGTGAGCTGTGCCTTCCTGCCAAGGGGCCATATTTAACTTTGCTCCTCCATAGTGCGGTGCAGTCGGCACCAGGCAGAAGGGTCCATTCATATAGAGAAGCTTTCTCACCCGCACAGGGGGAAAGGCATATGTGAAAACACTGGAATTGAGGACAGGGTCACTGACCTGGATCAGGCCTTCCCAGTAAAAAAACAAAACAAAAACTGGTCCAGGGAAAGTTTCCCAGCTCTCTTACTCGATGCATTCCCAGGCTTGCCTTAAGAGTTTGCAGACTCACTCCCCACCCACCCTGCTCCACCCCAGCCATTTTAATGTTAGTGCAACAGCGGCAGCCGAGTCATTCCTGCAATATGAGCACAATCATTGTACAAACACAATGGAAAATATAGCCTCGTTGCAGGAGGCGCAGGGGGCTGTTTCTGTGTACAACAGCGGCAGCCACAACTCAGTGTTTTCCTTTGCAGGGGAAAAGATCGGGGGGGGGGGGGGGAGTCATCAAAGAAAAAAAGATTGAAAATTGTGATGGAGATGGCATCTTCTCCCAAGAAAATCCATCTCTAGGAACTGTTCTAGATTTCTAGCTAGATTAACTTAAGGACTAGTTCTTTGGAATTAGACTTCAGATAGATAGATAGATAGATAGATAGATAGATAGATAGATAGATAGATAGATAGATGATAGATAGATAGGAGATCAAGTGTTAAAGTGTTATTTAGTGCAGCCAGTCATGTAAGCTACACCTGTTGAAACTGCCTCTTCTATACAGCTATTAAAGGTGTCAGATGTCTTGTCCTTTTTTTACAAAAAGCAGACAAACCTGACCACCCTAAGATAG
Organism: Podarcis muralis; assembly: GCF_964188315.1. Classification (NCBI taxonomy): domain Eukaryota; kingdom Metazoa; phylum Chordata; class Lepidosauria; order Squamata; family Lacertidae; genus Podarcis; species Podarcis muralis. Next base: position 40,204,463 of record NC_135656.1, on the reverse strand, counting down.
AGATACAGGATTCAGGCATGCATAAATGGGAGGAAAGGATGAGAAACCAATCTATAAGACAATAACATCATAAGGGGGGGGAGGGAATTCTGTAAGTTAAATGTAATAGGAGGTCTATGGCTGGGTCTCTGTTACCTCCTGCTATCTATACAGTGGTACCTTGGGTTTTGAAAGTAATCTGTTCCGGAAGACCATTCGACTTCTGAAACGTTCAAAAACCAAAGCTTTTACTTCCAGAAAACTCAAAACAGAAGCCGTGTGGCACATTCGACTTCCGAAAAGTGTTCGAAAACTGAAGCAGTTACTTCCAGGTTTTCGGTGTTCGGAAGCCAAAACGTTTGACTTCCAAGACTCTCGAAAACTGAGGTAGCACTGTATATGGTTTTGTAGCAACTACACCTCCTGAACAGAGCAGCTGTATTTAGATGGCTCACTGGTTCCCTCCAGTTTCCTTCCTATTCCTCCCTCATTCTAGCCTGTCTTTCTTTCTTTCTTTCTTTCTTTCTTTCTTTCTTTCTTTCTTTCTTTCTTTCTTTCTTTCTTTCTTGGAGGGGGACTCTGCCTGGCTAAATCCCTTCCCATGAGTTGGATTCTAGGCTGCACTTAATGTGTGACTGCTGGTAATGTATGCTAGATTTTGTGGACCTGAATCTACAGTGACACCAAAGCTGAAATTCCAATGCAAATGCTCTTTAGGGATTCTTCTCAATGGCCCAAATTGCACGGGTTGTGTTAGTATGAGGGAGCATATGAATGAGAACTTCACCATACAAGTACTCAGTCTGGGCTGGCAAACAGAAGCAAGGGTTGAAAATTAATGGCCCTGAGGACTCCTGAGAAGGCAGGCTCCAAAGTAAGTAGCATCTAAAATTTTGAAATGAAAATGGAATATGAGGCATCCCTTGGGTTCTGTGCATTCTGATGTTCTGAAATTGCAACAGAAAGTATTATAAAATTGAAAATACTTGGCAACTTTAATGCAACTCTTGTTTTCACATGTCTTTCAAAGTAATGTACTGGAAATCCTAATAATGAGGTTCCATCTCCCTTCAGAAAAAAATAACTTCTTCTAAAAAAACCCCTTTTTTATAGTAGCAAGGACTACTAATAAATCCCTCTTTTCATCTTTTCCTGCCTATGTCCTCAACAGCATCCCCTGGAGATGAGTTTCAGTATGTATGTATTTATATTTGTATGTACGTATTTGCATTTTTAAAACTTATTATCCTCATTTCTAAAAACAAAAAAACCCCTGCAAAAGTGGCTACTCCCACCCCAAAAACATCAAGCAGTATTTCAAAAAGCACATGCCAGTCATAAAACTCCAATAATAACATCATAAACTGACAACGATGACAATTTCTGGGCACAGCAAGCCATGAATACTGTGAGAATGAGCCTAGCATCCCTGAACTGCCTGACTTTGTGTATCTGAACCTCTGCTAATTCTAGTGAGAACATGAACTCCTACTTTTTGTTTTCTTACAGTCTTTATTATACTCCCCCACCCTTTGTGGACTGCTTTATCTCTCCCCCTCCCTCATTTAAGAGCACCAAGATGATGACAACCAGTTGAGCTACAACATACTCACTTGCTTTAGGCCAGACTGTACTTAGCCAAAGACTGAAATTCAAATACGTTTGTGTAGGGGGAGCTATTATGCCCACTTCAAGACAAGTGTTTTGCATTAGTCTGGCTCTCCATTACAAAGCGAACAAAAGCATTTGCCACACCTCTCCCTTCCCCTGCTAGTGTCTTGAGGTAGGAGCGCCTTCTGATTGGAGGCCCCAGAGTGAGCGTATATGGAAACCACATGGCAAAATAAATAGGAGACAAGCTCGGGGGCCCTACAACCTTTATGCGTGTGTGGCGAGGAAGGGCTAAAAACACACAGCTTTGAAACAAGAAAGAGCAAAAGATACTGTAACTCTGCAGCCCCCTTCTCAAATAAAAAGCCCACCCATTTGCGAAGTTCCCATCTTCAGTGTATAATTTCATTTCCCCTCGTTTGCTTTTGCTAATCATTCTATACACTGTCAGAACATGCTGAGTTACAGCCAGCAGGGTTTAACTTTATTTCCCCTCTCTTTCTCCCTACCACAGGCAAATGGTCTTTAAATAGAAGAGTGTGGAAATTGCCTCCATGCCAGTTTCTCGTCAGAACTAGAAGCGATTATCCATTTTAACATGTACTGTTGGATAGGTTGCCATGATAGTAATATGTCCCCTGCCCTCTTTCATAAAAAGAAACTTTCTTCAGTTGGGGGAATCTGGAACCCCCCCCCTCTCTTATGCAGTGTTGGGTCACAAAATCTCTTGGCATGTCATAGGAAAGCTACAAGTGGACCTGTCCGTGCTGACTCCTCTGTGGCAAACTCCTTGACAAAGGCTGCCCAGTGCTAGGGAAAACTCTTCCAAGAGGAACATTTTTATCTGTTGAGTTTTGTTTCGTGGAATTTATATTCCCATCAAATGGTTTCCTGCCGTCCCCTGTAAACTCAATCAGCCTAATGGAAGTGACACAAAAACAAAGTGTTTCTCAGCTGGGGTAACCATGGAGAAGAGAAAAGGCATGCAGAGAGCTAGCCAAGTGTTAGGATTTTATAGGCACAGTGTTAAAGGTCTCAAGGCAGGATGGGACTTTGTTCAGTGAAATATCAGCAGGGACAAAAAAAAAAAAAAAAAAAAAGCAACCAGAAAGGGAAGGGGAAATATGGAAATGATAGAGCCACATGGGTACGAAAGCTGACTGATGCATTGCCATCAAAGATGCAGGCAGGTTATGGGGAAGAAAGGTGTTCTCTGCAGCAAGGCACTGGCAACTTCACTGGGTTTCCTTCTATGGTCATGTATTTCTTGCCTCGAGAGGAGGTGGGGAAGATCCTGTATTTTGAATGCTGTCATTCAGAAGGATTGAGTAGAACACAGAAATGTTTCTTCTACTTCAACATGCAGCCCTCCATCTTGAGATCAAGGGAAGGGTTGGCTATTACTTTCACTCAGCACAAGATTCCATGAGCTTCTGTGGATGTTGCAATACAGTGGTTGGGAACCTGTGGCCCTCCAGATGTTTCTGGACTCAAACTCCTATCACCCTTATCATTGACCATGTTGGCTGGGGGTGACGGGAGTTGGCTTCCAACAACATCCAGTGAGCCTTAGTTTCCCCAACCCTGATGTCATTTATGTCAAAACATGATTCTTAAACATCCATGAACTGCTCACTGAATATAGGATATTTTTGACCCATCCCTCCCCACTCAAATCAGTCATGTAAAAATTACCCACTTTCACCCATTTGAAAGCTCATATTTTTATTTCTTAGTTTTATCCTGAATTGAAATTCCCCCAATATTAGACCAAAGTAGAATATCCTAGATCAAATGGAACCAGGTTTGTGCTGGAATTCAAGTACTCATCTCCTGCTCAGACACCAATTTCCATCTCAGACACCAGTTTCCATCTTTCGGTTCTCTCCATCCATTTGTTTTGTGCATTTACTATTCACCTACTGTAAGCCAATACCTTTTATTTTATTTCCCTCATTTGAATCTCTTGCACAGTCACCTGGAGGAAATTGTTGTTCTCTTTCCACTAAGTGTAGTGTAGCTTGGGCAGCTTAATGTGTCAGTTGGTACAAGAAACAAAAACAAAAAACTGTGGCTGCACCTTTTTGCATTGTAACTAAAGCTCCTTCTATATTTTGATCCAATAACGTGAATGAGGGCCAATTTGGTTTCTTGCCAGAGTCAGAGTGGGACTGTCAGCCAGTTCTGAGAGGGCCAATGCAGGAGAAAGAAAGAGAAAAGAAATCACAAAAGGACTGCAAAATAGCTCATCCAAGAACATTGGGGTGGGGGTTTTACTTCCATGTGTTCTTTCAGGGAAGGTGAATGTGCAACTTACAATGGAGAGAAATCCAAGAGGGTTTTGCACCCCATGTGAAGCAAGATGTCAGTGGTAGTTTCACAGCAGCTGAGTCAAGGAGTCCAAAGGCAGCAGGCATAATTGTTAGGCTGTTACATTGAGGTGTCATGCTCCCAACACAAAACCGTCTGGCCAGTTTTCTCCAATGTCTGCCAAAGTGGATTCAGGCACAGCTTGAGGTTGTGAAATACAGCTACTGGTGCATAAATTTTTCTTGGCTTTGCAGTGTGCCTTTTATGGACCACTGCACCCAATACGAATTGCTGGATCTTGAATTGAGAGCATTTTTGCCCTGTAGATACTTAACTGCCAGTGTGTGATGATAGCAGTTGTTTTATTTATTGAGGGCTTCATAACAAACAATGTCATGCAGGTTGGGAAAGATCCATCTGAAATAAATGTTTGTATGCCTTGGTCAAGAAGCTATTGGTTTATGATTTACTTATTTTTTAGATCCAGCACTACAAAGGTGTTCCAGGATTTCTAAGGTCCTTCTTCATGGTTCTTTAACTTTGTGTCTTATTTCTGTGAACTTCTCTGTCCTCTTCCTGTTTGCAGGCTAGGCTAAAGGGAATTTCTCTTTCCTTGGGATTTCCTTGGAGAAACCTATTCTGCACATGATGCTAAACCATGGCTTATTAAACAATATTTTGTTAAACCATGACATAGCGCTATATGTTAACCCTTTCCAGCAGCTTAACTATGGATTGCTTACTGTCAACAAACCACAGTCAGAAGCCATAATTTGTTGTTGGTATACAAATCTTGGTTTGTTTCAGCTATGGCTTAGTTTTACATGCAAACCCAGCACTCATCTTTAATTATAGTTTGTTTGACCATCCCACTCCAGAAAGGCACTCATCAAACTACAAAGGCCACAGGGCAAGAACAGCTAGAAAACAAAGCAAGCTTTAGAGAAACAAGATGTGGTTTGGTCAATCATCTGTGAGACAACTTGTGCTTAAACAAACTATGGCTTAAACAAAACACAGCTTAGCATTATGCACAAACCGGTATAGATAGGCAAGGATTTGTTTTCTGGAATCAAAATCCTTGAAACCGAAAATCCGAAAACTAATATATATTCTCTATCTTTTGGGTTTTAGATCGGGCTTTGGTATCAAGCAATATTGGCATCCCACCGCATCTGATCCACCGCATCCAGTATCCAGCCTACACTAGTCACACATCTCCCGTGGTCAAGAAGCTTGCGGAGCAAGACAAATTAAGAATTTCCAAGTTGCTGTCAGCACCTCGGATAAGCATTCAAGGACTGAGCAGCAGGGAGAACAGCCTTGCTCACATCCCCCAGCAGAAGCGCAGCCGCGGGTCTCAAGACGTAGGTGTGGCTGCTGAATCAAGTCCAGCAGTGTCACGATTCAGCATAGCAACTAGTCCCCTTTACGTTAGCAGGGAATTCTTTGATGGTGGCCTAGTCCCCATAAGCAGCTTTTTCCCAGAGGGAGCCTCAGCTCCAGGTAACTTTGTCATTTTTGCCAAAAAAAGAGTCCCTTTCCGTGTGTTACCAATGAAGCCACTAGATGCCTCCAGTATCAGAAAAGGCAAGAAGATGCAAAAAGCCTCCTCTGATTGGTCCACATTAAAATCCTTCGGCAACTAATATTTATATTTGGGCCGTTTTCTTTAGAAATCCAGACAGGAGGGTTCATTTATGTGGGATATATTGTGCAGAAGAAAAGACTGACCAGAATGAGAGCGTATGAAACCAGATGTCAAACATTAGAGGTCTTTTCACACTCGCACAGAAGTGGCTGAGCACAGTAGGTTATGGGGCCACAGGTCTGTGCCTGATCATGCCAGCTCCTGCCCACCCATTCTTGCCCCAGAAATGCTTTGCCTTCAAGTGCTGGACACAATTTCCAAGTGATGTATCTCGCTGATATAAAAAATGGTTAAGGATATGGTCACACTGCAGTTTGCTTGGCTGCAGACAGGTGGTGCTGTAAACTACAGTGTGGCAAGCTGGTGGGCAGGTAGGCTGCCCAGGTGAGGAGAGGAGGAGTGATCCAGAGAGTAGAGATGCAAGCCTAGGTGAGGTGAGTAGGAGGGAACTGGAGAAGGGAGACATAAAAACGCTGGGATAGCTCAGTTGGTAGAACATGAGACTCTTAATGTCAGGGCCATAGGTTCAAATCCCGTGTGGGGCAAAATATTCCTGCATTGCAGGAGGTTGGACTAGATGAACCTTGGGGTCACTTCCAACTCTACATTCTATGATAAGCAGGAAGCCCAGGCAAGAGAACCAAGTGAGGTGAGGAGGTGGGAACCCAAGGACAGAGATGCAGGCAGGTGGATGGCCCAGGAGAGTGGTCCAGGAGACCCTCAGAGGTATGGTAAGATCTGAGACATTCTTTGGGTGAGCTGTAAAGGCAGGGGGAGAGGGTTGGTGAGGTTGGCGACTGAAGTGAGTAGGGATGCATCCCCTATTGTGTACATAGAATCCCACTGCCCATATTTAGTACACGCAATTGCCTGCACCCTTGATTTTGAGAAGGTTCACGTGTCATTAAGCATATGAATGTAAGATGCTATAAGCAGAGTCTTGGCAGCTGCACATTTATTGTGAGGGCAAATAAGAATGCACAAACAACCCTGTAAGATCAGTTCAAGGCCCATCTGGTCCAGCATTCTGTTCATTTGGTGCCCACTTGCGATTCCCAGCATACTGCTTCTGACTGTGGAGGTGGAATATAGCCAAAGAGGCTCATAACGGTTGTTAGCCATTGTTACTTTACTGGGTGAAAAACAGGGTATAACTTGAGGAGAAATGAACACAGAGGTTCGTCTTCCTTAGGCCAGGTTGACACAGAGGAATAACTCCTCCCGAACCGCTTTTCCCTCCAGCTCCTCAAATGGTCAAATCTCAGCAGTCTTCCTCACTGCCAGCCAACTTCCAACTGACTCGAGTCTCCAACTCATCAGTCTGCTGTCACACTTGCCAATTACAAAAGTACCACCCCCCCCCCATACAAAGCTGCAAACTGAACATTTGCTGTGCTTCCAACAGTTCCCTCATGACCCAGTTTCCTGCTTCTCTTTTATGGACTCTCCTGAGGACAGCAGGGTTGGAAGGGGTTGTGCCCAGATCAGTTTAAATGACCACCCTTATCCTAACAATGTTTTCAGTCTTGTGTGCTGGTTACTTAATTCATTCTTTGTATTATGATAACAGCCCTTGAGCTGGCTGTGTTTAATGCATGTTGCCATTTCCCAAAACTGAATAAAGATAATGTTTCGAAACAAACAAACAAAGGACATACCTGATAAAGAAGGCAAGACTTCACAATAAGTCTCTTCCTGTTTTCTGCTATCTCTTATATTAGAAATATCTTCCTAACCTTCCTAAATAATGTCTGAATACATTCACTTTAATAATTATTATTTAAGAGAGATCTGAAGGCAGCCCTCTTTAGGGAAGTTTTTAATACTTAATGCTGTGTTGTTTTTAACACTCGATTGGGAGCCGCCCGAAACTCAGCCAGATGGGTGGGGTATAAATAATACATTATTATTATTATTATTATTATTATTATTATTATTATTATTATTATTATATTAATTTTTCCCTACCTCACCCCCAGATCCCAGTATTTTGGGGGTGGCTTTTGATTGATCTGCCACCAGCCAAGAGAAAGACAGAATGTAGCACTTTCATTGTTGTCCAACCGTGTCTGGTGGTTATGTTAAATGAACAGTGAAAGGTGAGCAAAGGGTTAATAAGGAAAGACCAAAAAGAGTAAGTCAGTACTCCTGACTGACACTATGTATAAAAATGGCAGACCCCACTGATTACTATAACATGAAACACTGACTCCCCACCCCCGTCCTGTCCCGTCCTGCCCCTGCTCTGCTCTAAAGGGGCTTTGTTGTGCTATGTCTGGGTAGATTGAATCCAGGTGTTCCTGTTGGTGTACCAACAGAATCCAGGTGCTGTCTGCCTTGTATAAGTGATATATCGACTAACCTCACACCAATGACAACGTGGTCAGATTTACACACACACACATACAGAGGCAAACGAAAACGACCTGCAGGAAAGGGCAAAAAGTCTGTATTTTTAAGCAGCCAATTTGAGAATTTAATATTGTGCAGTTAGAGCAGATGGATATTGTACATGAGAGCCAAATTAGCATGGTTTATAACTTCCTTGCTCAGAACAGCAATAACTTTGGTGGTAATTAAGGGCCAAGGGTTTGCTTTGCCAAGTAATTTATGGATGAATCTGGTCTAGTTATGGATGGATCTGGTCCAACATTAAGCCCTGCATGGTATTCGAAGGCTCAAGAGTGACGCTTATTGAGCAGGGATGGGCACATTTGTCCTGGATAAAGAAACAGCCAAGAAGAGAGAGGAGGGGTTTTTCTAAGGACATTATATTGATGTGGTGGTTTACGATGGAGAGAGCCAGGTTTACAGCATTTCATGGGTAGGCCTGGATCAGTCAAACACCTTGCCACATAGTGCTGTTGTGATAATGAGACTGGTTCAGGGGATGGATGCTGCCCTGAACTCTGTGGATGAAGGGCAGAGTCAATGCAGAATGTAAATGTCTGGAAATAAAGAGTCTCTGAGCATGTGCACATTTCCTTTCTGAAATCACTCCGTAAGGAGGGCTTGTCCCTACCAGGGCTGGATTTAGGTTTGAAGAGGCCCTAAGCTACAGAAGGTAATGGGGCCCTTTATATGTCCAGCTGTCCTTTGTCAGCAACAAATTGTCACTGTTTTTTTGTGTTGAATATATGCTGTATGGTAATTTATGGACCTAATAGCTATCTAAAGCCATTTGCACATGCAGAATGTAGGCACCCTATAAATAGAAATGAGCAAACCAGTGATATTTTAGGGAGCAGGCTAGCAGGCAGGGCCCCTTAGTTACATCATAGGAGCCTACACAACACTGTACATTGTTACTGTAGGTTTAATTTTATTTGTTTTTTTATCTTATATTTTGGAAATGTGCATCCAGGTTTTTTCCCCTTTAAATTTTTTGAGGCCCCCAAGAGAGTAGGGCCCTAAGCTGTAGCTTGTTTAGCTTATATATAAATCAGGCACTGGTCCCTATGCCTATGGGAATGGATTCCAAACACATTCCCAGCACAACAGTTTTTCTTTATAGAAAAATGATCCATAGCTGCTGTTTCTCCTACTTTGATTGGTCTGGGGATCCCAACTTCACGTGAATGCGAAACCATCTTTGCTGTAGGCTTTGTTGTTACTCAGGTATTGCAGGCTTCAAATGTTACCCAGATATTCCATCCTTTTCTGGTGCTGCCCAGAAGCCCAAGTGGCAGGCAGGGTAGCTGCCATTTCTAGTTTTTGTGCCTCACTGAATGCCAGTGGCTCTCCCTTTTCCAGGCTGGCAGCAATTTCAGACATTAATTTTTAGGAGTAGAAAAAGTTCTAAGATCTATTCCAATTGCCACTTTGTAATGCTTCCACACTTGCCAGTCTCATGTACCTCTGAGAGGAGACACCCTTTCAGAAACAAAAGGAAGTCTGTCTTTGCGGAGCAAACCTCACATGCAGCGGCCATGCATCTACTGGTAATTCTAATTCTCAGCAGTGACGGTGTTGTTAAGGTGGGGCTTTAGATCCATATTGTTGCATGCCACCCCAATCTCCAAGCAGTGCAAGATCCCAGGGGTTCCAGGTGCTTAAAATGAAAAAGCACACACTCACACATACAAATCACAAATGGCTGCAACGAGGCCATGTCCGTTCTTTTCCTCACACTCCCTTCTGGTCAGCCACGGTTCCACATTTCAGGGGCAGCCTTGCCTCTGTAGGAGATTGGTATGATGTCAATGCTTGGAGTGGGCGAGGTGGAGGAGGCAGAAATAAGTCTTTTATACATTTCCCCAGCTCTGCAAGTGTGAAAGGGAGTGTTTATGGCTCTTTGCATACACACAAGTGCTTTGTGCATGCCCAGCGCTGATGGCATTGCGTGTGTGTGTGTGTTTCAGCAGTAGCGCTCAAAGCAGCCTGTTTCTGGACATGCCCATCACTCTGAGAACTGACTTGGGAGATAACACAGCCATGAGTCTAAGCAGGTTGAATCAAAAGTTCAGTCCCAGTGAGTTGAACAGGTGGTGCGCTCAGGATGGCAAGCCCTACTCCCATATGAGGAAAAGGAAACACTGAGGACCTCTTTGGGCAAGGAGGGGGTCTGGAGTGGAAGCTTAACTACTACTACTACTACTACTACTACTACTACTACTACTACTACTACTTATTACAGTCATAGACCAGCATACGGAGGGAGGGATACAATCATTTTAAAAACTCAAAAAAAGATAAAAGTTAAAATAGAAAGTATATATGAAAGTCTATAAAAATCCAAAAGAAGCTAAGAGAGTCTAAAAGAAGGGCGAGAAACATTAGACAAGAGTGAAAGAGCATAAAAAGTTTAGTATATATAAAACTATAGCCATCAGTCTACAGAGCACTCTAATGAGTGCTCATTATATCTAGTTTGTGGCACAGGTCATCATCTAACAAAGTTTGAGCGCTGCTGTGCAGAATCCGGCAACGTTGTATGTTGTAGCAGGATTGGTATCTGAAAGCATTAGGGAGGTATAGAATTGTCCTGTGCGCCCTGGGGACTTATGCAGTGATTGTAAGATGAGGCTAGTATGAATGTCTCTATAATAAAGACATTGGAGAAGCACATGCCCTGTTGTTTCTGGAAGCTTAACAAAATGTGGGTGCAAGCCTACAGACAGGGTGCGCATCAAATGACTTCTGATGCAAATCTGGATCCATGAGATCGCCACTACACCCACTGGTTGTGTCAGAATTAAGGATGTGATGATGGGTGTTCCCACATCATGCATCTGCAGGAGCAGCTCAAGGGCATTGTACTTTATGATGTGACTGCTAAAATAGGAAGGATTTCTCATACTGCTGCTGTGGTTGAATAGTTTGCAGCGCCATGGCTTCCTCAAAGTGAAAATCAGCTGTAAGGGTAATAAAGCCGAGACCCCGAACATAGCTTGATATCAGAGGACACTGAGGGAAGACATTCCACCGATGGGGAGAGATACCTCCATTCACACTATACTTTTAACACATCCTGATGCCACACAGTCTTGGCTTGTCCCAAAGAATCATGGGAACTGTAGTTTGCTAAGGATGCTGAGTGTTGTTAGGAAACCCCTTGCAGAACTACAGCTCCCAGCACCCTTAAAGAACAGCAGTTCCCAGGATTCTGTGGGGAAAGGCAAGACCGTGTCAAAGTGGCCTAAGAGTGCTTTACATGTGCAATGATCGCATTCAAACATGCCCTTAAAAAAATAAAAAAGCACCCTGTTCAGGATCAGAACAGTGTAGCTCACAATAGCAGATTTCCTTCCATGGGAGGGATTGTAATCTGGACCGTGATATGGGGTGGGGGCAGACCTATACCCACCCATGTTCCACATTTCCATTCTTCAACCAACACCCTCCCACCCCCAGCACTGCTTCTTTGCAAAAAATGTATGTTAAATACATGATGATATTTAATGCACTGTGTAGTTCAGTGGCGAATGTTTTTCCAGGAGCTGGATGCCAGTGGTAGATGGGACCAGGGGGAAAGTGGGCAGAGTAACAGATACGATTCTTAGGGCTCATCCACACTTGCCTTCATCCAATGTGAAAGTTTTGCCTTCAGTCCTACTGCCTTCCCTGGGAAATCCCGTGGTTTATCACTGAATCGGGACAAAGGCCGATTGGGTTTCCTGCAGGGAAAGTGGCGGATGAAAAAGGAAAACCTCTCGCGCCCATGCCTGGAAATTGCAGCATAAATGGAAATGCGTATGAGCCCTGACTTTTGTGCAGCAGGCTACATTCCAGCCATGCCAAGGCGGTAGGTTTCTACCCGCACATCTCTCCCTGCAGACAGGCAAGAGGCATTGCCACAGTTCAAGGACACATTCCAGCCAGGCAAAAGCACTCAAGGTGGGTGCAGAGTAGGGCTGGTTAGAAGCAGGGCTTCTTTTCAGCAGGAATGCACCGGAAAGCAGTTCCGGCACCTCTTAGGTGGGTGCCCTTGCAGGCCCCGTAGCTGGGAGGAGGAGAGGATGGGGCCAGAGAAGGAGTGGGACCTATGGATAGGGAATTGCCTGGGGAGTCTTGAGGCCTGGAGGTCCGCATTCAGCCCCCAGGTCTGAGGCTCCCCGCCCCTGGTGTAGTTTGGCCTTAAGGTTGAAAATGAGAAGAGAAGAAAAGGTTATTGTGCTTAGTCTGCCTGTAGTTTGCCACCTGAGCCAATCCGCGCTTGGCCCCCTGCATTTCCAAAATGCAAACACAGATGTTGCAAACTAAAGTAGAAAGCCAGTACAGGAGAACTTAACTGTCCCCCACAGGCTGTTTCTCCACTAAAATCACCCCCCTTCCAAGCACACACATAAGCTTTGTTGTGCTCAGATCTGTCCTTGCTTAAATGGGGCTTCCCTTGCTCTTACTCACTGCTGTAAGTTCCCACATCTTTGCTGCCTACCTCTCAGGATTTTTACACATGATTAGCGCAAAATAGAATTTCCTGTGTTTCCACTATGAGTCAGCCGCATATTTTCTGCAATATGGTATCTGAAGGGCTTTTGGTGTCTCAGAACTGTGACCAGCACATGCCCAGAGAGAGTCATGCTCAAGGATGGTTGCATAGCCTCAAAATATTGCCAGGCAGGTTTAATTGACCCATGAAGCAGAACTGCTGTTGACACCTCCTACCCTGCCTGTGTTTGATCTGGAAAGGCTTGTGCAAATGAATAGCTGGGACCCCAAAGAAAGTGATTTGGGGCTAGATTGAGGTTAATCCAAAGTCTGAATTTGCTGAGCAAGGTTATATTTCTGTCAGTAATTTACGCAAGAGCAAGCACTATTATCTGAAGAGCCTCAACCCTTGTGACTTCAGTCTAACCAGGAAGGACAAGCTACAGAGTTTATTAATATGACCACAAGGCATGTCTCTCAGCCGCAGTTGCGGAAGTTGTTGCTCCTTTTCTCCAGGATACAACAACTGCGTGTGACTTTGAGTCAGAAAGAGGATTTCCCTGCTGGAGAGGAAAGGATGCATAATGGCCACTTTGTTAGAAATACTGCCATTAAACAGACAGACAGAAAGACCAATTTTGGGGTAGGGTGTTCAGTGCCATATCAAATCACTTGCTCCTTGATCATTCTGTTGAAGATGATGGTCTTTGTGACTTGTCCTGGTCAGAAAACAGTCCTTAGGAAGTGGAGTCAATGTTCCTTTAGGACAGGGGTAGCCAATGTGCTGCCCTCCAGATGTTGAATGACAACTCCCATCAGCCCCAGCCATCAGTCAGGGATGATGGGAGTTGTAGCTGAACAACATCTTTTGTCTACCCCGCTTTAGAATGTTAGCCTGTCAAATGGTGCTGACTTCAACAACTATGCTTTTAATGCAGGGTTGTTATTTTAATGTTGCTCCCTATCTCAAACAAACCTCAAAGCACTCTGACTTTTCAGCCCAGGAAAAACGGGGGCTTCAAAGAACAACACATTTCTCTTACACCATACACTTAGGTTGCCCAAGCTATTGCTAGTACTTTATCCATCTCTCACATTAGGAAGCAGTCTGTTCAAGAGATGTAGTCATTGCCATATGCAGTTTGTGGTTACCATTTTGGCGCACTTCACTTTCTGTAGTAAAGTATCTCCACCAACCTTCCTCCCACCTGGGCGGGGGGCATACGTCTGGAAATTCCCAGACATCACTGGGATTCGGCCATTGGAAGCATTGTTCAGCCATTGTTCGGGCAGAAAATGCTGAAATGTCCAGAAAAAACAAGACATATGACAACCCATGTTGGAAGTGTAGCTTTTTTTGCTTTTTTTTGCAAATTCCCTTAAAAATAGCTCAAAAATTTCACTTTTTTTTTAGATTTTACAAAAAGCTCAACAAACAAAAATCTTAGACTGTAGATTATGAGATCCCAAATGGGACATTCCATGGGGTTGCATTTGCTGTCAATTGAATGAGGAAAGAGCTTGTTCTCCATGGTTTGTAACCATTTTTGTGAATTGTACAAGAAGGCTCTCAAAGCGAGCCCAAGAGCACACCACAGGCCAACACATGGATCATTCACTGTCTTTCTTCCTCTGAAACATTTACTCCTCTTGTCACAGGAACCAAGAGACCAATTATTTCTTCCATAGCCATGTGTATGTTCTGCTACCATGACTTTAAACACCACTCTGGCCTCCGAGAGCTTAGTCACTTGTCCTAAAAACTAATGAAACCAGGTCCTCATGGCTGCATAAGATTGGAACACTGGGCAACCCAACTCCCAAGTTCAATTCAAAATGGATAAAGGGGAGGAACTTCTTTTATTACAAAGTACCAATCAACCTGGGACATGGGTGGCGCTGTGGTCTAAACCACTGAGCCTAGGGCTTGCCAATCAGAAGGTCACGGTTCAAATCCCTGTGACGGGGTGAGCTCCCGTTGCTCGGTCCCTGCTCCTGCCAACCTAGCAGGTCGAAAGCACATCAAAGTGCAAGTAGATAAATACTTGCGGCGGGAAGGTAAACGGCATTTTCACACGCTGCTCTGGTTTTGCCAGAAGCGGCTTAGTCATGCTGGCCACATGACCCGGAAGCTGTCTGTGGACAAACCCTCAGCCAGTAAAACGAGATGAGTGCCGCAACCCCAGAGTCGTTCATGACTGGACTTAATGGTCAGGTGTCCCTTTACCTACCAATAGACCAATGACTACAAACAGGCTACTGTGATAGTCTGGTATTTGCACAAACATGTACAAGGGACCAATCCTGGGGAAAGTCATTTGGCCTTTACACTATGCTTTGTTTTTTATGACATAACCTCCAGTTCTGATGCGGTAGAACTTCCCTTAGCTTCAATGCTTCATGGCTTCATGGTTTCACATTCAGGCTGTGTGCACACTCCCAGTTTACTCGGCATCCAGGGTGCTCCCACCACTGGTTTGCAAAGCAGTGTACACACAACATCCCACACAATTCGTATCTATTCTTGCGAAATGCTGTCGTTTGATGTGTTTTTCCCCACACCAGATTCAATCTGAACTGAGAAAAAGAACAACCTAGCCACGTTTTAGGCTGGGGTGGGACTTCTCCTTTTACTGTTTCCCCACCTTGTTGGTGACAATTCTTTCACCAGGGCGACTGACAACACTGCACACAACTCCATCATTAAACCTCAAGACTTTGCATCGTATCCCTGGAAAAAGCTGCCTGCCTGTTTCTGAAATATGAGCGCATGGAAAGGGGCCCCAGAAGTGCACTGACGTGCTGAGGAGATCCATGCAGCAGACACAGAAGTCATTGTGCAGGCCTGGATTTGCCTGCAGGAGAATTTTGCTGCTGGTGCTCTGAGAAGGCAACAAGTCACACCGAGCAACCTGTGGGCAGAGTTCAGAGACAAACCTGCAAGATCTGAGTGGCCTACAGGGGAAGTGGGCTGCAGATCCCTGGGCAGGCTTGGCCAGCACCGGGAGGTAAGCCTTGCCTTGTTTGGATGAGTCTATTCGATGCTGCTTCCCAAGGCACAGCTAAAAAAGGGCCGGCCGGCCTGCTCCCTCCTCCCTCCCTCTCCTCTGTTTACTATGGTTGTATCATCTGATCCACCCGGAGGATCCTCTGTAGTGGCAAAGCTGGAATGACAAGACTGTTTTGGTCAAAAGATGTGTGTCGCTCTGAGGTCAGAGCGCTGCACGCCCAAATAAAGGCGGCTGCGGCTGCCCGGCCAGGGCTTCTGCAGATTGCCTGAATGTCAAAGCTTCCATTACAGCAGACACAGTAGCAGGGGGGAAGGGGAGGGGGGAAGAAGAAGAAGAGGCAGACAGGGAGATGCCTGGCATGCCTTGGCCTCCTGAACAGGGGAGAGAGAGGAGAAGCCGCACGTGCTGTCCTGTCCCACAGCCGAACTCTGTTCTCGGGCTGCAGGAATTTGGGATTGGCAGCATCCCACAGAGGGAGAGGAATAGAGGCGAGCTGCATGGAATCAGGGCTGTGGCTGGGAGCTGTGCAAAACAATAGCAAGAGCCCAGCAAAGTGGCAGCTCCTGAAAGTTAAGAGGTGCCGTGGAATTTTGCAGAGTTTGCGGTCTTGAGGGTTTCTCCAGCCTGCCAGCAGTGAGGTGCTTTGCGAACTGGCTTAAGGTTCATGCTTTTCACATTGCGTCTGCCTCTTTGGTGCTCTCGTGTTCTGCTTCTTTCTCTACAGATTCTAGGAAGGCCATCTCCCAGGTGTCTGGTTTTTCTCCCTTCACTTCAAGTGCTGCAGCAATGCGGCACACAGAGATGCAGGTGGTCTCTGGAAGCAGGGTCGTCCCTATCATTGGGTAAAGCGAGGCAACTGGCCTGCTGCCTCAGGTGCAACAGAGGATCCTATCATCTCACCACTGTTGAAGGGTGATTCAACAGCCGGTCCAGTTGGCTTCTGTGCATGGAATCAGACAGGAAAATATTTTGGGCCAGCTTGCTGGCCATGGCATGGTGATGCATGGCTTGCCTACAGCTCTCTCCCCCCCCCCCCCCAATTTCTTTAAGAAATTTGTATGCTGCTGTTCAGGGCAAAACCCTTCCAAGGAGGTGTACAAACATAATTTAAAACAATTTAATAAAAAATACATACCAAAACATTTACTTACAAACCTGAAAACAGCAGCTGCTTAAAAGTGCAGCACAAGACTGCACAGACCGAAATTAAAAGGTTTTTAAGGCCCTATTCACGTTAACAAAGAGGGATTCATACATGCTCCCTGCAGGGAACCACTAACAAGGGGCATAAGGGGCAACCACTAACAAGGCCCTGTCCACCAGCTGTACAACTAAAGTACAGAATTCAAACCCCAGCTCAACCCAACCGCTTGTGTGATTGTAGCCTGACAGGGCCAGCCCAGGACATTTTCTGCCCTTAGCAATACTGAAAATGCCACAGACGCACATGCATGAACTCTAAATGAGGCAGCCTGGAGAGTAAGAGGAGGTGGCTGGTGGCATCAGGTAGTCATTCTGGCAGTCGGCAGCAGCACTGAGGAGGAGTACTGAGGAGGAGCACTGAGGAGGGATAAATCAGTATGGGCTCATTGTTGGGGTCCCAGCCTCCTAAAGCTCAGATGAGATGCTCCTAGTACAGCTGAACTCACAGCTATCTTACTCTGTCTCTTCCCAAATTCATAACTCTCTCTTTCAGCGTCACACACACCACTTGCAGAGTACTGCTGCAAGGACCCTTCTGCAAACGAACTGATCCAAAACATTTCCTGACCATCACCCCCCCCATTGAGAAATTGCACAGGGGCACCCCATACTGACAATGTACCATGGCTCACGTGAACAGCATCCTCTCCCCCATGTATTGTGCAAATTGGCAGGGGACTGCTGTGCCCCCCCCCCCTTCTAGCAGATGTATGTCTTAGGGACTTAGTTGTGCTAATTGTGAGCAATCTGCATGGCCACCATCTGCACAACAAACCACACCAAGTGGAAGTTCCCTTAGGTGCTTCTCAGTACCAGTATATATAGGGAAGAGTCAGAGGAAGCAGACCAATGGAGCTAGGATTGCAAACAAAGAGTTGCCTTCATGCACAAAATCCGGCAACTGTGCAATGCGCAACCAACCAAGCATGCAGATGTCCTTAGGTCACCCACACCAAATCTTCTACAGCTTGGTTAGTTGGATGTATTATTATTATTGTTGTTGTTGTTGTTGTTGTTGTTGTTGTTGTTGTTGTTGCTAGAATTTATATACTGTCCTATACCCGGAGGTCTCAGGGCGGTTCACAGAACAAAATCAAAATATAAAACCACAAAATATGTAATTGAAATAAAAACAACAACCCAATAACCTGCCTCCCCCCAAACCCACATTTTAAAAGACCATAGGATCAAATAAACCAAAGACCTGGTTAAAAAGGAACAGTTTTGCCTGGCACATTCCACAGATGGAGAGCCACTGCAGAGAAGGCCTGTTCTCATGTTGCCACCCTCCTGACCTCTTGAGGAGGAGTTACACAAAGAAGGGCCTCAGAGGATCATCTCAGGGTCTGGGTAGGTCCATATGGAAAGAGGCGGTCCTTGGGGTATTGCAGTCCTGAGCCGTTAAAAGCTTTATAGGACAAAACCAGCACTTTGAATTGGGCCTGGAAACTAACTGGTAGCCAGTGCAGTTGGATCGGGCTTGGTGTAATATGCTCAAACCATCTTGCTCCGGTGAGCAACCTGGCCACTGAATTCTGCACCAGCTGAAGTTTCTGTACCATCTTCAGAGGCAGCCCTATTGCAGTAATCTAACCTTGAGGTTACCAGAGCATAGACAAGAGTAGTTATGCTATCCCTGTCCAGATAGGGGTGTAGCTGGGCCACCAGCCGAAGCTGATGGAAGGCACTCCGGGCCACTGAGGCCACCTGAGCCTCAAGCTGAGGCCACCTGAGCCTTGAAATATAAATATTTCAAACAAATATTTTGAAAGCCACCATCATTTGGGAGGGGCGAGAAGGCTCCTTAGAAATCATATCAGTTTCATTCTGCCTTTTCACCACCATCTTGGAGAAAAGAAAGAAAGGCATGAGTATAGAGATCAAAAGAATCTGTTTCTCTATGCAACTGTGGCAGCCCGAATGGTACTATGCACAGAAATGGAGGGAGGGAACAGTACAAACAAAGGAGGAGTGACAGATGAAAATGATGGAATACGCAGTACTGGCGAGTCTAACCAGCAGAAGAAGAGATCAAGAAGAAAGGTCATTTAAGGAAGATTGGAAAATGTTTGTAGAACATCTGAAGAATCATTGCAAACAGGTAAAAACGTTAGCTGGATGAGAGTAAATTCAGCAGTAAAAATTATGTTGAGAAAAAATGAGAAAGGGAAATATGGAGTAATTAGTATATGCAGCAGTAAGGGGTAATACATGGAAGAGGGGAAGGGAGGTTGATGTTCAATGTAATGCTTTATTTTGTTTATAGGATTATGAAAAATATATAAATAAAATTTATTTTGAGAAAGAAAGAAAGAAAGAAAGAAAGAAAGAAAGAAAGAAAGAAAGAAAGAAAGGCATGAGTACAAGTTACACTTGTGAGAATTATTTCATGCCATCACACATCCTGGGTCTCCCTCCACCCATGATCTGTCATGGAACAGATACCAGTTCCCTATTTCCGGTGCTTCTCCTATGGTAGCTAGTCAAAGAGGGAAACCACATGTACTTCAATCTAGCCATAAGCTGCATCTGGAACTGGAAAAGAGAATTTGATGATGGACATCATTGCCCATTTGGGACATGCTTGTTTCTCCTGGCCTGTTGTTAGGTGTAGCCAGACCAGGCGCGCAGGTTTCTGAAGAGCTGCAAACTTCCACAAAACCTGTTTACCAGCTAAGACAATTGAGACAAGCAACCCACATTAGGTATGCTGTGTGCATACTATACCGTTAACATACATTTGAAGCCTGCTCTTCCTCTCAAAGATTTCTGGGCCCTGTAATTTGCTAAGGGTTGCCGGGAACTGTAACCTTGAGAGGGGCGTGTATGTGTTTGTATAGCATGCAGGGGAGAAGGCTTGAGTGGTACCCAAGTTCTGTCACCCAAAAGCTCATGCTGGTCTCTTAAGCAAAGGGAATGGAATGCCAAGCTGATCTAAGCTTCTGCTGCCATCCAAAGAATGCCACCCTCTAGGCTGGAAACCTGGGTTGGATTTTAGCAATGTCAGGAGATGGATGGCATACCAGCATCCCACATTTAGCTAATCCACCAGCTAAAAACAGCTTGGGCAGTGAATAAATAAATTCTATACTAGATGCTATTGCATCCTACACTCTCGGCCATAAAATGCTGCATGTTACATTGGTGCATATGGCTCTGTCTTGTAGAACAATCCACCAGAAGCGCTGGCATATATTTTTTAATCAAGTCAGGTGAGCTGCCCTAACCCACAGTTAACAGAAAATGGACACAATTATTGGATTCTGAAGACAATCCAAGTGGATGGAGAAATGGTCTTCCTTCTGTTGGACATAGGTTTTTCAGTCTCTGTTAAAAAAAAGCAGAACCTTATTTGTTCTCTGTCATTTCCAAGGAATGAAAGCAAATGCTTGTTGTTTGTTTGTTTGTTTGTTTCTATTTGTTTTCTGCTTAGTTAAGGAGATTGTATTAGGCCCCAGATTCAATTTACTGACAACTCGGTTTTAAAGCTCAGGGCTTAAATCACGGGAATGCACAGTTGCTTGTGTGGAGCTGCCCTCACACTCAAATTGTCCTCAGGTTGTGGGGAAATTTTGCAGGATTGTAAAAAAAAGAGAGAGAGAGGAAATCTCTCTGTGTGGAATGAATATGCATGAAAAAGAAGCTCTCTATCTTGGCTCTCCTCTTCCTTAGTCTGTTCCCCAAATGTGCAAGTTTTCCAGATGGAGAATTTTATATGAAGGAGCAGTCAAACAAGGAGTCCCTTGTGCACCTTCTTAGGCAACACAATTGGGCAAAAAGGCTGTATATCACACGACGATCTCCCAGTAGTGGAGTGGAGGAGGGATGCAGGGCAATGGAACTTTTCAGAGCAGGAGCTATGGACTGAGCACTAGGGCAATTGATGGACCCAACTTGCTCTGGCAAATGAATGAGGTGATAATGAGACTTCTGAGTTTGTTTGTGACATATTCACATAGAGGTACTCATAGAATGAGGAAAATAATCAAGCAGATACTGCTCTTTTCTTCTTTGTTGGAGTTTCTAATTTACACTTGCCATTTAAATGGTAACACTTCTTTGCATTTCTCATGGAAAGCTAAGGGTTACATTTGAGCTGTCTGCTTTTTAACAATTACAGTATTTTTATAACAATTATTATATAATTTTACCAATTGAGCCCATGCACTCAGAAGTAAGCACCACCAAACTCAGTAGTGTTTACATCCTGCTGGTGCTGATATTGTGCCATGCACTGAAGCTCTTTGGTGTTTATGTGTGTAGAAGTAACACAGCTGCCTGCATTTTTCGAGTCTCCTTGGCTGTGTAGCTGTGAAGTCTATCGTGATTAGAGGCTGCACTTCAAGATTTCCCATGATACCACTGAAGGCTCCCCATATGAACTGGATCTGAAGAGGGTGTTATGATTGAAGGCCTTTTTGGATGTTTATTTTTCTCATAAAAGGTAAAGGGACCCTTGACCATTAGGTCCAGTCGCGGACGACTCTAGGGTTGCGGCGCTCATCTCGCTTTATTGACCGAGGGAGCCGGCATGCAGCTTACGGGTCATGTGGTCAGCACGACTAAGCTACTTTTGGCGAACCAGAGCAGCACACGGAAACGCTGTTTACCTTCCCGTCGCACTTCTACTTGCACTTTGACGTGCTTTCAAACTGCTAGGTTGGCAGGAGCTGGGACTGAGCAACGGGAGCTCACCCCGTCGCTGAGATTCGAACTGCTGACCTTCTGATCGGCAAGTCCTAGGCTCTGTGGTTTAACCCACAGTGCCACCCGTGTCCCTTTTATTTTTCTCATATGAGGATGTAAAACGTTTCAGACCAAGCTTGCTAGTTTCACCAGAATCCAGATTCGGACCTCTGTGAAACTGACAAAGTTTGTACCTAAATATGTCAATTTTAACAGGAGCACTCTCACTTTCTTTCTCTCTCTCTCTCTCTCTCTCTGTGTGTGTGTGTGTGTGAGCGAGAGAGAGATAGAGAGAGAGATAAACAGCCTACCCACTGATGTATATGCCCATGAGAAACAAGGAGGAATCACGTGTCAAAGAATGAAGAATTCTGGAGTTGAAAGGGATCACAGGGGTCATTTAGTCCAACCCCCTGCAATGCAGGAATCTTTTGCTCAACCTGGGACTTGAACACA
Source organism: Podarcis muralis (assembly GCF_964188315.1). Lineage (NCBI taxonomy): Eukaryota > Metazoa > Chordata > Lepidosauria > Squamata > Lacertidae > Podarcis > Podarcis muralis. The sequence goes on along the minus strand of NC_135656.1, from coordinate 40,182,686 downwards.
CAACCCTGAGATTAAGAGTCTCATGTCAATTAAGAATGATTAAAGAGGAGACATTAAATATGTTGGGGTGGTTCTTAAATGTTTACAACATTATGGAAGTAGTAATGGGTGGAGAACTAAACGTTTATTTCAGATAGAATACATCTGAGTTGCAATGTGGCACAAGAAATGTAGGAAGGATGAATGCATTTATTTTCTGGGAAACAGCAAAGGGCTATTTCATGCCACTTTGTACTCCCCCCCCCCCGGGAACTAGTTCAGGAGTGGCTGAAGCTGCTCTGCAGATGTATGTGCCCCTTCCTGGCACCTTAATGAATCCAATTACTATTGATTGCCTGAAAAGGATGCTTCCTCCACGCCTCTGTTGATGCACATATCACCATTGTAAGTTAGCTGGCCGGGCAGAAAACACACACCCAAAAGGTCCAACCTTTCTGTGGCTGGAAAGAGGTGTCCAAACAGCCCTGCTTGGCCCTTTGCTGTTTCCTACCCTGACAACACACAGTGAGCGTAATTGTAGACTTTGGTTTTCAAAAGGAAGCCGATACATCATAAGTGAGTTGGACATTTGCTGAGTCACTCGCTAATGGATACATAAGGAATGGGTACCGCAGACATCCATAGCCCAATCAACTCCTGGAGAAGATATCACCATTTGCATCCCCAAGAGGTATATGCATTTTGGCAGTACAAATGTGTGCTGGTGGTTGCAAGAAGACTAGAATGTAATCACAATATTCTATTGCTGCTCTCCTGTAGCACTTTATATTGAAGAAGGAATAGATAGGACTGTGGAGTTATTGCTTCCTACCATTTTCTCTGATTAAGGAATAGAAAAGCTTAAAAAAAAAAAAAGCCATCTGCTGCAGAGAGCAGCCATCACCAAGGGTTGGGGTGTCCCTTTCTCCCATGAGACATAGCTCCTGTTTAAGGAATTTGCTGCTGTGGGTCCCAGGACTGCTGTTGTTGCTAGAGGAAGCACACGGGCAGATTCATTTTGGAGGTGCTATGTCTGTATCCAGGGCCGGATTTAGGTTTGATGAGGCCCTAAGCTACTGAAGGTAACGGGGCCCCTTATATGTCCAACTGTCCTTTGTCAACAACAAATTGTCACTGTTTTTTGTGTTGAATATATTCTATATGATAATTCATGGACCTAATAGGTATCCAAAGCCATTTTCACATAACAAAATATGTGATATTTTAGGGAGCAGGCTAGCAGGCGGGGCCCATTACTTACATCATAGGAGCCTACACAACACAAAACACTGTTGCTGTATGTAGGTTTTATTTTATTTGTTTTTTATCTTATATTTTGGAAATGTACATCCAAGTTTTTTTCCCCTTTAAATTTTTTTGGGGCCCCCAAGAGAGTGGGGCCCTAAGCTATAGCTTGTTTAGCTTATACGTAAATCTGGCACTGTCTGTATCTAACAAAGGAACGAGAAGACTTGAGAAAAGGTTTGAGCATGGGAATTAGCCTTTTATGTAAGGTGAGGTGAAGGCGAGGTGAAGCTCCAGTGCCTACATTGACCCTAGTGGTAGCAGTTGGTGGCCAGAGTCTGAAAGAAAAGCGGAAGACTATATCCTGCTTCAGAGTTTTGGGTGGGGAGACGAGGGAGAGGTGGCCCAAGCATCCTAAGGTTTGCCCATTTTGTTGACGTCTCTGGGGAGATGTGTAGGGGACAGAAATATCACGAGACATCATGAGATATGAATTACCCCACAGTTCCTTGGCAACAGATTGGCAGCATCTCTCGACAAAGTGTGAGTCAGCACAACTGCTTCTTGAAGCCACATGTGGGTGACTCAGAAACAAATGTCGCAAAACGGTTGTCATTGCTAGCTTATGGATAGCCTGAAGCAGGGCTTTTCATTTTCAAGGGCTGGGCACTGTGATTGTTCCTGAGTTTCAGGATCACACTTGTTCCCTGCCAGCACTAAAGGGAGGCCAAGCAAGGAAGTGGAAGCACTGGATTCACCCTTTTTGAACCCAGCCCCAGTGTAGGAATATCTAGCAGCTTGCATGGGCACAAACATCACTTGCTTGCATGGACACAGCCTCCTTGGGTGCCTGTTTCCTCTAGGAAGGAGAGAGGTGCTGGACTTTCACCTAGTATTGCCATTATATTCTTTATGTCAATGACCCTGATCCAGCAGGTGAGAATTCTGGGCGACTTCTGTGAATGTTGCGGGTACAGATCTTCATTCCAAGGCACATCCACACCAGTCCTGTGGTTCTCATTTGAACCCTATGGAACTGGTTTGAGTGCCAATGGGGCTATGCTATGCATTGGCATCTCAGCCCGATGGTTGTTATGTGTTACTATGTGAAGCTGGATAAGGACTGCAGGCGCTGGAATCCTAAACTAAAAACCTTAAATTCCACAACAGGAGCACATTATAACAGTCAGACAACTGTGATAAACTTGCTCATGCATTAAATCTAATGCGATTGTAAGCAGCATGGTTCCACTGTCCAGGACAGCCCTGGCCATCTGGAAACCTCTGTTTAGTTTATTTCATCTCAACTTCTACTCCACCCTTATCCCATTGGGGATAGTATAAGTGTTGTCTGGCCTTCTTGCGGGCCTCCGCCCTACGGGGAATGTTATCCTGTCTTTATTTACACAGCCTAACAATTAAACAAACATCCCACCGACTGATCAATGCCAGATCTGAGGAGTCTTTCCCCACCCATCAACGGAGCCTAAAGCCAGCCCAGCCCCCACCCACTCAGACAACTGGTTCAATACATTAAATAGAAAGACCACACAAGTCCCTGCAGAAATGATATTGCCTCCATATTGTGCTATGTGAGAGCAGAGTCTGGAGGAAGAGATTCCATAGAAACTGCCTTATGCAGCAGAAGCAGATCATTGACCCACGTAGCTCAGTTTTGTATTTGCATTGACTGGCAGTGGCTCTCTATAGTTTCATGCCACTTTGGCCTGCAACGTATGTGTTCAGCTATGGCCCTTCCCTTGGCAGATTTCCTATGGATTGTGTTATGTACTGAGTTGAATAGGATCCAAAATGCAGCAGTCTGATTGGTCCTAGAACAATAGGATTCAGAATGCAGCAGTCTGATTGGTCCTAGAACAATAGGATTCAGAATGCAGCAGTCTGATTGGTCCTAGAACAATAGGATTCAGAATGCAGCAGTCTGATTGGTCTTAGAACAATACGACCCAGAATGCAGCAGTCTGATTGGTCCACAGGAGCCACCCAATCCATCTCCAGGTGGAAGTGAATCTGCAACCTGATTGGCCTACATGAGAATCCCGGAGTTAGCCAATCACATGGGGCCCATTGTGTAAATAATGTATATAAAGCACACATTCTGGGGGAACTTCCATTCCTCCTCACCACTATGAGCTGAATAAAGAGCATGAAATCCACTCTCAACTCTGAGTATATTTCAGATTGCCTTGCTGCACAGCAGCAGAAAGCACACCCTCGAAAGTGCCTTTCAGAGCTGCTGCTGAGCATCCTTTCCTCCACCCACCAATGCAACATCTCCAGATCTTGGCATTCTGATTAATATTTTGGAGGTTTTTCATTTTGGGTGGACTTTGCATGCTTTCATGTTTCCTGTGTCATGCAGTCAAGTCTTCCCCTGCCCTAAAAACAATGACGAGTCTTGTGCTCAGGGCTTTGTAGAACAACACTAAAACTTTGAAATGGGCTTGGTCAGTGCTCCCCCCCCCAAAAAAAAATGTTTAGGGGTACTCTCATTTTGATTCAAGAAAACCATCATTTTATAGTTCAAATCAGGAAAAATAAATACAGTAAATGGACAAAAGTACACAGAACATGCATTACACCGGGGAAGGAAATGAAGCCACCATCGGAGGTGGTAGCAACGAAACTGACCAATCACTGTGCTAAATTCCAACTCCAACTTGACACATTAAATGCTCACTTCCATTTGATATTCAGGATACACCGTGACAGGAAATGAGGCTGCCATCAGGGATAAGGAACAGAACTGACAATTCACTATGCTAGAGAAGAAACTTTTTTAAAACAATTTTTAGTCTCTTCTCCTGATAGATTCTGCATTCCCCCCAGAAAGAAAGCACTGGGCTTGGTAGTACACATCAGCAGGTACACATTTGAGGCTATATGGGACTGGAGGAGAATACCACATGAACAGCATTTCTGAGCTTAACTCTGCACCAAGTTCAGATAAAAATCTATCTGAAGGGAGACCTTCCTTCTTCTGCAGAGGCCAGTCATGCAGACAGACATACCTTCCCCACCCTTGGACAGCTAAAAAACCCAAAAAAACTGTAAAATGCAGAGCGTGTTATACACATTGCTTGCAACAGCAATAGTCTTGGGGAGTGGGCTGTTCCAGATCTGACACAGAAATAAGAATGGGAAAAGGACGCAGCGTACTATCAATGGCGACAGAGTGCAATTCTGAGACATAGAGCAAACAGAGGTGGGCTGGCGGTTTTCACAAGCAAACAGAGCTGTAAATAGCAAATTAATTAGTCAAGAAATTAAGGTATAGGGCTGGAGAGGAAGCCAGATGCAAAAAAAGGAAGCAATGAATCAGCAGATAAAAATGCCGCTGGTCCTGAAGGAATATATCTCTGCAGCTTCATGCTTCCTGCATTTACATTTCCCCCCCACTTGGGCCTCAGACACATTTTATACTGTTCATTGGGCCAGGACCAATGAAAACAGCCCCTTTTTAATGCTTTTCAGGTTATGAAAAAGAAGGGCCAGGAAACTGAGAGGGGAACCGCAAAAGCCGTTAAAACTCAAGAGCAACCTTGCCGCCCATTTCCTTGGTGGACTAACCAGGGGTGTGTGTGTGACTTCCTGCTACCACGCTGTTGAAATTGAGCTGCTCCCTTTCACCCCCACCCTTTTTTATATTTACAGGGCAAGCAAAGGGAAAGTGCTGATGTCTTCTCTTGAAATATTAGCTGCTGCCATGAGCGATGCTGAGCTTTGCGTACAGACGCACATGTGGGACTTCCCCAAAGATATCTCAACATACTTCAGAAATCAGCAGACCCTTCCCAGTGCTCAGAATGCTTAATCTTTGTCCTGGGATGAGTGTCAATGAGTAGTTGTTTGGCCTTTCTTACAGATAATTAACCTGACAGAAGCCAGGCTCAGTCAGGGGCGCAATGTTCTTATCTTCGAGTCAGGCGGATTAAAAAAACAGAGAGAGCAGGTTGCACACATTATGTTTCCAGGACAGGCGCATACAAACTGGGAGTCGTGCAGCCATTTGCAACCCCACCTCCCCAGAAACCTACAAACACAAGTGGTTAAAACGGGGGGGGGGGGGATTATACAACGACGCCAGGCCCAATTAAGCTGCCTGTGAAAAAGGTCTGGAAGAATTCAGAAAAGGAGAACAAGCCACCCTAGAAGCCCAATTTCACACTTTGGGAAGCCCTTGTGGCACATGGTTGTCTGCCTTTGAGTCATTAGCAGAGCAAGTTCTCTGGCTTTTTGCTAGGGGGTGCTGTGCTACTAATGGTAATGGCATCTGTGACTATTCACAACTCCACAGCTGATAATTGCTTTTTCAAAATAGAATTTGCAAGCATTCCAGGCTGTGTTACCCTGAGAAATCTGGTGCCCATATTATGCATTTACGCTAAGTGCTCCATCCTACAGCATTTACTGCAGTCACTCAAATACTATAAAGGCAGAATGTATAATTATTTGATGTGGTATCCTCCTTCTCTGCACCAAGATGTCATTATGTATCCATTAGATCCCCTCTGCTTTACTTCTTTCTGTTTTGGCTATGTGTCAGCCTTATACTGTAGAAGAAAAGATCCTCTTATTTACTTTCAATGCCTCTTTACATTTAGTCTGCTCTTCGACCTCAACGCTACAATACGGGGAGTTACAAAGAATATTTTCACAGGTAAAACAAAATCACTAACATGAATTTCAGGTATCCCTGCGATGACATCACAAGCCCCCTGCAGGGTGAATATTTATATCCAGTTTCTTTTTTTAGATAATGATGGGCCCCTCCCTGGGCGGTGGGTGCGGAGTAGTCTGAATGCTTTCATTTCTGATCACAGCACAAATCCATTGGTTCAAGACCCACCCAGTCGCAAAGAGCATAGTGCTCAAGCACCGCCATTGAGCCTTCTGCTTCAGCACATTATATCCCAGCCTCGTGTTTACAGTATTTTCTTTCCACACAGTGGATCAGAGCAATCTCCCTCTAATGCAAACAAGTCTTTCTCCGGGGAAGCCAGGCCTGTGAGCAGAATTGCTTTCTCTCCACATTTTGCAACATATATACATCTCACCAAGGTAGGTTTCTTCTGAGAGTCACCCAGGTATTCATAAATCATAGAGGCACAAACAGCTCCATCGTAGGCATGGAAGTTTTGATACAAGCACTTGAAAGTCCAGTATCTACGGAAAGTATATCTTAGACCTGTGGGCTCGAAGAGTCAGAGTTAATTTGCCAGACAATCCAGACTTTGGTTATCCCACTACAGTGACTCAGATGGAGGTTAAACGTGTAATGGGCCGTGATTAAACAGTCTACACCCAAATCTTAGGTCTCTGCACTTTGGGTTGTTTCATGCTTGCTAACCCCTTTAGTCAACCTGGCATGAATGCTCACTTTAATCCGGAAAAATACAAGAAGATTTTACATGACCAATGTGCAGGCCAGAGTCAGTTACCCGGCTACAGAGATAACAGAACTTTATCCAATGCTGGTGTAGCTTTGAAAGATAATGGCAATAAGTTTCAATGTTGCTAGAAGAAACAATTTCTTTCTCATTGCAAGCTAGTCATGTTTTAACACATACATAAATAGCTGGAAATAAGGACTCCAAGCTTATTCAACTTCAGACAAATTAACTTGTTCTTTCAAGACTTATTTCTAATTGGTTCAAAATTAAGAAATAATTACATTGATGAGATTCTCACTAGCCCACGTATTTCAGATCCTAATGAAATCAAAAGCACATTAGCAAGCAAATTTGAGCCCCAAACTTGCTTATTTTAGTTCAAACTCATAATGTTTAGATTCATTGGGCATTGCAAGTGATACATGTAGAGGTTTTGGTGTGCAGATGAAGTTCCCCCAGACACAAACTTTTCCATATTAATGTAGATGGGAGGAGGCTGCCTTGCATGCACAATGTGGAGTAGACCTGTTGGTATAGCAGAGAGTAGACAGCAATCACATTGGCATCTGCTTCTCAAGGCTAGCTCTATAAAAGGCTGGCCAGGTGAGCTTAAAGTTCTGGTAGCTCAATAGGAGGCGTCTTGGCCAGGTATTAATGGAGACAGAGTGCCCTATCTCTGAAAAAGTATGAGTTCCCTCTCTGAACACAGCTATTTTCTTTAGGATGAAGAAGCATCTCTCCTAGCAACAGTCTTTTCCATAAGATTAAATCACTAGAATTGTAGCAATCCATCATTCTCTTTATTAGGAATGAGAGCATTGTCTCTTATCTTTAAACTCTGGCCTTAAAGCTAGTGATATTCTGTTCTTAGAATGATGGTAGTTACAGGAGCGCTTTAAACAGCCCAGTGTCCCAGCTCCTAAATCCATTCTAGCACAAGCTAGTGTTTCATCACTCAGCTTAGAGCTTGGTTCCTGAAAACCCGCTAATTGGTGAACAAACCCTGATGCATTTACCCACAACCGGCCTCTCAAAAACAACATTTCAGACATTAATGGCCCTCATGCTAGCAATTGGCAGTATATCAGTGGAGGCACTGGGTTCATGATGGATTGCAAACTGAACATAAATGAGTTAGGAAATGCAGCAGTATAATCTAATCAAGTGGAAGGCACAATTAGATTCCCATTACATTCAAGACTTTGGATTCAGGCCTGCAGTTCTGAGGCGGAGGACTACAAGCAGCAGCTCCTCATTATGGGTTTGAAATGGCCTCGCTCCACAAATTACGAAACAAATTTGAGTTCTGGGGCCTGGAGAACAAGAAGCCCTGCTCTCAGTGGGAGAAACACAGAGATGCACTATAAGGGGTGGGACTTTGGAATTTTTCAATTTTTTTAATGACCCAGAAATCAACTATTTGATTTAGTTGGGGAACTGGAGAGACAGTTAGTGGGGAATAGCTGTGTTGTCTATTGAACCATGACTACTGAATTTGGGCTTCACACAGGTGTTGGTAACTGCCATGCTCTGACTCAGAGCCAGACACTGACCTCCTGAATGAAGAACTGACCTTCCATTGACTGATAATTGACCAGAGGTAAGGATTCCCTTTGCCCACCTTGGGGATTCCTAAAACTCAGGAGCAGCCTCTTCAGAGCTGCTTTTGAACAATCTTCTAGAGGGGTCTTTGGAATGGGTTCCAGTCTGAGTGCCAGTGGATGAGCCCCAGGAGACTCAAGGGAAGAAGTCAAGCAAATCACCCCAGGCTTCAAGGATGTGGGTGTCTAATGACTCCAGTCCAGGCCACACGCCCATGACGAAGTGTGCAACTGAGAGCCTAAGTTGACATGTGACTCAGGATCTGTGTAAGCTCCCAAATAGGAAATCGAAATACAGTGCTACAGCAGGCTTGCCCTCGTCTAAGGGAAGAGACTGGACCATACTTAAGGGAAGAAAGTACAGTGTCCATTCTCTTTGTCATTCATAAATTAACTGACAAAGTGGTTCTTTGCTCTCATGAACTGAGTTCTGGGGAGTAATCAACAGGTAAAGTTTCACAACCACCAAATAACACAGTTGCCACTGTTTTATTTTATTGCTCCAGTATCAGGATGTGAAGCCAGTTCACTTTTGAGCCAACTTGGCAAAGATATTTGGAGTTGGATATTCTTTCTGGATATTCTCCGGATATTTGCGTTTGACACCCACAGATATGCAGGTTCAGAATCTGATATCTGACAGTTAATATTTTGGCTTATTTTGACTGTTGTCATGCAATGCAGTACTAACATCTAGTGTGCAATGGTACATCACTTAGCAAAGGAATATGGGAACTGGTGGATGAATAATAGTCTCTCAGTTGTTCTTCCTATGGAACCTGCTAAACTTCCAAAGAGCCCAAAATTCCCCAGACAATATACCATAGGTTGTATCCTGTTTAGCTGTATTTCGTGGTGATAATGCAGTAGTAGTCAATGTTAAATAGTATTTGAAAGTTGAGATGTAAGATAATTAATATTGAGCAGTATCAATGGCATATATGCCATGGTAAAGCAGTATGTATTTCAGCTTCACAAAATTAACCTATTTAAAGACAGAGTTGGAAGGGATCTCATAGAACAGCTAATCCAGCCTCCTACTAATGCACAAGCACAGCATAGTGTGTGCATTTCTGCTAGCAAAGTATCGATTGTTCTTTTCACACATGCATGGAGAAGCAGGATCACTGCTTGTTCTCTGTGGGATTGGGAACCCTGGTTATGTTCATACTTGTATATTCCTGCAAGCTCTGTTCACAGTTCACTAGATGCAGAGAAAGTGAATATATTCCTGCTCCTCTGTCCACTTGTTCGGTGCCCATGCATTTGTCCTGTGAAAGCGGCTAATGCTTGACTGGGTAGCAGCCAGCAAAACACTACAATAAAATCTGCCAGTTAACCTCTGATTTGCACTGCTGTTGGACAACTGGAAAAAGCTATTAAAACTAAGATGCATATCTGTTGCCTAGAATGATGAAGCTTTTCCATATCCAAATACATTTGAATAGATTCCAGCCAAGTAAATCATGGCCATTTTGCCAAAGAATCCTATGGATGGAACATAGGTAGCAAAGGGAATGCACATTTACACAGCTTTACTCAGAAGCAAGCTCAGGTAGATTCAATGAGGCTTACTCCCTAGTAAAGTAAAGGTAAAGGGACCCCTGACCATTAGGTCCAGTCATGGCCGACTCTGGGGTTGCGGCGCTCATCTCGCTTTATTGACCGAGGGAGCCGGCGTACAGCTTCCGGGTCACGTGGCCAGCATGACTAAGCCGCTTCTGGCGAACCAGAGCAGCACACGTAAACACCGTTTACCTTCCCGCCGGAGCGGTACCTATTTATCTACTTGCACTTTGACGTGCTTTCGAACTGCTAGGTTGGCAGGAGCAGGGACCGAGCAATGGGAGCTCACCCCGTCGCAGGCATTTGAACCGCAGACCTTCTGATCAGCAAGTCCTAGGCTCTGTGGTTCAACCCACAGCACCACCCGCGTCCCTGACTACTCCCTAGTAGTCATAGACAAATCTATCAATTTTAGTTTCTCTTCCTTTTTCATTTTACCAACCTGCCACATTTCTGCATCTGTTTGTGAGTTAAGAAAAAAGTTCTCATGCAAGTTTGCCAACAGTTTAGTGTGCTTTTCTCCTTATGTACACATTTTTATGTAGTTCTGCCTATTACACTCACTTTGTAAACAACTTTCTATAATATAATGCATCTTGGTTGATTTTATTAACATGTACCTTTTCCATGCACACATTCCTCTAATATGCAAGTTTTGTGCCCATTTTATGGTTGCACTGTATTGCAAAATTCCAAGAGGTGTGAATTTTGAAGCTTAGCTGCATTTTTTGTCTTTATATTTTGGGAGGGGTGAATTAGGTAGCTTTGTGTACCGTACAAAATGTCTCCCCTATCCTTACTCGCTAATAAATGCCTTGAAGAATTGCACTCCTAAGTACCCTTATTATTTTATTGCTATTCTGTGCCCTTCCTACAGGGAGAACTCAGGTCACAACAAGTGAGATAAGTTAACCATGGAGACAGTCTCTTGCTCAAAACCACCCAGGGAGCAAGATCTGAAGCTGGCTTCTCCACCTCCAACCAACACTCTAGCTGCTATGCCATACTCTCTTATTAGACAGCAGCAGTAAATAAGCTTGCAGCACACACAGCCACCCCTTCCCCTCCTTCCTCGTGTGCAGCATCCCTCCCCCTTTCTATCTAATCCATTCCAAATATCTCTCAGCTTCACACATAGGGATTGTTCCCTGAGCTCCAGACAGCCCTCCCTTCTTGAGTGTTCCTTGTCCTCCACTGGGAACATTACTCCCCCTTGGTTGTGAAGTATCTGCTTCAGCTTCATCTGAAGCCTATGCATTCTCAGCATAGTTTTGCTGGGGGGGGGGGGGAATCCAGGACTTCTCAGCTTAGCAGCCTGCTTTCTGGACAGTGTCTGGAGGAACTCCCACCAACTTGGAGCTTTCTGACCAAAGCTATTATGAGGAAGCCTCTTCTCTCCTTCTGCACCCTGCCCAGTGGCTCAGATGGAATGCACTAATTGTTCCTGGAACAAAACAGGCTACTTGTGCTCCTCTGGAGCCCCATGGCCCCATGCCAATGCGTGGAAAACACTGGGCATTTTCACTCGTTTGCGCCTTTAAATAACATTGATCACAGAAATAGCTTGGTTTCCCCATTTTTGTCCAATCAAGCCTTTTTGCTTTGGGGTATAAAGAAGTTATTTTTCACCTACCAGACTCTGCCAATGGGCATGTGGCAACATATTTATTGCCTGCATTAATATTGGCTTCTCTTGTAGGTTCCTATTTACCGTATGTGGCTGAAGGCTTTGTGTCTGGACTTGTCCCTCTCCGTGGAATTCCTGTAGAAGGTTAGACCTGTGGAAAATTATGAGGAAGCTGGGTTTCTTTGGATGATATTAAGGATCTGGTAGAAAACTGGATTATGGGAAATGGGCTTCACACATAGCTACATTCTTGGGATATGGGCAAGAGACCCCACCCAACAAGAAGAGTTGCCAGTCTTTCTTACGGACTAGCCCATTGGGAGAGGTTTGTGCTGGGTACCTAGGAGCACTGGCCAATTAATTCAGCCTCCTTCCCCCCCCCCCAAAAAAATACCATAGTTGTCTATAAACCTTTACCACAAGAGTCATCTGTGGCCAAATCCTGTAAACCTATGGAGACAGGGCTCCACAAATACCAGAGGGGGTGAATACCAAGGAGACGTGAGTGGCTCTGTGGTCTAAAACACTGAGCCTCTTGGGCTTGCCAATTGGAAGGTCAGCAGTTCAAATCCCTGTGACGGGGTGGGCTCCCGTTGTTCTACCCCAGCTTCTGCCAACCTAGCAGTTCGAAAGCACGCCAGTGTGAGCAGATAAATAGGTACCACTGTGGCAGGAAGGTAAACGGCATTTCCGTGCACACTGGCTTCTGTCACAGTGTTCTGCTGTGCCAGAAGCGGTTTAGTCATGCTGGCCACATGACCCAGAAAGCTGTTTGTGGACAAACACTGGCTCCCTCGGCCTGAAAGTGAGATGAGCTCTGCAAACCCATAGTCACCTTTGACTGGACTTAACCATCCAGGGGTCCTTTACCGTTACCTTTTACCCAATGGTGAAGCTGCATGCTCTGGCACTGGGGGTGGAGAGCAGGTGGGGGCATGGCTGGCGCACATCCCGGGAGAGTGGTGTGCCACCTGCGGGGGCGTAGTGCCCGGCACGGTGGGGGGGTGCACGGCGCGTGTCTGGGATGCACCACAGTGGTACCCTCTTCCCCAATGGTGCTGGGGGCGGTGTGCTCCCCTGCCCACCCCCCCACCCCTGTTCCTCCACCAGTGCTTTTACCTACCAAGGAGCCTCATTTTCACGGCCAGAGGGATCCAGCCTATGAGAACCTGAGCTCCTGTTTGTCAACCCCTAACTAGATACCTCCAGCCAGGGTGCTGATGCAATAGGGACTTGTGTGAAAAAGGCAAAATCTGAACTGACTGAAAAAGCATTAAGCATCTTAACAGCAACCAGGTGGGTGGGGGAATGGGACAGCTTGACAGTGGTGGACATTTGACTTAACCTGAACTTTCTGTGTTCCTGATCTAAGACAGAGAGGGCAGCAGTCTCTAGGGCTTGTGTGTTGTAACAAATGAAACCCTCTTAGAATAAATATGGACTTTGAGTGCCTTTTTTGGACAGATCTAAGGTCAGTAGCAGAAGGAACCCATAGTTCAAAGAACATTCAACATGTTCTCTCCCCCCCCCAGGCCTGACATAATCACACTCAATATATTCTCTTCCCTCCCCGTTTACAGTAACATCTGTCTCATCTCTTGAGCTGTTCATTCAGGGAATGCTGTGTAGACAGAAGATGAACATAATGGGTACTGTTAATGTACATCTGCAGGAAATTAGGGGATTCTTAACAGCTACAGTGCAGTTCAGTCTTGCTTGTTTACAGGGGGCCTCCCTGAATGTTAACACTCACAGATACACTGCTGTCAACCTTTCTTTATAAACATCTGCAGCCCTATCCAGTCAGATCTAATTGTGTGTGTCTTGATGGGCTTTGTGTGTGCATCGTATTGCCCCCTGGGAAGTGTACTTTTGTTTCACTTGACCTGCACCCAACCACCCAGGGTGGAGAACTACTTTGAATTTCAACCAAACAAACAAAAAAAACACACCTGGAAACTCGAGTGGGTTTTAAATATGGATGGGGAAGTTACAGCAATGTAAACTCTTTCAAGGAATCATTGACCCAAACAGAAAACAAAAGGTCTAATCATGCAGGTTACAGCAATCAATATGTGTTTCCATTTAAAATAATGGAAACTACCAAGTGACTGTCTATATAGTTCCCGTAGCTCCACAGTTATCAATAAGAATGTCATTGAGAGCAAGCTGGTGTTGGGATATCTGGTCTAATGAGGGCTGATCATGCACATTCACAATCTCCTTTAACATTGTGAGCCAAAGAACTTCTGGGGCAAATACATTCAGTTTCTAATACTGTACATGCATGTGTTACAAGATGTCCACATACGCACACTGAACCAGGTCATGGAGTCTTGGAAGAATCACTGTAGATCAGCGGTTCTCAAGCTGTGGGTCCCCAGATGTTGTTGGACTACAACTCCTATCATCTCTGAGCTCTGGCCTTGCTAGCTAGGGGTGATGAGAGTTGTAGTCCAGCAACATCTGGGGACCCACAGCTTGAGAAAGGCTGCTGTAGATCAAAGGGAGAATGTCAGATGAGCAAAAGGTTCTGAAGAGAACGGTGCAGCGCAGCCCTCAAAAGGGGAGGATGGAAGACATTAAATGCATGTCTTTGCAAAGCTGTTCCTGGAAAATGCCTTCCATTGTCCAGTCTCTAGTCAGATGTTTGTGTTTGGTCTGGGAGCAGGAGTCAGGCAGGTGGATGGAAGGGCACACCCTGCCCTATAATGGCAGGAAGCGGTATCCCAAGGAGGAAGTGGTTGTTTGTTGATGGACCAGGGACAAGTTAGAAAGGGCAGTCTATATATATGAAGCCCCTTATCTCTCAGGCTGCATATTGCTTTAAGAGACTGGTAGGTGGGTGGGGAGGACTGATGTTTGTGGTTCCACATTTAAACAAGCATATTCAGGGTTGGGTGGGGGAATAATGAATGTATCCAACAGCTGACAGCAGGAAAGAAATTATTTTGCTCTTGCACATCAAGACATGTGGCCTGTTAGCTTCACTGTATCTTCAAGATGATGACTCCACTTCTTCTGTGGAGGAGGAAAGAAAATGAACAATACTTGAGAGCTGCTCTTAGTCTTTGAAAATTGGTGAATGGAACCAGGAGACACGGACATTATGGAAGGCAGGCACACACGCCAATTGCAGGCACTTACTCAAAGCATTAAAATAAATGTCCCTTGAGTTTCTTAAATTTTAGGGGAACTTGTTTGAACCTCTTGTCAGACCTCACAGGGTGTAGGGCCTGTTTGGTAAATATTGTGCTAACAAGTTAATTTGTATTATTTCATGGTCAGAATAAATGCCTTTCTAGCGGAGGCCACGGAACGGGGAAAATTTCTAAATATCCCCATGATTGTTTTCTTTACAGGAAGGAAAGTTATTAATTCCAATCTCCTGACCAAAATCGGCTCTAAATATAGGTTATAACCTGGTTCAGGATGTTGCCTGGAGAAAAAAAGAGTTCAGGAAAGCCACAAGTATGAGCTCCATTAGCCAGTGGCTAATTTATAGATGGTTTTAACCCTAATCCTCCAACAAGGGGCCTCCAAGCGCCAACATCCAGTGTAAGGGAGCCTATCTATATGGTGTGTGAGTTGATGGCTTGCACACTGGAGAGTAGAGAACCAGTCAAGGTTTGGGGCTATGAGTAACCAAACTCCTTCCTCAGTTTCTCAGTCAGAAAAAGAGTTACACAGAACCAGTTCCCATGGTCCTTTTAAGGCAGGGATTGGGGAACCTGTGGCCCTTCCAGTGTTAATGGACTACCATGCCTCCCACTATCCTTGGCTGTTGGATGGGTACAGGTTCCCCAGCCCTGTTTTAAGGCATGTTTGAACATACCATGGAATTCTGCACTATACATTTGAAGCAGTATCATACCACTTTCAACAGTCATGGCTTTTCCTCCAGAATACTGGGCATTATAGTTTGTTATAAATTGGGCCCCATGGGCCGCTCCTAAGGGGCTCCTCACACCAGGGCAATCTAGATGGATTTTATTTATATCTATAAGATTTTGCAGAATTTGGCTGTGAACTGGGGCCCTACAAAACAACAACAACAAAAACCAAACCCTCAAGTTTGGCCCCACTTCTTCAAATTGGGCTCTACTGGCTAGCTCTGAGTCTCATAGTTGCTGGGCCTGAGTTGCCCTGCCCTTGCATTAAGTCTTGGATCAACAAGTTTTGGGAGATAGGAGACTGCCTCACTGGGGAGATGGCAGGCTGGTGAGGCCCGCCAGATTTAGAGGCCTGAGTTGCCCTGCCCTCGCATGAAGTCTTGGGTTTGCAATTTTGGGAGAGGGGAGGTTGCCTGCCGGGGAGCGGGCAGGCTGGTGAGGCCCCCTAGAATTAGAGGCCCAAGTTGCCCTGCCCTCGCATGAAGTCTTGGGTTTGCAATTTTGGGAGAGGGGAGGTTGCCTGCTGGGGAGCGGGCAGGCTGGTGAGGCCCCCTAGAATTAGAGGCCCTAGGCTTCAGTCTACTTAGCCTATACATAAATCCAGCACTGGTCACAAGTGAGTGGTGTCAGCATTTAGCCCTCCCCAGATCTTGAATCTGAAGGAGGTAGAGCAAAGGGAACAGGACCATCCAGTAGAACTCCACAGTGACAATTACTCTGAAGACCCAACTGTATATAGATGTCTCTACTCTGGGACTGGATGCTACCTGAGTTCCTGGTTGGCTTTCAGAGCCCTTCTCATCTTCCCCACAACTACAGGAGCAGAGGCAACAGCAAGCCAGTCAGGAGATGCAGAACCACCATGAAATTGACCAGCAGGCTACTTGGGAGGAGAAGGTTTGAATATTATACTAAACTTACTCCATTGTATAATCTTTCCTCTCCTGGGCAGATGCCTCTATAAAGGTTGGTTTATACAGTTGACTTAACATAAACACTTATGCCGTACATCACATTCCTCAGCCTCTATGCAACCTCTGTGAGGAATTCTTATGTTATCCTCGCTTATTGCAAATTCCCAGCATTTTCTGAGCTCCTCCAATTCCCACTGGAGGAAAGGGGAACATTTCCATGTGCACAGGGAATGAAGATTTAGTAAAGCAATGCAACAATGAAAAGCGTTGAGAAATGAAAAGCCTGATAAGCATGTGACTTGTTCTTCTTGTTCGCTGATCTCTTCCAGCTACACACACCAAGCTTGTGTCCAAGAAGAATAAAACTGTCTCCAGGGAAACACCTGTCAACAACAATCGGGGTGGCCAGGAGCTGGTCACACATTTTGAATGTTTAATGAGCCCTATGTAAACCTAACCAGGTGCCTGGTTCCACAGGTGAAACAGGGAGTTCTTCTCTCTCCTATAGCCTGAACAAGGCACGTCCACCTTTGAGACAGAAACCACATCCCAATAAATTCAGCATCCTGAAGGAGGCAACAGCCACTCTGCCTTCCTGATGGGGATTAGCCTGGGAGTCTGGGCTTGTAGTAATCTAGCTTCGGACATTACAACATCTGAGAGCCAACTCATCGCATCTCTTTCAATTTCATGCTTTGTTTTAATATTTGATATTGGTGTCATACTTTATTATTAGCATTGATGGCCTCTATTTTTTAAATATATATATATGTTTGCTGGTTGCCTTACTCACCTGTTGGAGAAAGGGAGACTTGAACTCTTCCCTTTTCCCTGCCCAGTTCTCTGTGTGTGTGGTAGTTGATGGATTGCTGTGCCTCTCACCATGAGGCTGACACCTTGCAGGATGATGCCTGCCTAATTTTAGTCAAGGGATTGTGTGATGGCAATAAGCAATGCCCCTTGCTGAAAGTCTTTTTGCTGAAGTTAACCCTTTGCATCACAAAGTACAGCTGAGAGCTGGCAATAGTTTTCCACAGGGCCATGGGATAGTGAGATGATAAGTGAATTCACAGAACTGTTACTTTTAGTTCTTCCTTCAGCAGTCTCCCAGGCCTGATATTCATATGTAATAGGTTTGTATAACTTCACAAAGTAGTTGCGAATTTTAAAAACACTGCAACTTTGATTATGGTTTGGCCCATTGGAAATGTGCTCATTCTAAAAGCTCTGAAAAAAGACATTTGTCTAGACCTGACCCTTAGATACAGAGTTCTGAGTTTATGTCAGAATTAGGCATCACATCAGACTGTCTTCTGGACTCCAGTGGGTGAGAATCTACAAATCTATGCAGTCTCCTTCCACTGTAGACCTTAAAAATATGTTTCAACTCTCTCCTCATTTCTTACAATGTTGCCGTTTATAAGATGTCTGGCCCAAAGCCAGGCAAATCTGGCTGAGTTTAGATTTCTCATTTTATGTTGCATGTTGGGATCCACTCTAGCAAAATTTGAGGTGGGCACGCAGAGCAAAGTTACATGAACCAAAAGTGAAACAAAGGTTTATATGACCCTTGGCAAAAAAAACTCCTGAGTCTGGGTTTCCCACCACTCTGTGTGTACTAACAAGGGGCTAATAATGCAGGCGTCTCTAAGATCCATCAAGTTTAAAAGCACATTTGGTGGTTTTAAAAAGAACTGGGGTTGGTCCTTGGCTCTTTCCAAGGTCTCTGTGTGCTGACTGGGCAGAGAATATGATCATCACAGCTGGAAGCACTGAGCCATTTGTTAGCTTGTTCTGCTGTTGATACAGAACTTCCAGAGAGATAAGGAAGAAAGCAATAAAACAGTTGGATCTACAAACCCTAAATAAATCGGTAAGCTGTCAGTATTGTTTCATCATGTTTGGGGATACACAAAACCAAGGGCAGTGCACTGGGGAGACTTTATTTCATGAACACCTCAGCTACACTTGGTGACTGTGGCACGCTCCAGGAAAGTCTAGGGATGTCTGGCTTTTAACAAATGTCTGAAATTTCAGTTAGGTAATGAAAGGCTTGCTCCATTATTTTCATAGCCAGCTTCTAAAACAGGCAAAGGTGTTCACATGCATGCACACACTAATTGTGTTTTTTTGTGTGTTTTTTAAAAAGTCATCGAAGATAGGGTATTATTGCCCATTATGTTTATAGAATAGAGACTAGCCAGAAATTATAATGAGCTCTTTGTATAATTATAAAAAATGGCACAAGTTAAAGATGACTGTAGAGTCCCCACAGATACTCGCCTGATGCCCTCCTTACATATCTTTAGTCACCAGACAAAAACATTCCTCTTCTCCCAGGCCTTTGACAACTTAAACAATCTATGTCCTTTTAAACTGTGGATGGGGTTATTGTTTATATTTGTTATTATGGTACAGGAAATTCCCCATTTACGCACGTTCAAGGCACACACAATGGCACACGTATTGCCATGAACCTGGAAGTGGCCCAAAAAGGGGCAAAAATGGCCCTAAAGAGCATGAAAATGGCAAAAATGATGCAAAATTAGCGTCTAGCTGTGCCATGAGCCTTTGCAAGTGCAAACCTAGGAGCCTTTGCACTGACCTTTGAGGCCTGTGGAGAATTGGGAGTTTGAGCATGGAGATTTGGAGGGAGTGATTGTGGTGTAGTTTGATAGATTTTTTTTTAGGGTTTCTCAAGGCTTTGCAGATGTTTAGAGGGTGTTTGCAGGCTTTTTCAATGCTGTTCCCAACATACATGATTTCACTTAAATGCATGGTACCTCAGAACATCACCCCTGTGTAAATGGGGAGTTGCCTGCATGCGTTTTTGTGTTTTTATATTGTAAACTGACCTGTGATCTTCAGATGAAGGGCGGTATAGAAATTTAATTTAATAACAGTAATAATAATAATGAAACATGTTTGTTTCAACCATAATTCCCTAAGAACCAGGGACTTGCACAGTCAGCAAAACAGGCCCTGCTTCCTGTCCATCGTACTGCATGGTTTCAGTAGACGCGCCCCTCCCCCCAGCAGTATCTCTGGAGATCCGACTCCTTACAAAGTTACTTTATTATAAGCTAGCCACAGCCGTGGTAGGGCCTTGAGGTAAAGCTGACATCAAAAAACATTCTGAGGGTAATTTATTGAGAGTTCATAGTCCCAGCGGGAGTAGTAAGAGTTGCCCTGTCTCCGAGAGCTTTCTCTAGCCTTTGAAAAGCTTCTCCCTTTATCAGGGAAACATCAGCTCTGAAGAGGGGACAACTTTGGTGCTGGCTGTTATCCAAGCACATGTGTGTAATCACTCAGGCTCCTGCTAGCCTAAGCAGACAGCAGAGTCAGTGATTTTCTTAACAAACCGACATGGCCGGTCCTACCATCAGGCAGACTGAGGAAACTGCCTTAGGTGGCAGATACTTGGAGGCAAGATCTTAGAATTCTGTGTGTCTCATGTGGCCTAGCCTGCACCCCCTAAACACCCTTCTGTTCTTGGGTGTGGTAGAAGATGCTTCCCCACCATTACCAGTGCTGAAGTAAGATTCAACTGCCCTATGGAGGCTCCAGGGATTTGGCAGGGGTGGGGGAGGCAGGAGAACTTGAGCAAGATACCTTCAATGGGTTCCCTTCACTCAGTGAGCCTAGCACCTCACTTCTATTGTTGGCAACTGTTCCCACTCCTCTGCCTCATTAACATTGCTACCACCTTCTTGCTTGCCAAAGCCAATGAGCAAGCAGGCAGTGGAAGCTCTTCCTCATTTGTAGCACCACTGTAGATGTTTCCTTGCTCAACCCCCTATTCCCAAACAAGAAGGTTGCAATAGGGATGAGGAGGAGCCGGTTCCAATGGGTCCCCACTTAGGATGTGGACCCTCAGCAGTTGCTCAAATATGTCAGCCCAAGACAATTGCCAGTTCAGTTGGTTTCTGTTACATGGAATGCAGCAGGTGGCTGTCACCTCAGGCAACAAAATGTCTTGGGCCAGCCCTGTAGAAAGATGCTTTAGAAATGAGATGTTGGGATCCTCACTAATTGCTCCTATCAATGGCTGCAATTGGTAAGGGCAGGTCCTGTCACACAGTAGTAGTCTGGCACCATCAGGCACTTACCTAGGAGGTAATACGTTTTGGCCTGTTAGATGAGTGTACACATGCTTCTCCTCTCCTTCTTGCACTTGAAGTGTGATGTGGCACTGTGGTTTCATGCATTGGCTTGTAGACAGGGAATTCTGATTTGCGACAACCACTTGCACTTTTCTTCCACTCTTCTCTTCTGTGCTGAATTAGCATGGCACCTTTGACTAAAAACAGGTTCATATGGAGGGCAGAAATGGAGCATCTCCACTGAATTGTCAAGGAGATGGCATATTTACGTTTCTACTTCCTTAACTGGTCCTTTCCCCATGCTTCACCCATTCTCAGCACAAAGAGAGACAGAAGTGGAAAGATCTGCCATATAAAAGAGAGAACTTATCCACCCCTCAGAATCAAAGAAATAACTACACAGGACTCCAGATATCTTAAGACAGTGGTTCCCAAAAGGGGTGGTGGCTACCTAGAGGGATGCCAAGAGGCAAAGGGTTGGCAGAAGGTTGCTGGAGGTGTAAATGACTTTGAAAAGCTGGTATCACTGGCCCAAGTTCTTGAGTTTTGTTGATGTAGGTGACGTGGTTTGTTTTATTAGTCTCTCACTTCACTGGAACATCTTTGATAACTATCCATCCTCCAGGCATGTAAACTGAACCTCATAACTTGCTCTAAGCTAACTTGATGCCAAGTTTATGTTTTATTTTATCTAGAACTCCACTTATCTCTCTCTCCCCCCACCACCACTTCCCTACTTATTAAAAGAATCTCTTCATCATTTTGGAGTCCTGGTTGTTTTAGATCACGACTGTTTATCTTCCACGGGCCCCCAGCATCACGCTCCAAAGTTTGGGATAACAAGGAAGCTGGGAAAGGATGGGCTGACTTCCAGCAGTGACTTGTGAGAGTCTTCTGGCAGTTTCCCCATTTCCAAGATAAGCATCTGAGCCATGTGGGTGTCTCTGCAGCCCACTAACTTTGAAGCATCTATAAGCTGGTTGTTGGCAGCACTACTTACAGGTTGGTGCCATGGGTAGGTCTTTGCCCCTCACAAGAAAGAGGTGCACTGAGGACAACATGGCACCCTGGCTCTGGTAAGCAGCATACTTGGCATTTCTCAGTGAGGGCTCATCCATATTTCTGCTTGTCCCATGCCTAGAAAGCAGGTGTCAGAGCAGTTTTCTGCAGTTTCCACTTGCCCAACTCTTTTCCCAGGGAAAGCCTGCTCTTTCACTCTAAATTGGAGCAAACCTCAATCTAGAGAAAACTTGAATTGCCATTTGCTCCAATTGAGTGCTAAAGAGCGGTTTTCCCCAGGGGAAGACAGTGAGAAAGGAGGAAGTGAGGATAAGCCTGAGAGAGGTCTTCGAAACTGGGGGTTAAGGATGGCTTTGGAAGTTATGGAGCAGCACCATAAGCCAAATGCAGAGTCATTTCCACATTTTGCCAGTGGCCCTCCTCCACAGCACCCACAGGAGAATTTAAGCATCTTCTCTCTCTCTCCCATAGTCAATTGCACATACTCTCACTGCAACAAAAATGGCATTTCATTGCAATTGCTATGATGAATTACACCATGTGAATGTGGAATTGTGAATGTGGAATTGTCAGATCCTCACTGCAAGGAGTTCTTACCCCACACTATCACAGTGGAGAGCCAAACAAGTTTGTCCTGCCACTCAAATCCTTCTCTGTGAATTGCGATGGCAGATATTCTTCTCCACAATCCCTAGCTGTATTATTCACTGGATAGTGAATTTGTCCATATGTGCAGCACAGTCCCATCTGTGTTATGATCTGACATTTTTATGCCTGTTGTTGTCTCCCTAAATTATTAATTGCTTTACCAAGAGAAATCTGTCGGAGGCCACCACTTTCTGGGTTTAGGAGAGTGCTGAAGAGCATATTTATTTTGCAAGGCATATGGTCATAATATGGCTCTTGGTGCTGACTGATGCTCTAATGTTTGTATACAGAGATCTTGCTTTTGCCCTCTGTTGCTGTTTGTTTCAATGCAGTTATGACTCCTTTGGAGTTCTGTGCTGTTTGTTTTATTTTTGGACTTTGTCTTCATTACTTGAACATAAGGTGCCTTGAGTATTTGTTTGAAAGGAAAGATATACATTTGCAACATATATAAAATAAATAAGTGAAATGTACAATCACATCTTGGCACTGTCCGCTTCTCATTGAGAAACCATGACAAGTCACCCCACAATTCCTTCAAGCAGGGGGTTCTTTGGGGAAATCTAAGAAATGGTTGTGGACACTACAAAATAGTGGAGATGCTGAGAACCTGCCCCCACTCCAGGGCACAACACCTATATAAACAAAACCTCCAAACAAATAAAACAGAAAAAAGGCAGGAACACCCCCTCCCTCCCCAAAATAGGCATCCCTGGGAGGAAAGGCGTGGGTCAGGGGTATCAGATGAAGTGTCTGAGGTAGCCATGGTGACCATAGCACTGCATTGAGGACACTGGTCTTAACAGAATCAAACTCTCTCTGTGGATATTATAGATAGGCTTGCACACTTCAATAAGACAATGTATTAAAGGCATTGAAGTCAAACCCACCTCCCCACCCGCCAGCTGTTGGCTGAGTTTTTGTGTTGTCATGAGACGCTATGAGGGAGGCTGCACGTAGCGGAACGCCGACAAACAGCACAGGTTCTGTGAGAGAAATGAGAGGTCATTTTCGCTAGGTTAACCATAGCGCTTAGAGCAGGAGGGGCTGAGTGGGGAAGACAAACCAGCCACCACTGGGTAGAATAGACACAACACCTGGTGAAAGAAATAGAACATATTTTGGCTCCCAGGGCCAGTCCAGGATGTTTTTGCCACTAGAGGCAATACAGAAGATACTGCAGCCTGCCTCCCCCTCTGCTGTGCACCCATAGCTTGCCCATCACAACCCAGAGGCAGTGACCAGTGGTGGGTCCCGGTGGGCCCACATCAGAGGAGGAGGAAAGTGGCTGACAAGTGCAGGGTGTGCTTCACAGAGGTCGGATCTACTGCTGGAATGCAGCTGTCCAGAACCTGCCTCACCTAGCCAGCCCTATTAGCTCCATATATACAGTAGCTTGCACTGTCTCATATTTTGGACTTGCCATGGCATATTGGCCACCGCAGACATGGGGCATATCCGCATCAGCACTGGCTTCCTCAGAGAGAGTGCATGACACCCTTTGAGGGGCATTGGAATCCTGCGGCAATTTCTGCAGACAGTTTCCTACTTCCTGCCACACCAGTCAGTCAGAATGTCAAACCGTTTGGTACAGCGGGTGGCTGTAGGTCCCCAGCTAATTTACTTTCAACCGTCTGGCTTTCCTGGAAAGTAGGGTTTCTTTGGCTCATTAAGATTTAAACAAAAAAGCAAGCGCATAGCATCCAGCTCTGTGGAAACCAGAACTTTTTAAGAGTGCCTCAGTTCAAGAGCTCTTTCCGAGTGTGTTATTAATGTACATGTTTGAAAATGCAACACAGCTGTGCTTTTTTTCTAATTAGGGCCCTGTGTCTGTTGACTCTTTCTTATCCAAGGTGGCAGGAAACAGAGCGAGAGACATTGGCCTCAGTTTTGTGGGAGGCTAGCCTGGCCTGCCCACACTAACACTTCCCTGAGCTTGTTGGAGGAGAGGAGAGGTGAAAGGAAGAGGCCCCAAGGCAGAAAGTAACCTTTGAATCCACTGAGCATCCCACAGGAGGGCTGGTTGGAACATGCAGATGTTATGCTGGAGAAATCCAGTTGAGGGTTTGAGCTATAGAAGTGTTTTTAGTGGAAACATATGCAAGAAGCAAAAGGGGCTGATGCTGGAAAATGGAAATGTTTATGCAAAGCAAAGTGTCTTTTATAAAATCCGCTGTAAAATTCTACACTGCTGGGGCGAGCTTGCGGCTGCGCCTTTGGCTAGCTAACGTGCTTAGTTCCTGAAAAGAGTTACAGCCCAGTGCAGAAGGATGGTGGGGGCTGACTTGTGCTAATCGAGGTGACTGTTAATGGAGAAATATCTTTCATTCACCTATTAGAAGCAAATACATGTTTCAAAAAATCTGTTTATTTTGTGATTTTTTTTTGGAGGCATTTGTATGCTATAAACCTCCTCCCCTTCTCCCTTCATCTCTGCCCTCCTCCCTGCTCTCTACGGCTCACCATCACCACAAGGATATGTGGATTTTAAGGTTTCAACCATTTCCCAATGAAGATGTCATAGACAAAAATGAAATTGAATACAGTGTAATCATTTTTGCCAGCCAATTTTTGCCTGCTTTTGATGTGTGTGTGTGTGTGTGTGTGTGTGTGTGTGTGTGTGTTTCAGGTTTCTAAAAATAAATAAATACATTTATACATACAAACATTGGCCATCAACAAGCCTGCATTTTGAGATTCCAGTTCTTACTTTTTGCTTCATTTACTAGACATCTGGTTGTATGTTTGTATCTGATCTCTTTATAGGTTACATATTATTGCTACCATTTCATTCAATCTGCTGAACAGCTCTGTGTGATTTAAAAGCTTGTGTGCTATCAAAGTTGGTTCACCAAGAAAGGATTGATTCATGCTTGCCCTGAGCGCTATGATAGTTGTGGAAGGGTGGGGAACGAATGCATTTTATAATAATGAATGAATACATACATTAATAGTCTCTTATCCAATCTACAAAAACAATACTAAATTATTTGATTGATGATTGATTGGCTCTGAATTACTAGTTGCAATGGAGATTACAATACAAGGCTAGTTGAAATGAAGGCCCCTGTATTGTGTTTTCTGGAAAGGAGGCAATTTCAAGCCAATATTCAGTTATGCTGAGGGGAATATATTCAGATAGTTCAGTAGCTCAGCAAGAAATAAATTAGCTCCTGCTTTCCTGTATTCTGGCCAAAGAGTGCAACGCTTCTGGACAACTGATAAGCACTTCAGCATCTGGCACTTATTTTTTATGTTGTTATAGTTTTATTTTAATAAAACAATTAAATCATATAACTTTTAACAGATTTGATTTAGGTTTTTGTTGTTTTGCACTGACCCACAGTGCCCCCAAGTGTAACCCTAAGCCCCCATCACCACCTTAACACTGCTACTGACTTGGACCATCTGGATTTCTTTTGTTCCACTTGCTTCCTGTCCTGCTCCTTGTGATCTGTTTTCTAACACAAAACATGCTAGGACTACCAGTCTGTCCTGACAATCAAGGCCTGTGCATCTTAGCATACCTTTTCTTCGATGCTTTTGGTACAAACAAACCCAGCCCCCCTATGCTGCAGGGTGGCCACCAAAGAGTGTTGGGCTTCCCACCATCCACCACTGTGAGCCATGCTGGCTGGGGCTGGTGGGAGCTGGAGTGATGTGGAGGGCATTACATGGGCTAACCCTGTCCTAGTGTAAGCCCCATAGGGAACCTCTTAGGACACTTTGCTCCATGCAGTTAACACAGGCATAGGCAAACTCAGCCCTCCAGATGTTTTGGGACTACAATTCCTATCATCCCTGACCACTGGTCCTGTTAGCTAGGGATCATGGGAGTTGTAGTCCCAAAACATCTGGAGGGCCGAGTTTGCCTATGCCTGAGTTAACATCATGCACTGCAGGAGAGCAGGGGCCTACCCTCTGGCCATGATCCACACCAGAGGCAGGCGGTGCTGCATTATGTCTCAATGCCCCGCTCAAGTCTAGGGCTGGGTGATATATTGTCCAAAACCAGTCTGAAGTCCATATTGTGATATTGGTTTCATAATTCTTGGCCTGGCAATACATCATGTGCTATCATGTGCTACCAGCAATGTTTAGCAGGTGATATATCAACATGCTGAAAAGCAGATATTACCCAGCCCTGCTCAACAGAGGCAGAGCTAGCTGCTCTGGCACCTGGAGTGGCACACATGCTGTGCACCAGGAGGCATGGGGCTAGCCACCCGTGGGGGTGGGGTGAGCTTCCTGGGGGGCACTGCAGTGATGTCACCCCCCCCTCAGGGATGACACCTAGGGTGGGCTGCACCCACCACACACCCCTTCCTCTACCAGTGCTGCTCAAGTCACCCCACACACTGTTTGCACATTCAGGGGAAGGTCTGAAGGAGGGAGCCTGATCTATGCAGGAAAGCTCACTGAGTGATTTAGAATCCTGATTGTGATGGGTGGGGCCACTAAGGGGTGGGGCATCATGGGTGGAGTTAATTGCACGAAGCAGGAAGCCTCTTATCAAAGACTGTCACCTGCAATATAATACCAACAATAATGATGCTGGGGGGGGGGTAGAATTTGAAGGAGTGTCTCCACCCCCATCGTTCTGCCTGGACACTGAGGTCCAGCTCCGAGGGCCTTCTGGTGGTTCCCTCACTGCGAGAAGCCAATTTACAGGGAAGCAGGCAGAGGGCCTTCTCAGTAGTGGCACCCGCCCTGTTGAACACCCTCCCACCAGATGTCAAAGAGAACAACAACTACCAGACTTTTAGAAGACATCTGAAGGCAGTCCTGTTTAGGGAAGCTTTTAATGTTTGGTGCATTACTGTATTTTAATATTTTGTTGGAATAATAAATTGTTGTTGTTGTTGTTTGCCCAATCTAAGCCTCAATCCAGCTTGGTTCTGCGACTGTGGGTGCCTGGGGTCGTGGGTGCCATGCAGTGTGCATGGCCCTGGTGCTGAAATTTGTGGGTGCCTGGCCTCTTCATGGGGAATCTTGTGGGTGCTAGGGCACCCAGGGAGCCAGCAGCTGTGATCCTATGCAAGCAAACGAGGGAAGTAAGCCTCATCAAACTCAATGGGATTTACCACCAAAGGAGTGAGCTGTACAAATCTACAGTGCATGTGGGTTACCGAAAAGAGACAGCTGCCCTCCCACCTCCTCTACAGCCCTGGCTGGAGTGCAATCAGCTTTTGATGGATCATGTGGCAAAACCTATAGCAGAGTTACACTGAGTGCAATAATGAGACAAAGGTATTTGCTTTGTCTCCTGCAGCAGCTGCCTGGGTGGTTTCTGTTCTGCAGATGAAACTGAGCAGCTTGCTGGTTTTTATCCAGTGGTGAATTAATGTGAGGAAATGATGGTTTTTAATGCTCAGATGCAGCACAGTGAGATTTGCTGCTGTGCTGCTGCTACGCCGGAGACAGGAGAGGCTCTGCAGGGTGGTATAGAAAGGAGGCCGCTATCTGGTTCCCTGAAAAGTTGCCAATAACAGGGAGCTGTTTCTGAGACTGAACTACACCTGTGTCCAAACCAATTCCACAAGCTGAACAGAGCCAGTGTGGTGTTGTGGTTAGAGTGCTGGACTAAGACCTGGGAGACCAGGGTTTGAATCTCCACTCAGCCATGAAGCTCACTGGGTGACTTTCCAGCCAACCTACTAACTTTTAGCCAACCTACTTCACATGGTTGTTGTGAGGATAAAAATGGGGAGGAGCAGAACCCTGTAAGCCACCTTGAGCTCTTTGGAGGAAAGGCGGGATATAAATGTAAATGGGTAAAACTAGCAAAGGATGTGCAAGTTACTTTACTCCCATCTCCCTCAATGCATTCAGGTGTGTACTCTAGTCAGTCAGAGATTATAGAATAGTCCTTTGACCCTTTGGCTTCAGGACCTGACTTCAGATAAGATGCTTAGTCACTGGTAGGTTGATCTATATACCAAAAAGTTATCCTGATGAGTTATCAATTGCTTTAGTGCAGTGGTGGTCCAGTGAAGATAACGGATCCTACCATGTGGCAGAGCAGCTCTCTGCTGAATCTGAAGCCCTATTAACACACCATTACAATGCTGAAACAAAATTTTTAAAATTCCTTCCAGTAGCACCTTAGAGACTTTGTCTGGAAGGAATTTTTTTATTTTGTTTCGACTACGGCAGACCAACACGGCTACCTACCCATTACAATGCTGTGCACAAAATTTGCAAGGGGATTCTAATGACAGTGGATGCATGGGTAGCAGTGGGCAAATCAGCTCTCAAGTCTATTATTATTATTATTATTATTATTATTATTATTATTATTATTATTATTTATTGAATTTATGCACCTCCCTATACCCAGAAGTCTCATATCAGAGCAAGTGTCTCCCCAAGCACACATGTTTAAGAGGCCCAGCCATAGAAGTTTTATAATCTCTCAATAAAATCTCACTTAAGCAAAGTAAACCTTAGGAAAAGTCTCGCAGATTTGCCAGTCAAAGCCTTGTCTGGGACACTCTCTGTGTGCTGGGGCTGCACGTCTGGCTCGTCCCTGAACGTTAGCTTTGATTTCATCCCTGAATAACATAAATAAATAAAAACCCCGAAGCTCATTATTAATAATAGAGCAGTCCTGAAACAAGGAGCTGCACATCTCTGCTCTCTCAAAGTTCTTGCACTGCAGCAGCAGCAGGAGTTCAAAATGCTGTTGCTCCCATCTGTTTGTGTGCCAAGACCACAGAGGTAGGCCTCGAGCGAGAAGGAATGCTGCCTGGCAACGCTTTGAAGTTTGGCCTCAAATTTGGGTGACATTTTTTGTTTAGTTTAGTTTCTGTTTGCACTTTGGGGATGAAATAACCTTGATATGTTTTAAATGTATTCCCATACATTCAGCTCTTATGAGCAAAGCCCCACATAATAATAATAATAATAATAATAATAATAATAATAATAATAATTTATTTATACCCTGCCCATCTGGCTGGGTTTCCCCAGCCACTCTGAGCAGCTCTCAATCGAATATTAAAAACACACTATTATACCCCACCATTTTTCTCAAGGTGATGTACCTGGTTCTCCCCTTCCTCATTTAATCCCCACAAGAGCCCTGTGAGGTGGGTTAGGCACTTACTAGCCTAAGCTCGCCCAGTGTGCTTCATGGCCAAGTGGGGATTTGAACCCTGGTCTCTCTGGTTGGACACTCTGACCACTACACCACACTGCCTCTCTTATATTCCTGGGGTACCACATGGATACATTTAGGATGCAATCCTAAACTTGCTTGCTAGGGAGTAAGTCCTATTGAATACAACGGGGCTTACTTTTTAGTAAGCCTTCAAGGAATCATAGAATTGTAGCGTTAGAGGGGACCCCAAGGGTCATCTAGTGCAACCCCCTGCAATGCAAGAATCTCAACTAAAGCATCCATGACAGATGGCCATCTAACCTCTGCTTAAACCCCTCCAATGAAAGAGAGTCCACCACCTCCCGAGGGAGACCGATAAATAAATTGATTTTATTGATTTTCTTATATTTAGATCCCGCCATCATGGGGCCCAAAGTAGTGTACGTGTGGTCCCCCATCTGAGCACTGACCAAACCCAGAGGTATGGGTGGTCACTTCAATTACCTTGGTGGCAACTGGCGACCGTTTGGGCTGGTAGGGTGTAAGGCAGAGAAACCAATGGCAAGTGGAGTCAATGCCAATGGCAGGCAGAGCTGGCTAATTCTATGTTATGCCCCTTCCCTGCTGAGTTTCCCAAGGGGCAACAGCAAGGCTAGAGGAGGAAACTGGCAGGCAGCAGCAGCCCCTGCTGTGGTTCTAACTAACAAGGCAAGCAAGTAGGGGCTGGCTGAGGGCAGGTTCAGGTTGGTGGGGCGGTGCCACATTTGCCCTAATGGACTAGCCCATGGGTAGGCAAACTAAGGCCCAGGGACCGGATCCTGCCCAATCACCTTCTAAATCCGGCCTGCAGACGGTCCAGGAATCAGCATGTTTTTGCATTTGTATGTGTCCTTTTATTTAAAATGCATCTCTGGGTTATTTATGGGGCCTTCCTGATGTTTTTACATGAGTAGAATGTGTGCTTTTATTTAAAATGCATCTCTGGGTTATTTGTGGGGCATAGGAATTCGTTCATCCCACCCCCAAAATATAATCCGGCCCCCCACAAAGTCTGAGGGACAGTGGACCAGCCCCCTGCTGAAAAAGTTTGCTGACCCTTGGACTAGCCTCTCTGGGATTTCAATGTATCTCTTTCCCTTTCCCTAAACATGTGTAGGACCAGGACATTAAAATGGGTGGATTATTGGTTGCGCATTTAAAGGAGGAAGGAGCTTCTCCCCAACCCTGCATATGAAATTACGCTCCTTCTCCAAGGTATTGGAACTTTGGACAGGAATCAATAGCCCTGCTTTTGTAAAGGCTTAAAGCTTACAAACAGAATCAAAACACAATCAAATCATAGCAGTCATAGGAAACAACTATTATTATTTTTTAATGTCAAACTGATGGGCCAGCTCAAACTCGGTGGCTGCTGCTCCCATATTTTGGAACTCCTTCCCTAGAGAAGTTAGACTGGCCTCCCTTCTTATTGTTCTTCTGCTGGCAGGTTCCAACCTGCTTTGCTGAACTTCAGCTTTGCTGAACTAACTGCTTTGAATGAGGGGGCTAGTGCGGTGCTGTTTTTGTTGTGATTGTCTGCACATTTTCAATAGATCTTATATAGATTTAGTTTTAATTCTGATGTTCAATTGATTGTTTAATGATTGGTTCCCCCCCTCCCCGGCGCACATGTTTTTAGCTGTTATTTTATCTGTAAACTGCTTTGAGTCGCTGTTAGCGTAAAGACAGCGCATAAAACAACAACAACAGGCACTCACAATACACGCTTTCGGGGGCGTCCTTCTGCACACTTTTAGTACTTTGTCGGTATACACCGTGGCAGAACACAGCAAGATACAACAGGCGCTTTTAACTTGCCGATGTTCTAACCTCTGCCCCGCCCCCCGCTTTATATCCTCAGATCTCTATCATATCTGGAGGACGACACTGTTGGCATAGGTAACACACGATCTTTTCTTTCCCCATTTAAAATGGGCAGTAGGGATGGCCAACGGGGCGCGGCAGTTGTTCACAGAGCCTGGTTGCTGCGGGACGAGACGAGCCCCCATGCGCGGGTGACAAGAGCTGCAGGTTCAAGAAAAACCCTCCCTCCTTCCTTTCTCTCTTCCCTTTCCACCTTGCCCCCCTGCCCCGCCCCGCCCCGAAGGGGAATAGAGTTACTAGGCAGCTATTGAGTCCTTAGCGACGCCCGTCCCCGCTTCTCCCCCTCCTTTCCCTTCCACCCTCGTTTGGACCAATGGGAAGTGTTGGAAGGATGCGTGTCACAAAGGGCGAGGGCGGGATAGAAGCCTTGTGTGGGAGGGAAGAGCAGGAAGATGTTTCTCCCGGGCATTGGGGAGCAGCAGCCTGGGTATACTGGAGGCTCCCTCCCCTCCAGCCCGTCCTCTTCTCTTCCTCAGAGCTAACCTGCAGACAGGTGAGTAGCAGGTTTGGCAGCAGTAGGGCGAAGAAGAAGAAGAAGAAGTCTACTAAGGAGCCACCAGCTTCCCAGAACACACAAACTGCCTGGGCAGGACACTTTGCCCCACTGCTCCCTGGCTGTTGCACACTGAGCAAAGAAGTAGTCGGAAGATGCTTACTTCACTTTAGGTGCAGGGCCAGTTATCCTCCAAGGAAGGATGGCTTCCTTGGAGACAGGGGGATGCATCTGCCTGTGGGAAAGGAGGCAAAGGGATGGAGAAACTGGTCAGGAGAAGCAGTCAAAAGAATGTGTTCTTGAGCCACCCCCAAATTAATAATAATCCACTGCACAGACCACAAAAGAGCCACTTACTGTCAATAGGTGGTAAGGATGCTGTAAAAAGGGGAGGGCAGAGGTGTGGAAAGTTATGGGAGGGAAAATAGGATATATAGACATATGTAATATTAATTGGGAGCAGGGAGTGCTGGAAAACAGCTTTTCATTACCTTTATTGTCAAGTTTAGGTCATGAAGAAATGTAGAGGTGTGGGATTTAAGTAACAGAAGGAATATAATTTGTTTAGGTGGGAAGAGGATTTGCTGCCATGTGAACATCTTCACCACTTTCTCCATGTTATTCTGTTTCCAAGACCTAAATATGCACTGGATGTGACAATGAATAGATCTTAGTAGTGTGCCTGGAACAGAGTAGCAGAGTCCATTTTTTAAAGAAGAATCATGCCTCAGCAAAAGCACAATATAAGTGCAGACATTAATCCATTGCACAGTGGGTAGGATTGTGCTCTCATGCTTAGTAATAATAGTTGTAGTTGTAGCAGTATAGTTATTGTTATTTAGATGTCTTAAGCCCATTCTGTTCCCAAATACTGTAATAAAATAATGTAAAAAATAAAAGACAAACTTTATCAGTGTAAGAACACATCCTCAGTCCGTGCCCAGTGGAAGAAAAATGCATGTTGGAGAAAGAGAAGTAATATTAATGAACTAGATAAAGGTTAAAGGGCAGCAGATAACACAGAACAGGTACAACAGGAAAATTACAGTGGATGAAATGTATTGGAAGAGTCTCCAGTTTTCATCATTTCTGACCATTGGTCATGTTGGCTGAGGCTGATGCGTGTTGGAGTCCAGCAACAACTGAAGGGCCACAGGTTCCACATTCCCAGTTTAAAGGATGGAGTTAGCTTATTAGCAGGTGGTATGAGAGGGCTATTGCAGAGGGAACTGTGTGGTGGAAAGCCCTCAAGTAAACGTGAGAAAAATGCAAAGGGGCCACAACTGCACAATAAGTTTTGTGAAGCAGTAAGGAGCCAGCACAGAATGGAATGTGATAAGAGTTCTCATAAAGAACTCATCCACTATGAGTACGTTAGAACCATTTGTCCTCTATGGGCTTGGAAGACAACCAAGAAAAAGCTGATGAAGGAAATATTTAGGTTGAAAATGAAGGTGTTTTTAAATAACCATCACCCTGCCTGATGAACTTAGAGAGGCATTGCTATATCCACAATCCACTCTTGTAACCAAAGTGAAGGTTACCTCCGCTGAATGGATTATTCTGTGTTTGTTACTGGATTGTGTATAATGTACGCTGAAGTATTTACATTAGATAGCAATGCATATTAGATTTCCACTAGCATACAATTAGGTAAGTGAAAAGGACAATAGGCTGCAAGTCAGCTTGCGGTCACTTGAGCCAATAATCTCTCTGTGTGGTTACATTCTCCAAGGTGAGCTTTGAAGATAACTTCAGAAATGTTATTATGTTTTTTTCAAAAGACACTGTCAAAGAGCTCTCCTTGGGTGATCTCTCTTGCTAAGTATATTTGTTGCAAACCAGTGACTTCCATATAATTTCTCATATCTATCTATCTATCTATCTATCTATCTATCTATATATATATATATATATATTTGCTTTCGTAGATTTTCACGGGTATAGGTATGCAGGTTTTGGTGTCCTCGGGTGTCTTCCCGTGTAAAAGTTGGGGTGTCTAGGCGACGTTTCGACGAGGTCTCACTCGTCATCTTCAGGCTGGTGCTTTCGGCTTCTTGTTACTGGAACAGAGCAGGATCTCAGTGTTTGAGTTCCTATAAATACTGTTGAGGGGTGTGGTGTATAGCCTCCAATGTTCTGGGCCGAGAGGAAGTTCCCAGGCTAGTGTGCCTTTTCTTCTTTTGTTCCTTAGTTGCTTGAGGGATATCTTGAGTGATTTCTTGAGTGATATCCTGAGTACCACTTAGGTGGGTCATTAGGTGTGGATTAGTTGCTAAAGCCTTTGTGTCTTGACCTCTTGAACTTTGTGAAGAGTTTTTCTGAGAAGATGGCTGTAGTTGTGCTCTGGCTTGGCTTCGTGTATAGGGGCGAGCTGTGGTTTTGTGGCCTGTGCCAGCCAGATCTGTGTAGGGATTGCAGGGGGGTGCAGCATCCGGAGGTGCCATCATGGTTTGGCTACTGGATGGTGTCTGTAATTTATCTGTGGAGAGGGTCTGGGTTTGGGTCTGGTGTGGTTGATTGGTGATGGCGTTCTGTGTGCCTCTGGATCTGGTGTCAGTTTTTGTGGGGAGGGCTAATTTCCAGATGTCTGGCAAGCGGGATGTGTCGTCACGCTTGTTCATGTTGTGAGGGTGTTTCTCTATCTCGATGGCTTCCATGATTATTCTCTTGTGGTGATGTTCCATGTTAGAGAGCAATTTGGAATCTGCAAAATTAATTTCGTGTCCTGTTTCTTTCATGTGTTGGAAAAGAGAGGAAGTTTTTTCTTCTTTTTTGACGGCATTCTTGTGTTCTGCGATACGTGCATTTATTCGTCTGTTTGTTTGTCCAATGTACGTGGCTGGGCAGACTTTGCAGGGTATTTCATAGACCCCTTGGTTTTCCAACTGGATTTTATCCTTGGGGTTTCTGAGGATATTGGCTATCTTTTGGTTGGCGCAAAAGGCTGTTTTGATATTGTGTTTATGGAGGATTTTGCTAATTTTATCTGTAGTGCCCTTGATATAAGGAAGGAGGGCCATGCCATTGTTTTCTTCTGTGTCTTGGTTTTTGGGGGGTGTTTCTTTTTGGATTAGCTTCGTAACCCTGTTTTGCTGGTATCCATTGGCAATTAACACATTTGAGAGATTCTGTAACTCAGTTGTCAAGTGGTCTTTGTCAGCCAGGCGTTTGGTTCTGGAGATGAGAGTCTTGGCTACGGAGTTTATTTGTGCAGGGTGGTGGTGTGATTGTGCATGTAAGTAGCGGTTGGTGTGTGTTTTTTTCCGGTAGATAGTGTGTCCTAGGGAGCCATCAGGTTTTTTGTAGATTAGGACGTCAAGGAAGGGAAGTTGGTTGTTGGCTTCTATTTCCATAGTGAATTGTATTTTGGGGTGTAGGCTGTTGAGATGTGTGAGGAAGCTGTCCAGTTTTTCCTTCCCGTGTGGCCAAATTACAAAGGTGTCGTCAACATATCTGAGCCAAAGTTTGGGTTTGTGTTCTGACTTGTCTAAAGCATTGGTTTCAAAGTGTTCCATGTACAGGTTTGCGATGA
Source organism: Podarcis muralis (assembly GCF_964188315.1). Taxonomy (NCBI): domain Eukaryota; kingdom Metazoa; phylum Chordata; class Lepidosauria; order Squamata; family Lacertidae; genus Podarcis; species Podarcis muralis. The sequence continues at coordinate 40,147,623 of NC_135656.1, read as the reverse complement.
CCGGTGAGAGGGGTGATCCCATAGGTGCTCCTTCTATCTGTTTGTATCTTGTATCTCCGTAGCCAAGACTCTCATCTCCAGAACCAAACGCCTGGCTGACAAAGACCACTTGACAACTGAGTTACAGAATCTCTCAAATGTGTTAATTGCCAATGGATACCAGCAAAACAGGGTTACGAAGCTAATCCAAAAAGAAACACCCCCCAAAAACCAAGACACAGAAGAAAACAATGGCATGGCCCTCCTTCCTTATATCAAGGGCACTACAGATAAAATTAGCAAAATCCTCCATAAACACAATATCAAAACAGCCTTTTGCGCCAACCAAAAGATAGCCAATATCCTCAGAAACCCCAAGGATAAAATCCAGTTGGAAAACCAAGGGGTCTATGAAATACCCTGCAAAGTCTGCCCAGCCACGTACATTGGACAAACAAACAGACGAATAAATGCACGTATCGCAGAACACAAGAATGCCGTCAAAAAAGAAGAAAAAACTTCCTCTCTTTTCCAACACATGAAAGAAACAGGACACGAAATTAATTTTGCAGATTCCAAATTGCTCTCTAACATGGAACATCACCACAAGAGAATAATCATGGAAGCCATCGAGATAGAGAAACACCCTCACAACATGAACAAGCGTGACGACACATCCCGCTTGCCAGACATCTGGAAATTAGCCCTCCCCACAAAAACTGACACCAGATCCAGAGGCACACAGAACGCCATCACCAATCAACCACACCAGACCCAAACCCAGACCCTCTCCACAGATAAATTACAGACACCATCCAGTAGCCAAACCATGATGGCACCTCCGGATGCTGCACCCCCCTGCAATCCCTACACAGATCTGGCTGGCACAGGCCACAAAACCACAGCTCGCCCCTATACACGAAGCCAAGCCAGAGCACAACTACAGCCATCTTCTCAGAAAAACTCTTCACAAAGTTCAAGAGGTCAAGACACAAAGGCTTTAGCAACTAATCCACACCTAATGACCCACCTAAGTGGTACTCAGGATATCACTCAAGAAATCACTCAAGATATCCCTCAAGCAACTAAGGAACAAAAGAAGAAAAGGCACACTAGCCTGGGAACTTCCTCTCGGCCCAGAACATTGGAGGCTATACACCACACCCCTCAACAGTATTTATAGGAACTCAAACACTGAGATCCTGCTCTGTTCCAGTAACAAGAAGCCGAAAGCACCAGCCTGAAGATGACGAGTGAGACCTCGTCGAAACGTCGCCTAGACACCCCAACTTTTACACGGGAAGACACCCGAGGACACCAAAACCTGCATATATATATATATCTATATCTATATCTATATCTATATATATATATATATATCCCCACCTGGTCAAGATTACAGTTGGCTATGCTATGTTGACTTTCCTTTACTATGTCATCACCATCAGTCAGGGCCAACATTGCAGAGCTTGATTTATATTTGTGGTGTAAATATGATTTATATGTATATAAATAGTGGGTTTCCCCTGCTAGATATATAGGCAGACTACTCAAAAAGAGCCCCTGTATTGGGATTTGCTTGCAAACGTCTCACTTCTGGGATTGTGAAAACAACTGCACATGCACTTTGACACAATGGGCCAGTGCAACTGGCTGTTAACTGGAAGGTTGGTGGTTTGAGCTCACCCAGGGATGGCTGTGGGCTGGATTCCTTCATTGCAGGTGGTGGGACCAGATGACCCTCAGGATCCCTTCCAACTCTTCTCTTCTATTATGATTCTAGGACATGGATTGTGCAAAGTAGATGTGGGAGAGAGAATCCATTTTGTACCAATTAGCCCTTGGAATTAGCCCAAACTACAGCAAACTATGTGTGGACATCCTTAAGAACAAGGTCCATCTCCTTCAGCATTCTGAATTGAGAAGCAGCTCTGGCTCCAGTTGCTGCACCTCAGCATTCCAGGGTGGGAAATAAAGAAAATCCCACATGCCTGAAACTTCCCCATCTCCCCTTACTTATATTGCTGTCAGGATGCTGTCAGCAGCTCCCAGCTGGTTGCCCAGGAAAGTATAAAGACAAGGAAAAGTTTCTTACAGTCCTTTTTTATTTCAATCTTTACAGAGAGAGGCTATAGAACCCAGCCTCTTGGATAATGGTGTTGGCATGAGTGAATCCCCACCTACCACCTCTCCCATTTCCTCATTCGTCGTCATCCTCATCATTTCCTCTATGGGTGCTGCTAAGTGCCCTCTGTCTTTGAGCTCTCTGCTCTCCTACTTTTAAGGCTCTCCGGGTTCTGGAAGATGGAGGGTCTGGAATGCTTTCTAATGACAACGTGTCAGCCAGGTGTTGCTCTGGCTCTCCCATGATTTCCCAACCTCCCCTCTCATCTGCCTCTGAGCTGCAACCTCCCTCAAGCCCCTGTTGTAAGTCTATAATGTCTTCCTCTTCCTCCCCCCTGAAAGGGTCAGGATGGGGAGGTGGTCTCCACCATTCCTTCTCTGCCTAGTCCCTGACAACTGCACTCTCTTATCCCACCCCATTGCCCACAATTCCCTCATCTGCAATACTTACGCTTTGTCATTGCTGCATCTATTGTCATTGCCATTGATGCAGTGAGATAACTAGGTAAGAAAGTGACTCATTCAATAACACCTTGTGAACTTCATAGCTGAACGGGGATTTGAATCTGGGTTTCCCACAAACAAGTCTAATAACATGCTACAGTGGGGTCTGTAAGATGGCAGGTGTAAACCCCACTAATGAGACTAGTAGAATAGGCTTGTTAATTCAGTGTCCAAAAGCAAAAGAGGTGCGCTCTCTCTCTCTCTCTCTCTCTCTCTCTCTCTCTCTCTCTCCAGATTAACCCATTGTTTTTCTATGAATTTGCATTAAAATTGGGTTCATCATGGGACTGACCACCTTGTTGCCATGAGAGCTGCAATGGAACTGGACCAGAGGTGTGTTTGTCCTCTTTGGAGAAGTTGTTTGTATGAAATGTACCACTTTCTGTTATACGAAGCAAAATGCTGCTAGAGTTGGGTGCATAGTGGTAAGAAAAGCAATATATGGGGGTCATGGTTGCTTAGACACTCATAGACAGGAACCCTCTCTAGACTACCTGCACAAGTGTTCATTAAATGTGTTTTATTTTTATAGCTCTTCTTTGATATAGGAAACTTGATTGGATAGACATTTTCAATCATGGAGCTTGTAGGCTCTACCTTGACGGCAACATATGCCCATCCAAGACCAACGCCCTCAAATTTTCTGCCGGCCATCAGCACCATGGCATCGAGCTATAAGAACAGATTCCCTCACTATGCCCTGACCCACAGCTTGAGCCTTCCTTGGAGACCTAGTGCCTATTACAAAGTCGCTGCTATCACTCCAACTTTGGCCCCCTTCTCCAAGAGTTCTCAAGGGCTCACGCCATGCAACATGCTCCCCTATGTTTCCAACAGAACAGCACTCTTCACTAGGTACACTCCCGAAGACTGGTATAGAGCTAACCTAACAAATTTCAAGGAATCAGAGGCATCACGCCACAATGCCGAGAGGTTGAGGGTGGACACTTCCCGGATGATTCAAGACAAGGACCAGCAGATAAGGAAAACCCAAACGGAATCAACAAGAAATCTAGGAGAACGAGTCAATGACATCATATTTTGGAAATCAGAGCTCAACCACGAGATTGATGGAATGATTGGGGAGACAAATGCTCTTTCAGATATGAAGAAACGACTTGAAAGAGCCATATTAGAAACAGAAGGGCAACTCCAGGTAAACAGGCAGATGGTGATGATTATTATATTAATACCCCACCCATCTGGCTGGGTTGCAGTAATGCGCAGGTGGTGCTGTGGGTTAAACCACAGAGCCTAGGGCTTGCCAATCAGAAGGTTGGCGGTTCAAATCCCCGCAACAGGGTGAGCTCCCATTGCTCAGTCCCTGCTCCTGCCAACCTAGCAGTTTGAAAGCACGTCAAAGTGCAAGTAGATAAATAGGTACCGCTCCGGCAGGAAGGTAAATGGCGTTTCCGTGCGCTGCTCTGGTTCACCAGAAGTGGCTTAGTCATGCTAGCCACATGACCTGGAAGCTGTATGCCTGCTCCCTCGGCCAGTAAAGCGAGATGAGCGCCGTAACCCCAGAGTCGTCCGTGACTGAACCTAATGGTCAGGGGTCCCTTTACCTTTACCTTCAGACTACTAGGGGCCATGCAAACACAGCCATGCAAAACTCTGCTTAGGGTTCACCTGAACCCATTTGAGGTTATTAGGCAACGATCCAAATCATCAATATATGCTCTCTCTTTTGGCAAATGAGCACACCAGAGCTGTGTTAGGCTTAAGAAGCCTGCCTTTCAAACACTGGTACTCCTACTGCATCTATGGCTGGGCTTCGCGGCTGAAGTTCAAGCCGTGCATTTCATAGACATCTGAAGGCAGCCCTGTTTCTGGAAGCTTTTAATGTTTTATGTATTTTCCTTTATATTTTGTTGGAAGCCGTCCAGAGAGGCTGGGGCAACCTAGCCAGATGGGCAAGGTGTTCTTGTAACAGTGATAAGTTACTGTTCTTGTTTTATTCCATAATATACTACTTTATACCACTTTACATGCTAAAAACAGAGAAAGATAACTTTCACCATTTTCCCCTGTAATGTCAAACAGGTAGCCCAGGAATGTCTGCTTCACCGAGAGAAGAGGATGGGCATTGACCTTGTTCATGATGATGTGGAAAAACAACTAATGACAGTGAGTTGCCCGTTTAGTACATAACATGAAATTTGTAGTTTTTAACTGTGGGCTAGTGGTATGTTGTATAGTAAGTAGCTTTGAACATATATGCAAGTGTTTGTTTATAGCAGGGTTGGGAAGCCTTTGTTCTGTGAGATGCCGTTGGACCTCCAATTCCCATCAGCTCCGGCCACCATGGCTAGTGGTCACATATGATGAGAGTTGTGGTCCAGCAGCATCTCTAGAGAACTGCAGGTTCCCCACTCCGAGTTTGTACCCTGACCTTTAAAACAGGGGAGGTCTCGGAGTCTTAAATGTGGTCTGCACAAGGCCAGATTTAGGTTTGATGAGGCCCTAAGCTACTGAAGGTAATGGGGCCCTTTATATGTCCAGCTGTCCTTTGTCAACAACTAATTGTCAGTGTTTTTTGTTGTTGAATATATGCTATATGGTAATTTATGGACCTAATAGGTATATAAAGCCATTTTATTTGTTTTTTATCTTATATTTTGGAAATGCACATCCAGTTTTTTTCTTTAATTTTTTTGGTGCCCCCAAGAGAGTGGGGCCCTAAGCTATAGCTTGTTTAGCTTATACGTAAATCTGGCACTGGGTCTGAACGGTGCTGTCCTTGTCATCTCTTTCTCCAGCTGTTAACAATACAGAGAGGAGGAGCATTTCAGTGTACTTCACTTAAATGCTTGTCTTCAGGGTCAAGAGCAGGTACAGAATAAAAAAAGTCAGGAATATCCACATCAAGCCTTTGCTGGCTACGCAGAGGTAACTTCAAACTGATACACATTAACCTCAGCCATTGAAAGTTGAGGAGTGGAGGCATATGAGAAATAAGCATGGAAATAAGTGTAGCATCCTATTACAAGGGATAAATGCCCAGCGAGTATATTGCTATAGTGCTGCATGTTGAAATATATTTTTAGTAGAGAGGCAACTAGTATGGAAATGGAGGATAGCAAAGTACTGACTAGGCAGTCCACCATCCGAATCAGTTCAGCAGCAGCCTGTCTGTGATTTATTTTTGTTCTTCCAGTAGTTCCTGGACAGTATTTAGGAACCTCGCTGGAGCCCAATCAGGCAGGAAGAACAATTTTGTATTTATCAGTGCTAGCCTGGATGTGCCTCCCAGCCTTGCTTTCCATGGTACATCCTGCCTCTTAGTCTTCCTGTATTTGCACTGCCTTCTCTCCAGTGTTTACTTCTTCATCCACCACCACTAGTGTTCCTTGCCACATGAACTGTCTGCTTATCTTTCATTTTCTTCCTGTGACATCTTTTCCCTGTGATCTCTGATAAAGATTTGTCCTATAATTACTGATTCCCCTCAAACATATGGTACATGCATACAGTGCTAGTCCTGCTGGAGAACATTGAGCTCAGATTCTGGATCAGGAACTTCTCAATGTAGCTCAGTTCTGGCCCACCCTTGCTGACTATTGAGGTGCTTCAGGTCTTCTGCATGGTGTTTCCTTCATCACAACATTTCCCGGCAAGAAAGGTAATTGGGCAATGCAGAGTCCCTTCTCACAATGTTATTTTAAAATCCTGTGTCACCTCCCATGATCATCGATGGAAGATTTCACACTGACGTCAATAACAGCAGCACCAGCCCATTTCCAAGCCATCAATGTTCCTGCCACTCTGTCCAGAGCACAAATTTTGTTCCCTTAGAAATAGCACCGGCCAAGCCCTACTGTCATTTGTTCCAAGGTGCTTATTAGCTCATGAAAGCAAGCAACCTACAGCACAGCTGGACGCCACAAGCTATCTGGAGGATGCTGTCATCCAAAGGAAATAAGGAGTTTCCAATAGGGAGCGCCACATGGAAAAATCCAGTCCTTGGGAGCTGCCTGTTTCTTCATTTGCCAGAGCCAAGGCATGTGGGTATCAGGAGAGCTTCAGACATTAAATGTGTTTCTGGAAACCAAAGTCAAGCAAAATTGACTCTGGTTTGCTGAGAATGTATCACAGACAATTAGACAAATCCATAGACAATAAGGCTACCAAAGGCTACTAACCATGATGATGGTTCTACTCCCAATGTTGCAAGCAGTATGCTTCTAAATACCAGATGCTAGAAACCACAGAAGGGGAGAGTACTGCTGCACTCAGGTCCTGGTTGCAGGTTTCCTGGGAGCATCTGGTTGACTGCTGTAAAAATAGGATGCTGGACTAGTTGGGCCAATAGCCTGATCCTACATAAGGACTGTTCTTATGTTCTTAAGTGGATAGTAAAGGAAGAAGCATGTGTGCAAGGTTCTCTACCCTGTACTAACCACCACTGCTCAGGACAGATCTATAGGCTAGTTTGCTCATTCACCTTTTGTAACAAACACTGGATTGGTTACAGTTTGGATTTCTTTGCACAGTCAAGAAATTGGCTATGCCCACTGTATTGAAAATGAGAAGCAGAATCACTTTCATCACTCCTGTATTGGGGACCAAGCCTTCTGTATGAGCAAAAAGCAAATGGCCCATCTGTCTTGTCACATTAGCATTAAAATTACTAGCCTTAATTTATATGTTGAATTTCTGGCAAGCTTCTCAAAGCAACTTACAACATGTATGCTCAGAGATATAATATATCATGAAATGCAATTATTATACAATGTAAAGGGTGAAAAGAATTAAACATGGCAAGAGTTAAAATTAGAAAGCTCTAGTCAGTTATTATAAGGGACGCGGGTGGTACTGTGGTCTAAACCACTGAGCCTTAGGCTTGCTGATCAAAAGGTCAGCGGTTCGAATCCCAGCGACGGAGTGAGCTCCCATCTTGCCAACCTAGCAGTTCGAAAGCACGCCAAAAAGTGCAAGTAGATTAATAGGTACCACTCCGGCGGGAAGATAAACTGCATTTCTGTGTGCTGCTCTAGTTTCACCAGAAGCGGCTTAGTCATGCTGGCCACATGACCCGGAAAAACTGTGGAGCAGACAAACGCCGGCTCCCTTGGCCTGTAAAGCGAGATGAGCGCCGCAACCTCAGAGTTGTTCACAACTGGACTTAACTGTCAGGGGTACCTTTACCTTTACCTAGTCAGTTATTGCAAATATCAAGGGGGGAACGGCTCTCCAGTCCAAAAGAATACTTCTGATGACTCAAGTTATTCTGAGCATGCAGTGGTCTTAAGAAGACCTTGTATTACCAGTCTGCAAATTGAGACTTTTGCGGAAGGGAATTCCAAAATGTGAATCCCTGCAGTGCCCACCTACCAATCTGACCCAACAAATAGAAAGGAATTTCCGTTGGTCCTTTCCAAACAATCTTAAAAGGGAGGACCACTTACTCTTTTACTGGAACAGGGATAGCCAATGTGATGCCCTGCAGATGTTGCTGGATTCCAGCTCCCAGTAGCTCAGCCAGTATATCCAATGGTCAGTGATGATACAGTTTTGTATTCCAGCAACAACAGGAGGGCACAACATTGATTACTCCCATGCTAATAGAATGGCAAACTACTAACCATCTTGAATTGCATTTTTCTTCCGATGCTTGAGGAGGCCATAAAGGAGTGGATTTTAAAACTGTAATTCACATTATCCTTCATTAATCAAGGGAAATGTTGACAGGATTTTTTGCTATTGTAACTTGATCAGGAGGTTGACGTCATCCTATCATGCCAAGAGAGAATGAGAAGATACCTGGGTAAGACAGCGGCCCAACTTGCGTAAGGAAAATTTTAATCTCCACCTTTCTCAAAAGATCTTTAAAAACAAATTTTGATGCAAGCACCTCATCCGTTTTCCCTGTAGTGCAACTTGAGGGGGAGAAAAGTCTCCAATATGCTTCTTGGCCTTTTCATTCAACAAGACCAGAAAGAAACCAAATGTCTGGGAGAGTTACAAAATTGCCTTCTAAACATACATACTAAAAGGCATATGTGCAAGAGTAAAGAGGACCCTGGAAGTTAGCTCTTTAGCTAGGGGGATAATGGAAATTCCCTATGGGAGAACAGCTTGCCAAATCCAGTGTGCATGCCACCTTATAGGAACAGGGAACTAAAAGAATGTGAAACTATGGTTTACAAAGCTGGCTTGGTTCCATTAACCATAGTGAAGATTAACCACAGTTTTAGGGTTCAGACATAACACTTAACTGTTTAATGGAAGCAGAAGCTTTTCATCTCTTCCATGTAGCCGTGCCAGAGGGGAAGGGGGGATGCACAAACCCAGGGCTCACGGGCTTGTACTCATCACACTAAGCTTAGTTTTGCATGATATCTGAATCCAACCAATCAGAAGGGATAGATATAGCAGAGAGAAAGGCAAGGGAAATCAGGACAATAAATAATCTCCAGCAGCCCAAAGAGCTACCCCGATAGCAGTGCACAGATTTGATCCAGATGTCTCTCCACATATACTGAACTTGTTAAGTTTTACAAGAGACATCTGCCACTCGTTGCTAAAGTGAACTGTTTTTCAACATTCCCAGTTATGGTTACTGTTGAAAAAAGTGAAGTGCAAAAATACAGATTTTTTAAAAAAATATTCATATCCTGCTCCTAGGTGGGACTCCCAGTGGTCTCCCATCCAGATTACTGAAGCTTGTTTTAGTTCAATATAAAGCAGCTGATGTTCTCCTTCATCAGGCCCACATTTTAAAAAATGATATAGATACCATAAAATTAGTCAACAAGTTTTAACTATCTATCCTACAAAGTACAACATTTTCTAATTAAAAAAATCACGTTCTGGAGTGTTGGATTAGTGGTTTTCACAACAAACACATATTATGCAGACACCACACACACTTATGCTGAAAAGCTGATTAGGCCAGGGTTGCTAGATGTGTGTACACAGTGGGTACATGTGTGTATGCACATCACATGTGTGCTTGTACTTGCTGCAGCATTTGCAATTTCATCTGTGCCAAATATCCACCTGCATACAACTTTGGTATGGAATTGGCACTTTGGTGGAATTGAAATGTTTGGCTATATGATGGTGTAAAACAGGGGAGAGGGGAGCCTCGGGTCCATGAGGGTGAATGCAGACCTCCAAGCCTTTCTATATTGCCTTCTGGAGTCCCCCCAGTCCCCCCACCACTCCTCAGCCGCCCACCCCTACTGACCGACTTTTGCACCCACCTGGAGCACTTCTTCCCGGCTTGTATGTATCCTTGCTCTCTGATAATGCTTCCCTGTATGGAGGACAGATAAGGCCGAGTGTAAAGATACCAGCCTACTGCACAAAGCTAACATTTACACTCATTGCTCTGTCAACCTTTGGCCCCACCCACCCATGGGCATGTGGCCCCCAGAAGGGAAAGTGGTCCTCAGTCTCAAGAAAGTTCCACACCCTTGCCATAAAGCCACTTCAAAGAGAACAATGTGCTTCTTTGGCTCAGCCCTAGTAATAATGTACGGAATCGTCTTAAGTTCTTCTGCCTGAATGCTCAGTGTCTGACCAGACACTGCATGAGATGTTAACTTCTTTACAGAAGATTTACTGTCTATAGAGAAACCATATCTATGTTCCAAGTGCAAAATGTGCTGTCTCTACAGGAGATGAATGCATGGTGTAAGGCCAGGATTATAACCTCTGGCTTGTGCCCTATTACACAAGTTGATGATGTATGCAGTCAGATCTGCCAATACAATACTGGAGTTGTTTATCATAGGAATGCCATAAACATGAAGTAAGGATTTAAAACTGAACATCATACCATTGTCATGAAGGGGGAAAAATAGAAGGTTGAGAAGGTGGTCTCGGGGTGTGTGTGTGGCTATTTATTTTATAACTACTCAGGTTCTTTTCCCTTGAGCATCTTTTGACCCATTTTATTACAGAGCCAATAGGGCAGCCCAGCATGAACTGGAGAAAGACCTGAGTGACAAGCAAGCAGCTCAACGAATCGATGACAAGTGCCACCATCTCAGGAACACATCTGATGGCATTTCCTTTTATCGAGGCGTCGAGCGAGTCGATGCCACGTAAGTATCGCCTGGAGCTTGGTGTACAAGCACCAGATCTAGCTGTAGAAGGCATGTCAACAGAAACAAGTATTGTGCTACAGCTGACACTGGGCGATGTCAGGTTTCCTCTGATACCTCATCCATGAAGACCATCGCCTGATACAGATGATAACACATGTGTGTTTGAGCCCCAAACTGGTTTGGGAGCATAGAACTGTAGAGTTGGAAGGGACCCTGAGGATCATCTGGTTCAACCCAGGAATATGCAGCTGTCCCTTACAGGGATCGAACCTGCAACCTTGGTGTTATCAGCAACCATGCTCTAACCATCTGAGCTGTCCTAAGCAATCCATCTGTTATTCACTCTGTTTCCAAAGATCAGGCTGTAAGTGCTGTTGCGTATGGCACAATCCATGCACAAGGGGAGAGGTATCAGTAGGCTTGGGATAGCCCCAGGTTTGCAGAAGGGTGGGGTGGAATCTAAGGTGAGAGGTGAAGAAAACCTCAAGCAGCCCAATAAAAACTGAGCCTGCTCAGTAGCCACAGAATGCTGGCTGGCTGTTGCGGGTGTGGAGGCAAAATGTGGGTGGGAGGGGAAATGGAATGGAGACACAAATGCAACGTTAGTGTTTCTGGCTTCTGCTTCTTCTTCTTCTTCATTTAAACCCCTTTCCCTCCCTATTTCCCATCCCGAATTCCACAAGTAATCTAAAAAGATGCTCCAGAATTAGCATCCAGAAAATCTACTTAAAAGCAGTTACAGTGCACTTGTTTAAAAAACAAAACAAAAGTCCAACTAGTACTCGTGGAAATGTTAAAGCGTGCAATATATTGCAAATGTATCTGGTATTCCTTCTGTATCCTCCAGGCTTTATTATTTCAGGAAGTCCCATGCAAACGATGTGTACAAACTCTTTTGTTTGTCTCTTTTTGTGCTTTCCCAGGATTTCTGTGCCAGAATCCTGGGCCAAGTTTACTGATGATAACATTATGCGCTCCCAGAGCGAGCGGGCTGCCTCCGGCAAACTCCGGGATGATATTGAAACACTGCTCGTGACGACTGCCAATGAGATGTGGAACCAATTCAACAAAGTGAATGTCGCCTTTACCAACCGCATCTCTGAAACGGCTGATGCCAAAAACAAGATCCAGGCGCATCTGGCTAAGGTGGGATTCATTTCCAAACTTTCAGTTTGGGGTTAACTGCCTTCCCCTGCCTGCTTGCATGAATTGTCTGGAGCTAAGCCAATGTTGTGCCCCCCAGATGTGGCTGGACTACAGCTCGAGGCATCCAAAACTGTTGGCTAGGCTGGCTGGGGTTGGTGGGAGTCTGCACGTGATTGCAGGACTGCACGTGATTGGCTACTGTTGCTCTTCTTTGTGCCTGCTATCAGCTTGTGGCACACACCACAGCCTTCTCCAACCTCCTGCAGATCTGCTACAAATCCTTGATTCTATGTGCCCAGCATTGAAAGCATAATAAATTGCATAGGAATTGCATGATGCCTTCACAAGGCGTCCCCCACACCTGTGCAACAGTGTATACACACAGCAGCTAGGGCTGCAGTTCTGAAACCCTGAACAATAAGCTATCATTGTACTGAGCAATTTTGGGTGGGGAGTAAGAAGCCTAAATCCAACCTTTCCTCCACCAGCCCTCCAAAACATCAACATGATTCCTGCTTATTTTACAAGGCATGTTTCAAATGGATTTATGTTTTGTGTCCTATTTTATGGATTAAGGCAGCATTTGAGTGTGGCGTTGTCGTTAGAGTGTAGAATTGGGAAGATCTGGGTTAAAATCCGAACTCAGCCATGAAACTCAATGGGTGCTGTTTAGTCATTCCCTAGTTGTCAGACTAACCTATCTCACAGGGTTGTTCTGGGAATAAACTTGTTGTCTGGAGGGGGGGTGGATGTGTGCTGCTTGGTTAAATGTACACTTACCTGGGAGCAAGTCCCATTAAACTCAGTGGGGCTTAGACATCCACAGGATTGCATTTTTTATTACTTGAATTTCACTATAAAAAACATTTTCCAGAACAGAAAGGAGTACTGTCCAGTCTGTTGAGGAGGTCTGTAATCTTCTGGCTCTCTGTATTAGCAGGGGCATCCAAATGGTACATTCTTATAGTTAAGTTGTGGATCTTTCTCCCACAATAAATAGGGACGACCACCAACTTACATGGCTTTGGAAGGGACTCAGGCAAATTGAGGGAGGATAAGTCTATCAATGGCTGATAGTCATTATGTCTATGGTTTATCTCCACTGTTGGACGCAGTATCCCAGTTGCTGATTAACAACAGCAGGAGAGGACTCTTATGATGGTGTCTTGCTTGTGGGCTTCCCACATGCATGTTTTTGGCTACTGTAAGAACAGGATGCTGGACTAGATGGGCCATTGGCCTGATCCAGATGGACTCTGACAGCTACATGCTGAAAATATATTTAAAGGGAGACAGCAACACTTGGTGAAGGTCCTCCCTTTTTCCCCTGGGTGAGCAAAGTGAGATAATGAATTGATGTGGCTTTTCTACAGTAATTAGATTGTTTAATCTCAGAAACATAGAGCTGGAAAGAGTCCATAGAGAGTTCATGCCTTGAAGAGGAACTCCTCCCCCACAACATGGGGGTTGTGGGAGAGTAGAAGAAGAGGGGAAAAAAACATGTATTTTTAAGCCTCCAGTGTTGAAGATTCCATAGTCTCCAGGCAGCTTTTTCCATAGTAAATCTGTTATTGCAATTAAAAAGTTCTTCTTGAATGTTCAACATAAATCTTCTCTTTCATCCTTTCCTGAGAAGCACAATATTTGTTTTTTCTTGTTCCCCAGTCTTCTTTCTGGTCAGCTAAACATGCCATATTCTTTCACTCTGTCCTCAAAAGAACTCATCTCCAAGTTATGGGCATAGCCAGGATTTTTGTTAGTGGGTGCAGAACCTCAGATTTGTATTGAGGACAACAGATTGGGGCAGACTGTTCTATGCTGTATAATTCTTGAGATGAGTATCCTCATTATTCTTGGGGATCCACTGCTTTTAGAGAGTTATTCAAGGGGCTTTCAGATGGAAGACCATTGAGTCAATGAGTCACTGCACTAAGTCTGGGGAACTCTATTGAGTCAACACACCAGCTTCTGGATGGATTCAGGTTTTATTACAGAAGTGCAATAATAATAAAACATGCAGTGGGGGAAATCTCTACTAATGTACATTCTGTATTTAAGACAGGAAGACATTTGTTGTTGGGTTTTCAAACCCCTTATTCCTCCAACTTTCAGACTCTACAAGAAATCTTTGAGACAGAGATGACTATAGAAGCACTTCGTAAGGCCATCAAGGACAAAGGGTGTTCCTTGAAGGTTGCCCAAACACGTCTGGATGAGCGCTTGCGTAGACCCAACATAGAACTCTGCCGGGACTCTGCCCAATTACGGTAAGCAAAGGCAGCCATCTTGCTTCATTGTGGGGAAGGCAGGAATGTGATGCTGTTTGATGAGTCTCATAAATTGCTACAGCCTTCCATGCCCTTTGAAAATAGGAACATAGGAATCAGCCACATACTACAGTACAGGCAAATTGTTCATCTTACCCAGTATTGTATCTTCTGACAGACAGTGGCACTCCAAGAGATCTTTCCCATCACTTCATCCTTTTAACTGCAGGCACCAGAAACTAAACTTGTGGCATCCTGCATGCAGAACATGTGCTCTGCCACTGAGCTGCAGTCCCTCCCTTGAGTAACCAGCCCTACCAGCTCTCCTTTGATGTCTACAGTCTTTTATGCCTAGAGGCATCAAGGGTCCAGCGACACATTTGGATGAACCGCATTCATAAATCATCCGCAGATGAATTAGCTCCCTGGGCTTATGGTAATAGTGCAATGACCTTCCGCAAGGCCTTTGTACCTTCTCAGGAAACTTGTTGGAATACTTTCCTCCTTCCTCTGCTGGAAACAAAGCACTGAAACAAATTCTCCATCTGCTCTGGTGTGGTCTTGGGCCGTTATGACTGTCCCCTGCCATGCAATGTTGAAGGTGTCGTCAGTGCTCACCAATATCAACAGGAACTTCAATCACACATCTCTTTGCATGAGATGGGTCCTTTTGCTAAGAATTAAAATGCTAGATTGTCTTGTGTTTGTTTTCTGGAAACAACGAATCCTCTTGGACAGATGAAGGAGTATATTTACTCACATCATCTGTGAAAGCCAGCATATTTTCCTGCAGAAGTCCAGTTTGGTCCTGGGCCAAACAAGATGTAATGCACGTAATTCCATGCAGTGTTACCCCAACAACCCTTGCTTTAAACAGTAAATGCTGCTTCTGGGGAGAGACATGACTGGGACTGGATCAATGGTAGAGACTGAGAGGGGTGCTTAGGCTTTTCCAGACCAGTGATTTTGCAGCTTTTCTTTTTGTTATATGCACTTGTATGTCACCTCTAAATTAACCCTTATATCTCCACTTGCCATTAATTCAGCCAGCAAAGCCGACTAGTCCTCTGAACTTAATTGTCTATTTCAGGCATAGGCAAACTCGGCCCTCCAGATGTTTTGGAACTGCAACTCCCATGACCCCTAGCTAACAGGACCAGTAGTCAGGGATGATGGGAGTTGGAGTCCCAAAACATATGGAGGGCTGAGTTTGCCTATGCCTGGTCTACGTCATCACATTTTGTGTGTGTGTGTGCACAGACTAGGAAGATATTAATCGGACCCAAACTCTGCAATTGATGTAGGGAGACACATAGGGTTAGATCCTGTCTAAGGCTGCACATCCACCTTCTATCCCCTATTTTGATGGCTAAGTGATGGTAGTTAGGATGCAGTGCAGTTATCCCTCTACCAGCTAGATAAAAGCACAGCTCCAAATGGAACAACACTGCTGGAGCTGACGCAGCAAAAAGAGGGGGGGTGCCCCACCTTAACATTTCTGCACTTTCCTAACCCTTCCTAGAGTTGCTCTTCTAGTTGCAAATATTTATGTTAACTTCCTTAGTGGATTTAAGTGAGGCCTGTGAGCATCTAACTTATTCTGGATCTAACCCACAGCCAGAAGATGCAAGCGCATATTCAGGTTATCCTGACTTTCTGACTGGTTAGGTATTGTGAATGAATTCTAGATCAGCTGGTTCCATCTTATATAGCAGTAACAAAGAACGACTGTTTCTTCTTGCACATTTCCTCTGACCTCCTTGGACCGGCCACAGCTGGAGACAGGAAACAGGGCTAAATGGATTGTTCGTCTAAACCAACATTGGTATTCTAAGGTTCACTAACTGGAAACAAATGGGCCTCACCTTAGAGTGCCCCCTTGGCACACTGAGTACTTTTATTTACCTTTCATTTATTCACCACTCTTTAATTTGTGAATTCTGCTGGGTTTTGCCTACTCACATTAGTTGTCAGAGGAATGTGAACCCCATAAAAAACACACACTGACAAACCAGAATGCCAAAATGAGAACAGGAAACCACAGCTTTCCATTCTTTCTTTTTTTCCTCTTTCCCCCCTAAGTGGTACAGCCTGTCGCATGGACTTATTCCGTAATTCACTCTAAAGTTTTGTCTTGCTCATTTCATGGGGGAAAGGACTATTTACGACTTTGCTAAAAAGTACTGTGCTCGCTCCCTAATGGAAAGAGAGCCTGCTGAGCTCTATCCTGAGCAAGGAGATCACAACTATTTTATTTTGTATTGGATGCCACCAAGAAGCAGACGGAAGATTCACTAGCCAACCCCTCCAGGGATTGTTGAATTACAGCTCCCATCACCCCTGACCACTGGCCATGCTGATTGGGGATTTGGAGTCCAACAACATCTGGAGGGTACCAGTGTGGCTAGAAACATGGAAGGGAGGACTCCCTAGAAAAATGGAAAGCAGAGAACTTGCTAACATTCTTTCTTATGTTCCATGCAGCCTTGTGAACGAAGTGTATGAAATTGATGACACCATCCAGGACCTTCAGCAGAGGCTAAGAGATGCAGAAGATACGCTCCAGGCACTGGTTCACACCAAAGCCAATCTAGAACATGACCTGGCTGTCAAAGCAAATACACTCTTCATTGACCAGGAGAAATGCATGGGGATGAGGAAGACCTTCCCCAACACAATGAGGCTGGTGGGATATACATAGGCTGGAGCTAACCCTCAAGACATTGCGTGGGGGGATGGGAAATTACTAAAGAAGTATGTCTAGGGGAGGTTTGCTCTGTTGCACTTTTATGAAATTTTGAGGTGTTTATTTTTGAAGATATGACTATATTTTCGTTTATTAAAGCATGCTCTGCACACGAATTTAGCTATCTTCTATTTGATGTGTCTTCCCTGTTTTCTATACTGATGTTCTTTCCTTTATGGGATCTGCATGCACACAATGTTTATTGTGGGCGGCCTATGTCATGCAGTCCAATCCAATGCATGTTTTTACTTGGCAGTAAGCCCCAATGAGTTCGATGAAGCTTACTCCCAAGTAAGTGAGCATAGGATTGTGTCTTATGCCCTGATCAAATACAAAGAAAAGTGTGTGCAGAAGGGCAACTGCGTGCCTCTTTCCTTGAGTTGAGAGCTTGATTCTGAAGCTAGTCTGTTAGTATTCAGAACTGCCAATTGTCTGTTCATGGAGTGGACTGAGGAAGGGAGACTGAATCCAGCCTTATGTGCTCCCTTCCCTCCACCCAAGCAAATGATGGATTCTGAACACAGATTATCTGATTATTTTTTGTGTTTGTGCAGCGCAAGCTCCTGGACCAGACAGAGCCAGATCTTATTCTTGTCATCTCAGCCTAAAATTTTAGGCATCTCAAATTGCAACATTCCTTTGTTTTATTTGAATGGGGTAGATGACACAAAGGTGTCTGATTTTTTTTAGCAATTAGTGTCATTCGGTGCTGATATATATTTTGTATTTTTAGGTACATGGAAAGATAAGCATGAATGATGTGACATCAAATAAAGAAACTTCCCAATATATACCATCCTAAGCTATCAGACTTTTATGTCTATGTTTATCTTCATCATTTTCCTCACTCTAAGGAAATTTCTGCATGTCTGGTGTAATACTGTTATAACACTGTCTGTGCACCACCACACAGCAGAAGCATGTGCTTCAGTGACTGATGATACCTGGCAGCTCATCAGCATGGCCACCAAGGTAAATTTAGCAAAACATCAGCTTGGTTCCTCATGGAAACATTTTGCACTTACTATGTTGGCATAAACAATGAGGCATCTCAGAAAGGAGCTGAAGATATAACAGACTGACCCATCCTATTTTAAAAACAGTAAGCCCTTTCCATATGAGCTTACAAGCCCAGCTCGTTTGGAGAGTGCAGCCAGAGTTATTTTGGTGGATTTGGATAGATACATTTGAAACTTAAAGGCTTCCACTTATAAATCCACCCTCTGTAATTAGAAATCGCCAACAAATCCCTTGATTCCCAAATGGGCCTATAATGAGTATAGCATTCTGAAGGCTGCTGTCAGGCAAAGTAGCTAGGTTCTGTTGGGTTCTCAATAAGTCACTTCTTTCTTGCTGAGAAAATTCAAACAGCTCATATGTTGTTACACCTGCATATACTGGGCTCTATTCTGTGGGCACCACTTGCCACAATATGTCCAACAGCATGTCTATCTGGTGCTATTTTTCTGGAAAGGGGGGTGCCAGAGCTCACTATGAATGCCTCCCATGTTCTCTTATAATGACCATGGTGCCCACCTGAGAGGTGCTGGAACTGAGTTCCAGTGAGTTCTGACTGGAATAAAAAGTCCTGTATCTGTCTTATCCATCTATAAGGGACTTGGGGCCAAGGATGGAGCAGTTGGGTTCCCATTGCCCACTGCACTGAGTAAACACATTTCCATGTACACATTTCTGCTTTTCCACTTCTTGGCTGAAATCTCAGGTGGTTTTTCTTTTCAATGGGATTACCAAGCTCCAACCCTAGAACAGCCACAAATGTTTATTTAGTTGTCTAGTCTGAAGATGCCTCTGTTGTTTATTGCCTCTTGTTGTCTCTCTGGCGCCATGCCAAAGCACTGCCCTTGGCAAGATCCTGTCCTACAATTTTTGCATTTTGGCAGAGTGTCCTATCGGGACAGCAGGTCCAAACAGGAAGTAATTATTCTTGGTGACCTTTTGCACCAGCAGTTGGATCTCCTGTCGACTAAATATAGCCTCCCTCTGTTTTATACATAACTTCAGGGCTTGTTCATATTGAAGGCAGATTTTTAAGGCTGTTTGGCCCAATATTCCATGTCCTTCTTTGGATTAAGATCTTCCTACTACCTCTTTGTCTACATACACACCATACATTTAAAACACATTTAAAGTGCACCTCTCTCCCCTCACCCACAATGAATCCTGGGAAACTGTGGTGTTTAAGAGCGCTAGGAATTGTGGTCCCATGACAGGTAGCCAGGATTTATTTTTTATTTTTTTGAGGGAATGTGCTTTAAATGTATGGTGTGTATTCAGCCTTTGCTTGTCCTTTTAGAATCTCTTGCCTACACAGAAATAAATTTAAGACCACTCTAATCCGTTTAGACCTTTAACTTTCCTGGTAACTGATATTACAGGAGCAATATGTGGCAGTGTTCCTTTTTGTTTGTTTGTTTTGGACAGGGATGTGGTTTTTTAACTGACATTTCCTAAGCTCAGGAATTTCAGGCATTGCTACTGCTTTGGGGACCAGGGCTCCCAAATTTAGCATGGCCAAGTTGCTAAATGTTTCCATTCTTGTGGGCAGCAGAAAGATATGTAAGGAAGCCATCTGAAAAGAAAGATAGGGCTCCTGTAATTATTTAGAAGAGGGAACATCAGCAGGTATAATCGGATGAAATTCCCTCTTAGGGCAGTTCCAGACGACTTGTTTATTGAGTATTCATCCTATTTGATTGCAGAGGGTTTGGATGATGTTGGCTATTTAATGAGCATTCATTCTGATTAGTTGGCAGGGAGGCTAGACAGAACTTAGGTCAAAGCAAGTGTTGTCCCACACTTTTCTACTGCATTCTTTCTGTTGATTCCCTTATCAGAACAGCCTGATCTTTTGGGGGTCACAAGTTTGTTGCCCGAGGCCTCCCAGGTTGGGCAACCTGAATTTGCTGGTGTGTGATTGAATCCCACCTGAAAACAGTGACATTATGGAAGTGCTGTTATTATTCAGCTATAAATGGCACAGGAAACTTCTGCTTCTGGCTATCTTAAAGACTTGGGGCGGAGTGAGAGAAAAAGAAAGGAAATGTGAGAAAGAGTGGGGGGGAGGAAGGAAGGAAGGAAGGAAGGGAGAGAGAGAGAGAGAGAGAGATGGCTCTGGCCCTGCCTTCATCTACCATGCCTCCCACTCTATTACCTACCCATAAGGAAATGAAGCAAAAGGTTCCCCAGCTTATTCTACTTTCTAGGGAAAATTGCAGTTTAAGAAGCAAGCAGTCCCTCGCAAGGTGAGAGGAGGATGTCGGGGGTGAGAACTGCTGCTCAGTCTGATTGAGCAGCTGTAAACACAAACAGATGGCAAAGATCATTTTTATTTGAAGACCGCTGAATTTCTCTGGGACTAGTTTATTATTTATTTATTTGCAAATTGAACAATACACATAAAAAACCCACATTGTTCTTAATACAAGAAAAAAGAGCAAAAAAAAAAAAAAATACCAGAAAAGCCATAACAAAAAGAAAAAAAATACATGAACAATCTTGTCCAGTACATACAGTTATTTAAGGAGTACAAACCATCATCAATAATTTTATAAACATCTATTTCCAGTAAGAACTCATTTTGTCTTCTTATCTTTTTTATCCTCAGTACTCTCACTTCCTTTTCTGTAACTGATTTCTGGTTTGTTGCCTTGATTTATTTGATTTATTTGATGACTTCCTTCTAACCCTATGCGGTTCCTAATCTCTCATATCTTAATTTATCTGGATCAATTTTAAATCTGTGGAGAACCATCTTGTTTCGCCCTACATCTTCAAAGGAAACTGACCCTACAAGTCTCACCAGCACTCTGGAAAGGGGGTGCACAACAACAGCAAGATCTCTTTCCCTGGAAAACATGTTCAAGCGAGAGCCATAGCTCAGTAGTAAGACACATGCTCTGAAGGCAGAAGATCCCAGGTTCATTCCCTGAACTCTCTGGGTACAGCTTGTTTAATATGTAGGAGAGCTGCTAGGCATTCATTGTAGCCAGTGCTTTTTTCTAGAAAAATAGGTTCTGGAACTCACCATGAAGTTGTTACAGTAAGTGCCAAAGCTTTTTGACAAAAAGAAAAAGAGGTTCCGGTGCTGTGTACTCTGGAGTACTAAAATATACTCGGAGTCCTGTAGTGATTTCATGCTCTTTATTGCAGCTTGTAAAACAGTGATTGAATTGCCCCCCCCCCCAAACCTCAGGCTTTTATATACATTATTTACACAATGAGTCCCGTCTGACTGGCTGATTCTGCTTCCCTCCTGGAGCCTGATTGGTCTTTTCCTGCAGGCCAATCAGTTGTTGCGTTCTACGATCCTTACCAGCCTGGTGCTCTGGGATCCAAGCTTAGTACATAACAAGTACCCCCTGAAAAAAAGCACTGATTGTAGCATGGGGATGGGATGGAGAGGTAGATAAAAATTTGATGGTACAACTACCAGAATGCCCTGTCCCTGTTCTCAGCTTGGAATGTCAGCCTGTTTGGCATTTTCAATATGGCAGCATTTGTCCACCATGCTTGTTTAAACATTCTGCATTGCACTGCTTTCAAATTCACTTCTGCTTTTTTTTTTTGCAACCTCTCCGATGCTTCAGCAAAGTATGCCCTGCCTCCTTTCTCCAGCAGATGCTTCATCCATTATAAAAATCCACCTATTCCTTGGGGAATTCCACATTCTTTCCAACCCGAGTCTCTTCCTCTAGCTCTGGCCATTCCCTTAAAGAATAAATCATAACCGTCTAGTCTTTACTTTTTCCTTGCATTCATACTTTCAGTGAAACTTCATGCTGACCTTGCTGTGAGCTGGTGTCAGTCTTGCTTCAACATGTCATGCCCATTTACTGAATTACTGCAAAGTTTCAAGCGGGTTGTGGGATCAAACAGTGGCATGACTGCAGGAGCGACTGACTACAGTTCGCATTGTGAATGATCAGTTGATTTCCAGGCTAGGCTCCTGAGTTGACCTTCTGTGAACAAGAGTGCTCCTTCCATTCGTGGAAGTGATTAGGATCCAATGGAAAGTCCTCTGCCGCCTTCTAAGGCAGTCCTCCCACCACAACCCCCAGGGATATCTTCCACATTGTTTTGAAGGCTCCCCTACAACACTCCTGAGGAGGTTTTTTATGGGCACAACAGGCTTCTGGGGGAAGGAGGAAACTGAGTTTTCAGTGGGGATTTTCTATTAATGTGAATTTTGAATCCAAGCCACTAGCATTTTTTGACACCAGCAGTCACATCCCAGATAAGGAAGGCACACGTCTGATAGTTAACTATAGTCAAGAGAAACACAGAAGCGTCCATGGTGCTCCAGATACACACACACACACACACACACACACACACACACACACACACACTTACAGCCTCTAAGCTGCTGTCCACAGGTCTAGACCCTTTGAAACAGTTGCAGCAATTGGGAGACCCCACCCCTCTGGGGTGATGGGGACGCGGGTGGCACTGTGGGTAAAAGCCTCAGCACCTAGGGCTTGTCGATCGAAAGATCGGCGGTTCGAATCCCCGCGGCGGGGTGCGCTCTCGCTGCTCGGTCCCAGCGCCTGCTAACCTAGCAGTTTGAAAGCACCCCCGGGTGCAAGTAGATAAATAGGGACCGCTTACTAGCGGGGAGGTAAACGGCGTTCCGTGTGCTGCGCTGGCTCGCCAGATGCAGCTTGTCACGCTGGCCACGTGACCCGGAAGTGTCTTCGGACAGCGCTGGCCCCCGGCCTATAGAGTGAGATGGGCGCACAACCCTAGAGTCTGTCAAGACTGGCCCGTACGGGCAGGGGTACCTTTACCTTTACCTTTACCCCTCTGTCGTCTTATATACACTTCCCACTTCAAGCCGCTCCTTGTTTAAGAGACAGTAGGGCAGGGCCAAGTGGGGAATCTATGAACTCATCCCCTGCCTGAACTTTCCCTTCATCTTCCGTCATGTCCTGCATGCCTTCCTATGCCTCAGACTGCCCTGACTTTTCCTCTCCCTCTGGCTCTTGCCTTGCAGGTGTTGTCGCATCCCATAAATCACAGGTCCCATCTCCTGGGTCACTCTTCTGGTCCCCTGCCTCTGTCCCTAAAACTCAAGGCCTGTGTCCAGTTCTGGGCACCACAATTTAAGAAGGATATTGATAAGCTGGAAGATGTGCAGAGGAGGGCAACTGTTATGTACTAAGCTTGGATCCTAGAACAATAGGCAAGTAGGATCCTAGAATGCAACAACTGATTGGCTTGCAGGAAAAGACCAATAAAGCTCCAGGAGGGAAGCAGAATCAGCCAATCAGACAGGACTCATTGTGTAAATAATGTATATAAAAGCCTGAGGTTTGGGGGGGCAATTCAATCACTGTTTTACAAGCTGCAATAAAGAACATGAAATCACTACAGGACTCCAAGTATATTTCAGCAACCAAGATGATAAAGGAAACCAAGCCTTATGAGAAGAGGTTGAGGGAGTTGAGTATGTTTAGCCTTGAAAAGAGGAGAGTGAGAGGAGATATGATAGTCATCTTCAAGTATCTTAAGGGCTGCCACGTGGAAGATGGAGAAAAATAGTTTTCTCCTGTCCTAGAGGGTGGGACCTGAGCCAATGGATTCAAGTTACAAGAAAGGAGATTCCAAATAAACATCAGGAAGAACTTTCTGATGATAAGAGCTGTCCAACAGCGGAACGAACACCCTTAGAAGGTGGTGGGCCCTCCTTCTTGGGAGGTTCTTAAGCAGAAGTTGGACAGTCGTCAGTCATGAATGCTTTAGTTGAGATTGCTGTAGTGGAGGGGATTGGACTAGATGACTGTGGAGTTCCTTCCATCTCCACAACTCTATGATTATATGATTCTAAGACCTTTTGTTGCTTTTGCTGCAACATAATAACATAGCCACCCCTCGGGAAGTTGTTGTCAATATGTACATAACCACCTGTCCTCTCAAAGCTATGGTGCTGCAAAACAGGGATGGGTTCTCCAGAAGGTGCTCAACTCCAACTCCCATCATTCCTGACCACTGACCATGCTGTCTGGGGCTGATGGAGGTTGGGAACCCAAGAAATATCCAGTGTTCCTGCCAGTGAGTTTGCACCACACCAGCCTCTCCATCACCTCGCCCCTCTACCTCTCAGTAAGCAACAACAGCCCACTTTCCAAGAAGCCAGCTAAAGTTGATTAATCTATGCTGTGTGTAGGTTAGCTAAGTTGAAATTAAGGAAAGGGGCTCCTGCACTATTAAGATTTGTTAGGCTGTTGTAAAGCCGTTTTCCAAAAAACGACAGACTAGCTGATATTGTTGGTGTTTATTGTAATTTAAATTATGTTTATTACATGTGATTAAGGGGAAAAAAATAGAGTTGTCTAGGTGTGGTAGCTACCTTACACCAGCCTACCTCACAAGGACGTTGGGGGGATAAAATGAAGAGGGGCAGAATCGTGTATGCTGCCTTGAGCTCCTTGGAGGGAAAATATGGACTATAAGTGAAATAAATGAATAAAGAAAGAGTGGAAAATGGGGAAAGATGGGGATCTTATAGCCTATCACTCAGAGGGCCTAGCTGTGCCAGCCTCTCAGTAGTTACTGCCATGTTTCTTTGGCCACCATTTCCTTATTGTGATTAGTTCCCAAATAACTCTTTTTAAAAAAATAAAAATCCCTGTGCACATCTAGCTCAGTTTTCCAAATCTTCTGCATTCCCTCTCCATTAAGAATTCCTTTCTTTAAGCTTTCCTGTTCTGCTTCTTGTCACAATTCCTGGAATTCCCAGGCTGTTTTTATTGCCACCAGGACAGCAAACTTTCTCAACAGCCAGCCAGGCTGATATAATTAGTGTGTGGAAATTCCCTTTTATCCCAGAACCATATCCCCACCCTTCCTGCTGGCTTATTTTGTCTGTCATTTGGGTATATTCTTGTGCTGTTTTCTTTTTTGTTATTATAGTAACTTGAGTAAAGAAAATTCCTGTGATAATGTAACTATTTGAAAGTTGTCAGGCTTGTGCATAAGCATAATCAGACTAGAATCCCAAAGCCACAAAACCATTGTAAATTGAAGGTTTTAAAAATCATCATCATCATCATCCTGATTTATAACTTTGCTTTATAACTTTCTTCTTCTTCTTCTTTGGCGATCACTCATAGCCGAGTAAGATTGTGTTCCATAAACAGGGATTTTAACAATGAGTCCGTAAGTGACTGTGGAGGCCAATTCTGGACCCACACGTCCTTCCACAGTGGGGACATTGGTTCCCGGGTGGGAGTTGATCACGGTGTATTTATAACTTTAAAACACAACAGAGGACCATGGGGGATTCTGGTGGGGATGAACTGAGCAGCCTGATTCTGTCATGTTTCAGTTTTGATGGCAATCAGTCATAGGTCCATTCTATCTTGTTTTGTGCAGGGATTTGGGTATTTTCCCCTGCATTTTAAATGACATGCATTTTGTGCACATTTTTGTAGGCATTTTTTCTATAAAGTACACTATTTTCAACAAAATATACATTTTCCCTCTTTTATAAAATGTGCAGTTTTATGCACACTTTCTGCACGCCAAAGTCAAAAGATAGCTCAGTCAGTAGAGTAAGAGACTCTTAACCTCAGGGCTGTGAGTTCCAGCCCCATGTTGGGTAAAAGATTCCTGCATTGCAAGGGGCTGGACTAGATGACTCTCATGTTCCCTTTCCTCTCTACAATTGTATGATTCTATGACTTTAATCTCAAAGTTCTAAATCGCAAAATCTAGAGCAGCAGGTGACCTGGTTGTGTTTACATCCCCATGAGAGTGACAGAAAGCAGACTGAATGAATTCCATCTCCATCCCTTGAATCTGGCATTTTAAAAAACCACGCAAGACTGTAGGATATCCACTCCTCCTGCTGCAATCCCACTTTGTACAGCAGCCTGTCATATCTATATATAGCAAGACTACCCACATTAGAAATTATTCTGAGTCATTATCACCCTCATTAAACTAGCTGCAACCAAAATACCCAGCCCACTTTCATACCAACAATAGATAATCTTGCCACAGTATATTTCCATGGCCTTCCAAATTGCACAGAATTTCCTGTTTGACTCAAACAATTCCAAACCACTTGTAAAACTCAAACAGTGCATCCAAGATGTCAGAGGAAGGAGAGGACGAGCCAGTGATCTCCCTTAGAATCATAGAATTATAGAATTGGAAGGGATCGTGAGGGTCTTTTGCCCAACGTGGGTTCAAACCCACAACTATGATATTAATATTCTCATGCTCTACTGACAGACCTCCAGGTGTCCCTCTTTTCCAGGGACAGTCCCAGATTTGCAGAATCTATCCCACTTTCTAATTTGATCATGGAATGTCCTGCATTTCTGTAGGAGATCCCTATTTTCATCCGAGAAATGCTGGAGGGTATAGAGTTCTGTGACCCCTGAGATAAGGAGATAAGTAACTATAAAACCTTTAGAAGACATCTGAAGGCAGCCCTGTATAGGGAAGATTTAATGTTTAATGTTTTATTGTGTTTTCATGTAAGTTGGAAGCTGCACAGAGTGGCTGGGGCAACCCAATCAGAAGGAGGAGAAGGTAATAATAATAATAATAATAATAATAATAATAATAATAATAATAATAATAATTTATTTGTACCCATCTGGCTGGGTTTCCCCAGCCACTCTGGGCGACTCCCACAGAGACCAAAAATACACTAAAATGTCACACATTAAAAACTTCCCTGAACAGGGCTGCCTTAAGATGTCTTCTGAATGTCAGGTAGTTGTTTATCATTTTGACATCTGATGGGAGGGCGTTCCACAGGGCGGGCGCCACTACCGAGAAGGCCCTCTGCCTGGTTCCCTGTAGCTTTGCTTCTCGCAGTGAGGGAACTGCCAGAAGGCCCTCGGAGCAGGACCTTAGTGTCCAGGCTGAATGTTGAGGGTGGAGACGCTCCTTCAGGTATACTGGGCCGAGGCTGTTTAGGGCTTTAAAGGTCAGCACCAACACTTTGAATTGTGCTTGGAAACGTACTGGGAGCCAATGTAGGTCTTTCAAGACCGGTGTTATGTGGTCTTGGCGGCCGCCCCCAGTCACCAGTCTAGCTGCCGCATTCTGGATTAATTGTAGTTTCCGGGTCACCTTCAAAGGTAGCCCCACGTAGAGCGCATTGCAGTAATACTAATACGACATCCCAATTTTCATCAGAAAAATGTTGCAGCATATGTACTGACTGAGCTATCCAGTTTACTTCACTGGTGTTTCAGCAGAATACTCAATAGATTATGATTAGTTTTGTGCTGGTCAAGCATAAGATATAACATGCAAGGTGGTTTTCAGGCCCCCCAAACTGAGAAGCAGCTTGGGCTCTGTCTCTGTCTGAAAGGAGCCAATCAGAACAGTACTAGTGGCAAAGTAACTGGTAACCTACTCAGGCCGCAGAATCATGATCAAACTTTGAGCCCAAGACCATCAGTTTGGGGGTTTTTGAACGAAAGACCTGAGAATAAGGGCCTCACGAATTCATGCCCTCAGACCCTACACCACCCCAAAAACACCTGACAAGGGACCCACATCCCTGTGTTGGCCTGGCAACTCACCTGCAGGGGCTTGTCAGAGAGGAGGATGACAACTGCTAGGATTCCAACCAGAGGTTTCACCCTTCAAGGAAAGGGCAGAACCTGGGAGACTTTTCAGTCAAACGATAGATAGCATCATTTGGAGCTGCCCTTACTCTGTGGGCACCTAGTTAAGATTAGGTCAGTGACAGCAATGAATTTCCTCTTCAGTAATTGTGTTACAGTGGTACCTCTGGTTAAGAACTTAATTCGTTTTGGAGGTCCGTTCTTAACCTGAAACTGTTCTTAACCTGAAGCACCACTTTAGCTAATGGGGCCTCCTGCTGCCACTGCGCCGCCAGAGCCCGATTTCTGTTCTCATCCTGAAGCAAAGTTCTTAACCCAATGTACTATTTGTGGGTTAGTGGAGTCTGTAACCTGAAGCATCTGTAACCTGAAGCGTCTGTGACCCGAGGTACCACTGTACTTAGCTATTGAGGAAACTGCTTTTCCAAGACCTTTAGATATCAAAACCAGTTCAAATGAATTTCTTACTGTCCCACTTTATGAATCTTTTTGGGATCCTTGTTTAAATATTCATACGATCTTATTTCCATCTTCTTAAGCTCCAGTTTTCTTTCAGCAGCTAGATAGCAGACAATGATGGCCATAGCTTTGCAGTACTTCTTAGTTGTCTTTACATTTCAAAGATGTAAAATCAACAACACATGTACTAATTTATGAGGCTTGCATAAGAAGTGAATTATCTGAACGTAGGATTCTATTTTTCTTTGGGGGGGAGGGAGTATACAATTTCTCAGTTGGATATTAATGCTTTTCTTTTCATATTGATTGATAGACTGCATTTCTATGCTGCCCAATAACAAAAAAAATGTGATTTGTGTTAACAGTTTCTAAATCTCCGTAACAATATGCAAACTTTATGAAGCTCTCAGTGCTGAGCAACTGACTCACCTCAGCTCTGGTGAGACTGAGAGAGGCATCCCATCTCAGACAGAGGGGAGGGGAGCTCACGCAGGGATATTGAGCCAGTTCCCAAACAGACTTTGCAACAATCCAGAGTACAGGCTAATCAACATTTGGATTTCGCATCCGAAAGCACAGTACAGCAATATACATTTCTGCCTGTCCAGCTATCTAAACAAAAGCTACTTCCGCAGCCTCTCCATCTCCATTCACATCCACCCATTTTCCAAGCCCTTTATGAATTCCATGTTTTCTGACCTCAATCTAGACTTCTGCCTCCCCCCTCCCCCCTTCCTCAAGCACATTCCATCCCCCCTCCCCATCCCCCTGCTTTGCATGGTTTTAATCCTCAGCAGAGGAAATGAGAAAACCATTCCAAAGTTTCTGGTGGCAGAACAAGGCTGTTACATTAAAACTTATTTTTCCACACAACGCATGAAACCCAATCCTCTGGGCTACATTTAGGGGTCAGATGCATTCATTCCACACACCTTGAAGATGTGTGCAAGTGCTTCTGTGTCTGATGTTCCCATAGCCCTCGGCCAGCACCTTCCTTACATCCAAGCTGGGTTTTCATGAGATAATGTTTCCGTCTTTATATAGTGTATACAAGCCCCACCTTCTTGGTGCACAAGCTCTGTCATTCAGAGAAGAATGGCATGTGAGCTGGGTAAGATTACAGAGCCTATGGCAATTCCCTGGATAGCAGCAACTAGAATAACAGAGGCAGCAATCGGTGATCACTTCCCACATTGCATTCTTCCTTCTTGGCATTTACTGAAGGATGGCCAGGACTCTTCATGTAAGCAGAAAGAAAACCCTATGGGGTAAACCAGCCTACACATAATATTTCTTAATGAAGGTGGGGTGTAGGATGGGAAGGACCCTGCTTTTAGATTATCTGGACAGCCCCTGACCTGTGCTAAGTCTTCTTCCGCCATTGCATTCTGTCTGTAGAGATAGATCCTTGAAGGATCTGCACAAGTTCAGGTCATTCAGGTGTCCTGAAACTGGGTCTATGTCATAGGGGCATGCAGGAAATGTGCAAGAGCTCAAGAACAAACCTTGGGTTGTGTCCCACAAAATTGTCCGGTTAGTGCAAAAACTTCCACTTGTACAATGAGACTTCATCTTTGTCTCCTTTTTCTCTGTGTCCCCCACATCTGTTTTGGGGATTTCCCCAACCTTCTGGAGCAGATGGAAGTGGGCACCCAGGCAGAGGAGACAGAGCAAAAGTCCCATTGCACAGATGGAAGCCCTTGCACTAACCATTATATGGCAATTTCATTGGATAGCTATCATATTCTCAGTGGGCAAAATTGAGGCTTCTGATTTTGTGTGTTTGTGTGTGTGAGGGAGGCGATATTTATTTCCATTTGGTTTTCAAAAAAATAATAATAAACTGAGGTATTGTGCAAGGGAGATGTTTATCTGACTTGTATAAGGCTTGTGCAAGAGTGATGTAAAAAGGTAAAGGTAAAGGACTCCTGGATGGTTAAGTCCAGTCAAAGGCGACTATGGGGTGTGGCGCTCATCTCGCTTTCAGGCTGAGGGAGCCAGCGTTTGTCCACAGACAGCTTTCCGGGTCATGTGGCCAGCATGACTAAACTGCTTCTGGTGCAACCATGACAGAAACCAGAGCGCACGGAAACACCGTTTACCTTCCTGTCGCAGTGGTACCTATTTATCTACTTGCGCTGGCATGCTTTCAAACTGCTAGGTTGGCAGGAGCTGGGGCGGAGCAACGGGAGTTCACCCCGTTGTGGGGATTCAAACTGTCAACCTTCTGATTGGCAAACCACAGTGCCACCCGTGTCCCTTTGCAAGAGTGACAAAGCAGTTTTGTACTAGGCCTCTGCATATATTCATTTATTTATTCCTAAGGATCAATATATGTGCCGCAATTGCAGTCTCTGAGATAATCCCTCCGGTGGACTGTGTGGAGAAAGTTCCTCCATGCCTAGTTGCTGGTGGGTGCATCTGCCACCCACTAAAAACGTCACCATACACATGGCATACTGCCCACCAAAAACACACATGCAACCTTTCACCAAGTTCTGCACCCGCAGCAACTGTGACTATGTAACAGGTTATTTTTCCACACTGAGGGGAAACATGGATGAAATGCAAAGAGAAAGTACAGACTGACATTGTGATGCCAATGACGTCCTGTGAAAAACCTGGGTGCATGAACAGGACTGCTTCCCCAGCAAACTCCCATCTGTGACATATATGGGCTGGGATTGTGATGCCAATTCCTTTATGCGGGCACAATGAAAAGGAAAAGGAAAGGAAAGGAAAACCTCTAGAAAAGTGCATGCATATTTCAGAGAAATTGGTTCTTCCACGTGTCTGGGTATGTAAGCATGTCTCTGTTGCCAGTGTAAAATCGGAACAGCCATGCCCCCTAATGCATTCTCACTGCTGAAGGCAGGCAGAATAGCTTTCCTTGTGGCTTGTTCACATGATTAAAAATATTTGGAGGCAGCACAGTATTAAAATCCCTGGAGCTATAATGGAAACCACATGCGTAATAAATATGTCCAGGGGCCCCAGTCTGCTTGGATCACTTTGCTTTTCAAGGCAGAAAAAGAGAGAGAAACCTTTTGTCTGAGACAGGCTAGCGGGTGGGATGGGATCTCATGTATGCATTTCCTTCTCATTTCCTAATCTATAAGATTGTGCCAGAAGAGTCTTCCTTAGCCCCAGGCTACGCTGAACTTGTGTTTAGGTTTTGCATATTTCTCACTTTAAAAGCTGTGTTTGGCATAAGGGGAAGAAAGGAAGCTCACCCTGGCCAATTTCTTCTGGATAAAGGACAAGACGTAGCCTCTCTTTGCAGCACACATGCCATGTGTGTAGTTCCTCCATTAGGATCTAAATGTTTCACAGTTTGGGACATTCATTATTGGTGTTTTTATTTGAGGAGCAAGTATTCAGAGTTCAAAATGTGGTGCTTCATTAGGAACAAAACTGAGGCACTCTTAAACACACTTACCCACTGAATAACATGAGGCCCACCTCTGCATAACTATGCCCAGAAGTACACTGGTAATATATGAGCTAGCAACTCAGTTTATCCAGCTAAAAAATAATCTGCGTTGCGTTTTGGAGCTTCCTTAACCCAGGAATAACCCTGGAACAAGGCTGAACTCAGGGTTTTAGGCATCAGGCCAAGAACAACATATTTTGGCCCAGAATTTGGCTGTCTTTAAACTGTGCCCCAAATTAGCTGCCTGATGAGGTGAAGATTTCAGACTGCCTCATGATGAGGCCAGCATTGGCTTGGCCATAGAAGTTGCTGCAGCTGTGAGATGTCAGCTCACAGATTAAATAGCTTGTGTACATAGGCTTTTTCTTGTGAATGGAGGGAAGAGGGGGGAAATGGTCAAAGGTAATATGCAAAATGGGATCGAAAGCTATTGAAACTGTGGTAACTGGGGTGCTTTCCCACTGCGACTTGCTGAATCAGCTCCCTCATGGAAGGCCTGAAGTGCATGAAGTGGGAGGTGAAGGAAACCAAATGCTGGCAATCCTCAACGTGTGTCAAAGCACATTGTTGCAACACACATCATTTTTAAAGACTGGAAGCAGTTTGGTTTTTTAAAATAAAAAAAAGTTTTTCCACCCTTGTAGGAATGTAGGAAATTGTCTTATGCTAAGTTAGACCATTAGTTCATCTAATTCAGGGTTTCCCAAACTTGGGTCTTCAGCTCTTTTTGGACTACAACTCCCATCATCCCTAGCTAGCGGGACCAATGGTCAGGGATGATGGGAACTGTAGTCCAAAAAACAGCTGGAGACCCAAGTTTGGGGAACTCTGATCTAGTTCAATATTGTTGGTGTTGAGTGGTAGTGGCTCTCCAGGGTTTCAGACAAAGGTGTTCCTACTCCTATTCAGCGATGCCAGGGATTGAACCTGGAACCACTGAGTTTTGGCTCTTCCCCGTCTCCGTAACTATGCCTAGATTCAATAAGTCAATATTGTCCATTATTTTCCCTAAACTGCCCCTTTTCAGTCCTTCAGGGAGCTCACCTAGCCTTGTCTCCTGTTCCAAGTGTTTTTTCAAGTTCCAAGTTGAGATCATAGAGTGATATGGATTCTGACAGGACGCTGACACCACCAACTATTTATCCTTAACATCAGGGGTGGTGATGGTGGGGGGGGGGGGAGTCATTTCACTCTGATGCTTGCTCAAGGACTGCAAGCCACGGATGGCAAACCTGGTCTACAGCTTCCATCTCCTGAACCAATGGCCATGCTGGCCAGAGATGGTGAGAAGTGGAGTCCAACAATATCACCATGTTGGCTACCCCTGGTGTAAGGAGCAGTTCTGTGAACTGACTGAGACTGAATCCAAACAAGACTGAATATATCAGGTGGATCAGTGGCTTGGAGGTATAGATAGACACCTGCCATTGGTTCTTCCTGGTCACTGAGTCATGCAGCCTTGAAGTGATCCTAGAGACACGGATTAAGATGCTGCTCCAAGTGTCTCCACCAAGTAGCCTGAGGCCTTTTCAGAGGCAGGAGGACACACCCAGACCATGGAACAGTCTCTCGGACAGGCTCAGCTGGCATCTTCTTTATGGTCTTTTCATTGCCAGACCTTTTTATTCACCCTTTTCAAAGAATCATAGTATTGTAGAGTTGGAAGGGACCCCACGGGGTCATCTAGTCCAACTCCCTGCAATGCAGGAATCCTGCCCACAGCTGCCCCTGGGTAGGCGTGAACCACCAGCCTTCTGGTTAACAGCCAGCCACACCGACCCAATAAATAACTTGCGATCTAGTTATCTAGTCTATCAGTTCCAGGTCTGTTATGTTGTATATCTATACCCTCTTTTTTCATTTGCTAGTTTTAAAATTCACACACACACATTCTAGAACAGGCACATCCAATTTCCATGAGACTGCAATCTACGGTACTCCCACTATAAAAAAAAACTGGCAGTGATCTACCCATCAAAGCTGTTGAGGGGCTGATTGGGGTCCTGCGATTAACCAGGATCAACCAGGGACACCCCACAATCAACCAGTAGATCGCAATCGACCTGTTGGACACCCCTGTTCTAGAAAATGCATGTTGTTGAGCACCTTATACAAAAGCAACAAATAAAGAAATGGCAAATCACACTGCAGAAGTATCATATCAGGATGGGGAGGGGCTGAATGATGGGCCTGGTTTGGGTGTGATTGCTGCACCAGCTCCAAGCTAGGACATTGACTTGCCTCTCTACTGTCTGTCCTGGACAGTGTGAGTGGCAGGGCTGTCAATACAGTGGTAGTGTGGCATTTCACTAAGTCCTATCAGACAGTGCCTGGGGATTGGATTGTGCCCTAAATA
The DNA here is from genome assembly GCF_964188315.1 of Podarcis muralis. NCBI lineage: Eukaryota > Metazoa > Chordata > Lepidosauria > Squamata > Lacertidae > Podarcis > Podarcis muralis. Next base: position 40,113,939 of record NC_135656.1, on the reverse strand, counting down.
GCTACATGGGTGTGTTTGTGTGTGCGCTTATTTTAAACATTCAATATTGATATCCAACCAGGCATTAAATTCTAGTAAGTCTGTGCAATGCCTTCCTCACATGTCTTAATGCTGCATACGAAACAATCTCAGCTGATTTCCCCCTACAGCAGCAGCAGTCTGGTATCTTACTGGACGCCCCACTCAGCGCAGTCAAGGGGGACAGGGTTGTTGGCAGTTGTAGTCTAGCAACAGCTGGAGGGCACCAGGTTGGGGGAGGCTGCCCTCCAGCAGTCCCTCTTCCCTCGCTTTCAAGCAGCTGCTCGGGACTCTTAGTTAGAGGCCAATTACTCTGCACAACACTAACGCCAAGAAAGTGGGCATTGTGCATAAGGAACAAAGTGCCTACTCAGTCTTCGAAACAAACTTCACTTTATCTGCACATCATTAGAAACTAAGAGTGCTTGAGTTCTTCCCCCTGGAGAGCACATGCCCATGTTTGGAATGCCTTATGGATGGAATACTTGAAGTGAAAGGGGTGTGTGTGTGTGTGTGTGTGTGTGTGTGTGTGTGTGTGAAGGGAAAGGAGGAGGAGAGGCAGCTTCTTATTCAAATAGATCTCAGATAGTAGTGCTGATAAACTTTTGGGGGAGTTTTTGGATTCATTAATCTTGCATTTTTATGTTGTGAACCGCTCTGAGATCTACGGATGAAGGGCAGTGTACAAATTTAATTGATAAGAATAGTAGTAGTAATAATAATAATAATTCAGATCAGAACCTGCTTCTACCCTGATGAACACATGATTCAAATGCACACCCTAAGAAAACTCTGCTTTGTATAATAATTCACTAAAAGCAACACTGAGGTTGCTGGATTTTCCACGGCACTTGGATGTCTCCTCATTTGTCTCTCTAGCACTTTACTTAAACCAAAGATCCTAACAAATTGTGAACTGAAATGTATGATCAGAAAGGACATAAGAAAATATTACCGAGGACTCCCATTGACCAAAAAAATGGTTAGGTTTCCAAGGTAAGGGGGGGGGGCAAAATCTAAAAACACCTGCTTTCCTAGTGTCACTCATTGCATTGGGGCATACCCCATGAGTATATATCCCTGAGTATATGTCATTCAACTCTGCTGATGCTTACTTATAAGTAAGCTCAGTGAAACTTACTCCCACCCACATAAGCATGCATAGCACTGCAGTCTTCCAGACTATTGCACAACATCATAAAATTGCTGAGCTGGAACAAATGTGAAGGCCACCATACCATTTGTTCAGCATGATTCCCCATTTCTGGCTTCTCCTACATGATTTGCTGGTACTGTATTATCCATCATGTTCTGGATGGCAACAAAAAGCATGGGCATAGCCAAGATTTTTGTTAGGGGTTTTTGTGGTTTTTTGGAAATCCAGTCGAGCTTTTTTTTTTTTTTTTAGGAAATCAAGGTTGCTGAGCTTTTCTTAGGAAAACACGGATAAAAATACCCCATAAATAGGACATTGCACGGGACAGGCTTCTGCTGGGGGCAGGGGGCAATCTCAGATAATTGAGTACTTTCAACGCTTTTGAATAATATTTGTGGATCCCGCTGCCCCCCCCCCAGCTACACCCATGGGTACAGGAGATGGGGAGGGAAGGGGGAGGAAATGAAGTGACAGGAAGCCTTTCATGTGAACAACTCCAAATCCATGCCTAGTTTGGAGTGAGGCATGACTTATTTTCATTTTTGGACTGCTCTTTTTTGCAAGCATGGTAGATCACAAAAGGTGTATGTGCACATGTAAACAAATACCCATGGGTCTCAGGTTTCCTGGGCTTGGAGCAACACCCACACACAGAGCTGATGTTTTGTGCAAATCTGCTATATTGAGAAACTTGTATTAAAAAAAAGAAAGGTTTGTGCTTACAGGTAAACAGTTACCGGTGTGGACGCCCATAATGACCTCGGGGAAGGTCAGCCCACCCATGAAGTGGTGTGAATTAGAAGCCCCCAAATGAGCACTCTCATAGGCACCTCTTGCCAAGCGCCCACCTCTGCCAGAGAAGCGTTGCTAGTATAGGTGCTGATCTCCTGCAAGGTCTTGCAAGATGTCAAGGAGAGCAAATGATCTCATGAGATTTGGGTGAGATATTGAAAGCTCTTTCACGGAATCGGCACCCGTGGCAGCACTGCTTCTCAACAAGCGGCGGAGGTGACACAGCTAGTGGTACAACTGCAGTGCCAACGACAGGTGGCACAGTGGTGGTGAGCGTCCCACGGGTGGTGGTGCAGCAGAGCTGGGTGGCACTTCTTGTTTTGCCTCAAAATGGGATGTACCTCAGGATTCCAGAACTTACAGCTTTCAGCCCAAGTGGGGCTCGCTAGTTTGGGGAGGAGGTGTGTGATTCCTCAGCTGGAGTAGGCTCAGGACAGGTGAGGCTCACATGCCTCATCAAGCTCAGAAGGTATAAAATGAAAGCCATTCTGGCCAGGCCAGCGATTTGGACTGGAGCCACAGTGTGGAAAGAAAGGATGAGTTTGCCCACATGGGATCTCCAATGTGGTGTGCCCAGCCCCTACTCACAGTAGTCCTATGTTGTGAAATGTGGTGTTTGGGGGTGGGGTTGATTGGGATACTGCCTGTTTGTTGGTGATGGGTTTTTTAAATATATATACCTGTGGTCAGTGCTATTTTTATAGAAAAAGATGTACCGGAAATCAACAGAAACACCTTCCTTCTTCTCCTAGAATGCCATTGGTGCCCACCTGAGAGGTGCCGGAACTGCGGTTCTGTGAGTTCTGGCTGAAAAAAAGCCTTGCCCATGGTAATATTTTGCTGGATGCTGCCTCCCTCCATGCCCTCTACTTCCATTTTGTTTGCATCCGCCCAAAGTAAAGGCTGCAGTCTGCCTTTTCCCACAACCAGGTGCTGAAGGGACAATTTATGGTATTTCTATTTTTACAATTAAAACACCTCTTTTAGACAGAAATGCATTTGCACAAAAGAGCAGTATTAAAAATAAATAGTTCCCCTTGCCTACAAGCTGGACAGAAAACACATTTAGCAAAACAAACCTCCCTTGTAAAAGATGCAGGTAGGGACAGATGAACCAGACCAGATTTCATCTTCTGAAGTTAAGTGAACAAGCTAGCTATCTAAAAGGACTTTTCAGTATCAGACCTTAAATTGGTCACAAATGGACTGAACAGTGGGCTGGGACCTGGGTTCAGATCCTAGCTTTGGAAGCGTTGGCTATCTTCTGTCCATCTTCCTCAGCAGCGAAGAAATAAGCCTCCTTCAATAAGTTGTTCCTAGGATAAATAAACGTGATGCAGTCAGTAGAGTGGAATTAACAAATTCCGAATGAGCACCCTCCAAACAGAATCTGCAAGTTCCATTATCAAATCCAGAGGATACATGATGTTCCATGGCAGGGATAGATCTGTGATTTTCACATGGCAGCAGGCATGGCCTGCATTTTGATGGTTCTTTGGAGGAGGGGGAGAATGAGGATCCCTGTAAATGTGACTTTCCCCTCTTCTCTCCTGTTTGACTGAAGGCATCTCCTGTAACTAAACTTACAGGTAAAACAAAAAAATTCCTTCCAGTAGCACCTTAAAGACCAACTAAGTTAGTTCTTGGTATGAGCTTTTCGTGTGCATGCACACTTCTTCAGATACACTTCTTCAGATAAACTTACAGGTGTTAAGGATGAGTACCCAAGGAACACACATCTGCCCCACCTCCACCAAGGACATAATCAGCCAGTCTTTGGGGATGATGGCGCTGTGGCTTGGAGGAGAAACCCTTGTGCGATCGAAATGCAAAGCGGGAAAAGTCCCTAAAGGCTATGCATCTCCCATTCTTACAACCAGGTGGGCTAAACTGATGTTGCAAATCTATTCAGTGAAGCCACTTATTGTATGGCACGGGAAAAAAATCAGAACCCCTGGTTCCATCACCTTTAGCACTGAGTCCCAGGACACCTTGTCCGCTCTCCTTTTGCTTCGGTCTTTGAACGACAGCTGCCAACGGAATGATTGACGTCGTTCCGGACTTTTCACCCAGCCTTCCGACCACGGAGATGTCAAGCCGGCCACTCCCTCGCGGCGGAGTAATCCTTTGCTCACCCTAAATAGGCCCTGCGTGCTGGCGGTGTTCCCTGCCGGAGGATAAAGATAGAGAGGCGCTGCCCCTTTAAATAGTAAAGGGTGTTCTCTCTCAGGCCACCATGACATATCTGGGCGTTGGAACGGGGGCTGAATAAACGGGGCGAGCACGAGACCTGCGGATGCAGTAAAGGGTTTGCAACCAGCGAGGGCTCACTCGGCGCGCACAGGAGTTTAGAGGCAGATCTGCTTCTGTCCGAGGTCCAGCAACTGGAGTTTAATCCCACCTGGCTCTCGCTTTCTAGGGAATACTGCTTGGGAAAAAGAGCAAGCTCTTTGGCCTTGGTAAGTTGTTTATTATTTTTATTATTTATTAATTAATAAACGCTCAGATCTAGCAGACATCAGTATTGGGACAGCCTTTCCTCTTACCGGCTTGGGGGTGCCAAAGATTCACGCGGAGCACAACTTCGAGAAACGCGGTGGCTGTTCTCTTAATTCGGATTGCCACCGATACAACACTCTAGAACTGATGCTAGAGTTCCACTGCTCCGGTTACTATGGGCGGGAGGTGGTGGTGGTAGTAGGAAGACAGGTGGCAGAGGTCTGTCAGGTGTGAAATCCTAGCAATGCCATCAATTTAAAGGGTGAGAGATGCTTCCCCCACCGTCGGATTCCTCTCTGGGTGTCAGGTGAGCAGTACACAAATGCAGATAAATGAAAACGAGAGAGGAACGGATGTGATCGGCTTGAGAGAGAGCGTGCAACATAGGCAACAACTGGTTTTGGGGTGAGGGTGGCCGGGACAAACCTGAGCCTTCTGGCCCAGGAGCGATCGGACGCAGCTTGCTCTTGCACGCATCAGCTGGGGGGGGGGGGGCACAGAGCGGTTAAAAAACCCACCGGGAACACGCCAGAAATCGAATGAAGAGCAGCTATAAGGAGAGTGTAGGGTAGCGGTCTCTTCTCGGGGTTACCGATGGAACGCCTTGCGCGTGTGTTGTGTGCCACGCACTGCATCCCACCCCAGTGAGACGAGCCCAGTGTGGAAAAGGAGGCGCTTAATGGACTTTGGCGTGGACGGACTGTGCTGCATCCGTTGTGCCTAGCTGAGCTTCCTAGGCACGTCAGGCCGCCGGCCTCTTCTTCCTCTGGATCCCCGGAGCCCACCAGCGGCTCCATGGTAGCTGCGCCTACCTGGCCATCGCGCCCCCGTCCTGCGCCCTTCTCTTCGAGGGATTTGCACCCGCAGCCATCCGAGGACGACCGGACGCGAAGATCACCACCGCCGCCGCCGCCTCTTGACCCGCCTTGCGTTTCAGCAAGGAACATCGCTTTCCCAGGACCGGAGAGGGGAGAGTGCTTGTACCGCGGGGCCACGATCTTTCCCAAGCCCTCCGCCATAGCAGTCAACTCCTAGGGGCTGAAGTCCCTCTGCCCCCCCCCCCATAAAATATTTGAGTTGGTGCGCATTGCTATTCCTTATGGTGTCTGTGCCCCTCATTTTGTAATCAATTATCTGGGGCGGGGCTTACCTGGGCCCCCCAATATTTTATTCAAGTTGGCACCCCTGCCTTCCGCTTTTCCACTGGGGATGAGAAAGAAAGAAGGAAGGAAAGAAAGAAAGAAAGAAAGAAAAGCCCAGAAGAAGAACTGTAGCTATCCGGGCTTGGATTTCTGGGGCCCACGATCCAAGGCGGCCGCTCCATTGGCAAAGCGATCGTCCGCGCGCTCTCCCTTTTCCTTTCCCGTCCGGGAAAGTATTTATAGACGCCCGCCCGTTTCTCCTGCCCGTCGGTTTACGCCGGCGCCCTGGACCCGCCCTGCTTGGCGCCCGGCCACCATTGGGCGTTGTTCTTGGGGTCCCGCCCATTCACGGGCTCACTCGATCTTCGGACGGGGAGGCACGCGGGCGCCCGCACTCGGCGCGCAGTCTTCGTCGGAGAGAGCGAGTGGCCAGGTCGCCTGCCAGAGGGAGCGCGAGCTTTTATTTTAATTTTTTGCAGACCAGTAAGTAACCAGCCTGTCTTCCCAGCGCATTCTTTTACAGATAGATATTTGGGGTGGAGGGGAGCAAGAGATTTTTCCACTGAAGCGCCCCCTGGGACCTCTCTTCGCAACCGGCCCCATGGCCCCTTTCCGGCCCGTGCGCGCACTCTAGATTTGGATTATAACGTCAGCAGCAGCCCCACCCAGCCTTCGACCCCTCGATGCGGGACCCTACTCGACCCAGCTCCCCAGAAAGTTTATCGGGGGCTCGCTGCGTGTTGATGCCTGTTGCACCGAACCCCACTTTGTAGGACTATTGTGTCTAGCGGTGAGAGCGGGGTGGAGAGCTCTCCCCAAGGCTTCGCGCCGCTGAGAAAGTCCGCTACTCCAGGCTGGGGCTGATATAATTAGAAACGGGTTGAAACATTTTAGCACGTAGATCTTTCCCCCTCCTCTTCCCCCACTCCGCCGGCCCTGGAAGAATTCCATTCCTCATAACAGTCGCTTGGCAGATTTTGAAGTGTGCGTAAAGGGGAGCGCGAGGAGAGTGCATGGCGCTCTTCTGTGAAAGAAAACTTGCCTAGAGAGATTTCTCCCATTTGATTATAAAGATCCCCCCACCCAAACTTTTTACAACGGTATTTCTAATAACTGATCCCCTAGTCCCTCCGAATCCGCAGGACTTGATCGTTGTGCCTGCTCCCCAAATCCCATCTCTCCCACAATTGGCCACCTAGGAATCTCGCCCCCCATACACCCAAAAAAGAGGGAAACCCATGATTTTTTTTGGTGAATTTCATGCAATATCTGTATTTTTGTACAGTTTCCATTCTATTTAGAAGCTGTGGGAGAGATAGCTGGCGGGCTGCGTTTGTGCGGCTGGTGGTTTAATGGGCTCCAAATGTTGATTATTCAAGGGAGAATGGTGGCTTTGTGGCATAACGGTTTCCATTTCCCGCCTCCTGAGCCAGTGGAGGTCTAGTCCAAGTGGGGTGGCTGTTTTCCTGCTTTATTTTAGACTCTCTTCTTTTCTGCTTTGGAGCGCTTTCTTAAGCACTCATTTAGAAAACAGATACTTGATATATGTATATATCACCTCATCATCTGCTGGCTGTTTGGGAGCAGAGTGCAACCCCCTCCCCCCCGCAATAAAATGGAAACTTTGAGGAATGTGATGTCGTTTGAGTTTTTCCATATGCCAATAGTCACCATAAGTTTTCCAAATCTTGGGGGTAGGGGCAGGGAGGGGAAGGAATCCAGCCCTGAAAAGGGAAATAATCTAAAAGATGTGATATTTTAGGGAGAGCTTGGAGGGGAGTTTCAGATCATTTATTCTGACCCCCTCAGCTCTGTTTGCCTTTTGATGGGTATGTTCACTGCACCAGGCTCTGGGTCTGGTTTATTTCAAATCTCACCCTTTACTTTCCAAACCTGCCAAATTGGTTGGATTTCTTCAGACATGCAAGATTAATTACTCCCTGCCCTGCCCCTTTTGGCTAATCTCCTAGTCAAGAAATTTGAAAACTTCCCATCTGCCTCCACCATCAGTGCACATACACACACACACACACATATATATGATGTATATTATTTTTTCATGCATTTATTTAGCTTCGTCAAACCATATGGTGTATATTTTCTGTCTCAGAGGCACCCTCTGCTGTTCGTGTCTCAAAATTAGACTTGCCTCATCATCCCAGTATCATGTAGAAGGCTATTCACTGGTAACCTTTCTCCATTTACTTAAATGTGTGTGTGTTTTCTTTTTCCCTTCCAGATCTATCCAACACTTTTGCCAAAATGCTCCTTTTGTTGTTGGGAATCATTGTGCTCCATGTTTCAGTGCTTGTCCTTCTCTTCGTCTCAACAATTGTCAGTGTAAGTATGAACACCCCTCATTTGTTTTCCAATTCCCTTCCAAGCTGCTAAAGGGCAGAAGGGTGACACCAGAGCTTTTGACCTCTGGTCCTAATGCTCTCTGCCTGTAGATGCGATTCCGTTGGAATCTGTAGAAGTTTACTTTGCATTTGAAACTGCACTTTCTCCATTGAACTCAGTGAAAGGTCTGAGCAAACATGTTAAGGTTAGGCTGTTTTTGTTTGCAACCCCAATGCTTCTTTATGGAACTGATCACGATGGAGATCCAATGGCTTCTCATGAAAAAGGAAGCTGTTGCAGCCAAAATGGCTCCCAAATGACTTCATTGTTTGCGTCGCAAGAATAGCTGAAGAACCGTTTGTTTTTTCAGAGATCAGGTTTCTGGAGCGTGCGAGCATCTTGAAGCATATGAAACCTTTATAAATAATGTTAGTCTTTGCTAGTTAAAAAGAAAAGCCAAACTAGGAGAGCCACAAAGCTTTGTTAAATCTGAGCCAGGACTCTGTCCCAGAACTGGTTTTAAGTTCTAGGGAAGAGAGAGAACCTGAAAATCTACAGAGCACATTTCCCTCTCCACTAAGTGACTTGCCTATACAGTCAGCCACTACATATTCAGCATTCAGGAGAAGAATTACTATGCTGCTGGATGCCTTCACGTTTCCATATCTGTTAGCTAATCTGTTACCTTAGGCAGAGGTGTGTCAATGAATGCCTGATTGTAATCAATCGTGTGAGCAGCTTGTTTCATTTGCATGCTTTTCAATAAGGTCTTACAAAAAAAGAAAAGAAAAAAACAGCCAATGGATGTGTTGGGAGTGGGAGGTGAAGCTTGGGGAACTGGATTTCCCTTTCCCTGTCAATTTGGCAAAAGCTTAAAGAGAGAGGTGTTTGCTTTTTCTTTGAACTCTCTCTCTCCCCCCCCCCTTTTGCAATGGATGCAAAGAATGAAAGTACAAAGCACTTTTTCTTTATTTCAGTCAATTTAAATAGGATTGTGTTTGGTTTTTGTGTGCTCCCCGCCTCGGAAATAAGCTTTTAGTTATGCACAAAGGTTTTTTTTATCTTTTTTTTTTTTTAAAGAAAGCTTAAAATGCCTCTTTACTGCTCAGGGTTTCATTTCAGTCCTTAAGGACAAAGCAAGAACAGACATGCAGATGAACTTGCACCAGGAGAGGGATCACTTTTAGTACATGGTTTCTCTCAGTGCTTAGTTTGTATGTGGCCCTGCTCCTTTTGAACTTCCCCTCCTCTCACTGTGTTCTGTCCTTCCCTTTCAGCAATGGCTCATTTGGGATGGGCACACATCAGCCCTTTGGCAGAACTGCACCCTCCAGGGGTCCCTGAGTTCATTTCAATGCGCCAAAACGTCTGCAGATGGTAAGGATTCTGTCACCTTTTCTTCACTTTGCCTCCTATGATACCTTTGTAGAAATAGATTTGACAATGAGCTAGTCCTCAGGGCCTGCTCTGAGTGCAGTTTGGGTGAAATCCTGCACCCTAGTCCCATCAGTGTGTGTGTGTCTTGCAATGTTCTCCTCACTGTTTAGCCCATGTTGCTCAAGGGATGGCCATCTGCCATGGATGATTTTGCTGAGATGGATGCCCCATGGGATCTCTTCCAGCTCTACGATTCTAAGGACCTACATCTTCTGACTTCTTGCCAAACCTTTCAGAAAACCTAGAGTCCGATCTGTAACATTCTTTTAAAAGAGAAAGAAAGAATTGGCCCACCATTCTTAAGATCATGTGAACTTACAGGAATGTGTGAAACTGCCTTATACTGGGTCTGTCCATTGGTCCATCTGGCTTGATATTGTCTACCCTTGGAGCACATCTTCAGGGCTTCATGGATTCTGCTCTACCTGGAGATGCCAGGGGGTTGAACCCGAGATCTTTTGAATGCAAATTATGTGGTCAACCACTGAGCTATGGCTCTTCCCCTTCTGTTGCCTGGCTTTCTGATAGAGAAGAAAATATTATCCATGAATAGTTAATACAGAGATGGCTGCTTAAAACATAATCTTGTGTATGATGTACTCTGGCTACCTACCCACCCACCTCTGCCTACTCACCCGCTCACTACTTGACATAAGCTTATGTCAACATATAAAATCTAGCCTCACTTGCTGTGTTTTGAGTCTTGGTTGTGAATAAAACCTGTATAGGTGGCACACTCTTAGTGGCCTAATGGACAGCTCTGTGGGTCAGAATATTCTACAGGCTGGATCACAGTTGTGTTTTGAAGATAAGCTAGAAAGAACTGTAATATATTTGGCACATTAAGGCTGCAGTCCTGTGCACACTTACCTTTGAGGAAGCCCTATTGTACACAGTAGGTCTTAACTGGTCAGTGAACATACATTGGATTAAGCTGTAGAAGCTGTTAATAGCAGGTAAAACGAGGATTCATGTTCAAGAAAGTCCCAGTGGAAATGTAAGTTGGCAACTTTCCTAACTTGCCACAGAGTTGCTGCTGGTTTTTGTTTCATCTCTAAGCATCCAAACATTTCTGCTTACATTTTTGCTTGCAGTTGATTTGTATTTGTTACTATCACTGCATACAGCTTGTTCACACATCTCACGTTGGCTTGTATCAAAATACTTCCATGGCTTAATGGCTAGAGGTATCTTGTTTCCACAACACAGGAGTTGGATAATTCAGAAGTTGGTGAATCATAAATCTTCTGCACTCAAGACAATTTAAGCCACTGACATCATTATTAACTAATTAGATGTGAATGCTATGGGGAAAGGCTTATTGTAAGGCAACCATGATTCTTTTGCAGCATTTTATTCTTCCTACAAAAAGGAATCCTTTGCTAAGAGGCCAGTAACTAGTTAAGGCAGGAGTCTGGGTACATGCATAAATATCAAGTTTTCTCAATGGACAGATGGGTGCAACAGATATATTGACACCATAGCTATTATACTTGTTTTATGAATTGTCTGGAACTAGAGGCAAACAAGGAAGTAGTCAGGCCTACTGATGATCTACTCAAATTTATGACAGCAAAATACCATGCAGGTAGCAAAGACTCTTTTAAATCCAGTTGACAGGACGAAAAGATGGCAGCTTAGATTTTGGAGCAAGTTTGTATCACTGTTTTCTTCACTCCATATAATTTTTTTAAAAATAAATTATGGAGCTAGAGAGGGTACAACAAAAACCTCCACAATTAAAACGATGAGGGGATGGACACTCTTTTCATCTGAATAAATGTTTACGAATTTGAGGGTGGGGCATGGCGTCCAAAAGATGGTCACCAACTTGGATGGCTTTGGAAGGGGATTAGAACAGTTAATGGAGGATGAAACTAATAATGGCTGCAGTCCATTGTTTTGAATATGAGTATGAATATTCCTCTGAATACCAGTTGCCAGGGCTCATGAGCAGGCAAGTTCTGTTTTGCTCCTGCTCTACTTGTGAGCTTCTCTACTTGTGAGTAGTCAGGCCCACTGATGATCTACAGAATGCTCAAGAGTGGAGGCTGGTCTATCAAGTGGGGTGTTTCACCTCCCTTCAGCCAGCTCCCTCCTCTCTGCCTTCTTTCTTACATTCAGCCCAGAGGATGGCATTGGCTGTTGGTTTCCTCTTCCTTAGTTTCAATGTTGCCATTGTAGAACACAGTGGGGAGGAGGATGGGGGCAGAACTAGTCGGCTCTGCCTCTCACCGGCTCTGGCTCCACCTACTGTTGGACTCCTTGCCTTCCGCCCTACCAGTCCCAATGGGCACCAGCCACCACAGATGCTGGACTAGGAATCCTTTAGTCCCATGGTGGCTTAAGTTGACCCTCCAGCTGTTTTGGGACTACAACTCCCATCATCCCTAGCTAACAGGACCAGTGGAAATGTAGTCCCAAAACAGCTGAAGGGCCGAGTTTGGCCACCGCTGCTTTAGTCTGATCCAACAGGGCTCTTCTCCCTTAAGGAAGGCGTGGAGGGAGTGTAGCTTGCTTTCTATTAAATGAATTAATTGACTATTAAACTTTGATTCACAACCTTCTGAATATCTGGGGAGTCCTCTGAGTATGTAGAAGCCACTCCCTTACATTTGTTGCACCCCCTAAGCAATAGGCAGTGGCACACAACCACCTGAGTTTGCTATTATGTTAGACATGGTAGCTGAAAATGGAACCTCTGAGTTCACTGGAGGAATATTAAGTGCTTGGAACAATCAGTGGGGGAGAGCTCTCCCATTGGGATCATAATCATGCCTTGCTTATAAGGCCTCTAAAAGCTTTTGTTGGCCACTGGAGTAGATGAATGTTTGGTATGATGCAGCAAGACTATCCTTTCGTACTTGTAGATTTGCAGCTGCACTGTGTGGGAGCAAAGCATCTCTTCCCATTCTCCAGAGTTAAAATCTTAAACCTAGATGATGTAAGCAGAAGCTGAATTTTGCCCATGGAAGAAGGTGGAGAGGGAGAAACCGTTTTGGAGTTATGACCCAAACTGGGCCGTTTTCCATTTCAGTTTGTAAATAATCACTCTCCTAAGATTGTTCTTCTACCCAGCTCAAGTCCTGGAATTTCTTAGCAGCTGTGGGCTGCAGTCCTATGCACCCTAATCTGAGAACTAATCTGAGTAGACATGTGTAGGATTGGGCTGTTTGACGCTGGGCCTTAGTTGCTGATAGTGTTTCAAAATTCCAGTGACCTCCCCAGTTTGTTCTTAGGGTGTGGCAAAGATGGCGTTTCCTAAGATATTGTGCACCTGCTATCAGCCACCATTCTACTTGTGGTTTGCTTTTGTTCTGAGGATGCCCTAAGGAAAAGCCATATCATAGTTGTTGTTGCCTCCTACATCACACTGTCTCCTAAGGTCATGTGGCTTTGAGGGCACTTAGTGATTACAGATGTTCCTTATTCCATCATAGTTACTGAAGAGCAGATTTCCTCTAGTCATAACTTGGCCACTTTGAGTATCTTCTCAATGAGACACTAGGAGTTGAATCCCAAAGCATTTCTTTAGGCATAGTCATGCAATGTGAATTGCTCCACATCTGTATCCCCTCCAGGCACATTTTTTCAAAAGTTGAATAGAGTTGAAATGTTCTCAAATCAGTGCCTTGAAATTGGGCATTTATTTAGGTAATAATTAAGAGTTAATATTAAAATTGTGGTTGTGCAATGGGCCATCATTTTTGTTCTTAGTTTAGAACAGCTTACTCCGGTAGGATGATAGTTGGTGTTTCCATGGGAGCTGGAAATCTCATGGGTTGAAGGAGAGCTTTGTGACAATCAGTGGGACTGACCAGTCAACATTAATGGTGAAGCAAATCTAGGAATTGATGCCTGATAGGAACTGGAGTTCAGTCACTCCACACATCACCCAGGTAGGCGTTCAGGGAATTAAATAATAATTGTGATGTGGCACTATTGTGGAAGGTCACACTTCTTGTATTCATTTAGAAGTTCCTTAACAACTTGGTCCAGGATACCTTGAAGACTGCTCAGTACCTTATATCCAGTGTGATTATTGAGGTTTTCAGGGGAGTCAGTGTTAGTGATTCTCCATGGTTCAGATGCATAGTTCACTTCCACCAGGAGTGTTGAGTATTGTGGGTTCAATTCTGTGGAACTCCCTGCCAGTTGAACAGAGAAGGTGCCTGTTTGATGTCAACTTCTGGCACTTATTGAAGACTTCATTTTAAGTGAGATTCCTCCCGATTTTTAATTGCTTTTAGGTTGTATCCTTCATGTATCCCTCTTGTATTGGAAATGACAGTATTAACTGGTATATAAAATATGAAGAATAAGGGGGTAAAGGATAGAAGCAGAATTTAAAAACTGGTTGGTATTTCCATACAACCTATGGACTGCCAGGTGTAGTTGAACTCTGACTCCTATCATCCCTGACCATTTGACATGTTCACTGGGCCTGATGGGAGCTGGGGTCCCGCAATGTCTGGAGGGCGTCAGAGTTTCCCATACCTGACGTACAAGATGAGTTGGAGACCTGAGGCTTGGGAAGGGGAGACATGGTTGCCTACTTGCATAGTTTGGGACAGTGACTGGTTGCTTGTTTTTCGTTTTTGTTTTTAAATATGGACCTTTATTCTTCTCTCACTCGTGTGGCATGTCCATATGAACATACTTCTGGCAGCATTTTCTCTCTAGAATCCTTGACTCCAGGGAATGGGAGCATGTTGTGTGTTGCAAACAATGAGCTGCTTTTGCTCTGTGGAAAGTTTACGAAGGAACTGGTGTGACCTTCTAAATCGCTGCAGTATATTTCATGCTGGAGCTCTGTGATACCCTGGGTTTAAAAGACCCCTAGGTGCCCAGTAGCTGTTGTGGGAGCTCAGCGTGGAGGCTTCTGCTGGAATGTTAAACTATCCCGAAAGCTTCAAGGCCCATGGCTGCTCTTTCCCCCAGAAGAGAAAACTCCGCAAAATGGGTGTGTGTGGATGGTGCTGTTTTGTGCCTCTCTGCTGGCCCCTAGTGGTGCCAGCTCCATATGCAAGCGCCTGGGTACATCTGTGTAACAATGTGGCAGATTTACACGGCTGCAGCGATATCCTTAATCAGCATTCGGTGGCATTAGTTTCGGCATAGCTATATGTGCAGGGTAGGCAAGCCGTTTCAGAGTCGCTCATGCATGGCGGAATTTGGCTGTGTTTGTGTTTCCAATAAAAGATGTCCTTCTTAATTATGTCCTGCAAATTGGGGGTGCCTGTTAGCACAGCAGGGAAAGGCTAAACTATTATTAGCCATGTAAATTTATAGTGGTGGATGTTCCAGATTTTTACTAACTTATGGGAAAGAAGTACAGTGGTACCTCGGGTTACATACGCTTCAGGTTTCATACGCTTCAGGTTACAGACTCCGCTAACCCAGAAATAGTACTCGGGTTAAGAACTTTGCTTCAGGATGAGAACAGAAATCGTGCTCTGGTGGCGCGGCGGCAGCAGGAGGCCCCATTAGCTAAAGTGGTGCTTCAGGTTAAGAACAGTTTCAGGTTAAGTACAGACCTCTGGAACGAATTAAGTACTTAACCCGAGGTACCACTGTATATTTCTTATCCCAAAGGATAACCACAATGAAATAATAAAGAATTGTAGATTTGGGCCACAAGGGTCAAATAGTCCGATCCACTGCAATGCAGGAATCTTTTGCCCAACATGGGCCTCAAACCCATGACTCTGAGATCAAGAGTCTCATGCCCTACTGACTGAGCTATCACTTGGCCTTTTTTTTTTTTTTTTTGGATAAGTAAATTGTGAGAATAGGAGGATGGCCCATAACAAAACTTGGATTCCTTTTCTCTGCCTCCTTACTTCTGTTACTTTGTCGGCTTCACTTTGACACTGTTACAGTCTCAGCTGCAACAATGAGGCTCACAATCTTGCACTGATGCTAAGGCTGCAATTGTATTGAAGGCTTGAATGCCACAAGTCCCTCAGACCGTTGAGTGTTTTCTGCTCCGCCCTGTAATATACCCAAATTCCACTTGCACCCTAAGAGATGGTTGCTGCTGAGACATCTTGCATCTTCTTCCTGATGCATGCAGGGCACATGGCAGTGCATCCAGCCATTTTGTGTTTGTTTGTGTGTGTACATATTGCACGGACCACAGAGGGAGGTGATCGCCCCTACTTCACTTAATCGGTATCAGTGACCAGTCAGTCCTCACACCCTGGGATGTGGTTCCATGCTTACCAAGCATAGCCTCTCATTTGGAGGCTTGGAGAAGAGCAGGCCTCTAGATGCTTATAGGTGTGGTGCAGAAAGGCCTCGAGGTATGGTTAGGTGTGCTTTAGTATCCTCAGTTCATGGCCAACACTAAGGGGGTAGGATTGCAGTTCATTCTGTGCAAAGTACCTGTACCCTTTGCCAGCTCATATGTGGTGTCAGCTGATATAGATCTGGTAGACACCACAGCCCATTCCCCAATGCAAAGCTGGCAGAATTCCCAGGGGCAATTGTGGGATCCATATACGTTCTGGTAAGCTCCTGAGGGAATCAAGAGACCCCTTTTCAAGAAGCTGCTGTGAACCTGGAACTATTTCAAGTGATTTATCTGCAGATCTACTATCGGGAAGCCGTCTTGGTTTCCCTTGTCGACCACAAATGTGCCATGAGTAGTTTGTGAGTGTGCATTAATAATAATATCGCCTTCTTGTCTCCGGTTCTGTGGCCTGTAGGATTTTTTTTGCTATTGAGCCCTATAGGTAATGGATTTTACCAGTTGTGCTTTTCATTCACACATCTTTTCTTTCTTTCTTTCTTTCTTTCTGGCAGAACATTGCCAGAAGACTGAATTCTACACTGGGAGGGGGAGTTACAGAATTAAGCAGAATACAATCCTCCCTTAGCCTTTTATGTCTGGGACAAGCTTGTTTGATCTGAGCACATTTCCCCCAGTAAGGATAACTCCTCAATTAGCTGACCAGTATGCGGTCATTGCATGTTCAAATGTTCTGGTCATAGTTTAGTTTGTTCTGCCAGACATTCCTCATGCGGACTTATCTAAGGAATTCAGGACTGAATCCCACTTGTACCAAAATGAATATCTGTCAGATTCTCTGTTGAAGTGATGCCGCTGCAGTTGGTGAAGTATAGCCTCTCGATCAAGCCCATATAGCATTTTTCAAATTACATTTCTAGGGACACAGACACACACCCTTCTCTTCTCAATGTTCTTACTTTCTCAACATGGTTGCAGAATCCAGAGTCTTGGGATTGTTGAGGTCTTCAAAGCCTTGACAAGACCATGGAGCTAGGTGTGCTACCTCTTCTCATCAACCCTGTTTCTGCACTGTGAGCACAGGACTGAATGAAGCCTTTTTGCCATATTTCCCCCCTGATAAACATGCTATGCCTTTAATAGTTTGCATA
The DNA here is from genome assembly GCF_964188315.1 of Podarcis muralis. Taxonomy (NCBI): domain Eukaryota; kingdom Metazoa; phylum Chordata; class Lepidosauria; order Squamata; family Lacertidae; genus Podarcis; species Podarcis muralis. The sequence goes on along the minus strand of NC_135656.1, from coordinate 40,097,151 downwards.
ACAAGCGTAAATCCATTAGGTGCAATTTCATTGCAGGTCATTGCATCTATTTGAATTTCTTCATGACAGGCTGCTGCTGTGAATACAGAACCTGTTTAGAATGGAATTTGTTGTGATGATGGTACATAGCCCTATATAGAAATATCTCAGCTCCTGAATCTGCTTTAGTTTGTACTCTGGATGCAAACAGGACAGGATTAGGCTAGCTTCTCCCGGTGCATAGGATGATCATATTTTTCCTGACAGGGTTCTTGTGCCCCCCCCCCCAATATGGGGATGGTGAAACAGCACCTGTTGAATCTCTGTTCTGTAGCTGTTTAAAGGCAGAGGAGCACTGCCACAATTTTGGCAAGCATACGGCCCTGTTAATCTAGCCACTCTGCTGCTGTGCAGAACTGGAGTCCTACACATCACAGAATTGAGAGTGGAATATAAGGAAACAGCTGACTGCTTCAGTGCCTAATACAAACAGGCAGATGGAGACACCTCTTTACATGACGTGTGATGAATTTATGGAGGTTGATGCCACAAGATTGGGTGCCAGTCACTAGCTTAGATGACTTTCAAGGAAGACCAGGCAAATGCATGGAGGAAAAGTCTTGTCAATGGCTATTAGCTGCATGAGGGATGTATTCAGCATCTCAGTGCTGGTTATTGCCTTCATGTCCTGTTTGCGGTTTCCCCAGAAGCATTGGTTGGCCGCTGTGGGAAGCAGGATTCTTCTGCTTGACCTATCAGTGCCCTGTTGCCTAGTTCCCTGGAGCTCTTGAACCAGAGTTGAGGAACCTTTGGCCCACCAGGTGTTGCTGAACTACAACTTGCACAATTCCTGGCCATTGGCTGTGCTTTCTGGGAGGGATGGGAGTTGTGGTTTAGGAATATCTGGAGGGCCACAGGTTTCTCACACCCATGGCCTCAAGAAACAAAGCAGCCTTGCTTTGTTTGCAGATTCTCCCATCACAATATCCCTGTTCTAGGCAAAGCGTCAGCTGCATGTCCGGCCTGGTAAGGAAAAGTCAGTGGCAGCACTATAAATTAGGGTGTGGTGATATTTAGGGTGGGATGCTTTCTCAGCCAAGGATTATTGTCTCCTAGGAGTACCATGAAGTATACTGTAAATGCCCTGAAGCATTGCAATGGAGCCTAAGGGGCATTAGAATTAGGCAGGAGAAAAATGTAAGGCATGCCAAACATCTCCTTGAGATGTTCTCCTCTTTGGAAATGCTTACCTTGCTTGTTGGAGAAGCCACCAGGCAGGGAGCAGATAAGTGACTCATATAGACATGGAGGCGAAGGCACCTCTCCCCCCCAAAAAATTCAAAATGCTTTGCAATCAACTAGAAATCTTGTGTGTTTGCAAATGCAAGCAGCCTCTGCATGAAGAGGGCCCAAGTGCATTCTTGTCATTCTTTCGTTAGAAGAATCTCAATTTATGGCTTCTCTGCCCCCTCCTCACTAGTAAAGAATGCTAGTCTGTTAATTTTAGTTCTCAGTGAAATTTGCTTGAGAGCCTGGTACTGCAAGATAGCAAACAGAACAAAAAGATAGCGCCCTTATTTTTCTTTCTTTTTAAATGGCACGGTTGCCCTTTTGGCTTGGACCTCATGACCGTAATATATAAATACATCTAGGAAAAATAAAACACAGCTAAAATTACAGATCAAAACAGGCAACTGAAAGGCCTCCCACATCTAATTCTCTCCACCTGCTTAGATAGCAAAAGTCTTACATCAGTCTTGGAATATACCTAGATGGGAGTCTGAGCTAGAGACCAGCCTCTTGCTGATGGTATTTAGGGGCATGAAGGCATTGTTGGGAGACTGCAGTGGATACAGTAGTGCATTGTGAGGGCATGATATGATCCTGGTAATGTAGTGCTTTAAGTTAAAGCTCCGACAATGGGTCCTCTTCCTCAGCATGCAGACACTCTTTGGGTGGGATTTATACTGGTGGAGGCATTCAAATATTCAGGTGGGGAAAAGTTTTGGTTCCCCAAATGTTGCTGAACAACAACAGCAATTTATTACTTGTACCCTGCCCATCTGACTGGGTTGCCCCAGTCACTCTGGGCAGCTTCCAACAGAATATAAAAGAACACACGATGCAACTCCCATCATTTCTGGCCATTGGCCATGCTCGCTGGAACTGATGGGAATTGTAGTTCAGCAATGTCTGGAGGCCCAAAGCTTTCCCATCCCTGAAATATGTGATGCCCTACCTGCTGTCAAAATGGCGCAGTCCAGGAAAAATGGGACCCCTGTCCGTGACTCGGTCCCTCCATGGCAAAAGACCTCCCAGCTGTTATTGTTGCAGCCTCCTCTCAATTCATCTCACCCCCATCCAGCCGCCCAACTATAGTCAGATGCTGCCCTGTGCAAGATTAGCTCAGTGGCACCATTGTGAGATTGGGTTACACAAATCCACAAGGTTAGACCACACCAGTTAGTTATGACAGATTCCTGCAACTTGCCATTTTCTTTTGTTTTGCAAGTGCAAGAGAGCCAGGTTTTGTCCAGCGGGCTTATAATGCAGGGGAGACAAGCGAGGGAACTGGAGCACTAATGTGCTGCTTTGGAAAACAACCTGCCTTGGTCTAAATTGCTTCTCTAGTGTTTTGTGGACAGTTGGTCTGAAAAGAACAGGCAGGAGAGAGGGTGCCGCTAAATAAGAAAGCTGCCAAATTGCCGACAAATTAGCCCACTGGTTTTTGTGCTCCATCTTTAAAATTGATTTGAGGAAAACTAAAATGGATTTGGTTTCCTCTGCCAAAATCCTGGGATTGGAGGGTCTGGGTAAAATTGTTTCCTTGGATTATTCCTTGCTTGACAAGAGAACTCTGTCTCCTCCCTCTTCTCTCCCTGCCATTTCCTTAATGTGGCTAGTTCTATTTTTTGGGTGATGGTGGTGCCCAAGTTACTGGCTCATCACAAGGTGCTTTAGGGGTGGGGTTCCCACTTCAACTTGGGGCACCTTATCTTTACGTTTGCCAAGCCCAGAACTCCACCAAAGACTTTGGGTTTGGCTTGGGATTCATTTGAAGCTGCTACACACCCCTAGGAAACAGGAAAATAGTATTTCAGTTAACACATGTACTTAGTGTCATTACAGTACATGTTACATTGTGAATATGGGCTGTGTGTGTGAGGGATCTTTTTGCTTGGCAATCTTGAAAGTGCTAATCTCAAAACTGGATTGCTGGGGGGCAAATAACATGTATGAGCCCACTCATCAAACGGTGCATTTTCATTTGCTTCCGCAAGGCTGCAAGTTCAGTCAAGAACATGCAAGGCTGCCAAACCAATGCTCCCTCTATCCCAGTATGGTTGATGCTGCCTGGTAGCTGCTCTCCAAGGTTTTCTGGCCAGTCTTAATTGGAGATGCTGGGGAGCGAACCTGGTACCTTTTGTATGCAAAACATGCTGCTGACAACACTTCTCTCAGTGTTCCACGAATGGGGGAAAGGTGTACAGGACTAGCAACCTTAACAATGTGTGGTTAAAAGTGGTGAAAAAGCAGTCCTCTTAATGCAAAGGTGAGGAAAATCTTCACTGCAAGCTTTCTGTCTATCGGTCTGTCTTTCTTTTCTTTTTAAATATACAGTGGTACCTTGGGTTACATATGCTTCAGGTTACAGACTCCGCTAACCCAGAAATAGTGCTTCAGGTTAAGAACTTCCACACCACACAGAGACACGTGTTGTTGGGGGCCTGTGCGGTGCACAATTTTTATTTATAAAGCATATAAATGGAGACCATACAACATCAAAATGGTCTCCTTTCATAACTCCTCTTGAAGCCTTCTTGTGATGGCTTAGATGCTCAGGCAGAGTAATGTCCCAAACCCTCTCAGATCATCCATCCCTGGAGAGAATTCACTGCATCCTTACTTATCTCATTCTGAATAGCTTAGCTGTGGAATTGTGTTTACTTCTTTTCTGCATATTGTCACATTTGTGTTAATATTATTACCCCCCCCCCCCAAAAAAAAGCCTGTTTGGGCTACATAGACTACAGTCTATGCCAATTTTTACTATGTATTTTCCATTCATATGTAACATTCTATCCATTGTTAGTGGGCTGCTCTGACATCCCCATCAGTCCAAGCATGCCACATTCTTTCCACCTACCGTTGCCTCAATGCTGTACTGTGTTTATCTTATCAACATGCCTCTTATATCTTCCGAGGCCAGTTCTTTGGCTCTGACAGTCTTATTATTCTGCCCCTCAAGATTTAGAGGAGTTTTTCTTTCGCTGTCATTTGCTCCAGTCAGCTGGCACACTGGTGTACATCAACTGAAGCTGCTCACTCTGCGGGTCACGCTCTGAATTAGCTGCACTTTACCATTTCAGTATTGTTGACTTTAGTTAGTTGAGGCTTTCTGAGCTCTCCGGCAGAGGTCCCCCCCCCCCCCGACCTTCTCCCACTTCAGGTCTTGCTTGGATCAGATTTGCTAGGGAATGAAATCAAGACCATTGTACTTCATTTATTTGACTTACATTCTGCCCTTCCTCCAAAAGGGAGCCCAGGGTAGCAAGCAACAAGCGATAAAACCAGAAAAAAACATCTTTTAGGACAGCGGTCAGCAAACTTTTTCAGCAGGGAGCCGGTCCACTGTCCCTCAGACCTTGTGGGGGGGCTGGACTATATTTGGGGTAGGGGGATGAACGAATTCATCGCCTTCTCAATCCGGCCCACGAATGGTCCGGGAATCATGTTTTTATATGAGTAGAATGTGTGCTTTTATTTAAAATGCATCTCTGGCTTATTTGTGGGGCACAGGAATTCGTTCATTCCCCCCCCCCCCAAAAAAAAAAAATATAGTCTGGCCCACCATATGGTCTGAGGGATGGTGGACTGGCCCATGGCTGAAAAAGGTTGCTGACCCCTGCTCTAACCACTACACTCCCACTAGGCTATTGCTGCTGCTCCACTCTGTGTTTGACCCTTGGTGCTCAGGGGAAAATAAGCACACCATGTCAGTAAATGAACTGGGCCACTTGTAAAGCCCTCCAACTGCAGCTCTGAGAGCCTGCAATCTGGAGACGGCTGCATTTATTTATTAGTTGCTTACACTAGTGACACTTGTAATAGCTCTTTTCTGCCTGGGGCTACATTCTTGAAAGCTTCTACAATGATAAAGGGCTTGAAAAAACCTGCACAGTGCATATCATTCTTATTCCTCCTCCTTTTTCTTTCTTTTTAATCTAAAAGAAATAAAGTAATTAGGCATTCGAAACCCTTCATGTGGGTTTCTCATTAGACCACCTAAACGATCTCCAAAATGTTATCTTCCTCTCAGAGAGTTTTATTCAAAGGGTGTGTGTGTGTGTGTGTGTGTGTGTGTGTGTGTCTGTGTGTGTGTGAAGAGTAAAAGCTCTCCCTCTGACTGCTGTGGGGTTCAGTTGCAACTTGTGTGTGGGGCAGATCATGTAGGACTTTCTCATAAAATGGGCACCCCACCTTCAGGCGTCAAAGTTGTAGGAAAGCCCCACACAATCCGCTCCACCCACACTGTTGCATCATTCTGTGACACTCCCCCTGCCCCATCACATCATGGAAAAGTGGCTTCTACGCTGGTGTGCATGAATCGAGTCACAATCCCTTCTGGAAACTCTGCATTTCAACACTTTGTAATCCTTCCAGAACTTCTCTTTCACCAGCAGAGGCACCCACCCGCCAGCATTTGGCTGTGCAATAGCAGCAGAGTGACTGCTCCTGTTCAATAAAAAGGGAGCCCGTGGGAAGACTTGGGATTCCATCAGAGGTAGCATTGTGCCACATCTTTTGGGAGAAGGGATGAAGCTCAGTGGTAGATCACGTGCCTTGCATGCTGAAGGCCCCAGGTTCAGTCCTTGGAAGCCACTGACACTAAGTCTAGACAAAGCTGAGCTTAATGGACCAATGTGCTTGCTCAGTATGAAACTACTTCATATATTTCTATCCTCTATTTTATGGTGAAATAGCTTCAAGAGTTTCAGAAGCCTCAGATATACAATCATATGTGAAGTCTCATAGGAAACATCCCTGTGGTTTGTACACATTTTTGGAAAAGTGGGTATTTTTGGAAGAGCGAATTATATTTGTCCTCAGTAGTGTTTGAATTGGCTTCCATTAATTTTGGTGTGGGCCATTCTCCTGTGATAGACAGTCTGCTTGGATGAATGACTCCAGATGAAGTTCTAAGGGAGCAGGATGTACGTGTGGGAGTTGAGATTTATTTGGGATACTGGAATGACAGCTGGCCCTTGCTTCTGTAAAATATCTAACATGATTGGGGCAAAATCCTAAGCACACTTAGGTTGGAAATAAGACTCATTGAAACCAAATAAGCGTGCATAGGATGGGAACGTTAGTGACTCACCAAGAACAGTGAATGCCCAATATTCACCATTTTTATCTGACCCTATTAATGGACTTATCTAGTAGTACAAGCCCTACTTTCCCCGCTGCTACATAATTGAAGTCTGTCTTCTGAGCTGCCAGCTAACTTCTTTCCACAGCAGTATCTCTAGTGGTGAAATGGAAATATTTATGGATTTATTTCATAAAATTTATACACTGCTTGATTGTAAAAAAACAAAAACCCTCAAAGCATTTCACAAATAATAAAGCAGTAAAATCAAGAAAAAATTATAAGCCTTCTTGAAAACATACAAAAGTTTCAATGCTGAAACACTGGAATTTGCCTCCAATTTGCCTCTTGGGATTATGGCCTAAATATACTGAGTAAATATTACTATGTTCCTTCTTAATAAACAATGCATTTATTGAAAAGAATTTTAAAAACCTGAGCTTTGGGGATATTCAGGACTTCTGTTTGCAGAAGCTTATGTTGTAGCTGAAATGGGGGCTGGGAGAGAGAGATGATTACAGTAAATTAAAACTAAAGTTAATATGGTGTTTGCATGGGAATAATCAGGATATCGTAAATTTCTGCATAAGAAATCAAGTGCAATGGCCAAAACCTCTTTTAAAAGCTGTGATTTCAAAAGAACTATGGCAATATTAGATAAAATATGTACCCAGATTCCCAATGCCCAAATCTTTCATGTTTTGCTAAGGAAGTTGGGATACATTGTGGGTCAGGATGGAACTCTTCTAAGGCAGAGAGGACCTGGGCACCATAAACAGAAATAGCAGATGGTACAGACTTGACAGCACACAAGCCTCTCATCCAAAGGATGCTCCATTGAAGCCCCTCTTGCTTCCAAAATATGCAAAGCTAGAGTTCTGATGAAATTCTCAGAGCCTGCCTTAGAATAGCCAGACCACCAGTTTGCAGGTTTCTATGCCTCCTAGACAAAGCAGCAGTAGTAAGAGCCCTAGTCATTGAAAGGCCGTCTGTTGCATGTGCAAGTCGAGCAATCTTTTTGCTTGGTCTGCTAACTTCCAGGGGGCTATAAATAGGTGGAGCTGTTCCACTGGGTTAAGCCAACCCTGCCGTCTCCCTTTTATGCCTGCAGGAGTAAACTGTGTTATAGAGAAACTTAAAGGTTCCTGGGGTGAAGCAGTGCGCTGTTGTGGTATTCGGAGTGCTCATTGTAGTGTTTGTTTTGCAAGGACACTTACCCACCCAAAAGGCATGCAAATAGTTCAGCTCTGACTCAGACATCAAGGATGGCCTTTTGACTGAGCTCATGTTGTAAGTCTCCTGACTTTTGACAGCTGGGCTGCAAGTGGCTCGCCTAAGGTTCCAAATGGGGACAGGACTGTCACTTAACGATGCTTGGTTATTTCAGACTTTTGCAGCTTTCTTAGCACCCCGGTCGAAGCAGCAGCCATGTTGGGGCCTTTCTAAATAGCTGCTGTTCTACCCCCTCTGGAGATTGCACAGCTGCTTCTCTAAACCCTCTTGCCAGCGTATTGCTGCAAGCACTGCTGCCATGGAGAAATTGCAAATGTTCAGTTCCTCAGGCCACTGATAAGATCAGTGGTTTGGAAACTGCAATTCTTCTCCCACAACTGCAGGTCATTCAGATGAAGTGCTGTGGTTAGCGATCTTGGGTCATGAGCATAGCGTCTAGCAAATGACTGTGGAATGTGACAAAATTGGGGTGGGGAACCTCCGGACTGCAGGCTGAATCTGGTCCTCTAGCTCTCTCTAGCTGGCCCTGCTTTGCATCCCTAAAGGGCAATCGTGTCAATTAGTTTTGTTTGACTCAGCCAGGAACTTCCAACCTCGCCAAATGGGTAAAATATCAAGAGCTGCAGGCAAGCTAGCTCTGGAAATGATAGAAAGGGGGCTATGAACAGCTGCTTCATTATTAGGTTCTGGGAGAGTTGTGAGCCAGTGAGTAAGTTGTGGTCTCCTTGTTGTACTTTCCGTGTTTATCCTCTGAAAATTGGATAAAAAGCTCTGAAGGTTTGGTTGGAGATGGCACAAATGGCCAGAAAAATTGCTCAGTTCCTGCTCACCCCAGAAGCAGCACTTATGAAACACCCTTGAATTTCCTCCTTGTATGCTTGAGGTGAGATTTGCAAGAGACTCTATTGGTGCCTTAATTCTGGAACTGCTTGGTTACCTTCCCAGGAAGAAACATGTGCCCCAACAGCAGAGTCTGAAAGTGCTTGACTTCTATTAACACATAGCGGGGTAGCTATCCTGATGCCCTCCAAATGTTTTTTTGGACTCCCATTATCCCTATCCAACATGGCAAATGGTGAGGGATTTGAGGAGCTGTAGTCCAACAGTCTCTGGAGGCACCATGTTGGCTACGATTGATATATATGTTTATGATAGTCAATAGATTTGTACTGTAGCTTTCATACAAAGAGAATCACTGGATCTTTTTTTTTTTACTGCTTTGCTATCTCATGTTCAGCAGCCAGAGAAGGGAATTTTCTGCCCTTGCACAGATAAATCTGTAGAACCTCTACCTCTGGTCTGCATTGCCCTAATGGCTTTTTGTGTGTGTCTTCCTTTTTTTACAGAATGGCTGCAGGGTGTCCAAGCTCTGATGATCCTTTCCATCATCTTCAGCGTATTGTCTTTGTTCCTGTTCTTCTGCCAGCTCTTCACTCTCACTAAGGGCGGACGGTTCTACCTTACTGGCATTTTCCAGATCCTTGCTGGTAAGTAAAGGGGAGTGGAATTGCATATCCTGGGACATTGCCACGGGAAATTGTCCAAGATGGAGCATTGGTTAATGATGGAAAGCAAGGGAGACTCCAGAATAGCAAAGTTAAGATGCAGAACATGATTTTTTCTAACCTGTCATGTGCTCTGCATGTATGTAGGATTATTCTTAAATTCCTTACACAACATTCTAAAGAAAGAAAGGGCAAGACAACTTAAAATAATATAGGATATTTAATATTTTTAAAAAATCATTTAGATGACAGCACAGCACATTTAGCAATTGAATTTTAATAATTTAAATTATTAATAATTTAATAATTATGCTTACTATTGAAAAAGGCTGGTTACTATTGTAAGCAACAAGAATTCTCTGGTTGTATTGAACAACATTATGCAGGGTGTGAGGAAGTTGCTGTAACTGTCTGCATGTGGGTGCACCTGCTCCCTGCCAGAGAGAATGCAGACCTTGCTGAGAAAGGGAACATTGTCTGGAAAAAACAATCTCAGAAAATTAGAATATTGTGAAAAGGTGCAGTAGCTATTCAATCCATAGCACCTGCAATGGGTTCCTGAGCCTTTAAATGGTCTCTCAAGTCTGGTTCAGTAGGAAGCACAATCATGGGGAAGGCTGCTGACCTGACAGTTGTGCAGAAAGCCATCATTGAGACCCTCCATAAGGAGGGGAAAGCCTCAAAAGGTAATTGCAGAAGAAGTTGGATGTTCCCAAAGTGCTGTATTGAAGCACATTAATGGAAAGTTATGCGGAAGGGGAAAGTGTGGAAGACAAAGGTGCACAAGCAGCAGGGATGACCACAGCCTGGAGAGGATTGTCAGGAAAAGACCATTCAAATGTGTTGGGGACTTTCACAAGGAGTGGACTGAGGCTGGAGTTAGTGCATCAAGAGCCACCACACACAGACGGATCCTGGAGATGGGCTTCAAATGTCGTATTCCTCTTGTCAAGCCATTCCTGAACAAGAAACAAGGTCAGAAGTGTCTTACCTGGGCTCAAGGAAAAAAAGAACTGGTCTGTTGCTCAGTGGTCCCAAGCCTCTTTTCTGATGAGAGCAACTTTTGCATCTCATTTGGAAACCAAGGACCCAAAGTCTGGAGGAAGAATGGGGAGGCACACAATGCCAGATGCCTGAAGTCCAGTGTGAAGTTTCCACAGTCTGTGTTGATTTGGGGAGCCATGTCATCAGCTGGTGTTGGTCCACTGTGCTTCATTAAGTCCAGGGTCAATGCAGCTGTCTACCAGGAGATTTTGGAGCACTTCATGCTTTCTTCCACAGATGAGCTTTATGGGGAGGCTGACTTCAGCTGTATGCCGTAATCATCACAGTTATAACAAATAAAGGCTTGACACATCTCACTTTGCATGTCATGAGTCTATCTCACATATTAGTTTCACCTTTTAAGCTGAATTACCGAAATAAATGAACTTTTCCACGATATTCTAATTTTTCGAGTTTCACCTGTAAACTTGAGCCAAGTTATCAATAAACTTTGTGAAGGTCAGACTGGAGCCTACATTTGTTGGGAATCATTCTGCAAAGAAACAGTAAAGATGTTTGTACCTTTAAGAACTGTTTCTGTGAGCTCTGGGCAGATTGGGTACAGCTGGTCATGACTACAAAAGGAGGAAAAGTTGCACTTTGAACTTTGCCTGCAGGGAGAAAACACCCACAAGCTTTGTTGTTTGTAGTTTTTGTAATAAAGCCGTTATTTGATTTGTTTTACACTGGTCTCGTGGTGTCGTAGTTTCTGTCATTTGCCACCAGAGGAAAAAAACCCTCTAACAACATTAACTACAGAGACAGTATGTTAACATGGATTCTCCACAAATCACTGGGTGGAAATCTGCACAGTCACTCTGACATCCGTTGAAGAAACTCTTAGAACCCTCCAGTTTGCTAGTACAGCCAAAAAAATAAATGAAAAACCACCCAATAATAAATGAAGTTATGGATGAGGATGCCCTTCTGAAGAGGTATCATTTAGAAACTGAAAACCTGAAGCAACTCATTGATGTTTCATCACAATCCCAGCCGGCACAGATCCTTGAAGAGAAGAATGCTCTTCAATAGTCCCCAAACAGCTGGAGGGCCAAGTCTGGCCATCACTGTCCTAAGATAATCAGGACTGCCTTATGTACTGCCTTCTGCAATGGCACCATCTCTTGGACTTGCCAACCACTTTCCCAGGGCCGAAGTACCATCAACCGCCATTCACCCACTCAGTCCACAGTTCTGACTGCTGTAGCGCCAGGCTTGAAGGGGAGCTGCTGTGTGCTTCTGAATAGTTCTTGTGTCAGCAGCAGCTTCTCCTGTCCCTCATCTCACTAGCATTGGGTGAGCCTTCCACACCCTGGCTCCTAAAGAGAGAGAGAGAGAGTCTGTTTAAGAGCCTCCAGAGTGGGAGCTGTTTTGGCTTGTGCTCAGATTAATTTGCATTCCTCCAAAAAGGTTTGCTTTTTCAAAGTCAGGGTTGCATTTCCTCATAACATTCCTGGGGCTTTATGGACATTAATCCATACCTTGTATATACCGTTGCTGGTAGCTGTGAAGATTTAGGAGCCTCAGCAGCCAGCATAAAGATAGCTCCTGTTCGTGTTTTTCCTTATTCTCTCCGGCCAATTCAGTGTGAGCAATTGGAACCTCTGTTTCTGTTGGGTGGAGCATTTGGAAGCCAGCCCTGCTCTCCAGTCCATGAGAAAGCATTTCCCAAGCCGTCAATCACTTTCTTTGCAGACGATCTTGCCCCCAAGGCAACCTTCCTTCCTGTGACTCAGCCCTGTGCTGCTTATAAACTGCAGTTTAAATATGCCTGGTTTTAATGTGTAACTTTCCAGCATCTTTGGAAGGAGCAGGGTGCTGATCACAGGGAACTGTCTGGGTAATATTAGGTGTACTTCTGTTCTTTGTGTGGGTCTTTCAGCGAGAGAGACCCTAAGGTTCATCCAGTCCACCCGCCTGCAATGCAGGAATATGCAGCTGATCAAACTTGCAACCTTGGCATTATAAACACCATGCTCTAACCAAGCGAACTATCCAGGAAATGCAATTAAAACTGAACTCAGTCTCCGAGTACATGATGGTTACACAGTATTGTAACTAGAAAACAAAATCTGAGTTTTGAGCATATGCTTTCATAATAGGTTTATCATGCCAAATTCAGCAACTTTCATGCAGAATTTTTTTTACTTTTATAATGACCGATTGATGCCATCAGCATTTGAATACAGCATGTTATGAATTTGTATCAAATCTGAAGGGTTTTTTTCCCCTGCAGAGACGTGCAGAAGCAGATCAGATTACAAGATCAATTTGTGCACATGGCAGATACTGACTTTCAAAATAACACTTGTGTTTGGGTTCCCAGTTCTAGACTTTGAATGCAAACGTTCCATAGCACCAGGTTTCAGTCATACAAAACTTATCCTGGTGTTTCCAGTGGCTCAAATATGTTGCTTTGAAATTTCTTCCAATGCTCAAAGTTGGAGGGCGGGGGAATTATTTGGGACGGCTAAATTTTATGTTAGGCCCAAATCAATTGACTGGTGCCATCTTCCTCTCCTATCCTATAGGATAGTGCTTCCAACTTCTTCTGCGTGTGCCCTCCTTTTGCTAGAGATGCAAATGAGTGCTGGAATTTCAACTCTATTCTGGTTCAGAGATGAACCCGGTGGCCTTTGCTCCACCGGTGGGTGTTCTCCCATGGAGATTGCATCAGATACTGTCTCTAGGAATGGACTTTCCATTTTCTTTTGCAAGATGGGAACAGAAGACATTTGTATTAATTCCCTACCCCTTTAAGTGCCTTCTCTCTCCACCCACCCTCCACACTTGTTGGAGGTCCAGTGAAAAAAAATTGGTTACTTCAAGCAGAAACAAAATCACCACCATCATCTCCTCCTCCTTCCCAGCTCTTCCCATGCACAATCCACACTCTCTTGTCTAGTGCCAGTAGGTGATTTGTGGCACGACTGCTCTGCTCTTTTTTTCCACCCCATCCCACCCAAAGTGAGAGACAATTGCTTATGCTCCCAGTCCATGGGCTGGTGGCTGTGGCTGTGGGTGTCCTCTCGATGGCCCAGAGAATGGGAGCTGCATCAGCAGCTTCTGAATTCAACACATTCCCACTCCTGCACTTTTGTGCAAACAAAGGGGGCAGTGTGGAGGGAAAGAACAGCTCAAATATCACTGTGGTTAGGTGTAGGTGGTCCTGAGGTCACAGGGCTTTGGAACAGAGACTACTCTGGTGGCACATTGAGCAGGTTGTGGAATTGCTGGGATCAATGAAAAGGCCTTGTTCTGGGCACTGAATAGAAGAGCCATTGTGTAATCCTGGCAGTCGCTGGTGCTGAGCTTTTCAGGAGGAGGGAGGAAATAGTTCTAGAGCTGGTATTGCTGAGGTGGCAATACAAAGATGCTGAACTTAGAGGCATTAGTGCAGGAAGGGGGCCTGGCTTGACCTGCTCACGCTTTGATCACAGGGGCTTAGGGCACTGGAGGCAGCAGAGTGGAAAAAAAAGAAGACAAACTTCTGCTTTAATTATTAGCAGCAAGGCAGGATTAATTATTCCCTAGTACATTATAGAGTAGGGCCTCAGCCAGACCAGCGTACCTGTTGAAATGCAATGGAGCAGTCCTTCGTAGGAAGAGAGGGCTGATCCAATTTCCTCGATTGGGCATTGCAGACTCCTCCCAGCTCAAAAAAGAGGATTGGTGGCCATTTCTTTCAGTTAAGAGGAACTTTTAAGGTGGCAGTTGTAATAGGAAAACTTAGGTACTGTATACCACAGTAAATCCAAGATGTGGTGTTTCTGGAGATAGAAGGATAGGCTGATCCTGCATGAATTTAATTCTCTTCTCAAAGCTGATTAAAAACAAACAATGCTAAGGTCCTTATATTGAAGAATACAAAACTGCAAAAGATAGTGATGCCTTGGAGTTTGCAGAACCTTAGAAAGTGAGGCTCTTCTTGGCAAGCACCTGTGTGATCCTGCTTTCAAAGTCTCTTTCCCTATTGGGTTTCTCTTCCTCAACAGGGAGATACGTTGAAAGCCAGAAGAGCATGTGTGCACATGCGTACATGCTCAAGCACTCGCCCAGTTGGCCCTTGGGGGCAAAAAGGCTGCTCACACCTGCTTGCAGCCTGAAATTTCTTGACGTAAGAGGAACCTTGCCAGATTGGGCCAAAGGCCTGCCTAGTTTGGTATCCTATTCTCACAGTAGCATCTTGAGGTGCTCCTAAGCAGGGTATGAGCACAACAGCTCTTTCCCCAGGCACTGGCATTCGGAGGCATATCTTGTCAAGGTCTGTGGCGAGCAGATATTGAGAGTGCCTTGTCCTCCATGAATTTATTTAAAGGCCCCCAAGCTGATGGATCTTGTTAAATATTGTGGTAGGGAAGTCCAGAAGGAGTTAGGTGGAGAAGGAGAGATGTTCATTATAACAGACACATCCCAGCTTGATCTTCCATGTTGGACCTGGATTGGCTTGCTTACATTCTTTGCTGACTTCTCTTCCGCAGGTCTATGCGTGATGTCCGGGGCCACCATCTTCACGGCGAGACATACAGATTGGCATCCCCCTGTAGACAGCATCTCCTTTGGCTTCTCGTACATCCTGGCCTGGGTGGCCTTCCCGCTGGCCGTCATTAGTGGGGTGATCTACATCATCCTGAGGAAGCGCGAATGATGTGTCGAGGGCGGCCGCTGAGACTACAGCACTCAGGACAAGGGGGCCTTGATGAGTTAGGAAATGGAAACAAACAAATAAAAAGGAAGTTAACCAAAACAATATCAACAAGGAAAAAAAACAACCAAACTGAAAGAAGGGTTACTGTGTTCATTGAAGATGTATATAGTATCTATGGTTTAAAAAAAACCTATTTATAACACTTTTTACATATATGTACATAGTACTGTTTGCTTTTGTTTGTTTGACCTGCCGCCATGTTTAAAGCCTAAAGAAAGTGCCTAAGGACTCTTTAACTCCTAACAGCATAATCAGAGTGCCGTTCCCCCTCCCCTCTTGCTGTGGAAGCAAATGGATCCCTCCTCCATAGCTCTCCACTTCCAATCCCCAAGCCACATGACAAGGCAAGAGCCATAAACTTGGTCCTCAGATAGGTGTGATATGCCGCCCACTGCACTGATGTTTGCTTATGCCCCTCATATGCTCACGTTAACTAAAAGATGGGTTGCAATGGCCACGTAGAGGGGAGGGGAATGTCAACGATGAGGAATGCATGGCTGGGTGAGCCCAGCTTTGGAACCCCTTGGAATGTTAGTCAAGCTGTGGTGTTGTATGTGAAGGATAGTCCCACCAATGCAACCAGAAGCTGCATAATATCACCACCTTCCCCACCCCCCTCTTCGTATGACAACTGGAGCTCCTGGGAGCACAGAAATGTCGCCAGTCCTTCATAAATCCCTCTTTAAATCAGGTCCGTTTCTCTGTACTTTGAGATGGCCAAGATGAGCACTGATGCTAAGAAGAAGAAACACTGGAGGGAGACACGGGACGAAAAATAAGTCCGCCATATTGGTTTGTAACTACCCACTGGTGTGTTGCCCCCCAACCTTGCCCGTTTTGGGACAATAGGCAGAAAGAATAAGCTAAAGTAGGGGAAAGCAAGGAACCCTTCTAAGTTCCAGACCCCCGCCCCTCTCCATAACCCCTTTTACAAAATTGAATACCAAATCTGTGAAATGGTGCTATCTATTTACCATTCCTTATATCGCTAAGCCATTTAACCTTACTCACTGGAAAGTCAGATAACGATTTTGAGATAAACCAAGGAATAGGAATGATAAATAATTCTTGTGTAATATATACAGCCTGTAACTGCTTTTGTACTTAGGAAAGTTGCTATCATTATTATTACTATTATTATTTTTTAATAAAGCATTTATAACCAAGGTATTTCTCTCCCCCACTCCTTTTACTTCATGGTCGGGAGGGAAGTAAGTGAACCTTCTAGCCCCTTGAGGATCCCTCCCTCCTTCCAGCTCCTCTGTAACCCTTTTCTGTGTGTCCCCCCCCCCAAAGTGTGTCTGGCAATGAACTGTATTGGCAGCCGTGTGTAGATGTGTAAGCGGTGCCTTTTGATGCTAAGACTCCAGACATTATTATATGATTATTTTGCTTTGCTTTTCTGATTTTATACCAACTTGTGTGGACTAAGAAGCAACAAAATAAAAGTCAGAATAACTCACATGCTTTGGCCTTTGGTTGTATATCTTTGGGAAGGACGCAAGTATATGTGGTTAGAACAATAAGATGCTGTATGTATTTATTTAAGGCAGGGGTAACCAATGTGGTGGGACGCGGGTGGCGCTGTGGGTAAAAGCCTCAGCGCCTAGGGCTTGCCGATCGAAAGGTCGGCGGTTCGAATCCCTGCGGTGGGGTGCGCTCCCGTTGCTCGGTCCCAGCGCCTGCCAACCTAGCAGTTCGAAAGCACCCCCGAGTGCAAGTAGATAAATAGGGATCGCTTACTGGCGGGAAGGTAAACGGCGTTTCCGTGTGCTGCGCTGGCTCGCCAGATGCAGCTTTGTCACGCTGGCCATGTGACCCGGAAGTGTCTCCGGACAGCGCTGGCCCTCGGCCTCTTGAGTGAGATGGGCGCACAACCCTAGAGTCTGTCAAGACTGGCCCGTACGGGCAGGGGTACCTTTACCTTTACCTTTAACCAATGTGGTACCCTCCAAATGATGGTCAATCATCAGGAATGATGAAAATGGGCATCTAGCAAAATCTGAAGGGCACCTGTTAGTTACCCCCATTTGGGGCTAGCATATCCACTAGCTGCCTGCAATGAATCATTCCGTAGGAAAATCTCTCTCTCTCTCCCTCGCTCTCTCTTTCTCTCTCACCCATTGCATACCCCAACACTGAAGACAAGCAATAAACAAGCCAGGTAGGAGAGATACACAAGGTAGACATTTCAGGGCTGCTTATAGTATGACCTCTTTGCCTTCCCTATGGGATGATTCTCTTGCCCATGGGTAGGCAGACTAAGGCCTAGAGGCCGGATCCAGCCCAGTTGCCTTCTAAATCCAGCCCGCGGATGGTCCAGGAATCAGCGTGTTTTTACATGAGTAGAATGTGCATCTCTGGCTTATTTGTGGGGCATAGAAATTCATTCATTTTTATTTTCAAAATATAGTCCAGCCCCCCACAAGGTCTGAGGGACAGTGAACCAGCCCCGTGCTGAAAAAGTTTGCTGACCCCTGCTGTAACCCTTTGTGTTCTGAGCCATAGCCTTCATCAGAGGCCTAAAGACGACTGTAGTCTTTTTGCTTTGTGATGCTGGATCTTAATGGGAAATTGATATGGCCGCTGACGCAGGCTACCTCTCTGGGGAGTGTTGGGGGCCAAGAGGTCATGACTTAAATCCCACATGGGGTTGGTTGGGCTCCTCCTACATCTTTGTGAACCAGGCTGCCTGGGTGGAGTTGGGTCAATAAAACTGGTGATGCTCCACTCACTGTTTTTGTGCTTAAATTGGGGCAGCTGACTTAAGAGGCCAAAATGGAAAGAACATTGATCCACCAAAATGCCAGCACTTTCCCCATTCAGGCTCTCTTACTATCTGCTGTGGTACAGGTGGCATGGAACACTTTAAGATGGGGGTTTTTTTGGGGGGGGGTGCTAGGCGAAGAGTCTAGGGGACATGGGTGGCGCTGTGGGTTAAACCACAGAGCCTAGGACTTGCCGATCTGAAGGTCGGCAGTTCGAATCCCCATGACGGGGTGAGCTCCCATTGCTCGGTCCCTGCTCCTGCCAACCTAGCAGTTCGAAAGCACATCAAAGTGCAAGTAGACAAATAGGTACTGCTCTGGCGGGAAGGTAAATGCCGTTTCCGTGCGCTTCTCTGGTTCGCCAGAAGTGGCTTAGTCATGCTGGCCACATGACCCGGAAGCTGTACGCCGGCTCCCTCGGCCAATAAAGCGAGATGAGCGCCGCAACCCCAGAGTCGGCCACGACTGGACCTAATGGTCAGGGGTCCCTTTACCTTTACCTTTAGGCAAAGAGTCTCCATTTGGCCTTTGGCCTTTCTGTTGCCCTCACAGTGGTTAACACTAATGGATTTGATAAGCCTTACTGAAACCTAGTTCCCTCTGGATATGTTGGACTACAACACCCACCAGCCTTTAACATTGGCATTACTGGCTGGGGCTGATGGGAGCTCAACATATGTGGAGTTAATTGGTTGGGGAAAGCTGGATTTCAACTTTGATGTTCCAAGTGGCTGGTTGGCATTATTATAAGGCAGTTAGAAAAAGTAAGTGTGTACTCAACATCACATGGGCAGAAATAAGGTTAACAGGTTGTATGAGGAACATTTGGCCTTCCAGATATTACTGAACTATAACTCCTGTCAGCCCCTGGCAAGTTATGAGTCAGATACTGGAGATTCAATATGTCATTTGGTTTTTGAAACATCTGATAATGGATTGGGCAAAGAATGATTTTCCCACAATGCACTCAAATTGCTCTTTAAATCTTGGCATAACTTGGAATTCCTGAAACTCTATCTTTCTTCCTCATAATCTCTGCCCTACATGCACACTCCTGGAAATTATAGAGCCTCATGCATTTGAGGGAAGCTTTTCAAATGCTCCCTTTTCATTCAGAAATGTTTGATCTGTGAATTTCCACAGAGGAAAAGCTTGGCTGATATTCAATACACCTTTTGCAGGCACTAGACTGGATTACAGACATTGCTACACTGAAGAAAATTGTGTTTGGTGTCTCAGAGAAAAAGCATGTTTATGCTTGAGCAAAAAGCAAACAAACCCCTTTATGCTTGGCCGTAGCAGTTTAGCAACTCTTTAAGTCTTTATTTATCAGTGGGAAAGATGGTGAAACTCTGCCACCTCGTGGTAAAAGGTGGCACCACCAGCAATTGCTCTTCCTGATGTAATTTGAAATGGGAAGAAAAGTTATGGTTTTTGCTTTTGAGCTTTTAAACGTTACAACAATTTTGTTTTTAATGCATATTTTGGGGGGAGCTATAAGACCACAGGGAAATGGCCTAAGCTTTCTGGAAATATGAATCCACTCCTTTACAGACTTTGGTCTTTCAAATTTCAGCAGTGCCCTGCACAACACCAATATTCAGGGCCCCTGCCTCTCACCTTATGTTCTGCTCAGTTCACTATGTGTCATAGTTCCGATGCCCTGTAGTGCTCCCTAGACTTGGCACCCAGTGTGGCACAACCAGTTGCACTGCCCTAAATCTGCTTCTGCCAACAGATGCCCATGGGAAGCTCACATGCTATTTAAATAAGAGAAGCAGGGCAAGAGCAGTCCTACGAAGTCCAAGAAAACAGCAGCATGATTAATGAGCAGAGTCAAGGAAGCTATTAGAGGCAAGTAAGCTTCATTCAGAAAATGGAGCTCTTGCCCAAATGGGAACAACAAGGAACACAATGTTGGCACAAGAAAAGCAAGCGGACGTGAAAATAATATGAGCAGCGTATATCCGGAAACATTTAGACCAACCATATAAATATATTTAAACATATGAGAAAGGAAACCAGCTGGGGAGGTGATTGGACAAGAGAGTTAAAGGTGTGCTATAGAAGGATAAAAAGATTGTAGAGAAGTTTTATGAACTCTTTTTGCATCTGTCTTCATGATGTAAGATGTAACAACCTTAACTTCACATAGACATTGATTTATATCTCTCATGTCATCATCTGCTGGGCAGCAGAGTGGGGTTAAACCCTGTGTTGGCTGTGTGCACCTGTTCCCAGCAAGGGACAGCACCATCAGACTGAGCAGGATTCAAACTCTGATCTCCTCTGGAGCTGGGAAGACACAGAGAGGCCCAACTCGCTCTTTGTGCGGCAAGCAAAGCTATGGCTTTGCGAGAGGGAGGGAGGGCTGGAAATCAATAGGGGAGCAAGATGTGTTGGAGCAATAAAACTGCAGACACTTCCGTCTTATGCTCAGCCTGTGTAAATAAAGCTCTATATCCAAAAGACACCAGAGTCTCCAATGAGCTTCATTCTGAGGAAGCCCATTCCAAGGTATGTGCTCACACCCCTTAAATCTCTCACCCCTTGGAGATTGGGGTTCACTGGATGCTATCTGCTTTATCCACATCATGCATGCACATCTATCATGCTCCCCTCTTTAATCACCTTTTCTCCAAACTGAAAACCCCCATTAGGGCTGTCCACTTAAGTGTACAATGTACCTCAGGTTACATAAGCTTCAGGTTACATACGCTTCAGGTTACAGACTCCGCTAACCCAGAAATAGTACCTCGGGTTAAGAACTTTGCTTCAGGTTGAGAACAGAAATCGTGCGGTGGCGGAGGGGCAGCAGCAGGAGGCCCCTTTAGCTAAAGTGGTGCTTCAGGTTAAGAACAGTTTCAGGTTAAGAACGGACCTCCAGAACAAATTAAGTACATAACCAGAGGTACCACTGTACTCAGTCTTTATGTCCACATTTCCACACACATCCCACATTCACCTCACTAAAAAAAAGTGTGCCACTCCTATTTTTGGCTGGGGAGGAAAAGATTGCTATGAAGTGGAGCATCTATGAAATGCCAACAGTGAAAATGTGGTTGGTTAAAATGTGGAATAACGTAGAAAGGTTGCAGAGTACATTCAGTTGCAGGGAAAACCCTCAAATTTTATGATAATTGGGTATTGTTTATAAACCTTATGGGAAATAGATATGGATTAGATATCAACTGCGATAATACATTCTAACTAACTTGGAATGGTATTGAGTTATTATGATGATTAATAATTGTATTTAGAAACTTGGCCTACATTACACTTTATTATATTTATGCTATCATTTTAATATACTTGATTGTATTTGGTGCTATTGATTGGTACTAACCTAGAATTAATCAGAATAAGGAAATATGAATATGGAATGATATTGGGTAAGCAAGAAGGGTGGCCAGGTTTCTGAATATTGAGTTGATTGTGGAGATATTAACAGTTGCTCTGTATATACCAGGTGCAGATTAACTGAACTCTCCTTTTTGACTACAGTTCTGGGCTGAAAATAAGGGTAATTATATGTATATGTGCACACATACCTTCACATACATTGCACTGTCCCTGCAATTTCTTCCCCTAATTTCCTGGTGAGGCCACCAGACACTTGAACAGATCTTGCCATGTGCAGGCAGATCTGAGGCAACTACGTTTGGAACCCAAGGAACCTCTAGAATCTCAATGCACTCCCATGATGGTTAAATTATAGCAAAACTGTCTAGGAAAGCAGCTGGGTAGGAAAACAGCATCAACATGCTGAGAAACAATCCAGAGAGGAAGAAAGAGCACCTATTGGGGAAAAATGTTTAATGCATGCTGCGTCCTAAAAGTAATTCGTTTAACAACTCCTTCCTGCACTCGACAATAAACCCTTTTGCAAAACGTTTTGAGCAAATACCTTTGTCTTTCATTTACCACCTTGTGAATGCCAACATATAATTGTAATGCTCTCTCTGTGTTTGTTTAATTTCATTTTCGTTGCATGTGTACCTCAACAACAGTACTTCCTTGTTTGGCCACATGGTGGCAAGATTTAGCTGGGTGTAGACACATATCGAAGGCACTGTAATTGAATTACTTCTTCTTTGACTCTGAAGACTTCTCAGTGGATGTGAAAGGAGTGACAACAGCAAATGCTTTGGTGTGTGTGTATTGTTGTTTTGCTGTCTGTGCTGCCAAATACAGCAGTTCTTTCCAAGGAAGAAGAAGAGTTTGGATTTGATATCCTGCTTTATCACTACCCGAAGGAGTCTCAAAGCGGCTAACATTCTCCTTTCCCTTCCTCCCCCACAACAAACACTCTGTGAGGTGAGTGAGGCTGAGAGACTTCAGAGAAGTGTGACTAGCCCAAGGTCACCCAGCAGCTGCATGTGGAGAGGCGGAGACGCGAACCCGGTTCCCCAGATTACGAGACTACCGCTCTTAACCACTACACCACACTGGCTCTCACTGGGTATTAGGACAAAAGGAATGAGGAGGTGAAGAGGAACCAAAACAGTTTTATTAACAAACAGCAGGCATGCAAAGCATAAAATAAAACATACCCGACAGGGGCTACCCAATCTCCCCTTCAGCTGCCCGGAGCCCCAGGTAGAGCAGCAGGCGAAAGACCCCGACCGTCGGTCTCCCAGCAACAGGTCCTTTGATCTGGGCAGAAGCTCCCAGGGCCCCTCCCACCTTTGGCTCTTATAGCCTGCCTTGATGTAATCAAGTGCACCTGGCATTACTCATGATTAATACAGAGTGACTGAGAGTCTCCCACTACCTGCAACCGGCATCCAGCCAGCACTTGCAACACAGAAGAACCCAAGAAACCCCCGACAGGTGTGTGTGAAACACAAGAATCCAGCAGACCTCAAACCGGGGATGTTAAAGGGAAAGCGACATGCCACTTAACTCCTCGAAATACAATTGTCTTCCACATTTCCACTACACTGTCACAAAGAAATAAGGTGAGCAAAAGCCTGAACGAGGCAACAGAAGGCCTGTTTCTGTCAGCAGTGTATCCAGAAGCGAATGTGTTTATGAATAGTTCTCAGATTATAAGATGTTCCCCACTATCATGCTTTGTTGTTCTTGCATTCTTAACATGGGAAAAGCCTTATCTAGAGTGGAACCATTGGCCAATCTAACTCAGTGGGTATGTTTAGCCTGGAAAAGAGGAGACTGAGAGGAGATATGATGGCCATCTTCAAATATCTCAAGGGCTGTCACGTGGAAGAGGGAACAAGCTTGTTTTCTCCTGCTCTGGAGGGTAGGACCCGAACCAACAGCTTCAGATTACAAGAAAGGAGATTCTGACAAATTATCAGGAGGAACTTTCTGACAGTAGGAGCTGTTTGACAGTGGAACAGACTCCTTCTGGAGGTTGTGGACTCTCCTTCATTGGATGTTTTCAAGCAGAGGTTGGGTGGCCATCTGTCATGGGTACTTTAGTTGAGATTTCTGCATTGCTTGTGTGTGTGTGTGTGTGTGTGTGTGTGTGTGTGTGTGTGTGTGTGCGTGTGTGCATGTGCATTGGAGTAGATGACTCTTTTAGGTCCCTTCCAACTCCATGATTCCAACTATGTTTCTCATGACTAATTCCCTGCTCCACTACAGGTGTAAACAGGAGCAGTGGGCTCCTGCTGTGGAACTGCAAGGCCAACAATAACATTGCTTATGAGGATGGTGGGAGAGCAGAGCAGGGTAGTCATGAGGCTGGGGTTACACAGGCACCCTAACAGGAAACCTGTACAGTGGTACCTCGGGTTACAGATGCTTCAGGTCACAGACGCTTCAGGTTACCGACTCCGCTAACCCAGAAATAGTACCTCAGGTTAAGAACTTTGCTTCAGGATGAGAACAGAAATCACATGGCAGCAACAGGAGGCCCCATTAGCTAAAGTGGTACCTCAGGTGAAGAACAGTTTCAAGTTAAGAATGGACCTCCAGAACAAATTAAGTTCTTAACCCGAGGTACCACTGTATTGGCTCTGCCAGTGCACCCTCTCTGGTAGGAGGGCAGTGCCAGATTTAGGGTGGTGCAGCAGGAGGTTCCCCTGCACAGGGCACCCAGCAGAAGGAGCACACAATTGAGAAGATCCATTTGGGGGTGCCAAATGTTGGCCTCACTCATATTACCATATTACCAAAGATGACCAAAGTTTGTCCCTACTCCATCGCACTATGCTGGCTGCTCCCAGGTATTAATACAATCATCTCAGAAATTATCACTCATCCACTATTGTAAGATACTAACATGTAGCTTATTTAACATATCATTCAGCTCTAATAATCACTGGCTGCATTTTATTTTATTTTTTGCCTCACTGCCATTCAACTCCCACCGTACTATTTTCTCCATTATGCGCTTGCCAACTACAATTTCCCTTCACACATCTGGTGTCATGGGTTTGAGTCCATGGATGTTTTATGCCACAATATATTTCACAGAAACATAGAATTGCACAGTTGGAAGGAGCCCCAAGGGTTATCTAGACCAGGGGTCAGCAAACTTTTTCAGCACTGTCCGATCCACTGTCCCTCAGACCTTGTGGAGGGCCAGACTATATTTTGAAAAAATAAAATAAAAACGAACAAATTCCTATGCCCCACAAATAACCCAAAGATGCATTTTAAATAAAAGTACACATTCTACTCATGTAAAAACACCAGGCAGGCCCCACAAATAACCCTGAGATGCAGTTTACTCATGTAAAAACATGCTAATTCCCAGACCATCTGGCCATCGAACATCTGTTTAAAAACCTCCAAGGAAGGAGAGTCCACTTTCTGATTTCTTAGTCTTTAAGGAGCCACAAGTCTCGTGAGTTGCCTTAGAAGTCTTGGTAATAAATATCATTAGATATGTAAACCCATTTACATAAAATAGCATTTTAAAATCAAAACTCACAATTGCTTGTACCTTATGTGATCTCTCAGAACCCATTTTGTGCAACAGTATTCCAGTGGTAGGTAACCCATTCTTTAACTTCCTTTTATGCAGCCCGATTTGCCACCTCCTCCCAACATCCACCTTGGGTAAGAAAAGACTGTGTGGTGCTAGAAAACAAAAAAAGCACATGAGGAGAAGTGAAACCTCAAACTTGTGCTCAAAAGCAGTAATTTATTATCGCATGTTAATTGTCCAAAGCATTCAGTAACCGTCTTCCTATGGGACAGTATAAATGAACAACACATGTGAAATATACATATATAACACGACACACCACATTTGTATTTATCTTCCTTTTGAAGTTGGACATTCATTGATTTGCTTTAAGATGTTGCTTTCATTTTAATGTCTATTTCATATACGTTATTCATTTGCACTGTCCCCGAGGAAGGTGGCTGAACATCAGCTGTATAATTTATTGCCTTTGTATCCCTGTCTTCTTTCAGGAAGTTCAGGACGGGTTACACAACTCTATCACATAGACCCTTTTATCCTCATACGTTGTGAGGTAAGTTAGGAGGAGATACGGTGACAGGTCCAAGGTCACCCAATGAGTTTCATGGCTGAAGAGGGCTATGAACTCTGGTCTGAGTCTGTCTCTCTAACAACTGGTGTACATCACAGTATTTCCAAAATGTATCAGGTGAGTTATATGGACAACTTTTCAGCAGTACACTGAAGCTCCAGCATTCCCCTTGGGTTATTCTTGTTGGTTTTCTTGTGTGGCCCCACCTCCTTTCTTTTGCCCATCATTTCATTGGATAGGAACATAGGAAGCTGCCTTGTACTGAATGAAATTATTGGTTCATCCAGTTCATCACTGGCTACCTTGACTGGCAGAGGCTTTCTAGAATTCCAGACAGCAGCTGTTTCCAGCCTTACCTGGAGATTCCAGGGATCAGAGGCACCAGCTTAAGAGGGTGCTTGGTGGGGGGGGGACAACATCACACACCAACACAGGGACATCCCCTGGGACCTCTCACAGTGCACAGAGAAGTGAGGTGTGTACCTATTGCCCAGATGTACATAAAGAGGCTCTCCATGCAATTGAGAACAAAGAAGGAAGTTGGGTGAGCAGATCAAGCATTGTCCACTGTGGAGGACCATCACAAGAAAGCTTTTGTGCAAGCAGAATTGGATAATAGCCGCTTCCCAAATCTGACATAGAGGACCACTGACAAACATGCCAAGGCACCTTGATTTCTAGGCATAGTATAATTTGTCATCTGCACACAGTTTCACTTTTTCATTTTTCTTCCTCTCAACTCTAGGTTAATGATCCCACCTGTCTTACACTCAGACGGCCTCATTCCATTGAAAGTCCTCCTTCCTTGGATAGTCTTTTCCTGATATCTTGGTGGGGCAGAGGAAGAGGGAGGCTTAGTGCAGAAAACTGACAGCCCACTTCCCAAACCTGACACTCCTGTGGAAGATAGGTCCTCAAACTGAAGACGAAAATCATTTCTTGTTTTCATTATCAATACTATACACACACTGTTAAATCTTTGGTAGCAAGTCTTTTAGTGTTTTTCGGAGTCAGAACGAATCTATAAAATAATATATAAATAACAATGTTCATGAGTTCCACTCTTGCACCCTATCCCAGTCCTATGGACATTTTTCAGTTCCCTGGACAAGGTTCTTCATAAGATCACAGAACTGTAGAGTTGGAATGGTCCCCAAGGGTCATCTAGTCCAATGTCCTGCAATGCAGGACTCACAGCTGAATCCCTGAAAGATAGCTATCCAACCTCTGGTTTTTAAAAATTTCTTCCATTACAGATTTTCTTGGGTTACAAAAGTACATACACTGTCTCTGTTTTCAGAGCAGAGTCCACCACCTTTCGAGGTAGTCCATTCCACTGACAAACAGCTTTTACCACCAGAACATTCATCCTAATGTTTAGCCAGAATCTCCTTGTACCTGGAACCAATTGGTTCAAGTCCTACCTCCTGGAGCAGCAGAAAACAAGCTTGATCCATCTTCTATATGATCATGACATCCTTTGGGATATTTAAAGATGGTGATCATATGACCTCTCAGTCTTATCTTCCCCAGGCTAAGCAAACCCTACTTCATCCAACCATTTCACATAAGGCTTGCTTTCCAGACCCTTGATCACATTCAGCTTGACTTGCCCACTCAGGAGCCCTTGCCGCCATTTCCCCATTACTACTAACAAACACCTCCAGCAAAGGCTGCTCTGCACACCATCCAAAGTCCTCTGCATACACCTTGCCACAGCTTATGCTGCCAATGAGTCACTGCACAAGATTTATTGCATTCAATTAGCAAAGCAACGAAGTTTGTTAGCCACACGTAATTAATCAGCCAAACAAAATCAGGAGAGACGAAGTGCCCCACTTTCCACACCGGCACCTTGCATCCCACTCAGTGCAATTTCTTGACTCCGTTGGTTAAAGCTTACTCAAGTTTTTATTAGGCAAATAAAATGAGCTTACAACAACACACGCTTTTATCGCTATCTTTTAGCAGGATGTTTTTCTCACCCTTGTTGTTTCATGTGGCATAAAATTTTATGGTGGCACTTTCACCAATAGGGTTTATTGCCACTGAAAATCAACCACGATGCAGGAAGCATAGTGTTCCTTCAGTAAGAAAACATTTTGCTTCTCTGGCCAATGGCTCGATCTAAGTGGCTTCTCAAAATAATAATAATAAAAATAAAAATAAACAGCTACATGAAGGATCAATAAAGGAAAGACAATTAAAGGGAAATGGGGGAATGGAGTGGCTGAATGCATTCAGTTTTCATAAAAAGTTCCCCAAGCACCCTTGTTTTGCAATATCACACCCCAGGGCACCAGAGGTAGGTGCCTGTTAATGTGCTCCCCCAAACAGCAGAGCTTTGACATCTTTCCTTAACAGCTTTAATAGGGTTTTTTTCCCCAGGCCCTGATTGGCTAGCATCCTCTTCCTAGAGGATGCCTAAAGTAAAATCTGCACAGCAGCCTTAAGACTTCACCATCATTCCCTCTCATTAGATAATCATGTGAACTGTAGTTCTGGCAGTTGGGATCAGGATGTGCAAAATAATTCTCAGTGGGTCCAGCCTTAGACTATTTGGTGCCCCATATGAGGAGTATCTTTTGCACCCTCTGCCATTTTGTTTCAGCTTTGTTTTTCGACTACCATTTGAAACCAATTTCACAACACTGGTACATGATTTGCATGCCATGGTTTATTCCTGTCATATAAAACAATAAATTTGCACACACGTAGATCTGATCATGAACACTCATGTGCACACAGTTTTTTGAAGCAGCACTGCTGTTGCACACATTTTTCTCACATTTAAATAAAACCATGACTGTTAAAGCAACACTGGTCAGGCAGGTCAATGCTGCCAGCGTTACAAGTGAATATGCCACCCTGCTAGCTACCCTGAGCACCAGTAGGAGAAAGGAAGGGGTCTAACAAGTACAAGAAACAAGCCAGAAAACTCCTCATCCAAGGTGGTTTCAAGGTGGTTACAACTAGGGCCAGGTCCTTTTCAGTACTGGCCCCGACTTGGTGGAACACTCTATCACAAGAGACTAAAGCCTGCAGGACTTCACATCTTGCTGCAGGGCCTGCAAGACAGAACTGTTCCACCTGGCCTTTGGTTTGGACTCAGTCTGACCCTTATGTTTCCCTCCCCTTATGGTTTTCATCTATGGGCTCCTTTTAAAATGAGGCTGCATTTTAAATTGCATTTTAACCTGTATTTTAACCTGTCCCCCCCCATAATGTTTTTACTGTCATTTTACTGGTGTTAGCTGCCCTGAGCCTGGCTCTGGCCAGGGAGGGCAGGGTATAAATAAAAGTTGTTGTTGTTGTTGTTGTTGTTGTTGTTGTTGTTACTTGAATCACTGGCCTCTATATCTGGCTTTGATTTTCTGCATGATATCAAGCTACAATTTCCAGGGTTTGGGGGGGTGGAGTGGGAATGTTGGCACTGAAATCGCTTTGAAAGCAATGGTTATATGTGTAAGTATGCATGCATTTGTATAGTGTCTATCCCTCACTGTCTGATAAGAATCAAGCAAGGTGGCTTACACCGTTCATCAAGCACAGGAAAGCAAAACAATAAAAGCAATTAATAGGAGAACTGAAACTGGGAGCAATGACAGCAGGTGAAAAAGACAATACAGTGGCGCCTTGGTTCTCAAACTTAATTCGTTCTGGGAGTCCCTTTAACTCCTGAAACCATTCAAAAACCAAGGCTCAGCTTCCAATTGGCTGCAGGAGCTTCCTGCACTCAAGCAGAAGCCAGGTTGGATGTTCGGCTTCCGAAAAACGTTTGCAAACCGGAACACTTACTTCCAGGTTTGCGGTGTTTGGGAGCCAATTTGTTTGGGAGCCAAGGCATTTGAGAACCAAGATTCCCCTGCAGTAATGTTGGGATATAAAAGCCATGTATCATGTGGCTTGCTGCCAGAAAAACAGTCATCAAGTCAGGATTTCCCCACCCAGATTTCCTTAACTCTTCTGCCTTCAGTACTCATCTTCCTACAATTTTCTTGGTCGCTGATCTGCATGGGAATTGCAGCACTTCAAAGCTGATGGCAAGATGAAACCCATCAATCCCAGCCCAGATGCCCGATACATGCTGACAGCAAAGTTAGTTAGTAGGTGGTTGGCCATGGTGCTGTGTGACCTGCGCTAATATTTATTATAGCGGGGGACTTGGAAGAAGCCAAATTTTGAGGAGCACATATCCTATATGCACTGTGGGGAAAAGAAAGGGGTTGTGTGTCCTACCCTGAGTCTAGCCCAAAGTGCTGGAGCTCAGGGTATCCATACAAGCTCTGCTTGCAGTGCTGATGAAGAGAGATTTGATTGGATGCCATCGCTTAGGGAGGGAGGGAGAGAGCGAGCTGAGGCCACACTGCTTTAGCTGTTGCATCCCACCAGCAGGAGGTCATACAGCCCTCTTGGCTTTGATCTCTGCTTCCCATTTTGCATCCATCAATGTCACTTGCTATCTATAACTGCCTTTGCCCTTTCCCTTTTCCACCCCCCCCACCTTATCTATAAAGACCTGATTCCAGTATTTCAGAGAAGTGGCTGAGTGGAGGCCAGGTGGAAGAAAGGAGACAATCCCTGCCCCTAAAGATGGCTTAATTACAGCATCCCATGGGTATATAATATCTGAAGAAAACTCGGTTGCATATAGGCCCTGCCTGCCACTCCCCACCTCCTATCCCTCCAATGGCCTCTGTTTGAAATTCACTCATTTTCACAGCTTCATCCATCAAAGAACACTTTTCATCTTTAGAAACAGTGTTAAAAGAGAAAAGGGGGGGGGACAAACTCAGGGAGCTTAATAGGATTTCGGACCACCCCAAAACACAACACCCCCAGTTGCTGCTGCTGGTGTGCTGTTTGCTTCTTTAACTCTCCCATCAAAAACTGCTGTGTTTAGGAAAACTTTAAAAATAAATAAATCAGAAATAGCTCAGCCGCTTTCGGCAGAATCTATTCTAGGTGCTGAAAAGAGTTGAATTGGGGCTGCTTTTCTAGGAGTGTAATCGATCACCCTAATCCAGACGCCTGTCTTGATTCTCAAAAGTGCAAAGGGATGTCCATTGACATTGTTTTTAAAATATTTGTACTGCAGAGAATCTAGGGAAACTTATCCAAGTCTGGCCCAGGTGAACCAAAAACTAAAGCAGTCTTTTGGGGTGGGGTGGTGGGGAAGAGCAACGATACTGCTTAGGGGTGCCAATCATGGGCGAAGCCAAGGAAGGGCAGGGGGGCAGCTGCCCCCCAATCAATCAAAATCAATACAAATCTGATGTTCTGCTCCCTCCCCCAACAAAAGCCTGCCTCCTTTGACAAAAATCCTGGCCACGCCCATGGTACCAATGAAAAAGCACATGGTCTAGAAGGTGCACCCCAGAATCTTTTGCAATGTCATAAAGAAATGCATAATGTTTGGAGCAAATACTGCTGCAGCAGCAGCCCTAGGATAAAAGGTGTTCAGCCTGCTGCTTACGAATTAGCAGACTGTCTCCTGCAAGGAAGGACTAGGACTCAGTAACACAGCATCCACCGGTAGTTTTTTGTTTCACATCATGTCCCAGATTTTCTTCTTCCGTTGCTTTATTGAAGGTGTCCTACCCATTTCCCATGCAATCAATATGCATCACTGTTATGTGACTAATCAAAAGACGTTACTCTGTCCTTGAAGTTTTAGATATCCCAAAATATTGTTGCTGGATTCAGCTGCAGTTGACAGCCAGTTGTTTCTTCAATCCACCCCCGCTGAAGCAACCATCCCATCATATATGGGGGGAGGAAAGTACCTTTAACTAACCTTCCTACATCTGCAGCAAGTATCTGATACCGTTCCATACACTTTCATTTATCTGGACTATAATACCTGCTATATATTATTTTATAAACATCTCCTTTGAGGTTCACGCTAATTAAGTTTATCGCTCTCTGTTTGCATGCATATCCCCATTTTTCACCAGAAATCTCAAAAGAGGGAATGAACTTCTTTTCTTCTTTATTGGAAACAATACCCTGCAAGGGTATCAGTTTTGATGGATATTCCAAGCCAAAAGCGCTGGGAAAGACACCTGCTTGGAGCTGGCGAGTCAGCGTTGACAGTTACATGAGCTACATGGATCAATGATTTGACTCACGATACAACAGCTCCTAAGGCAGCAGCGGGGAGCCCTTTCCAAGCCAAGGGCCACTTTCTCTGCTGGGCAATCCTCCAAGCACCACATGCTAGAGTCAAAAGTAGGTGGAGCAAGAAATGCAGGTTTCACCTTTCTATGGTAGGCTGTTTTCGACACACAAACTCATCTCTATCCTCCATCCAAACAAACAAGAGGCATTGCCAGAGTTCAAGGGCATCTTCCAGCCACACAAAATACTTGGGGCTCCTGCAGAGTGCCCATTCCTCATGCCAGCAGAGTGTGCCAAAAGAACACAGAAACACCAAACAGTTCTAGGAAGAGCCAGTTGTAGATGCAGTCTTTCCTTACAGCATACTGACCACACTCTGGCCAAGGGCAGAAACCAGGGACAAACTTGCCTTAAACACAACATTTATACTGTAGATTGTGCCGACTCATTCTCACATGCTTGCTGACTCATTCTCACATGCTTGCTGACTCATTCTCACATGCCTAACTAGCTACAGGTGCAGGACAAAACACACCCAAATTAGACAGCACACTGAAACTAACCCTTTCTTATCCTTCTCCCTGCATGTATAAACCCTTATACAGTGGCTTGGGAAAAGTTTCAGGGTCTGAGAAAAGTGTACTTATTAAATTTTGGGATGAAGTGCTGGACAGTTCACAGAAACCTAAAATTTTCAGCAGAATTTTCTTGTGCTCTGTCCGGGGGGGGGGGCATCCTCTTCCCAGGCCCCTGGGGGGGGCAGTGTGAGGAGGCACATCTTTCGGATGGGGTGGGGGTGGCTCAGAAACCAGGGGCAGCTGCCCGGAGGAATTAGGAGATGGGAGAGGACGCTGAGGGAACACTTCGCAAAGGAGGATGTCTGAAAAGGGGTGAGAGGGTGCCAGCTCTGCAGGAAAATGGGTGACATAACTGGGCTCCTGAGCCCCACAGGGGTGCCGCAGAAAGAATGTAGTTGGTCAAGGGAGCCGTGGACTCAAAAAGGTTGAAAACCTCTGGTTTTAGGTAGACAACATTTGTCATTCACTGTCAGGTGAGGGGGAAAATCATTCTCGGTTGTCCTGTTCCAAACCTCTTGGAATCTCTGTCCTGATCTCACACCTCCTTTTCTTGAAACACCTACTGTGGAAACCACTAACCTCACGATGTTGGAATTATGCTTCCAATCCTGGTTATTTTCCCAGCAGTTTTCATTCAGAGAACGGTATCCTCCTCCAGTTTCGGAGACAGGGCTTCTTTCTCTCCCTGCCCCTCTGGCCCCTTCATCCAAAGAGAAAAGAGGCGATCCATTCACCCTCAGCATTCAGGGAGGCCTTTGAAGTAAATTAAACTAAATTAGTGCCTGTGATACAGATGAACTTCAGGGCCTCCTGCTGTGGCCAAGCCAGGCCCTTTGAGGAATCCACAACCTTGCTCCCTTTCGCCATTGCTACTAATGCACCGCGAAGCACCTGGGGGGTGATTTGGCCGTGATCCCATCTGCCCTGGCACAACACCTATTCCCCTGCCAAGGAGAGGGGAGCCTTTAATGGGCCAGAGAATGAGCCGGGATAATGAATTACTTTCCGTTTGCTATGCTGTGTCTAATCTTTTTTCTTTTTTGCATGTGCACACTTGCCCTTCCCCTCCTTTAATGAGAGACCCCCTGAGTCCTGCCATGACCCACGCCTCAAGCGCTGGTGCCTCTGACTGCACAGGGCAGGCCTGGAGCAGCACCTGACCCTTCAGCCACACAGAAGCAGGTGGGACAGGCTGGGGATTTCATACAGATCAGATCAGCAGATGATCATTAATGCTCCGTAGGTTACATTTCCCCAATGGGCAGGCTACTCGATGGGCTTTTGTGTGCAACGAAGCCACCTGGGAGCCTAAGGGAGGGAGCGTGAATAGGAAATAAAAGTCAATTTGAGGTCTGGGGCAGCGTGTTCCCTGATACAACTGTAGGGGAACAGGTTAGGGGGATTAGCAAGCAGCTTAACTCATATTTACAATAGGGGAGAGGAGAGTTTGCTTGTTGTGTTCGGTTGTTTGTTAACCCTTTCTTAAGACTTCCGGCTACTGCCCTCCGAGCCAGCCCGCAGATCTCACTGGAACAACACCCAAGAGGTGTAAGGGAATTTAGGATCATCCCCTTAAGGAACTTGATTTCCCCCCTACAAAGTGGAATGTCCCAAAATTTGCCATTGTCATTGGAGTCATCTATTTGCAAGAGAGCAGCAGAGGGGATGCACATGCATGGATCCAGTGCCTTGCCTTGTTTAGGGTCAGGAATTCGATTGAGTCTACGCTGTGTAGCAGGGACGTGGGTGGCGCTGTGGGTTAAACCACAGAGCCTAGAACTTGCCGATCAGAAGGTCGGTGGTTCGAATCCCCGTGATGGGGCGAGCTCCTGTTGCTCGGTCCCTGCTCCTGCCAACCTAACAGTTTGAAAGCACGTCAAAAGTGCAAGTAGATAAATAGGTACTGCTCCGGCGGGAAGGTAAACGGTGTTTCCATGCGCTGCTCTGGTTCGCCAGTTATCCTGGCCACATGACCCGGAAGCTGTACGCCGGCTCCCTCGGCCGATAAAGCGAGATGAGTGCCGCAGCCCCAAAGTCGGCCATGACTGGGCCTAATGGTCTGGGGTCCCTTTACCTTTACCTAGCAGAGGGGATGCACATGTATGGATCCAGTGCAATTGATGGCCTTGCCTTGTTTTGGGTCAGGAATTTGAATGAGTCTACGCTGTGTAGCATTCAGTTGGATAGAACCCTTACATTCTAAAAGCATGAAATCCCCTCCTAACTAGGCTATGTTCTACCTTCCCCATTGTGAGCAGCTTGCCTCTGAATACCAGTAGCCTGGAATCACAAATGGGGAGAATGCTCTGGTACTCAAGTCCTGCCCATGAGCTCCCCATAGGCATCTGGTTGACCATTGTGGATGCTGGGCTCTGGCCTGATCCAGCCAGGCTCTTCTGCTGTTCCTGCGGCTGACCAGACATCACCAACCTGAATCAACGAGTGAGGACTACGTGGGGTCAACTGGGGATGTGATGTTTTTGTTGGGTACTTCATTTTATTTTTTTAAGTCTTGCTATTTCACACACCCCAAAGAAACCCTGAAGTATAAAGAAATAGAGATTGTAATAAGTCTTTGGATCCAGGAAAAATAAATAAAAGTAAAATGAAAATACACAGGCTAAAAGAAACGACCATAAGCCAGGTAGAGAATTGGATTATATAAAAAAAAATTAAGGGAGAGAAGAAGGAAAAGCCAAAGGCCTAAACATTCCAGTCTCTATTTCTTCTGGGAGATAATACTTTTAATTTTTGCTACACAAAGGCTATGTCCTGAACCAGAAGGGGTTTGCCTCATTCATCATGCTTCCTTGCCACACAATGCCAGGCCTGACAACCATAACACTTGAAAATGAGAGGAGTGGACATAATTAATGCTCATGAATTGCAAAGACTTCTTTATAAAGGGCTCCTGCTTGCCCCGGACCATCTGCTTGGTATCACCAGGCCTGGAGCATCCCGAGGCTATAATAATTTGTGGCTTTAATAATTTTACCTCTTAATTAAAGCTCAGTTTGCAGCATAGTGAACACAGGCCAGTGGGCCTTGCCCAGGCTGGATTTAAATGCGAGCATCCTTGATGGATGAATAACAAACACTGGACTCCATTAGGCAACATTACTGAGGGCAATGAGTGGACCACTTCCAGGTCCCCCAGCCTCTGTTGTTTGACCCATGGAAGGGGACCCTGGTTGCTTCCAGATGACCTGTTTATTGAGTATTCATCCTGAATACTTTGCAGGGAGATTAAGAAACTCAGCTATTTATCAAACATTTTCTCTTCTTTGTTTACAAGGTGGGTAGATGATGTTGCATCAAGCCAAGGTTGTCCCCCACTCTCTAAAATGTGTTCCCCTTGAATTTTCTGGTATGCAATTGAATCTCACCTGGAATGATAGCTGGGCTCTCCCTCCACAGCTGGAGGCAGTAATGTTTCCAAATACCAGTTGCTGGAAACCAAGGAAAGGGTGAGTATTCTTGTAGTCACATTCTGTTCCTTGGATTCCACTCAGGCATCTGCTTGGCCACTGTGAGAGCAGGATGCTGGACTAAATGGGCCATTGGCCTGATCCAGCAGCCTCTTTTTATGCTCTTGTCTTCTTAAACAAAATGTGACTGTGTTGCTTCCCCGTCATTCCTCCCCTCGCCTTGTGCAGAAAGTAAACGTTGCTGGATGTCTTTGAGCTGCAGCTGTTCTTTACTTAGGGAAGACTATGAGATTCCATCAAATAATAATAAAGAAATAACATCCACCAAAACATCCATAAATTGCTTTGAAGGGGAAACTCCTGTAGTCCCTTTGCTAGCACACCTGCGCAGAACAGGTTATCTAATGAATCTAATGCATAAAGAAGATTGTGGTAGGGGAGCTTAATGTGAGTTCAAGTGTTGCAGGCGCTGTCCCTCTTCTCCTTTCATCTGTGAGCGCTTAGAGGGCATGCACCAATAGCAATGCAGCGAGCTCATTGCTTATACCTGAGTCTTGGATGAGGTGACTGTGGCACTACCCAAGACTCCCTGTCCATCTCGATTTGTAATTTTAATTCAGTGGTTTGGGCTTTTTTTGTTTGTTCGGTGGGGGTTGCCTGCTTTTTTGGCCTGTCTTCTGTTTTGGGGGGGGGTGTAGGTGCTTTGCCTGTTTGTTTGTTTGCTTGCTTGCTTGCTTGCTTGCTTGCTTGTATGTATGTAAGAGGCAGGTTTTGAGCATCATCAGTTTCTCTTCTATGAAATGGGTACTTAGATTTCCAAATGTGCATGTGGGTGCTAGCTTATAATCAAGAATCAAGGAAGGTTAACCTTTGAAAGAATGGGGAAACAGGCCAGAGGAAATATAACAGACATCAGAAGGGCACTCCCTGATATATGAATGGGCTAATGCAAAACAGGAAGGCATCTCTTTGGCATCTTTTTGCCTGATTATTGTTTTTGTCAGGGAAATGGGGGATTCTTGCACCATCCATCTTTAGCTTGTGACTGAAGCTTTGCTATCGTTTGTTAAAAGACAATAGCTCTGGAACAGGTCAACACATTTTGTCGCCTGAGGTGAAAAACAAGATGCTTCCCCTTCCACACACAGATGCCGACTGGATTGGCAGTTGAAGTTTACTTCAACACTAGCATACCCTCCAATATTTTCATCCCCCAAATTGGGGTGTCAGGAGGGGTGTGCCTGCTGGTCTGACACTCTGGCGATCATCCGCAGGGTTGCACCAGAGTGGCTTCTGGCCCAGGACTCTGGCATGAGGACTCATGTCAGAGCCCTGGAGTAAAAAATTAGGAACATTCTGGAATCCAAACAGAAGCCAGGATTGGCTTCTGTGATCTGGGATTTCCCGCTTAAAATGGGACACTTGGGGTGTATGCACTAGTGATGCCACAGCACCCTCCATCACACAAAGTGTTGGTGCTGACCTTTAAAGCCCTAAACGGCCTCGGTCCTGTATACCTGAAGGAGCGTCTCCACCTCCATCGTTCAACCCGGACACTGAGATCCAGCGCCGAGGGCCTTCTGGCGGTTCCCTCATTGTGAGAAGTGAGGTTACAGGGAACTAGACAGAGGGCCTTCTCGGTAGTGGTGCCTGCCCTGTGGAGTGCCCTCCCAGCAGATGTCAAGGAAATAAGCAGTTATCTTGTTTTTAAAAGACATCTGAAGGCAGCCCTGTTTAGGGAAGTTTTTAATATTTAATGCTGTCTTGTTTTTAACACTCGATTGGGAGCCGCCCAGAGTGGCTGGGGAAACTCAGCCAGATGGGCGGGGTATAAATAAGAAATTATTATTATTATTATATACTTGAGGACAGCAGGCTGGTTTAGGGAGCTTTGCCCCTCAGTTCTTTGCTGCTGCTCACTCATGGTTCTGCCAAGCACCAGCTCGCTCCCCTGTTCGACAAACAGTGCAATGTGGCAGCAGTCTCAGGTTGTGCCACATGGGCAGATCCACAAACACATGATGCCTGCCGGAGTGTGTGGCCTGTGCTGCCTGCCTCTCTGCTTCCTCACCCAGTCATGGTTTTCCCCAGTGACATCGCTTATGATGCAACGAGAGAAGGGGATTATCAGGCAACCCAGCCTGGCCAAACAAGCATCCCCACCACTGGGCCACCAGTGGATGGGAATGGCTGAGGGTAGCCCCCACATCACCCACTTGCTTGGGGGGCAGTCGCCTCCTTCTGTTTAGTGGTCACAGCAGCCCTGGCATGGCAAACTGTTGGTGTGCATCTCGTCTCTGCCACTGATCGTCTCTTCCACAGGCTCTCACTGAGAGTGATGCTGCATTTGTCAATGGTGTGCACAGCTGAGATGTCCACGGCAGGACTTTGCAGTGAAGGTTTGGCAAGGGAGCGATTGTAGTCGCCGAGTCTAGTGGGCGCCTGCCACAATGAAATGAAAGCCAGCAAATGGAGTAATGGAATAAGCTGCTATCTTTGCACCCAGACTGTCCCCTTCATCCCCCCCTCTTTGCACCTCTTTATGACCTTTCCAAAGCTGCACAATATTTAAATGAGAAGGAGTGACCGTGCGTGAAATGGATGGGGGTGGGGGTGGGGAATCAATTCACACCTCACTGTTGCTAAGAGTGAGGCCAAAGGCCAATGCCCATTAAGAAAACCAGTTATGAATTAATACCCCATAATTCACATATCTGGGGGCCGTGTACGGACAGAACATTTTATGCCAAAATGTTTTTTTGATTATTAATGTGTTAACTGATTGATATAGGGCTGGATTCAGTGGGGGGGGGCGGGTCATTTAAAAAGTGAGCATCAGCAATCACTTTTAAAATGATGGTCTGTTTGTCGAAATGAAGAAGTTAATTAGTAATATATAATCTAAGCTCACCACCGTGAGTTTTCTAACTGAGGGGGTGTTATGGAGAGAAATAGTCAAAACAACCCAGAAAAATGCTGAATTTTCGGGAAAGTTGCTAAATGATGGATGAAGCTGAAGCCTGAAGGTCTTTGTCAGTCGTAGGGAACCTGTGGTCCTCTGGATGTTGTTGGACTCCAACTCCCATCAGCACCAGCCAGTGTGGCCATAGCAAGGGATCATGGGAGCTGTAGTCTGACAACATTTGGAAGTCCACAGCTCTGCTACCCTTGGTACATGCTCTTGCATATTTGTGTGTGTAAAAAAGTGAGTAAATCATATATATTTTTTGAGATTTTAATAGTATGCTTCATTGATTTTATTATAATGTTAGCTCGCCTCTTCTGCAGAGAGCTCTAGGAGATATATCCATGCACACCCCAGGAAGACCTAGGCTGCTTAACTTCAGCAGGAAATAAAATCTTGCTATTATAAAGAATTATTAGAGCATGCTATTGCTTTGCCAACTAACCGGGCTGTTGACTTCTGTGAATGAGGTTTTAGGAAGGAGCTGTAGCTCAGCGGTAGAGCGATGGTGTGGCATGCAGAGGTTCAGTCCTCAACATCTCCAGGGTGGGCGGCAAGAGACCCCTGTCTGAAATCCCGGACAGCCACTGCCAGGATTCGGCAATACTGAGCTAAATGGACACATATAAGGCAGCTTCCTATGTTCCTCTCTTGCAACTGGGAAGACTTCTGAGGTGGTGGTGGTGAACTTATTATTCCCTCTTCTGATGTAAGGGTCAGTTCTGACAACTCAGGTGTGCCCCAGGCACCGCTCCCTATTTCCATGTACCTTGGTAGGGAAAAAGCTTTATAAGGCTCCATTTATGAAGACTGCTAAGGTGGAGGCAAAGCTCTTTCCCTTTCCCTTGCATTGCAGTCCTCTTTTGGGCACCTCCA
The DNA here is from genome assembly GCF_964188315.1 of Podarcis muralis. Taxonomy (NCBI): domain Eukaryota; kingdom Metazoa; phylum Chordata; class Lepidosauria; order Squamata; family Lacertidae; genus Podarcis; species Podarcis muralis. The sequence continues at coordinate 40,058,102 of NC_135656.1, read as the reverse complement.
GACTGTCACTATTGCACAGGAGGGGTTCCAGAATATTCTGGAACTTTATGCAATTAATGCGGATGAAAGGGTTCTGTCGTCCTAGTGGAACAAACCCACTTTTAAAAAGTGCAGTCGTACTTCGGCTCCCGAACACCTTGGAGTTGAATGTTCTAGCTTCTGAACAATTGAAAACCGAAGTGAGTGTTCAGGTTTTCTAGCTTTCTTTCGGAAACAAATATCAGACGGGGCTTACGAAGCTTCTGATTGGCTGCAGGAGCTTCAATGAATGTTCAATGAACAGGTCATGTGGAAGAGCCTTGTATTTTATGCAGATACACAACCTAAGCACTTCGTAATTTCAAGCATATAAATAAACAGAGTTGAAATTTGACCAGATTTATTCTTGCAGTGGTACTCTTTGACCTAGTAGCTAGCATAAACCAAGCAAAGCAGCAGCGTTGGGGAGCCTGTAGGCATCACGTCCCCCCTTTTCTCCACTAGAGGGAGGCTTTGAGCTATGTACCTTGATTTATGCAAAGAAATGTATTTTTCTTAACCTGAACACTTTTCTAAAGAGCTGCCGCTGTATTAGATGAGCTTCTCCCGAGGACAAGTGTATCGAAATACACGAGGAAGCAACTTTCACTGTCATTCAGTGTGGTGGGTTTTTTATTGTTGTTGTTGTTTAGTCGTTTAGTCGTGTTTGACTCTTTGTGACCCCATGTACCAGAGCACGCCAGGCACTCCTGTTCATTCCACTTTGGTCAAACTCATGCTGGTAGCTTCGAGAACAGTATCCAACCATCTCATCCTCTGTCGTCCCCTTCTCCTTGTGTCCTCCATCTTTCCCAACATCATGGTCTTTTCCAGGGAGTCTTCTCTTCTCATGAGGTGGCCAAAGTATTGGAGCCTCAGCTTCACGATCTGTCCTTCCAGTGAGCACTCAGGGCTGATTTCCTTAAGAATGGATAGGTTTGATCTTCTTACAGTCCATGGGACTCTCTAGAGTCTCCTCCAGCACCATAATTCAAAAGCATCAATTCTTCGGTGATCAGCCTTCTTTATCGTCCAGCTCTCACTTCCAAGCCTTGGTTTTTTATTGGCAACTCTTAAATCCTGCTGAAGTCAAAGGAAGAATCTCTTTGCAATATTCCAGAACACACACACACACACACACAAAAGTAAATTCCACATCAGTTCTGGTTGGCAGGACTGGGATCCACCCACTTCTGATGGATTCTGGGTCTGAACTAAGAAGAGCAGGTGTGATGCCTGTCTTCACTAGGCTTCCCAGCACCCATTCCAAGCTCTGCAGCGCAACATATTAAGGGGTCGATGATGTCACTAAACCTCATCCTCTGCTCCCATTTCTCCAATACAACCAGAGGAAAATAGGAGATCTGCATGATACTGCTCTTCACTTTCAGTTGTACCCCAGGGCAAGAGAACTGCTTGCACCAGCCTAGTGATGCTCCTGCCTTTGGGTTTAATTGGTTTATTTATTTTGAGAAATATCATGAAAAACCACGGTGGCACCAGGGCTAGATTTGGGGGCAGATGTCCACCTGAATGAGCAGCAGGGCAGGCTTCCCACTTTTTGAACTGATGAGCATCTAAGGTCATCAAGTCTGGTGGCCAAAATTATCTAACTACACCATGGCAGAGAAAGCCCTGTTGTTGACTCTGCAATGTGTAGCATGCATCTCTTGAACCGTGTGGACTTGTTTCTGGGCCCTGAAGGTGCTTTTGCAGTGGTGCTGGACTGAGGAGGAATGGTGGGAGCCCCCCCCCCCGCCTCTGCACCTTCCGGAGAAGAGGAGGACAGTATAGATTTAGAACCGTGGTTTGCAGAAGGGCATAGTTCAGAGGTTGCTGAGGGGGAAAGCTGGGAAATATTGGGGGAGCAGCAGGAAGGAGAAGCACTGGGGGAGAGACAATTAACAGACTCAGTGTCTCATGAAAGCATTCCTGATCCCCCCTCTCCCAGAGCCAGGTGTGCCATGAGAGTAGCAGAGCAGAAATATCAGAGGCAGAAGCACTGACCAGCCGGCGCTGGGGTGATGTAGATTAGGAGGGACTGCGGGGGTCGGACTTTACTTGGAGTAACACCATTACTGTATCTAAGACAGAACACAAGTCTGCGTCTCTCTCTCTCTCTCTCTCTCTCTCTCTCTCTCTCTCTCTCTCTGTGTGTGTGTGTGTGTGAATATTGAATAAACTCCTTGATAAGAACTCTTCTTGTTTTTTCTGCTTCTTGGCACCCCACATGGGAGGGATAGGAGTCTCTTGAAGCCTTGACAACAACATTCTCACAATTGTCAATTTTTAAAAGGGGAATAGTGAGTGTCGGGGGGGCAATATTAATTTGGACCTTATACGGCTAGAGGAGCTTTAATACTTTGCCCCTCACTGTGGTCCTAATCCAGTTCAGGCTCTTACACTTGCAGCTTGTATTGGAAGGAAAGCATCCATTGGTACAAATGAGGGCTTTATCTCCAATGCAAACAGGTTCTCAGCAGCAGACAAAAAACCACTGTCTCCTTCCAGGTCTCTTGCCATATGGCTCCTGAATTTTGTGTTTACTTTTTGAATGCCATGCATTTGAAGTTTCTAACTGCATGAATGCCATCCTGCTCAGTTTTCCTTCAGCACCATTCTTGCTCATACCACTCTTATAATTCAGGACAGTGAGCTGCCTATTTAAGGCAGCAGGTGTTGTTGGGTAGGGAATGATTCTCCTTAGACCAACCTGCTAACCTTTGTTGTGCTGGAGGACATTGGCCATGTCCAAGTAAGAGTCAGTTTTGCATGCATTTGGGGTTGGGGTTGGGGATAACTTGTCCTTTGCCTCATGTGGCAAAATGACCCTGTCCTTGGCAAACCTGCTAGCTGCAGAGAAGGGCTTTTAAGCAGCACAGGTGATTCTGTAAACTCCAAATTCAGGATGACTGGAGGCCTAACACACCTTTCTCCTCCTCAAGAATTTGAACTACCCCTTCATGTGGTTTTCAAAGGTCCCTCTAGTCCTCAGATTTATTTATTTAGATATTATTTTTTCACTTTGAGCACCTGGTTCTCATACGCGAGCTGACATGAGCGAGCGGAAACTGAGGTTACGCCGTCTCCTTCTAATGCAATTCCAGCATCCATTAACACCAGAAAAGCTTTTTTCTTCTTTCTGTGCAGAAATCATAATAATGATGGTGGGGTGGAAGGGGGGAGAGGAACATAAACTGTAGAATGGAGAAGCAGAAGTCTGGAGAAAATATCATTAATAAAGGAGAATAAACATACCGAGCAGGGATTTTCAAAATGCATTTAAAACCGCAAATGTTCCATGGCATTTTGCCTGCTAACAAGTAAATGGAACATATCCTAAATTATTGCAAACTGTCAAGGGGAGCTGGGCGATGTGAAACCACTATTCTATGCTTCAGGGGAATTTAATTCCCAAAATCAAATGGGCTGCATAGGCTTTGATTCAGCATGAAATTTTATTTTTCCCACTGGCAAAATGCATTTTTTAAACTGAAAGATTACAAATTTCAGCCCATTTTTCCAGAAAATGCTCAGGAGGTTTGTCTGTCGCTTGATAGAGGAGGGAGATTTCCATATTTTTCATAAAAATAAAATAAGACCAGTATCATTTTTAACATACAAGAGCCCAATGCAGAGGAGCTTTTTGCAAGCTATGCTTTGTGTCCTTGTTCAGCCATCCATGAAACTGCCATCTATGGATGTATGAAATTAATTTGTCCCAGTCTGGGCTTGTGGAACCAAAGCTGAAGGTACAATATACATCTGTAATCAGAAAACATATTCCCTAGCAGAGCACAAATTCACTGCCAGTGATACATATGCTTGAGAAGATACTTTCCTCGTTCACGCCAAGGAAGAGGAAAGCACTTGGTCACACCCACAGCATATAGTTTGTTAACAGTGATGGGAACTGTAGATCTCTGAGGAGTTGCCCAACATTCTTAGCAACCTCAACAAACTACAGTTCCCAAAATGCAGGGTGGGAGGAGCCATAACTTTTTAAGTGGTATGAGTGGTTTAAATGGCTGGTGTGGATGTGACCTGCCCTGCCACTTCTGCCACTGCTGCCATACCTGTTGCCATAGGTGCTGCTTCTCCACCCACCCTGCTGCCTCCACCACTGGTGAAGAAATTGGGGTCAATTTGACTTGGGCAAGATCTCACTGAAAACACGTGAGATCTTGTGCGCTTGCAACATCTTAAGCAATTTGCGACAGGATTTCAGCTGATACCAGTGCCACTTTCGCATCAATTTGCCTAATGTCAGGTGTGCCAACCCAGGGAAAAGACTGAGGGGCTGGCATTGTGCACAATGTCACAATGCTGTGTTTGGGTGTTGTGTGTGACATCACAATGTTGTGTGCAATGCCTGGCCATCAGCCATGATGCTGTTGAGATTCCTGCTCCGTGATTGCAGTCATGGGATTGTTGTCTTTCACATGACGGTGCATGCTTTGACTCCACAGAGTGGGAAGTGACGGAGACAGGATGTTTGTGTTACTGTGTTCCGTGAAGTGGGACTATTGTCCTTTGTTCTTTCTCTTTGCTGTCTGATGCTAGAAAGAGAGGGAGCCATGTTGCAGTGTTCTGTGTGTGTTTATATGTAAATAAAGTAGATTAGCCAAAATGCTGAGTTGCTGATGTCTGTTACGTGAACTGTGAACATTCTGCGGATCCCTAAGTGTGCCTATGTCTGTTGGCATTGGTTGCTGTGATGTTTGGGCAGAAGAAAGCTTTTGAAGCTCCCGAACGATCAACCAGGAGGGAGGGAACATGCCAGTTGGGCATGTGTCTCTGTCAGGGTCCTACTTGAGAGTAGGATTAACTCCTGGCAGATGCCTGGCTGCAACACTGTCACACGCTATGTCTGGGCATCGTGCGGCAGCTCAGCTTCCATGGTCGGCTCCTGCTGCTGCTGCCACCATGGACCATAGGCTACATCCCCTCTGTGGCAGGAGGAGGAGGAGCCACCATGTTCCTGGCTCATGTGACTGCCACAAGTCTCTGTGGCCACACTTCTGGAATCTGCTGACGTACTTCCAGAAGCACACTTCTGGCGCCAGCTTCCAGAAGTACAGCAATGGTGGCCTAGCAGGCCTGCCAGCAGCCTAGCAGGCCTCATGCCACTGGCAGTGGACTGGCAAGCCTTGCAGCAGTAGCAGCAGCTGCTGCCCATCAACTTTGGGAGGGGCTCAGCCCCATCAAATACATTTGGGGGCGGCGGCGCTGAAGTCACCTCAGCCCCTAGGAGTTGGTGCCCCTGCCAAATGGCATAGCTGCATGGATGTCTCCATTCTGAGTGGTTGTTTCCACTGTTTCCAAAACCCTTACATAGGGGCATGGGCCTCAACAGGACACCACTGCTCTACTGCAGCACAATTTTTTTGTTCGAGAACTCAATGATGCAAGTTAATCTTATATATTTCAAAGAACTGACCCCCAAAATATATTGGTGAGACTCTTACCACTCACACACGATCCCTCTAGTTTTATAGAAAAGTCCCAAAGTCCAAAATGATGTTTACGCCAATCTCCATTCTTTCTTTTGCTGTGCACTCAGAGGCATTGCTACTTTGAGGTCCTCCCCTTTTTTTTTCTTGGTGCAGAGACACACTACAAAAAGTTTTTTGTTTGTTTTTCATTTAAAATAAATAAGAACTTGGCTCCTGAATCCTTAATGAGCCTTACTGGCTGTTGGCCTTTTAATGTTTACTTCGCCTGGACTTTTAAAAAAACTGTTTGCTCTGCATTATAGTCAGCACTAAAGAACAAATGTGTTTTTGCATTGTTTGAGCCAAAGAGATAACATATTCCCTTAAGTACAGGAAGAACAGTAAAACACGGAGATGCAGTTCATAGGAAATATACTCAAAGTGAGGTGCTAGCCTCTAACCAAGGGTTGAAGGTTTATTGTGGGATTTGTAGCTATTCTTGTTTTAAGATCTGACATTTTCCTTCTAGTTCTTGGATAGATGATAGGGAATCTCAGGTCCAGAAGCCAAATGAGACCCCACCCAACCAAAACTCGCTATGTGGTGCTCAGGACGCTTCCTAGGCTATACCCCTCAGTAGCCCTTCTCTGCGCCCTCCTTGTGTACTTTTGCCTGGCTGGAATCTGTCCTTGAATTGTGATCATGCATACCATGTGAAGGTCCTGTGTGAGTGCCTGGAGGCGGTTGAAGGATGGATGGTGGCTAACAGATTGAGGTTGAATCCTGACAAGGCAGAAGTACTGTTTTGGGGGGACAGGGGTGGATGTGTGTCCTGAATGGGGTAACTGTGGACCAGGTGCGCAGCCTGGGAGCCATTTTGGACTCACAGCTGTCCATGGAGGCGCAGGTAAATTCTGTGTCCAGGGCCAGCTCCATCTCATATGCAGGCTGAGGCCCTACATGCCCCCGGACTGCCTCGCCAGAGTGGTGCATCCTCTAGTTATCTCCCACTTGGACTACTGCAATGTGCTCTACGTGAGGCTACCTTTGAAGGCGACCCAGAAACTACAACTAATCCAGAATGCGGCAGCCAAACTGGTGACTGGGAGTGGCTGCTGAGACCATATAGCACCGGTCCTGAAAGACCTTCATTGACTCCCAGTATGTTTCCGAGAACAATTCAAGTGTTGGTGCTGACCTTTAAAGCTCTAACTGGCTTCAGCCCAGTATACCAGTATACCTGAAGGAGCGTCTTCACCACCATCATTCATCCTGAACACTGAAGTCCAGTGCCAAGGGCCTTCTGGCAGTTCCCTCATTGCGAGGTTACAGGGAACCAGGCAGAGGGCTTCTCAGTAGTGGCGCCCACCCTGTGGAACACCCTCCCTTCAGGTGTCAGGGAAATAAGCTACCTGACTTTTAGAAAATATCTGAAGGCAGCCCTGTTTAGGGAAGTTTTTAATATTTGGTGTATTATCATGTTTTTAATATTCTATTGGGAGCTGCCCAGAGTGGCTGGGGAAACCCAGCCAGATGGTGGGGTATAAATATTATTATTATTATTATTATTATTATTATTGCTGCTGCTGCTACAGAATGGAGGATAGAGACATGTTTAGAGCATGTGGGTGTATGTAGAAGCCTCTAACCTTTCCTGTGCAAAGTTAGAAGTTACACATGCTTCTCCATCCACTTTTACCTCTGTCCCCACCCACCAGTGGCCTGAGGACCTAGACATTTGTCCAGAGGAAAACATGATTCTGGGTCCATCACAGCACTACATGGAACATACAAATAGATTTCCCCAGCATGCAAATTCTGGTTCATAAACTAACTTTACTAGTGGGGTAGGAGAGCTGAAAATAATGCAATATATTTCACATCTGGCAACCAATGTGTCCCTTTGGTTTCAGATTGTACATGTCCCTATTGAAATTCGTGTCATTACTTTGGGCCTAGTTAAGGTCTGTTAAGGTCATCTTGAATCCCAGTTTTGTCTTCTGCAGCATTAACTACCCCTACCAGTTTGGTGTCATCTGCAAATTGGATGAGCATCCCCTCAATTTCTTCATCCAAGTAATTTATAAAGATGTTGAACAATGGGCCCAGGACAAAACAATGGGCCCAGGACTTGTCACTTTTTTCCAGGTTGAAGAAGCACCATTCCCCTGATCCACCAAGCTTGTAATTCTCTCCATATATATAAAAAGGAAATGAAGTTCATCTGGAATGACTTGTTTTTGAGAAACCCATGCTGGGTCCTAGTAATTATAACACTCTTTTCTAAACATTCACAGATTGACTGCTTAATTATCTGTTCTAGGACCTTTCCTGGTATCAATGTCAAGTTGAGCGGTCAGTAGCTACCTGGGTCATCTTTTTTCCTCCCTTTTTGAAGATGGGGACAAAAATTGCTTGCCTCCAGTCTGCAGGGGCCTCACCTGTTCTCCAAGAATTCACAAAGATTATAGACAGGGGCTCTGAGATTACATCCACAAGTTCCTTTAGTATCCTTGGGTGTAGCTCGCCAGGCCCTGAATATTTGAATTCATTTAAAGTAGCTAGGTGTTCCCTTACTACCTCTTCTCCTGTCTTGGGATGCAGCTCCCTCCTTACATTGTTTACCCTGCTATCACTGCTTTACTTTTGCATGAAGACAAAGGCAATGTAGGTGTTGAGCAGTTCTGCCTTCTGTCACCCAAAAGCATTTCTTCATCTTCTCTGTGCAGAGGACGTGCTACTTGTTTGCTTTTCCTCTTTCTTCAAACATAGCCAAATAAACCCTTTTAGTACTTTTTGACCTCTCTGGCAAGCGTGCAAAATATTGCTTCAAAAGAATCTTCAAAAATGATGGGCGCCATTCTTATGTTTCCCTGCTAGGGTTGTCAGCTCTTACTACAGACATGGGCCCTTGTCCTTTGAATCTCCTGCTGAAGAGGGAGAAAAGCCAGACCTGATTCCTCCTGCCCATTCCTCCCACATCCTCTCTTCTCCCTCAGGTAAGGTAGGAGGTAATGTGAGAGGCCTGCAAAAGGAATGGACAAGAAAAGGAGCAACAGGTACCTTTTCTCTCGCTTAAACTGGAGATTTAAAGGGTAACATCGGGTATTTGGCATAAGATAGGGTTACCAGATATCCCTGGTTCCCGGGGACAGTCCCCGGATTTGCAAATCTGTCCCCGGACAAATTCTGCCCCCGGAATGTCCCCAGATTTGCAAATCTGTCCCCGGGAAACGTGGCAGCGGCAGCCTCAGCAGCCCGGAGCCAGCCTGGTAGCACAGTTGGTTCCTGCGCCACGGCAGCGAGCAGTTCCTGAAGCCAGCCAGAGTCAACTGCACTACCAGGCTGGCCCCTCCTGGCAACGGCCACCTGCCCGTGACTCCTGAGCCTCCCCTGATCTGTCAGAACAAAGGAGGAAGGGGGAAGGAGTTCGGGGGAGGCTTGGGAGTCACGGGCGCACGGCACGCCGTTGCCCAGTTTTTAAAAGAACTCTGCGCATTTCACAGTGTGTGAAAGAAGGGTTTTGCACCTTTGTACAATATGCGTGTGTGCTTGGGTCCAGGGTCTTTTGCCTCACCATCCCCACTACTGACTCCCTGTTGCTACTCAGCTTCAAAAAAAAAAGGGGGGGGGGAGAGTGTCCCCAGATTCATTGAAAAAAATCTGGTAACCATTGGATAAGAGGTGGTTTGCATGTGAGCAAATTTAGAACTTTTGTGTTCTGGTGCATTGGTGAGGCAGGGACATTAATCCAGTCAGTAGCTGGATTTGGAGAAACAGGTGTTTAGCTCTAGTTGGTTGTGCTAAACCCTTATAATTATAGCTGATGATTCAGATGATGTAGGATTTGCCTTATGTCTTTAATTACCAGATACATGAGACAAACGTGGGCTCTCATGGTCCTCCCTCAGTGTGGACTTCCCTGAACCATCTGCCTGCTGGGCTAAATCATTCTTAGGCTTGCTAGAGTTATCATTCCTGAAAAAAGAGCTTCCTGAAAAATAAGGCAGCAGTAATAAGGATTTCATCTTCATTTGTGGTCCTACCAGCCTGCCGGGTAGATTGTCTATCTCACTGTGTATCGTCAATGTTGAAGATTAAAGGAATTTTCTATCCACACATGCTGGTTTAGTTAAGGGGAATCCCTGCCCCCCCCCCCCGCACTTCCATGCCTCTCATAGATGAGCTCTGATGTCGTCTTACAACCACCATTGTGAATTGCTTGTTGTTTCTTGTAGCTTCAGGCAGCTCACATCTTTCCTGGTTGCTGCTCATAAAGCAGAGGGCCATTGAAACGAAGCCAATGCACTAGCAATTTGATGCCTGCTGGGGAGAAAGGTACTTAATAGGATCAAGCACCGATGAGCCTGAATGTATTTATATGCCATTCTTGTTTAATCCCCTGCTAGATTTGTGTGTCTGGATCCCCAAAAGTCAGATGCTTGCAAGAGATTCAACCATTTCATCCTAATCACAGAATGCCGCAAAGCAGAAATCAAGGAAGTTGCAACAAACATCTTGCTAAACCAAAACAAGAATAGCTTTCTTGTTTTTCCACATAGTGGCAGGCAATTTGGTAGCCCCTTTGGAGTGAATTGACCCAGCAAAGTTTCAAATGGGTAGGTCCAGGGGTTTTCATGCTAAGCACCTTTAAAATGTGCTTTCCCCCATTAATATATATATTTTTTAAAAAGACTGTGGGTGCTGATCCATGCTAATTCTCATATTCCTGCATTTGCCTTGTGCTTTCCTTCCATCAAGATTTTGAAAACAACTGAGGGCTTAAATAATAATAATAATAATAATAATAATAAGGGTTGAGATACTAGACACAGGCAGGCAGCATCAGGCAGACACTGGTGGGCAGCAGCATGAAGATATGCACAGGGGGAATAATACAGGCACAGGAGTCTTTTGAGGGGTGGATTGTCAATAATGAGAAAAAATAAAATATTCATTGGAGTCATATAATAGATCCTATCATATAGGAGGTAGATTACCACCAGCAGCAGCAGCAGCAGGGAGGGTGAAATTACAATATTATTTAATATTAATAATATTCACTGTAGTTTGCAAAACAACAACAACAACAACAACAGAAAGCTGGGTAATCAGCCCACAAGGTGTGAGTCGTTAAATCAGCAGCAGCTGCAGCAAAGAGAATATAATTGTATATTAAAAATAAGTTGTTGTATTGCTTGTTAACTGGTGGCTACTTAGTAACTGGAAATGATGGTGATGATGTTGATGATATCATAAGGGTGTGGTTGTCTGCTTTAACAGTAAAGTGCTGGACTGTGTACATTGTACCTACAAGACAAATGCATACAAGACAAAGTATTAATAAAGACCCCTTAATTATGTTTTGTAATTTTTAAAGTGATGTTTTATGTTTCAGAGTATACACCGCCTTGAAGTTTAATGATTCAGCAGTAAGACATACTTTTATAAATAGATAAATAAATAAGTGTTTATCCACTGATAAAAAGCCACGTGTGGTTTGCAAGATTATGTGAATGTCCTCTGCAGGCAGCAAAGAGTTGTTTAGCTATGGTTTTCCTACATCTCAGAAGATAGATGTAGGAAACAATATATCCTAATCTTTTCCTAAATGATATTTATTGCCATTATAATCAGATCACAATAGAGAAGCTAAGCAAAAGGGGATTAAGGTCTGTTGGAACACAGAGATCAGACAGTGTGACCAATCTTGTGTAGACAAGGGCCGAGACCTATATTTAAAAGCACCAAACCAAAAGTTGCTTCGGACTTCTTTGCTTTAAATCACCAGGGCTCAAGCGTAATGTCAATTTCATTTCAGGCAATTTTGCGAGCCCCTTTCACTCCAGAGTCAATTTCCAAAAATGCTGGGAATCCCTTTCAAACGGTGTAACATTGGATAAACTAACTCAAGGATGATCAACATGGAGTATTCCAGAAGTTGAACTTCAGTGCCTGACAGTCCCAACCAGCAGAGCCAATGATCAGGAGTGATCAATTGTAGTACAACAACAAGTCTGGAGAGCATTGCATTGGCTACCCCTGAACCAGCTGAAGAAAATGGCAGATCACACAGGCCAAGTCTAGTCTTAAATAGCTCCTGTTTTTCAAACAAGTTGTGATTTTTTTTAAATGGAGGCTGCCATTGTCTGTCATGTTGCAAATTAAACAGACAATTTGGAGTGACATTGCATCTATTTGCCCCACCCTGGCCATAGGTCTGGACAGAATGTTTAAGAAAAACCACAACTTCCAGTCATTTTTAATAGTATATCCTCCCTCGGTCTCACAGACGCACATAGTCCTTTGTAGGCATTTCTCGGTCTTTCCTGGCCGTTGAAGCTTCTGGTTTCTTGTTCCGACCAAGGGAAGGCTTGTGCACATAAAACTACTTTCAACAGCTTCTATCAGTCAGGGATGTTGTTGTCAGGTAAACAGTCTGATCTCTGCAAAGGGCCCTGTAATTTACGGCTGAGATCAGCTCCACACCTTGGCTTAGCTTCAACAAATGCTTCTGCTGGAGCTGTAGTGCCAAATTGTCCTCCGCTCCATCTGCTTGCAATATCCACTTCCAAGCACATAAAACCCATTAACATCCTCACAAACCAGCCTGTTTTATCAAGCTCCATATGAATGACTTCAGAACAATTACAAGGGGACCAGGGAGGGAGGGGGAATTACTAAAACACATAGCACTCATCATTAATAGCTTGTTATATACAAAACTGATGTATATAGCTATCATATACTACACTTGATCCACTGCATAAATGTTTTCTTTAGCATATTTCTAATGTTGTTAATTTATCTGTTGCTGTCACACTGGGGCTGTTAGCTTTGAACAAATGGCTGGTATTAATCACCAGAGAGCCATTATGCACAACCACCCTGGTGCTAAATCAATGCCAGAGTGGCACTTGAGGAATACTCATGGAGAAATTAAAATTTGCCTGGATGATGTTCTCGTGGGTAATGCCTTGGAGAGGGATGTCATGTTGAATATCAAGCCTTCATGCAGAACATGTTCTGTCAAGGAAACATTGGTGACTTTTGTTGGGTACAATGTCTTAACAATATCACACTTTAAAACTGGAACATTGAGACGTTTTCTCCAGTTACTTACTGAGGATTTATTTTTAAAAAAAGCAAAAAAGCATCTTTACAGTGCCATTCCATTATGCAGCTGCATTTGTATTCCATTATAATAATGGTCCTCATAGTTACATTTGCGAACATAGCACCCTCCACCAATTAGTGCATTAGGTCTCTCAGTAAAGTCAGATAGTGTATTCAGGATATCATTATTTCAAAAATAAAAATAGGTTGGAAGCTAGGAAAGAGGACTGATGTTGAAAATATAAATGAACATGGTTGGAGGCTTCGAAAATGAGACAGAAGGAAAAGAGAGAGACATCAGAAGGACAAAGCTCCACACTGAAGGGTCCATTTGGTTCCATCAAGATCCATATATCTAAAGGGCATCTTTCATGGTAGCCATGCCAGACAGTTGCAGCAAAGGCAAGACCCTCTTGGCACCAGATTAAGAAGCATCAAAATAATTATGTAATTTTATAATGCATTTTAAGGTGCCACAAGACACTTGTTAAGGTCTACATGGAATATGGGACAGATAGATGATAGGGGATAAGCTCACATCAAGTGCTGATAACCCCACCTCCCCAAATAATATGCACCACTGATACCAGCAATTGTTGTTGTTGTTGTTTCTTAACTGCTTTCAGCCATGAGGTCTCAGAGCAGGTTACAGCAATTTAAAAATACAGTATTATAAACAGTTAAAATATATTGCAATCATATTACAAGAGGAGAGGGTAGGTCCTAAATTATATATAACTCAGCTGTCAAAGGGTTAGGGCAGAGCTTTCCAAAGTGTGTGTCACGACACGTTAGTGTGTCGGCTGCGATGTGTAGGTGTGTCATGCGAACGCTCCCCACGCTCCTTCCTGGGCTGAAAAGGGCTTAGTTTAACTTCCGGTTTGCTAGTAAAACTGAATTACTGTGTCACGAAATGATGCATGTCTAAAAAGTGTGTCACCAACATGAAAGGTTTGGAAAGCTCTGGGTTAGGGTAACAAATTGCATCTTCAGCATGTGATAAAAACTTTACCCTCCAACATGATGCAGCCTAAATCTGGGACACCATCTTCTGGGTCCGAAAAACCATGAGAGTCACATGACCCACCTGAGATTGCAGGCTATTCTCCATTTCTTGCCTCATGTGCTTCCTTTTCTTCTTCCTCCTCTGCTCATTCTTATCATGTCTTGCTTGGGAATTGATCACATGGAATTGACCTCTGCCTGTCTGTTGGCCATTAAAAGTACCTAGCCAAAATGCCAAAATGCCTTCGTCCTTGCCAAAATCCCTTCATCTGAACATCTTACCTAGTAAAGCCTGTATATGTTTCCTGCTGCTTGCCCTAGTGTCCTGACTTTAAGCCTCTCTTCAGCGGCTCTCATCGTGAAGGAAGGCATCAGACAACTCCAAGGCATAACACTTGCATGGCATGCCAAAGACATCTGTGCTTCCAGAGGACAGCTACATCCACTCAGTTTTCCCACAGTGTTTGATAGAAGCCTTTTTGTGATGAGATTTCAGTAGCCTGGAAGCATTAGCAATGGGATGGTGGCCCTGTGCCTCTTGCCAAAGATGTGTCATTGTAGTAATGTGAGGTCCACCCTCCCCAGTCCTGATTGATGTCGGTGACCTGTGATTGGCAGCCCTCATTTTGCTAAAATCCCTCATTCCAGCAGCTACAGTCAGTGTATTCAACATGGTAGCCTCTAGAAGTTGCTGCATTAGAACTCCCACCACCCCTGATCATTGGTAATGCTGTCTGGGGTTGATGACAGGAGTCCAGTATGAGCCAGTGTGATGCAATTCTTCAAGTGTTGGAAGAGAGAGACCAGAGAAACCAGTGCTGAAATCCCCACTCAGCTGTGAAGTTGATGGGTTGATCTTAGGTCAGTCACGGTCTCTCAGTCTAACCTACACCACAGGATAAAAGGAGGCTGGGGAGAACTGTGTGCACCGCTCCTCATAGGAAAGGTTGGGTATAAACGCAATAGGTATATATATGCAGGTCAGCACACTGGCTCCCTCCGAGCTACAGCAATAGGTAAACGTAAAAGGTAAAGATAAAGGACCCCTGGACAGTTAAGTCCAGTCAAAGGCGATTATGGTGTGCGGCGCTCATTTCACTTTGCAGGCCAAGGAAGCCGACGTTTGTCCACAGACAGCTTTCCAGGTCATGTGGCCAGCATGACTAAACCGCTTCTGGAGCAATGGAGCACCGTGATGGAAGCCAGAGTGCACAGAAACACCATTTACCTTCCCACCACAGCGGTACCTATTTATCTACTTGCACTGGCGTGCTTTCGAACTTCTAGATTGGCAGAAGCTGGGACAGAGCAACAGGCACGTTGTGGGGATTCGAACCACCGACCTTCTGATCAGCAAGCCCAAGAGGCTCGGTGGTTTAGACCACAGTGCCACCTGCATTCTACAGCAATAGAGAATAGTATGGTAATACTACTACTGCTGCTGCTACTACTACTACTACTACTACTAATAATAATAATTGTAATGTTTGAAAACAAATCCCAAGTAGAATCATTTGCAAATTCCACGCACCTCTAATTATTTCATTTTGATATTTCCTGACTACATTCTCCCGCTCCAGCTTAATACTTACATTTATTAGGTAATCTAGTCCTGCTTGGCAGAGAAACTGCAACTGATGCCTGCAGGTAAATAGGCAGGCATGCAACAGAAGGCTTTCATCTCTTTGCTCTCTGCTCTATTGCTAGGATGTTAAGGAAGAGGGGGCTCTCCCCCTCTCATTTTCCTCCCCTTTTAAGTCTGAGCTAAACGGTAGCTGTTCCAAAGCATTAGGCTGGCCCATGAATACTCTGCAAGAGATGAAGGGCTGGGGTGGCGGTGAGGGGGAGAGAAGCAGTGATGTATTTTAAAAGTGATGGTCGTAAGTCCTAACTTGAAAGCATTAGTGTAAATTCTTTTGCAAGTAATGTGTTCTTAATTATTCATTTTCCTTGGCACTGGCTAAAGACTCAAGTAACGGCTTCTGTCTCTTCATATTTAGTGTATTATTGTTTGAAAAAGGCCAGGGGAAGGCCAGAGTGGCGCAAAAATTATTTTCACTCTTTTAAAAATATATATTGTACGTTCACCAAGAGCCAGACTAAAGGGGGAACATAATAGCCAGCAGCTGACAGACAATGACATTTTTATAGACCTCCTGGCAAAAGCCCAGTGAGAGAGAAGCTGACAGGTATTTGGCTCAACTTTCTGGGCTTTTAGCAGCATTCTGCTACAGGCGAACTGCTGAGGGGTCCCAGCAACAAGGAACTACAGGGTTTGATTTCTCTCTCCTACCCCACCCCCTTTTGCTCTGAAGATGCCTCTTACGGCAGCCGTATGTTTAGTTTCCATCATTTTGCTGTTCTTCACTCTGGGGAAACTTACATAAAAGGTTGAAGTGAGCCCAGCTGCAGGCGGGCTCCTTTAAGGCACTGGTGTGTGAAGTTTATTTGTTTGAACTTTCTCAAAGCTGGCAGGTGGCATAAAATAAATGTGGGCACAGCTCAGAGGGAAAGGACATAACTGAGCCTAGCAAAGCACTTCTAATGGTCCATCTAGCCCAGTTTGAATCTGTCTTCCTAGCAGCTGGTCCTCAAGGACATAGCAGATTATTATTATTATTATTATTATTATTATTATTATTATTATTATTCCTCACTTCAAGATTCTAACAGATAGATATTTAAGCAAGATACCAAGCAGTGGGACAGATGCCTTGCTTAGGCTGTCTTGGCTAATAGCTACTAATATTTCAGACTTCCAAGAATTCGGAACTTCTTTGAGCTATGCTGTACTTTTGGTAGTTTTACTGCATGCTGTTTTGGAACTCATTTCCATTCCTTTTAAAATGATTGAACACTGATTTTTATCACATCTTCCGTTCTAGTACTTTGAATAACAACAAGCAAATTCTTCTTTTTTCCTAATCCATGAATCTGAATGATTCTTATTTCCAATGAATAGGCTTGTCATTCCTGATATGTCCTGGTTTTGGGGTGTTAAAATGGAATGGGAACGAAAACAGCTCATAAAGCTTAAAATGACTCTTTTAGGTGAAATTTTGAGGTCTCCCTAAAAAAAAGCTAAACTACTTTGCAGGTGTCTGGAATTTTATTTTTTGAAATATGGCAATCCTACCAATTGAGCAGGTTCAGGATTGCAGGTGAATGGCTGGTTCACACAACACCTTCTTCCTGTGCTAGAGAAGTCTAGAGTTGCCTTTGGTTACAGACTTGGCATAAGAGAAATCAGAGACAACTGGATGGTATAGTCTTGCCGTCACATTGGGTGGAACAAGTGTTGCTGGGCCATGTACGGTCCAGCTCATCCTGAGACTAAAAATGTGTGCATGGCCAAGGGTAGATAGCTCTGGTTTGCTCACATGTAGATGTGTAACCAGTCCAAATACACTTCTGTCAGTTAGCAGTAACCATTCTACCAGGCTGCCTGAACTGATTCCATCCCGGTAAAAGAACAATAGCTTTAAGAACTGGTGCCCAAATTTACATTTTCCTACTCCCTCCACATCTCTTTTTCCTTTTGTGTTTTTTATTTTAGATTGTAAGCTTAGCTGGTGAAGGCTGAAAAGAGCCCTATGGAGAATAAGAATTTGCAGGTGTAGGGAGCGGATGGGAGATGGAAAGCTGGACTATCCTTGCTGCAGGATAGTCAGATTCGCCTTGTTAAACTATGATGGGAAAGGGAGAATGCCCTTGCTTGAGGGAAACAGCCAAGAGATTTTGAAAGAAGCCAGAAAGAGAGAAGTTTCATGGTGCTGTCGGTTAAACCACAGAGCCTAGGACTTGCCGATCAGAAGGTTTGCAGTTCGAATCCCCGCGACGGGGTGAGCTCCCATTGCTCGGTCCCTGCTCCTGCCAACCTAGCAGTTCGCAAGCACCTCAAAGTGCAAGTAGATAAATAGGCACTGCTCCGGCAGGAAGGTAAACGGCATTTCCGTGCGCTGCTCTGGTTCGCCAGAAGCGGCTTAGTCATGCTGGCCGCATGACCCAGAAGCTGTACGCCGGCTCCCTCGGCCAATAAAGCGAGATGAGCGCCGCAACCCCAGAGTCGGCCACCACTGGACCTAATAGTCAGGGGTCTCTTTACCTTTACCTTTAAAATTGCCACCAAATTCCAGTCAAGGGGAAATGGAGGTCAATGTGGTGCATTTTGTTTGGGCAAATTTCCACTGCCCACACCTTGAGACAAAGGGGATGGGAACAAAATGTGTTAGAATAAGGCTAGTGAGATGTCTTGAGAGGATTGGGGTTTGTTTACACACACAACAGTCACAAAAGCTTTCCAAAATACCGTAGACACATGAGCTCATCCAGTGCTTTTTCTTTGTCTGTGTGTTGTGTGTGTGTGTGTGTGTGTGTGTGTGTGTGTGTGTGCCTGCAACAGTTTATCTAGCTTGCAGATGTGTCCACAGACTCAAAATGTTTGGTGATCCCTGGCATAAGAAGTGCAGCATTCAAGAAACCAAGTATTTTTCACTTCCCTTAATATTTCTGGGCATAAGATGATGCTTAGTGGGAGTCAGAATACCTGCTAGGCTCTCTCCAAATGCCTCTGAACAACTTTAGCTCCTTATTGGTCATTTCTTTTCAAGAAGGGCTAGTCTGGAAACAACAATCGGTACTTGATTTCACAGGAACAAGGCCAAATACTTTAAACCATGCTGGGCAGTTATTCAAGCTGTGGCTCAAGAGTCCACATCACTCCATAACCCAATTGTCTGAACTTTGGCATGCTGCACCAGGAACTGCCACAACTCATCCCCTACTCCTTTCAGTGGAATGAAAGCATATGGTGGATTGTGCCCTCCTGATGGGCATCCGCTGCTAGCCGGTAATAGTGCACCCAATAAAGGAGGCAGTATTATTTTTCCTTTTTTAAGAATGGAAAATCAAATGACCATGATTCTTTCCTTTCCTTTTGTGGGGATAACATGAAAAGTGACTTTCAGGTGATTTTAAAACACACTAAAAATAGTCACCTGGTGATTTCATCTATACCAGATGGGGTGTACTCCCCCCCTCCCAGCTTTCAAGCAGATCTCTTTGCTCATAAAAGTTGATTAAGCTCCATCTCTACTTACAAAGCATCTTAGAACTGACCAGAGCACACTGCTATGCTCACTGCCTCTGTTCCAAGTATCTTCTCAGGAAATGGAGGGGATTCCGGCAGCAGCCAGTAAATCTCTCTTGTTTCCTCTGCGTCTTCCCTTTAGGGCAGGGTGGTGGTGGTTTCAGATAACATCTCCAAATGGCTGGAAGCAATTTGCAGCGCACATTAATTGCAGTCTTCTGCCGAACGCCTCTAAGCGCTTAATAACTTTGTAATTAAAGTGCAATTAACAAATTATCTTGTATACATCAAAGGGGATGATGCTGTTGTTGTTAATGAGGAGTTAATTAGCCTGTGTCATTGAGAGACCCTTGGGGGCATCTTCAAGAGCGGGGAACACTTTCTACACATGTACGAGGTTAATGGTGTCAGCGGCATGTGAATGAATCAATTGTCCTTTGACGGGATGCTGTACTCCGTGTGCAGAGATGGGCCAGGTAGAGGGGCTGTGTGTCCTAGTCATCTCATTGTCAGGAAATAGCAGCTTCTCATTCAGATATGTCTGACAGATGATCAGGGCCCCTAATGAAGGACTCCAGCTTGTTAATTCTGAATTTTGTGAAATTCTGACTATATCATCTGAAGTAAATTGAGGACCGGAATGGATGTCCATTCCCCACCATCACCTTCCTTTTTACAAATATAATTTGAGTAGTTTGCTAACACAGTATATATATTTTTTGCTGCTTTTTAAACTGGAGTATCTATTAATATGGTTGTCTTTTTAAAAAACAACCACTCAAGTTTCTGTATGCTGCCTTCACGAGAATGCTTATCAAACTCGCAGCCATGTGATTTAGTTGTCACCCTGCTATAAACCCCATAAACTTGCCTACCAGAGTACGTTACACAAAATTAACTAACTGTGTGAAAATGGCTTGCTGGATAATTTCAAAATCCTGTACTTTTTCATAAAACACAGGATTTGAATTGCCACTTTGTAGGTTAGGATTTGGTGTGGATTTATTCTTTTTTCTTGTTGAGCATACATTATTACTAGCCCTGTCCCAACATTAATCATGTTAATTACTTTCTGGATAGACTGTGCTCAGAGAATGCTTTCAAAAAGTTATTGCTATTTTTTGTAATATAATGGAGTATTTTTAATCAAGCCAAATGAAGCTTAAAAGTGTTGGAAATGCCTGCTTTCCTTTCATTCTTTGCTTGTTGAAAGTCTGCCTAACGGCAGCACATAAGAAAAAGGAGATTTTGTGTTTCCAAAGAGAGGAATGGAACAAAATGGTTTCAAGACTTCTCACAGTGTTTAATTTCCTGTTTCCAGCTAAGGTAACAATGCAATTAGGATATATTTTTAACTTTATCATTATATTAGTGAAATGCCCTAGACTAGCCTTTTGTGATCTGGTATCCTCTAAAAGATTTGGACTACAATTCCCATCTTCCTTGACCATTGGTCATGGTGGATGGGACTGATGGGAGATGTAATCCAAACATCTGGAGGGCACTGGGTTGGGGAATGTTGCCCATGTCAATTGCTACCCTGTACAGCCTCACAGACTGTTGTTCCAGAGCCAAAAATCCCTCTCCTTCCTTCAAAATTTCTTCAGCCCATTTCTGACCTTAGTATGTTCCATCTCCCACTTAAGGATTGCCATTGGTGTCTCATAGCTGAATCATGGAGCTTTTTCACAAGCAAAGCAAAAATGCATTTTAGCCTGAAAATAATGCATCACTTGTGAATGCTATTAAACTGATATTGAAAGAAGTGGGTACTGTTTCAAAATGAGATGCATTTTTAGTCATTATAGGAGTTTTATTTGTTTTACAGGCCTGGGAAAAGTGTGTGTGTGTGTGTGTGTTTAATCAATGTAAGCATTGCTTACTAAAATGGTTCCCAGAGGAAGACAAATAGACAGCTCTGTTCTGTTCAGATCTTGGAAATCTCTTCCACACAGCAAGTAACCAGCTCAGCAGTCTGGCTTGGACCACTAGTTTTCCCAGAGTTTAGTGGTCACTGCTCTCTCGAAATTTGCAATATTGGAACATCATTCTAAATCCGGAGAAAGCTCAGCTCTTTATTCTTGGTGTGACAAATGGACTTGCCATTGGAGGACCAGGGAATTTGCTCTTTCTGTAGAACAGAGAGCTGCAGCAATAGAAATTCAATGTTCACCAAAAAGTCTAATTTTACTATTCTGATTTTTTAAGCAAAATGTTATGTGCCATCTGGCATTCTTGTGTTTTACACTTGTTTGGGTTTCTGAGAGGTTTTGAATATGAAATAAAGCCTGTGTCTGAGTGGGGCAGAGCTGTTACACTAGCTTTTTGGCAAGGCGGGTCGCTGTTGCTTACCAGGAGGGAGAGGTGGAGAGGCAAGGCAGTGGGGAGCTTTGTGTTGTGCAAAGAAATCAGCAGGAACACGAGACTGGAGCCCCAACATTTCTGCTGCTTCACCTCTCCAGCACTCCCTTCTGGTAGGCACCAGTGACCCACCTGCCAGGATACTGGCATAGCAACTCCACCCTACCCAGCAAACCACTTTCTGCAGCCTCAGCTATTAGAGATCTCAGCTAATTTTGTAGGCAGTGGTGGAGCTTCATGCTCCGGGGGGGGGGGGGGCAGAGAGCTGGCGGAGGCAGAGCTGGTGCGTGTCCTGGGGCACAATGCCTGCAGGGGCGTGGCACCCAGTGCAGGCGGGGGGGGGGGGCAGCCGCAATGGCACCCTACCAGGATCGCGCTGCCGAGGATGGTACACTCCCCCCGCACTCCTCTTCCTCAGCCAGTGTTTGTAGGACATATAATTCTAAATGATTTCTCTAGTTACTAAAACAAATTACTCTGGAAGGCAAAAGCAGGTGTTGGATTTTTCCAATGCACCACAAATCCCCTCAAAGTTCTTAGTCCTAGAGCACAACTTCCGTTCCTCAGGATCCGTTCACAGGAACACTTTGCTTCTGAGCAATTTAACAGTGGAAGGCAGCTAGCAGATCTAAATTATTTTGGGAAATGGCTTTCAATGCATCGAAGGAGTCATCAAAACCCATTGTTCCAAAATCAGATCGGTCCTTCGGAATAGCAGGACCTGCTCTATGCGTTGAAAGGGCAAAGGCTGAAACTGAAACAATTACTTCAGTGCTTTTCAAATTCGCAAATCAAGTATTCATTAAGTTTGATGAATACTGACGTTAAAACAGTCGCCCTCTGAGAAACTTCCTTGTCATTTAATTTACTCTGTCAGCTTCAACTAATACTGGATCAGACATTTTGTCACCGCTAGAGCCCTTGTGACACGTTGTTGGCCAGCCACCCAACCACGGCTGATACTCTGTAATCCTCCGTCATGGGATTGGCCAGTGAAGTGTTTACAGACATGAGTCAAGGATTTCAAATGTAAAGTCCCCAGAAGCAAATTATTGCCTTGCAAATAATAAAATTGGAAGCATCTTGGAACTGGAAAGTCTGAAAATGGTGAAAGGTTGCCTTTGATTTTGCACCAGACACTTTTGAAAACGAATCCAGCTATTCAGTATTAAATTGATGATAATTCCCATTTTTCGAAATGAGCAGTTTCAGATTCTGGGTGGTATACAACAAAATTTTACTCAGAGTAGGCCTGTTTTAATTAATGGACCTAACTTACTCAAATTGATAAATTTCATCAGATCTAGCCTGAGTAAAGCCTAGTTGAATATCACCTTCTGACCTTGCCGATCATTCCTGTTTTATGCCTAAGCAGTTTGTGCTTGAAGGTTTTGTGTTCTGTGCCAATATCAGATGTCTCAATCAAGGTGGCAAAAGATATTTGTCAGAGTAGCAAACTAACACAATTTGCCCATGAACAAAGGACCTGAGGTGCCCACTTTGCCATCCTTTTCTGAAAATCTATGTATTGCCCTGCCTACAGATTCTGTAAGAGAGACTGACTATCTTTAGGTATGAACAGTTCTACACGGCTGGTGTAGAGCATTGCACTTGGACAAGAGAATCCTTTGCTTCATCTCTCCTCAGCCACTGGGTGAACTTGGACTATCTGTCAGCCTGACCTACATCACTGTCTATATCAGATAACTCCCACAGACTCCTTAAGAGGAAAGGGAAAGGCATAAACGTGATAAGCAAACCCTGCCGATGAGAGTTAGCTGAGTCCATATTCACCTGGTCTCTCGCTGTTCTGTGTGGCATAAATCAGTGTCCATTTTGGTGTGTGGTATGGGTGCTTCTCTGCCACTGACCAGACTCCTGCTCAGCTTCATTCATGCAAGGCCTAATGGCTGACAGAAAACAACAACTATTGACCTGGTTCAAATTCAGATGAATGGCCTAGTGGTCAAAGGCCACTTATCTCATTATCGGTCACCTTGGACATCTAGTCCCTGGAGACCAGGAATGCAATTATAACATCAGCAAAGAGTTTGTTCTGTTCCTTCTGGGCTGCTTTCCCTCCACCAAACAAGACCGGAATTCTCTGCCTACTTGTTTATTCCATGTGATTGGAAGGAAAATATATCCAGCATAAGAAAAGGGCACCCTTTTTCTGTAGCCGTGAGTGACTTGGGGAAAGCTGGCAAACCCTGTTTCATTTGCCCTGTATTGCTGTTTTTACCTATAATCTGCAGTCTCCGAACCCAGCTCCCTCCCACCCCGCCAACAGCATGTAGCATCCATATCTGAATTCCATTTCCATAAGTGATTTCCCAATGCAAATAGGTATTAACACCGCTTTAGGCCTTCCTTGTCCTTTGTTTCTCATCACCGCCCTTCCACGTCCAATGGGGTTAGGTTCCATAACTGCCTCGCTCCTGAGTAGGCGAGCCTTTGTTCTTTATAGTTCCGCCCCCAAGGCTTTGCCATCTTAAGCAGCCACTGTAAATTGCACACCCACCCACACGCTGCTTCCTGCTCCAGGGGTGCATTAGCAGAAAGGACCTTCCGCACAGCAGCAAAATTAGATCTCCCATGAATAATTCCTCTCTAATCCCTACAGCGCTAGACATGCAAAAAGTAGCATTTAGTGAAACAAAGGCCCGGTTAGAAATGTATTGAAATCTGAAGGGGGGAAACGCTGCCCTTATCACTAAGGGCTAGGAAGACGGATGTCTCTGCAGCACACACTGGTTGCTTCTATGCTAGCTTTGTGCTCTGGAATAGTCATCATATTTCCTCCAGGACAGACACAGGTATCATAAAGAATCTGGGTGAGATCACTGCTAGCTCGCTGCATTCCAACTTTGGTGTGCTGTCTTCCCTTCTTCTTTTTTAAAGGTGGGATTAATTGCAGGATTTCTAGTTCCTTCTTTTGCTTGAAATGGAATTGCAGCAACAGCCTGTCCAGTGTGGATTTGCAAAGTGTAGCTGACACTTTGCTCTGTATCCTTCATTCATACCTGTGCAGCAATAAAAGTGCAGCAGTAAAAAATAATAACTAAAAGAGAACGGGGGCAAATCTATGGGAAAGGGAATCAAATCTGAGAAAGTGGTGTGGAAAAGCAATAACCATGGAATGTGTGGGGCAACTGAAAGAGCTGTTTATGATATTCGTATTCATCTGTGCCAGGCTATCCTTCACACAAAGGCCACCCATTTTAGCCCCTGCCACTGAAATGAAGTGTGTGATGTGCAAATATCGTTCAAGGTCACGAGAAAAATCTTATTGACTTGCTTTCCAAAGCATAACGAATAGAGAAATGAGAATGGGAAGAAACCCATGCAAACAATTTTTGGAGCAAAGCAGTCACTTTTTGGAGCCTTTTGCTTTCAAGATCCCCAGACAGCAGGTAAATGTTGAGCCTGAAATTTGAGAATACAAATTGGGGGCAGGAGGGAATAATAACTTACGAGTTGGTTATAAATGGCTTTGTGCAATATAAACTATTCTAAGCAGGTTTCATCCCAAAATCCAGCCAAGGCTTTGCTTGGCAGAGGCAGTGGATGAAGTTTGAAACCTTTCTCCTTTCTTTGTCCCCTCTTCACTTTATGCTTCCAGGGAGACTGAGACATGTGTGGAGAGAAGATGCTCTCGAGAACATGAACTTGATTTGTGCCACCAACTGGTGTTTTCCAGGGTATCCAGCGTGTGTCAAAAAGTAATAACTTGCAAGCATTATTTAGTGTCACTTGAGGCTGAACCTGTGACCTATGGGTGAAAGTATCTAAATTGTATTACTAAACCTTCCACCCCTTAGGACATTCTTTCTTCCTTCACTGTAATGAAATTGCAAGTATGCAATCCCACCTACAATGGACAGCGCCTTTGGCCAGAAATCCATTCTAGGATATGAAAGCCCAGAAACCTGACCTCATGGATATTTGGGCTGGTGAGCAAGTCTGCTGGAGAAAACAGCATTCACAGTTGGTAAGCACAGATAGAGACCCTCTATCAAGAGGCTCCCTAGATAGGGCAGGGAGGGTCAATTGTCTATCACTTTCAGCCTCCCCAAACTGGAAACTTTAAGGGGGGGCATACAATGTATAATTGACAGTATAATTGACCACTGATGTCTCCCGAGTTGCAGAGACTAAGGTCTGAGAAAAGGAGAGACCTGAGTACTTGCAGGAGGAGTGCTCACCTTTGGGCAAGACAGGGAGGTGAGTCGTCGGGGGATCAGGACTGGCCGCTACCCAGACAAAGATAAAAGACTGTCAGACCTCACCCCAGGTTGCAGGAGCAACATTGCTGTATGCTAGATCCTGCCTGAGATCCTGTACCTGTCCTTGCCTGGTTTCCTGCCTCATGTCCTGCCTTGGCCCTGTTGGACTGACTCCCAGTGGAACCTTTGGATTCTGGACTGGTCCTGGACCATGTTTCGCGGGTTACCCCTGGGCCCAGCACAGGAAACATGATTGGGGAGAGAGCTCTAGTGTTCAGGTCCTGCTCTCAGGCTTCCTCCAGGCATCGTTGGCCAATGAGAGAATAAGATGTAGGCTAGATGGGCCACTAGCTGGATCCAGCAAGACTTCTACTCTTAGGTAGTCTACTGGGCAGCTTCATTAGTGTGTGACCCTGAACTTTTTGTGCAAGTTTTATGCTGCAAACCCCACATTTTGTGCCACCCCCCCCAAAGTGAGTAATTACACTCATGGGTGTCCCTGTGGCCCCCGATTTAAGTATCAATCACTCAATTTGGGGAGCAACACAGAAAGAGGGGTTTGCGGCACAAAACCAGCACAACACTTTGGTACCAGTTTGGAGTCAATCGAACAAGGTTGGATTTTTTGGCATCAATTTGTGACCCTGATTTGCTTTGTCCATTTTGGGGGGGGGTTTGAGGGGACGGCACAAAATGTGGGGTTTGCACTACAAAACAACACAAAACTGGCACAAAACTTTGGCTTTAGTTTGGGAGCATCTGGAAATTCGGGGTCACACGTTAATGAAGAGCTTACCAGGGAGGAGGTGGGGAAGTCGAATGAAAAAAGTAGTCTCCTGGGAGAGGAGCATGGCTGTTAGGATCCCTGAACTTGAGCTTGGTTGTGAGGCTTTTGGGTTGGGAGAAATGGTCTGGTAGTGAATAAGTGACACTGGATAAAACTGCAAGATAGTGACATGTTTGACTGAGCTGCTTAAGCAGACAAGACCATCTTGGAATAAATGCCTTTCACCTTCTTCCTAGCCTAATCCCTCTACAAATATTTAAAGGAAGTGTTACCCAAACAGTCCTTCCCTAATCCACAAGAGGACCTATCATTACTGCTAACTCAAAAAGCAAACAAAGCACAAGTCCTTTATTCATAATGTGCTTTCTCTCACTCTCTTGATGAGTTCAAATTCCATCTATTCTGAAACTGATCTGATTCTGCGGCTGCCAGTTCCACGTCCCTAGTTCATCAGTTTAAATTGCATCTTGGTGTAAATTGATCACCATTGCTCCTGCATCCATCTGCCTCCTCGGCCTCGCCTTTTAAAAACTATCTAGCCCCAAATCAGTCTGATTCCCACCTTCGGGTGCCTCCTTGTTAATTCTTCCATTTAAATAGCATTGCAACTTTTCAAAACCTTCTCCTTCCCTCTGCTTTCCTTTCTGTCTCATATTTAAAAGTCATTTTCTTCCCTAGCCTGCTTCGGATGCTTATGACTTTCCTCATTTAGAGGCAGGATGGCTGAACACACCTGGCAGCTGAGGGAGCATTCAAGGATTCCACACCAGCTGAGACCCATGAAGGGAGAACCTGTGTAGTGATTATGTGTCAAACTTGGACTGGGGAGAACCATGTTCATATCCCTTCTCAGCCATGAAATGCTCTATGAGATTCTGGGCGGCAAAGGAAGAGCAAAGAAATGTATAGTTTTCCAGAAAGCCTCTGCCCGAGCTTAACAATGACCAGAACACCAAGGGGTGGGGGTTGTGCTGATGGCATGGCTATGTGGCCTATTCACTACTTTTAAAAGAACCATGGTAGAAGCCCTAAACTTAACAATATATCTTAACAATGGCACCCTCCCTATGAAAATTTGTCTTTTTGGGGAGCTAGGTGCCTGGGATCCCTTTGGTATACAAAGCAAAGTACCTCCATCTGGGCAGTCCTAACCACAGACTCCAGCGTCTATCAACAGAATGACAGTTTGTCATTGGACGAAGTCGGTGTTGAAATTATGCCATTGCTGTCTTATTTTGTAGAGGTCACCGGAGAGCTGTGTCAGGACAGAAGCCACTGCTGACCCGACCTGTTTTTGAAAATAGTGACCTGGAGGTCTAAAGGGTTGTGTCCCGTGACCCAGAGGTGAATCCAGCTGTTCTCTGTGACAAAAGTTTCTACCGTTGCCAGAAAATGAAGCATTGTCTCTCTAACTAGTCCTGCTTCCACGGGAATTCTGATCGGCCACATTTGCAAAATGATACTCTAACCCCCTTCACCTTCTTTTGTCAGATTCTCATCTTCTGCTCCTATATCAGAGCACTGTTGGGGATAAGAAGAACATCCCATCTTATTGCACAAGTGGGCTCCTTAAAGAATAGGAGCAGCCAACCCAAATTCATTAAGAAAAATGACTCACTTTTCAGAAACAGTTCCTGAACCTCCACACAAACTGATAGAAGCAGTTCAGAGAACAGCATATCATAGAAACAAGAGCATTGCTGGTTTATATCCAGTGTCTAAAAATCAGGTTTCATATATATATATATATATATATATATATATATATATATATATATATATATATATTTGCTTTCGTAGATTTTCACGGGTACAGGAATGCAGGTTTTGGTGTCCTCGGGTGTCTTCCCGTGTAAAAGATGGGGTGTCTAGGCGACGTTTCGACGAGGTCTCACTCGTCATCTTCAGGCTGGTGCTTTCGGCTTCTTGTTACTGGAACAGAGCAGGATCTCAGTGTTTGAGTTCCTATAAATACTGTAGAGGAGGTTTGGTGTATAGCCTCCAATGTTCTGGGCAGAGAGGAAGTTCCCAGGCTAGTGTGCCTTTTCTTCTTTTGTTCCTTAATTACTTGAGGGATATCTTGAGTGATTTCTTGAGTGATATCCTGAGTACCACTTAGGTGGGTCATTAGGTGTGGATTAGTTGCTAAGGTCTTTGTGTCTTGACCTCTTGACCTTTGTGAAGAGTTTTTCTGAGAAGATGGCTGTACTGAAATTAGTTGTGCTCTGGCTTGGCTTCGTGTATAGGGGCGAGCTGTGGTTTTGTGGCCTGTGCCAGCCAGATCTGTGTAGGGATTGCAGGGGGGTGCAGCATCCGGAGGTGCCACCATGGTTTGGCTACTGGATGGTGTCTGTAATTTATCTGTGGAGAGGGTCTGGGTTTGGATCTGGTGTGGTTGATTGGTGATGGCGTTCTGTGTGCCTCTGGCTCTGGTGTCAGTTTTTGTGGGGAGGGCTAATTTCCAGATGTCTGGCAAGCGGGATGTGTCGTCACGCTTGTTCATGTTGTGAGGGTGTTTCTCTATCTCGATGGCTTCCATGATTATTCTCTTGTGGTGATGTTCCATGTTAAAGAGCAATTTGGAATCTGCAAAATTAATTTCGTGTCCTGTTTCTTTCATGTGTTGGAAAAGAGAGGAAGTTTTTTCTTCTTTTTTGACGGCATTCTTGTGTTCTGCAATACGTGCATTTATTCGTCTGTTTGTTTGTCCAATGTACGTGGCTGGGCAGACTTTGCAGGGTATTTCATAGACCCCTTGGTTTTCCAACTGGATTTTATCCTTGGGGTTTCTGAGGATATTGGCTATTTTTTGGTTGGTGCAAAAGGCTGTTTTGATATTGTGTTTATGGAGGATTTTGCTAATTTTATCTGTAGTGCCCTTGATATAAGGAAGGAGGGCCATGCCATTGTTTTCTTCTGTGTCTTGGTTTTTGGGGGGTGTTTCTTTTTGGATTAGCTTCATAACCCTGTTTTGCTGGTATCCATTGGCAATTAACACATTTGAGAGATTCTGTAACTCAGTTGTCAGGTGGTCTTTGTCAGCCAGGCGTTTGGTTCTGGAGATGAGAGTCTTGGCTACGGAGTTTATTTGTGCAGGGTGGTGTCTGTATATATATATGTTATATATATATATGTTTTCTTAGTTTACAAAAATACATGCATTGTCTCTTTTTATCAAGTTGTGTTTTCTACAGATCAGTTTCATTTGTTGTGAGACATTAGCGTTGCATGCAATATTAGGTTAGGAAGAAAAGAGGGGGAAGGGGAAGAGGGGAATGGTGGGTAGGGTGGGGTCAGGTGGTTATGCTTCTATTCTTCTACTTAGTGTACGTCTGGGGTTTTGTGTCAGCGTCAATTGTATGGGTTCTCTTACTATTCACTTTTTGTATTTCCTTGGTGGTGAGATAGGTTGGGGGTGGCTTAAGGTGTGGTTGGTTTTCTTTGGTTGGCTGTAGTGAGATTTGCTTTGGGGTGTGTGTGTGTGTGTGTGTGTGTGTGTGTGTGTGTGTGTATTTGGATCAGGTTAGCCAGATTGATTCGTATGCTCTCAGTGGATTCTTGGTGTTGTCTTGTTGGGCTGTGTATGTGATAAAGGGGAACCACACCAGGGTGAAGGCGTCTTCTTCTATTTGTCCCCATGTCAGTTTCAGTTTATTGGTTAGTTTTTCTAGTAAGGCTGTCTCCCATATTATTTGATACCATTGGTCCATGCTTACTCCTGACAGGTCTCTCCAGTTTCTGGCTATGGTGCTTCTGGCTGCTGAGAGTAGGTGGGTTATGAGTTCTTTATAATGTGAGTGGGCATTATTATCTTGGAAGGTGTTCAGTAAGGCTAGTTCTGGGGTGACTTCTAATACTTGCTTAGTTATTTTGCATATTTCTTGTATGTCTAGAAGAGTTGGATTTTGGGGCACTCCCACCACATGTGGAAGTATGTGCCTGTGGAGGTGCAGCCTCTCCAGCATTTTGGTGAGGTTCCTGGGCGTATCAGTGCTAGTTTCCGTGGTGTTAGGTACAAAAATCAGCTTCCTTTCCAATATTGGCTTGATTATTTAAGCAAGCAACTGGAGGCTTAGGCAGTTATCACTTAGCAAAATCTTATGTCTCCTTTGGTTTCTCTCTAAAATGAATGAGAACTTTTTTTTTCAAACAAGTAGCAAGAGTTTGACAGCTGTCATGATAGAGTAATGTTCTGGAAACCACTTGGATTCTATAGAAAAACCTCAAATAAAACAGTTTCCTAAATGGTGTAGGCCTTTGAAGAAAGGGAGTAATATCTCTCATCACTGTGACCCTTGCCCAGCCACACCCCAGACAGTAGACAGCATGATGACTTCATTGGACATTAGGATTGGATGAACCAGTGTACATCTGTTGCATGTCAGTTTCACTGCTTTTCAACCACAGATCCATTTCATCTTGTTTTTTTGCTGGCATTCTTAAAGAACACCTGAAAAAACCCACATGTATACCTTTTGAATGCATTCTTCCTATAAAATAAACATTTCTCAGTGCTTTTTCAGTGCATTTCTCTGCTAAAAGATATTTTCAGGTGTCTTTCTTGCATATGAGTAGACACATTGCAGTACAAGTTGTAGTTCCACCTACTTTCCTGGGACTAAGCCCCAATGAAAGCTACTTCTGGGTACACAGATGTAGGTTTGCTCTGCAAGGCTACAAGCCTATATCTAGTTTCTTGGAAGTAAGTCCCATTCAACTCAATTTTACTTGGCTTATTTACATTTTATACTTAGTAATTTACAGTTTTGAAAGACCCACTAGCAGACTGAATATTGGGGGGGGGGGAGGAAACCTGTGCATATTTTAGGCATGATTAAGGGAATTTGGCTCAATGACACAAAACAATGCCCTTAAATGTTTTAATTCCCACAAGATGATATTTAATTAATTCTTCGTTGTAGATCTCCTTTTGCAAGTTATTTGATTCAGTGCAGCTCCACAGTAGGACATTTCCTAAATGTACAGTTATTTGTTAGAAAAATAATACCTTCTTCCACATCTGGTTCAAATATTCTTTATTTCCCCACTCCACCCCATCCCTCCCATATTTTTTCATTTGTGTTGTAAGAACATTGTTGCACTTCAAATATAACGAAATAATAATAATGCTATTACCTAAATCAGATTCCATCTGCTTATAAGTTTAGAACGTGATCCAAGCAAAGTTAAGAAATGTTATTTAGAAAGAAAATCACAGATGTTATTAGCAGAGTGAAGTGGGTGTTCAGCTCTCTGCCCCTGAACTCAATGTGAATTAAAAGGGCTGGATTGTGCCCATAATGTGTAACATCATTATAATGGCATTGGCTTATTGGGCAAGTGGGGAAGGGTCATAGCTCAGTGGTAGCACATCTGCTTTGCATGCAGAAGGTCCTAGGTTCAAACCCCAGCATCTCCAGGTAGGACTTGGAAAGAAGCTCATTGGAGAGCTGCTGTCAGTCAGTGAAGACAATACTGAGCTAGAGGGACCCAATGTTTTGAGAGTATAAGGCAGATTTCTATGTTCCTCAGCCTGCACTATGTGAATGAGGTTCATTAAAATTCAACAGGACGCTTCTGGTTAAAACCTGCCAGTGTTTGCCCCATCCTACTCAACTGAAGATCTCTCACTGGACCAGGACCTACACATTCAGACCAGATACTGATGCACATTTGCATGACCCTTCACATCTGGAGGAATGTCACCGAATGTGATACTCATCCACAATGTGAATATGGGAATACACATTCCATCCACTCACTGTGGAGATCAGCACCAGCATGCGCATCCCCAGTCACTCTCTGGGACCATGGGTCACCCACCAGGGATCCCATAGGGTCCCAGTATTTGTCATTTGTTGTTTGTGTTACCAAAATGGATTTTTTTTTGCTATGTCTGTGAAGTCAGGAAATTGTACATCTGGGGAAGTTGGGGAAAGGGGGGCTAACTAGGTATTTCAAGGGCCCTAATTTTGCCAGCAAGGACAATTCCCACAATCCACACCCTTGGTTTGTGGCTACCAGTCATAAGTGACATCAAGTGGGAGGCAGATAAAGTTGTGTCCCTCACTTCAGAGGTGATCCCCTGAAGTCATTATGACACCAAATGATTGACAGTTGGGCAGCCCCCACCCACCTGTCTAACTTGGCCTGCGGGGTTTGTGGAGATAAGAATCTTGGCCCTCTGGGCTGAAAATGAAGTAGAGTCATACCTCTTGTTATGTTTGCTTCAGGTTATATCTTTTCAGGTTGCGTCCTGCGGCGACCCGGAAGTAACGAAATGGGTTTCTCTGCTCGCAAATGCACAGATGCTCAAAATGACATAATGCGCATGTGCAGAAGCAGCGAATCACGATTCGCGCATGCACAGACGTGGGTTGCATTCTGCTCAGGTTGCGAACGGGGCTCTGGAACGGATCCCGTTCACAACCAGAGGTACCACTGTATCAGAATGACAGAACAGAGAGACAGAGGGGGAAAGGGGTGGTGAAAATATATATAGAAAGAGAGAGGGTGCAAATGGACATGCCAGGCCACCGTTGACTTCAGCTCCTGACAGAAACCCCCTGCCCCAAGAAATCCTGGCCTCCAACAGAAAAAGGGTTGCCCCCGCCTGGTGTAGCCCTTTGAAACAACTCTTCCATTGACCACCCCAGACTAGTAATCAGAACAGATAATGGAAATGCTTGGGCTTCCCTGTAGGCTGTTTGGCTGATATACAGTGGTACCTCTGGTTACGTACTTAATTCGTTCCGGAGGTCTGTTCTTAACCTGAAACTGTTCTTAACCTGAAGCACCACTTTAGCTAATGGGGCCTCCTGCTGCCGCCAAGCGATTTCTGTTCTCATCCTGAAGCAAAGTTCTTAACCCGAGGTACTATTTCTGGGTTAGCGGAGTCTGTAACCTGAGGTACCACTGTATTTGCAAAATGGAAAGCATGTAATGAAGCCATGCAGAAGGAAGGAAGTATTTGTATCCTTATTTTATAAAAATGGGGTGGTGGGAAGGAATAGCGTTGCTGAGCTTTTCAGGCATTTCAACCAGGCGTCAGTGAGCATGACTTCTCCTGGCCTCTTTGGAAAGGGAAGTGTGAAAGCCGATTACCTAGACTTGGTTTCTCCCTTGAGAAATTTCCATCATTCCCCATTTGACTTTTATTTGATCTCTGGGAAACCCAATTGTAAATCAGAGCTCTGCTGCCTTCAAGCACATTGTAGATAGGCTGCTTCAACCAAAAAGAAAAACGAGGTAATTTATTTTTAGTGGCCCGTTCCCATGAATCCACTTACTGTTTTGCAAAGATGTTGTATATGCGCCGTACTTCTAAAGAGGCCTCTCTTTATAAGGATTACGGTGCATAATGGGCATTTAATAACCAAAAAAGGTATTGAAATAAACATGCAGAGCTGGGAACATGCAGAGTAATGCTGTAAATCAGGGCTAATCCACTAGTTACCACATCCCCTGGAGAATGAAAACTCCATAAAGAATAGGCTTGGATTGGAGGGACTGAGAGCACATAACACCACAGTGTTCTTCAGCTAGTTTTTCATAGTTATTTCCTATACGTAATAATCCAGAGACCAGGCTTCCATATGGTCAGGCAGGGAGAGATCTGGAGATATTACTTACAGCCTATCTATATTCTCCCTGTGCATAAATGAGGCTTCCATTTCTCTTTGTACAGCATCTGTGAAGGGTCCCAGAATGTCTCCAGAATGATCACTTCCTTTCCTGCATTGTCTCGAAGGGTATCATAGGAATTGTGAAACAACGTTGTTAAATACAATCTAAATAGAATCAATAGTACACTAAGAGTGGGGACCTTGAGGCCTTCTGGATGTTGCTGGACTACAACCCCATCATCCCCAACCATCTGTCATGTTGCCTGGGACTGATAGTTCCATTGGTTTGTGTGGTGCTGATAATGCCAAGGTTGCAGGTTCAATCCCCATAAGGGACAGCTGCATTGCAGGGACTAGATGATCCTCAGGGCGCCTTCCAACTCCATGGTACTACGGTAGGAGCTGGAGTTGAATGACTTCTGGAGGGCCACAGGTCCCTCATCCCATGTTTACAGTGACTGGATTGAGTGAAGTTTAGGGAAGTCAGCCCTGTTTAGGGAAGCTTTAAATGTTTGACATTTTATCGCTTTATTCTTAATATTAATATTCTGTTGGGAGCTGCCCAGAGTGGCTGGGGAAACAATAAATTATTATTATTACACAGTGGATCTGCCCCATACATTTGAAGAACTCTTATACCACCTTGACAATCATGGCTCCCCTCAGACAATCTTGGGGACTGCAGTTTATGAAGGGTGCTGAGAATAGTTAGGAGACGCCTCATCTCCTCACAGAGCTGCAATTCCCAGAGTTCCCTGGGAAGAGGGATTGATCGTTAAACGGCTGTGGGATTTATAGGAGAACAGGGGGTCTCTTGGCAACTCTCAGCACCCTTTACAAAGCACAATCCCAGGATTCTTTGGAGGGAAACCATGACTGCATCAAGTGGCATGATGTTGTTTTAAATGTATGGTGTGGATATGGCCTTAGGCACACCATTTTGCAGAACGTTCTGACTGGCTCCCTTGTTTTAGATCAAAAATTACACCTTCCCCGCTTCTTCTTTTTAAAAAAACTCCCTCAAAAAGGTTAGTAAAAGATTGTTTTTTGTTCTTAACGCTCCCATATTTTTAAGGAGACCTGCACATGACGTTCATTATGGGGCTGCACCAATGGCCTGCCTAGTGACATAGAGATATTTCCAGATTTTCTCTCTCCTTTTATGTACATTTCTCATTTTGCTTGTCTCTTTAATGGCTGCAGCACTTAGCCCTGGTGGCTTTTATAGGCTACAGTTACAATAGCATCGTGTTTTCATGTGTTTGCCCCACTTGGAGTGAAGGCAATTGAAAGGCATCCTTCATTTTGGCACCTGGTAACAATTAGAAGGAGTGGGGCAAACTTTCGGCATCATTCCTGAATAGACGTGTGAGGTAAAAGAAGGTAAAGGAATGAACTGAGCTGAGAAATGAGCTTTCATTGCAGAAGAGGGGGTAGGAAGGGGACAGCAAAGACAAGCACAAGTTGAAGTTTTTGTGGGCTTTCAATAGTCCAGTGCTAGTCCAGCTTCAGTCATCAGCATCTCTGGGCAGGACTGGGCGGGAAACCCTTCTCCCAAACCCTGGAAAGCCACTGCCAGTCATTGTTAACAGAACTGAATGGGTTGAGTATAAGATAGCTTCCAGTTGTAGCCCCACTGGCCTAATGTTGTGGTTGCCTTGTATGCTGCCACTGACTAATGCCTGCCTGGCACTTGTGCTGCTTCAAATTTAATGGAGGAGCATGAACATGTCCAAAATCCTGGCCTTGCACCTTCTACCTTCCTAATATGTAGACTGAGAAAAAGGCAGTCTTCATATTTCTCAGAGTTCTGTGATTAGTTCAATAACTAGTCCATCATTACAGGAAGAGACGAAGCCAAATGCCGATTGCCAAAGCCCATGTTGCTCCATTTCATCAGGAGCATTGCACTGACTAAGGCTCAGGCAAATGTCCCAATACACAGCTTAAGTCTAGATGTAGAACTGGTGGCCTATCAGATTTTGTTGGTCTCATCCCTGACCATTGGCCATGTTGGCTGAGACAGATGGAAGCTGGAGTCTAGCAACACCTGGAAGATGTTTATTGAATGGCACAGTTGTGGTGATGGGGAATGAAGTTCTTGCCTCCATCCTCTTTTCTGCTATACATATTTATGGCATGTGTATAGGAGAGGTGCAGGAGTTCATGATTTATAAGCTTTTGAAGTTGGGAACACAGAAGAATAGCCTTTGGAGTCCTGGCTGCAAAATTTAAACCCAAAATGTTTCAAGATCATTTGAGGATATGTGTACAGCATCTCTGGCCCCCTCTGTCAATCCCACCAGCGCTTCCATGAAGAAATCTAATGGATATGAACTTTGCAGGAAGTTATCCATGCATAAAGGGAGAGATGAACAACATATCCCTTTCCATTTCTCCAAGGCACACTTGCATGATTTATGGGTAGAGAAAAACATCATAGAATAAAGGAAATGTCAATACTTTGGAGGAGGGGGGAGACGGAATAAATATATTTTGGAATAGAAATGACAAGGTTAAATTTGAGAAATTAATTACTGGAACAGATGATGTGGTTTGATTTGGGAATGGTGACCAGTCCAGCTTCAGGTGAAAAAGGATTTGTCCGTGGCTCAGGATGTTCATTTCAATGCTGACAGAGCAATAACTCAGTCCCATAAAGCAGCATATTATCGCTGACTTCTTAGCATTAATTCCTTCCTTTCGCCATGGCAGACATTTTAAAAAATATGAATGCCTTCTCTTCAGAACAGCGAGAAATTCCCATAGATGAGGATGAATTATGGGTTTATCTCCAAAGACAGTCTATAAATAACACCTGGGGATTTGAACTCATAAAATAAGTCTCATAACTTACTCAGATCCATAATATGCAATATCTACCCTGTTCTTTATAAACGTTTTCTCCCCATCCTCTTTAATTGGATTTTTTTGCCATTTTCATGCACGGCCGGTGTGTATATATTACTGTATTGAGCAGAATACATGCAAATGCCTCTACACCCTGAAGCAGAGAAGGCAGTGATTAAATACACAAGGTCCACACTGGATTGTGCCTGCCATTCAGAGTCCTTGTCCTGACAGGTCCATTAAAAGCAGCAGTTTCTCATTCTGATTGGTTGCCTGAGGAACTCCCACAAAGCAAATGTGAATATAAGATCCTTGCATAACCCTCACAGACTAAATATGACACTTCAAAGCGTAGCAAAGATCTGACAACGGTCTTTCAAAAATTGTTTCATCCTCAAATATGGCTATTCAGTTGCTACTTTTTGAAATGTATCCAGAGCTGATCACTCATAACATATACATGCACATCTAGAGAAGGATTAGAAGGAGGTCCAAAGGAAGCTTTGTATATAATGTGCAGTTTAAAAACAGCACTGAAATTCAGAGATTTTGGTTTTACAGGTGGGACCGGCAACAAAACATTGTCTTTTATCTTCAACCTCTAGACTATCCTATTCAAGGTTCCTGGAATGCCCTCCTCCAGGCTACTAGAAGGCAGGGATGAGGAACCCTTGGTTCTCCATCTCCCACCAGCCCTAGTCAACATGGCCAGTGCTCAGGGTTGATAGGCCAGTGACATTCAGATGGCTATAGCTTCTTTATCTTGCTACAAGGTTGAAGCAGGTACAGACAGTTCACTCTCCCCCTCCCCACTTAATTTTTTGTTTTCCTTTTTTCCCATTTACATTTAAGATTCCGTGGCTCCCGGAGGCTGCTGAGGATTCCCAGACTCTCTTTGGTTTTTGCTACCTTATAGGTTGGCTTTTTAAAAAATAACCTGTAGTTCTGCAAACCTCAATGACTACCCAAGCATGCTGATACTGCCCTCTCTTTCTCAAAGGTCCTGTTTTGGCTCCAGTCCTGCTGACACACACCACCTGAGTCGGCTGTTAGAAGGAACAACATCAAAAAGGGGTAGGTAATTCTTAGTCATGATGGATAAGCTTCAAAACATGGGAAGAAATCAAAATAGGAGGCAAATATTCATCTTAAATTTATTCTATTTCATTTTTTACAAGTTTTTTTTATTTAGATATGCAACGTGCAAAACTAAGATGAATACCCCCAGCATTAACAGTCCATTTATTAAGTAATACATATTGCTAAAGTCTGATCGAGCATGGTCCAGTGGCAGTCAAGATATCAGAGGACATGAAGAAAACATGTAACAAATAGGCAGGCAGACTATAGAATTCTATTCTATTTTACAACGTCACAGTTTCCAAATCCAAATTTTGTGATGGTTAGGCCCCAAATCATGACTATTTTGGCACTGTATCACAACTACTGGCTGGATGACTTGGCAAGTAAATTAAATCTGCTACTGTTGACTAAGTATCCACCCTGTTCTGTAAATATTGATCAGTATTCCTCTAACATTGTAGCTCTGTTATAGCCCTGGTTCCTTTCCCCTACTTTCTGTATCCATTGCATGCTTGTCACCAATAGGTGACATAAGGCAGCAGCAACCTGGATCCTAATACCCTGATCTTAAATACCGTACTTTGCCTCACCATGGGAACCATAGTATGTTAGGAATGCTGGGAATTTTAGCTCTGCAAGGGGTAACCTACAGTTCCCAGGATTCTTCGGAGGAAGTCCTGTGCTTCCAATGTGTATTAAACATGCTGTGTGGATGCAGCCTAAGAGATTCACCCTGATCCAGCCAGAAGAAATGCTCCTGCAAATGGGTTCTGGGCACCCATTTTTAATGGGGCTAAAAACAAAGTCTAATTTGGGCGGGGGGAGAGTTATGAATCCAGCACTCCATGTCTCTCCACCACCCCACAACCAACAAGATAATGCAGCAGGCACAGGACAGTCCCAAGGATTAACATTACAGTGGTACCTCAGGTTAAGAACTTAATTCGTTCCGGAGGTCCGTTCTTAACCTGAAAGTGTTCTTAACCTGAGGTACCACTTTAGCTAATGGGGCCTCCCGCTGCCCCTGCGCCGCCGCCACATGATTTCTGTTCTCATCCTGAAGCAAAGTTCTTAACTGAGGTACTATTTCTGGGTTAGCGGGTCTGTAACCTGAAGCGTCTGTAACCCGAGGTACCACTGTACTCTGATGGGTTTGCATCTCACATACAGGCAAGAAAGCCCCTGTCAAAACAAATGTCAGTCAGGCATCGGTCAGGAAGTGTTCCTAGCACATACAGTACCACCAAGGGGCCCACCTCACATATTTATTTTGCCCCTTCTCATGTTCAAATGGAATTTAAGAAATCCTGTAGCAACAAAATCCTGGCTGGGGGTGGGGATGGTCTCCATTTGCTGCTCCAGACTCTTGGATCAGACATTTTAGTGTGTGCATGCAGCCCACACATTCGGAGCATAGATCTGTCCAAACGTGTTGTGAGTTCCTTGTCTCTCCCTATCCCCTGCCTTGGTTCCTAAGTATTTGTGATGCACATTAAAAGTGGAAAGTAAAGTCAAGGGAGGAACAGTTTAGGGCTACATACACACCATATATTTAAAGAGAATTTTAAGCATGGACACCCCCCCCCCATAAACCTGGGAACTGTAGTTTAAAAGTACTGGGAATTATAGCTCCAGAAGGGGGGAAGCTACAGTTTCCAGGATGCTTTGGGAGGGGGGAAAATGTGCTTAAAATATTGTTTTAATGTATACTGTGCATACAAACTATATTTTAATAATATATCACCTATCATTTCAATAAAATCTACTTTGAATATCTGGGATAAAAAAAAAGATTATAAACACTTTAAACTGATGATTAAGTGATTTGTAATAAATCAGACTAAAAGCTGGAGCTCATACCAAAAATGGCCACAGGTCTGCCAAAGTAATATTATATGCTGAGATATTACTACAGTGGTGCCTACGAAGCACCTTGAACCCTCCGGGGTGCAATTCTGAAAATATTGTTGCTAATTTGGAACTTTTGGGTTTTCTGACATGCTCCAAATTTCCCTACAAATGGACAGGAAAAGTCTCAGTCAGGAAAGAGTTTTGCAGGCTATTTCGTCGTCCCCACCAACCCAAAATGAATTCAAGCCCCATTTGTGGCAGAATAC
This sequence comes from Podarcis muralis, assembly GCF_964188315.1. NCBI lineage: Eukaryota > Metazoa > Chordata > Lepidosauria > Squamata > Lacertidae > Podarcis > Podarcis muralis. Next base: position 40,018,390 of record NC_135656.1, on the reverse strand, counting down.
ATTGGCGGTGGACTCTGAGGGGCAAGGTGCCAGTTCCTGCTCCCCCCCCCCCTTCCCTGCAGAGGTTGAAACAAGTTTGCCTTTCAAAGGGAGGCAACAAAGGGCTAAGAGAACCCCTTCCGAGGCACGACGAATCTGTGATAACCTTCATAATTAGCCCCTGTAATAAAGCACTTAACGGGAGTAAAGTCTCTCACTAGCGAGGAGGGGAAGTTTGTTTAGAGCCGTTTTACGGACTGCTGAGACAGAGTGCCCTCCAGAGCCCTGGGAACCAGTACCCAACAGGGCCAGGAACGCCACAAGAGCCCCGGCCCTCAATTAGCCTGGCAATTCAGAAGGAAAACAGTTCTCCGTTTTCTCATTAAAAGATGAAATGAGGAGGGCTCCCCCACCCACCCCTCAAAAATCCACACAGAGCGATTATGCTGCTGCTGCTCCAAAGAAGGAGTTGCTTTTTCTTCCAAGGCCCCCTGATTACGAAAGACAATGGGATTAGTTCAAACTAGGCTGAGAGCTCTCAGTGACTCCTTTTTGCCGGCTAAATTGCAAGCGAGGGTGGATAATGGGAGATTGATTAGGGTTAATAGACTTATTTTTACAGGTCACACCGCACAGCACTCTGGGTTGTGGTGCTCCAAAACATATTATCACAAGCCATAAATCAAGAGCCTTGGAGGGGGTTCAGGCCTCCCTCTCTCCATCTGAATGGCTGGTTAACAATTCACTTTTGTCTCCACCTTGCTGCTAGCTGATGCCTCTTGGCTGATATCTCCCTTCGAAAGGCCTGACACACAGAGAGGACCAAGCAGAGCTTGGAAATGCACTGAATATCCTTCATTCCCTCTGCAATTTGTGAGAACAGATGGACCAGTTTGCCTTTACGCTATCCACTCAATGCTTGGAAGTATTTTATTTTATATACATTTCTGACCTTTCTCCAAGGAGCGTGGGCAGTGCACATAATTCTCCCCACCATTTTTACCTTCACAACAACCCTGTAAGGTAGGGTTGAGATACGATATCATAGGTTATTTTCTGAGTGGACTATTTTAGGAATATTTCGTAATAATGGAAATTACAGAAATATCACATATACACACAACCACAACCAGCATGAGGTAGGTTTGCAGATTGATGGTGACTAGGGATATGTGAATCTATTTTGGTTTCTCGGTTTCTCATTTTTCCACACTTCAGTTTGGTTTTCCACATTTCTACATCACATGCACACACACACACACACACACACACACACACACACACACACAGTGGTACCTTGGGTTACCGACGCTTCAGGTTACAGACTCCACTAACCCAGAAATAGTACCTCGGGTTAAGAACTTTGCTTCAGGATGAGAACAGAAATCGCGTGGCAGTGGCAGCAGTGGGAGGCCCCATTAGCTAAAGTGGTACCTCAGGTTAAGAACAGTTTCAGGTTAAGAACGGACCTCCAGAACAGATTAAGTTCTTAACCTGAGGTACCACTGTATATTCATAATCAGCATTTTAGTATGAATTTTCCCTTATATACTCATTTTATATGCAAATTTTGCATAATATAAACATTTTTGCAAAACCATTTCCCCAGTTTACTAAGTTCTTGCATGTTATTTTCACTAATACATACATTTTTATACATACTTCACCCCAGAATATGCATTTCTGTTCACATTTCTTTGTTGGAGAACTGCTTTGCAAAATTCGTAGCTACATTAATTTTGAAGGATGGCTCTTTGCACATTGTTTTGGAAAGTGTGAATTAGTCAGGTTCACTTTTCAAAGGCCAAGAGAATCCAATTTCTCTCCTAGCCCTAATGGTGACTAACGTGGGACCACCCAGTTAACTTTGTAACTGAGTCATGATTTGAACCTGGGATTCTATTGTCCTCATTCTCCTCATTCAACATTCCAGTTACAACCGTACCACAAAGCATTTGGCTTCCTAGTCCTACCATGAAGCCAATTCTGAAATACTGGAGTAGGTGGTGGTGGTGAATTGGAAGTAAGAACTGGAAGCCTGCAAAGCTGACATTCATTAACTTGGGTTCCTAGAAGGCTCCCGGTGCATTTCCGAGCACAATTCAAAGTGTTGGTGCTGACGTTTAAAGCCCTAAATGGCTTTGGCCCAGTATACATGAAGGAGCATCTCCACCTCCCATCGTTCAGCCTGGACACTGAGGTCCAGCGCCGAGGGCCCTCTGGCAGTTCCCTCACTACAAGAAGTGAGGTTACAGGGAACCAGGCAGAGGGCCTTCTCGGTAGTGGCGCCCGCCCTGTGGAATGCCCTCCAATCAGATGTCAAGGAAATAAACAACTATCTGACCTTTAAAAGACATCTGAAGGCAGCACTGTTTAGGGAAGTTTTTAATGTTTGATGTTTTATCGTGTTTTTAATATTCTGTTGGGAGCTGCCCAGAGTGGCTGGGGAAACCAAGCCAGATGGGCAGGGTATAAATAAATTATTATTATTATTATTATTATTATTATTATTATTATTATTATTACCACCACCACCACTACTACTACTACTATAGGTTGTCTAGTTACATCAGTGTTATTGAATTCCAACTCCCATGGTGTGCAGTCAACATAGCAATAGTCATGGAAGATGTGAGATGAAGATGAAGTGCAGCAGCATCTGAGGGCACCACATGGTGTGACATTATGCCCACACCGGTGAAAGATTAGAATATCACTACACCAGACTCTGTACTACAAAAATGTATGGATGGTATGCAACCAAGCTTTTTTATTTTATTTTACTCAGAGTAGACCTACTGAGATTAATTAACATTGGTTAGGGCCATTCATTTCAATGGGACTTTGTTGTTGTTTAGTTGTTTAGTCGTGTCCAACTCTTCGTGACCCCATGGACCAGAGCACAGCAGGTACTCTTGTCTTCGGGACTCGGGAATTTACTACGCTTGAGTAAATCTAGGTTGAATACCACACCTTATCTAAAGAGACAGTGACTTATACTTCCAAAGACAAAGCATGAAAGAGCCTTTTGTAACAGTGGCATTCAGATTCTTTCCAAAGGAAGAGATTCCCTGAACACGTGCAGAGTGCTTTTCTTCCACCAAGGAATCACAGTCCTTACATCTGAGATTACCAACATGGCTTCCTGACAGAGCAGGGGTGGCAACCTGTGTGGTCATGCAGATGCTGCTGAAATCCCATAAGCCCCAGCCTGAATGGCCAGTGAAGATGGTGGGAGCTGCTGTCAGGTAACATCTGGACAGCCATATAGGTGCCCCAGAATTAGAGGGTGAGACTTGAGCCCGTGACGGCTCTCTTTGGAAACGAAACACCGACTGGATGGTTTGCAGATGCCGCTTTAAATGATATAAGAGGGTAGAAACGTTATTAGTGCCAAACATGTTACAGCTCTTCTGCAGACTTCAGACATCTTGGATCAAAGAATGATCTGTTTGGTCAGAATCCCTTCAGGAAGAAGAATGGGAGAGAAGTCTCAGTTTCAGATTAAGGATCAGAGAACTAATGAAAGACTGCGAGAAGACTCAAACACTTCAATCACTGTCCTTCATTAATATCTTCAATAAACAAACATTCACAGCTGGGTATTACTCTCCCCTTAGGAGTCCACTGTTAGCACTTAAGTAAATTCCACATGAAAGCACACTTGTCATAAAACATTTCTACTCCTATCAAAAGTTAATATATTAGCACTCATTTCATTTGCATTTTAATGGCAAGGCTACACTTTTCAAATAAATGACTGCACTTTATCAAAGGATTACTTCATTTGGTCTGTAAAATGGTTCTTTGCCATGTGGGAATCATGTAAAGATGCTGGGAGGCTGGATACAACCCGTTCGGTGGCTCAAGTAAAATGCCAAGTTCTAGATTGCAAGCCTCACTCTTTGTAGTTTACTTATTTATTTTATTAAGAGAGTTAGGGAAAAGCCAAGCAACTTAAAAAATATGTGTGCTCTCTCTCAGTCAAACAACATTGATTTGTAATTTTGATTTCCCCAGCGTTATACATTGTATTGACACCTCTACTTCATGTGAAAAACCCAGCATTTAACCATGAACTCTGGGGTAAATTCATCAGCCCTTACATAGAATAATTTGTTCTGAATGAAGGGAGTTGATTTCAGTTGACTTTGTATATTTGCTGTAGCTAAAGTTCACATTAGCTGAATTTCTCATTTTATGTTTGCGATCTCTGCATGGGGTAAGAAAGGCTTATTTCTCTTTTGGGGGAGAATTTCTAACTCTGCAGATTCATAATATGAATCTTATTTTGGAATACACATTATTCCAAAAGGTTCGTTTGTAGCTTTGCATTTGATTAAAAGACACACAAACACCGAAATTTAGGTTTGTACAGTTAAAATGGCTTAAAGCACTTTGTCACCCTAGCACAATGAATCCACTTACGAAAAAAAAGTTCATATACATTTACACCACAACATACATTTAAAGGGACACAGTTGGCACTGTGGTCTAAACCATTGAGCCTCTTGGGCTTGCAGGTTAGAAGGTTGGCAGTTTGAATTCACATGATGGGGTGAGCTTCCGTTGCTCTGTCCCAGCTTCTGCCAACCTAGCAGTTCGAAAGCACACCAGTGCAAGTAGATAAATAGGTACGGCTGCAGCAGGAAGGTAAATGGCATTTCTGTGCTCGCTGGCTTCTGTCATGGTGTTCTGTTGCACCAGAAGCAGTTTAGTCATGCTGGCCGCATGACCCAGAAAGTTATCTGCAGACAAATGCCGGCTTGCTTGGCCTGAAGTGAGATGAGCGCTGCACCCCATAGTATCCTTTGACTGGACTTGGACTTTACCTTTTACGTTTAAAGCACTCATATCTCTGTAACAGTCTTGTCTTCCCCCAAAGAATCCTGGGAACTGTAGTTTGTTAAGGGTGCTGGGAACTGTATTTCTGTGAGGGGAGTCTCCTACCAACTCTCAGACCCTTTACAAACTAGAGTTCCAAAGATCCCAGTTTCTTTAGGAAAAGCTGTAACTGTCAAGGTGGTAGCAGAATGCTTCAAATGTTCAGTGTGGATGCGACCCCAGACTTTTGTGGTTAGAAAAGTGATCGGGGGGGGGGGGGAGAAATATGGGATGAACAAATCATTAAAGGGAAGACATACAAGTACCATACAAGCAAATCAGGATGAGTGTTCATTGTTGTATAACCTTCCCATAGACAAACCAGAATCAACGGTCAATAAGGACCAGGTGTATGCTAATCTCTAGCAAATCAGGATAAATGTTCAATTGAACAGGTTGTCCAGAAACCCTGTCACCAGTCGTGGGCTGTGGGCTTTGAAATTTCAGTGGCGCCCTGTGCAATGCCAAAATTGGGTGTTCCACACCTCACACCTCTTGCCTTCCATTGTTTGTCATTGTTGCAGCACCCTCCTGGCTCAGTGCCCAGTGTGGGTAAACTGGTCGTGCTCCCCTAAATACACTTCTGTTCTCACACACTCACAAGACCACTTGATGTAGATATTATGAACATGCAAAACTTTGATTGTAGTACTACAGTAACCCTCTTGGGAACTGAATATGAGAAGAGAAGAGCCTGATTCTATTATTAAGCCCAAGGAAGATGCAAATCAGGAGTACTAGGAACCAGGACCCGGTTAGTTGCTAGAAGACCAAAATGAAGAATGGTGAAAAGAAAAGAAGAGGGACCAGGAAGCATATTGCCCTGGGGAAGTGAACAGGGTATAGGCAGCAGCAAATGGCAAAGGTTACTCTGGGAGAATTTGAGGATGAGGCATCGCTTATTGCTCCTTATTCATTGTTCATTCCTTGTTGTTGCCTCCTTAGCAAAAAAGGGACCAGCTTCCACGATGAGGATGCTCTTGGTAACATGCCTCCTTGTGGCACTACCTTGGTCTGTATCTACATCCCTTGGGCTGTGGTTCCAAACAGAACACGGATGGCTCTTTGCCCTGCAGCCAAGCACACACGATCCCATTTGTTGTTTGCTGCCATATCAGCAAACATTTGTCCGTCCTCATCACCACTGAGGGTCAGAAAGAAGGCATTCCCAAGTTGTGGCCAGCTCATAAAGCACGCTTCTAACTGACTTCTGCAGGAATAGGTTTAAACACACCTAACTTGGGGAGGTGGTGGAGATTAGGAGAGCCCAATGGATTGATTCCAAGTAAAAATATTAGGGAAGGGATAATTATCCCTTTGCACAGGATATTCCCCATATCCAGGTTTTGGTGGGTTGGCCGAGGCCTCTGACTCAGGCATATGCATCTTGCTGAGCTGCTTTTGGTGATTGATGAGTGCTGGCACTCCCCTGGGGGTACAGTCACCGAGCTCCCCTCTCATTCCCTCTTTGTTCAGTAGATGTTCCCAGTCAGCAACAGATGGCCCTTGCTCCCCCTCCCTGACCAGAAATCGTCAAGCGCCATCCATCTTCCCCTGTGCCTGACAGAGCAGAGGACGGATGGGCTGGATGGGGAGAGCGGAAAGGCTGGCAGCCTGCGGTTGTTCACACTCCTCGTAAGTTTATTCTCCAAGGGGGTTGCACACGGCTGCCTCCTTTCAATGAGGGCTGATTGGGCCTAACAGCAACATTCACAACAAAGTGACCGGGCTCCCTGACCTTTCCTGAAGCAACGTCCCCTCACCCTGCAGGCACATCCTATGTTTTTGTTTGCATTGCTTTGGGATGCATTTAGCTGGTGGCCCCAAGAGCGGATGGAGTGCTAATGATTGAGGGCATCAGCAGAAGAGCAATGGAGCCCTTTTAATGCGGCAACGAAAATACATAGGGCACAATCCCAGCTCGTGCGAGGGTGGCAGTGGGATCTCCATGGGTCACAGACTCTTGTTTTCTCCTCTTCCCCCATTTGGCATGTGGACATTGGCATGCATGTTCCCAGGCAACACAAAAGGCTGTCTGTTAAACAGCAAACTTTTTTTGGGGGGAGGGGGAATTTGTATCATGCTCTGAAGCTTGGGTAATTTGCCAATGAAGAGGGTGGCACAGACTTCCCATTCCCTAGACCAGCCTTTCTCAACCTTGAGTTCCTAGACGTTGTTGGACTACCATTCCAATCATCCATAGCCATCAGAGGCAGCATTCAGGGATGATGGGAGTGGCAATCCAGCAGCATCTAAGAACCCAAGGTTGCTGCCTTGGTATGCTGTTGACACACGGCTCCTCATATGAGCATACCAAGTGCAGAGGAGAATGAGAAAGGAATCTGGAGGTTACTCAGCACAAAGACATTGGGTGGTATCCAAGTTTTACCCAGAGGAGACCCATTGCAATTAAAGAACATAACTAGTTAGGGTCATTAATTTCAGTGGCTCTACTCTGAGTAGAACTTGATGGAACACCACCCGTTGCACCCTCATTGAAGGAAAAATTGTGCTCCTAGTGTTAGCATAGAATCGTTTCCTAAGTTCCAAGAACTCCACATAGATCATGGGTAGGCAAATTAAGGCCCGGGGGCCAGATCTGGCCCAATCACCTTCTAAATCCAGCCCACGGACGGTCCGGGAATCAGCGTGTTTTTACATGAGTAGAATGTGTGCTTTTATTTAAAATGCATCTCTGGGTTATTTGTGGGGCATAGGAGTTCATTCGTTTCCCCCCAAAAAATATAGTCTGGCCCACCACATGGTCTGAGGGTTGGTGGACCAGCCCCCTGCTGAAAAGGTTTGCTGACCCCTGACATAGATCATCTGAGGCTGCAATCCAAACCCCTGGAGGGCAGGAGGAGGGCTTGATAGAGTGGTACAGCCAGCAGCACACCTGCAGCCCTGGTACTCAGGCCAGCCAGGGCAGAAGGTGAGGAGGTGACAGGGGGGGAAATGTCCTTTAGCTGTTCCCTCCCAGACTGGAGGGAGCCTTGTAGGATCTGTGCAGCACTTTGGGCCACGCCCAGACTCCAGACTGTAGAAGAAACCCCATGGGGGGCGGGATTACATCAGAATGCTGTACTCATCTGCCACATATGGAATAAAACTGCTCTGAGAGCATCTGTCTCCTTCTCCCTCCATCCCTATAAAAAGCTGGTATCTCAGGTTTTATGGGTCACACTAGGGCAGCTTTCTTCCCATCTTTAACTTCTAAGTACTCAGTAGCTCTCTGCTTTGTGAGGCCCCGGAGATAACCTTCCAAGCAACAGTGGCTCTTTTTTATTTCAAACATAGGAACAGTGAAAGAACTATCTGCCCGCTGATGACAAATTATTCCAATCCGAACAAGAAATGGGGCAGTAAAGATCACAATAGCCGTAAACCTAAAGAAGTCCCAGAAAGGGGGAGATAAGAACGTATTAAAAACCCTGCTTTCCAAGTCTCCTAAGTGCAGGAACGTGACTAATTGGTACAAATTAGAGAAGCTCTGAAAAAGGATCCAAAGATTAATTGCAAAGTTATCATCGTTCTCTTATTTGCTCCAGTGGCCCAGCCATGCATGTTGCTAAGGATACATCACCCTTTGTAACAAAAGTTTATAATTCCCTAATTGGTGTGGCTTGATTCATCGTTCTCACATGCGGTTTATATAAAACTTTCTTTGCATTGATTTTGATACAGGCAAGATTAAGTGGCCCTTAGATTAAGACAGCGCAGCCCATAAACCAAACTATTTCAATTAAAATTGATTTAATCCTACTCACTTCAACTTTTTGTGTGTTGGGGAGGGGATGGTAAAATACTACTGACCGTAAAACTGAAGTGGAGAACCTGTGGACTGCAATTCCCATCCTCCTGATGGATGTTAGAGTCCAACAGTATACTTTAGATCACAGGTACCCTATCCTTGCTGCAAAATATTATTTAAGGTGTCTTTAAACCACCCTTCCTCCACAGGAGCTCAGGGTGATGTACAAGAAGCATAAAGCAAAATACAACAAACTTCAATAAAAACATTTACAAACCAAAAAATTGGTTTGTTGTTGTTAGCTGACTTTTGTGTTGGTCTGTTTTGTTTTTTGAACAGGAACTATTTTCATGTGCCTTCATTGTAGACCACTTTGATAAATAAATGCAATTGAAAATAAAGGCTCCATTTCTTTGGGTTGAGCTTTCTTGCAGGACCATTTCCAAGACAATAGAATGCAGGCCCAGATTTAGGTTTGATGAGGCCTTAAGCTACTGAAGGTAATGGGGCCCTTTATATGTCCATCTGTCCTTTGTCAACAACAAATTGTCGCTATTTTTTGTGTTGAATATATGCTATATGGTAATTTATGAACCTAATAGGTATCTAAAGCCATTTGCACATAACTGTAGGAGACTGTACAACACAAAACACTGTTGCTGTATGTAGGTTTCATTTTATTTGTTTTTTATCTTATATTTTTGAAATGTACATCCAGGGTTTTTTTCCCTTTAATTTTTTTGGGCCCCCCAAGAAGAGTGGGGCCCTAAGCTATAGCTTGTTTAGCTTATACATAAATCCAGCACTGATAGAATGGAGGTCTTTGTTCTTCTCTTAGGATATGTGCTGTGTCTGAATCCTCTCTTTCTTCAACCTATAGTGGCTGCATCTAGTTCAAGATAGATGGTGAACAATGGGTGATGGGAGTGTTTTATGTCCCACTTTCCCCCTGATGCAAAGTTAACCACATTTAGAAATCCTGGACACAGCTGATAAAAAGAATGAGAGCAAGATTTCTCCCCAGCATAAGGAGCACACTAACTCTCAAAGAACTCTGTTTCACACTGTTTCAGCTCCAGGGTCCACATTGAGACAGGGGCCCTACCCAAGCATAAGGAAGAAAGAGAAACCAGCTCTTGCAGGCCCACTTAGAGTTATATGCACAGATACATACATCACACATCCTGGTGACTGGGTCTGCAATAATTCCATGGACAGCTGATGTAAGAGAGTGAGAACTTTATTGGAGCCAGAGCAAGGTCTCACCTGGGCAGAATGGCCAACAAGGGAAAGTGATGCTGGACAAAAGCAACTATTTTGCCCCCAAAGGCTGTCTCAGAATTCCTTTGCACTTTTGCAAGGGAATGCCATCAAATCCCCAATGACCAACAACAGATATTCCTCACGATATGACAAAATCTCTCTCTCTCTCTCTCTCTCTCTCTCTCTCTCTCTCTCTCCATGCTTTCATCAGGATGGAGAGTTGGCACACCATAAATCCCTGCTACAAAGGCATTCAATCTGCTCACAGTTCTTCATCCAAGCTCTGGGCCGCCCGCTGACTTCACATGGGTTTTTCCATCCAGCATGTACATTCTTTTGCAACACTCAACTCTGGTGTTTGCTGAAGTGCTGAAAAAGAAGCAGAGAGCTAAATCTGTCTGCTCTGGTTAACCACTTTTCTGTTCAACACACACTTAGAACCAAGAAGGCTGACAATATGAAAAATTTGAAATTGATACAATGAACACTAGTAGGATTGCTTTATTCATAATGGGCAAAGCTTCTAATCCCGTGCTCTCAGATATTTATTTATTTATTTTAAGATGAATGCCCTTTCCTTTCATTTGTCATCTGCTGCATGTGGACGAGTTGCTTTGCTTCTACATGCATTCTCTTATGTATGGATCTGTCCTGGGGGTGCCTTAATGTGAACAAAACAGTCATTTGCTATCACAGGGACACATTTTTCTATACACAAGAAGGAAAGCGAAGCTGGGGTGGAGGGATGAATTGATTGGTATGTGTGATGTGGACTGATGACTCTATATGCCAGCAAGGTTGCCACATATCCCTTATTGGGTAGGTCCTTCTATATGTGAGTTGTCCATTGTCCCAAAATATCACAGCCACATAAAAAATGGGTAACACTCCTTATCCTACCCCAGAATGCTGTGGCTGCACAGAGTTTAAGGTTACTTCCATACTAGAGTCCTTTGGCACTATGTTAGGGTCTTGCCTTTCTTCAATCCATGGGAAGTAGAATTAAAATATGGACGCAGGTGGCTCTGTGGGTTAAACCACAGAGCCTAGGACTTGCTGATCAGAAGGCCGCCAGTTCGAATCCCCGTGACGGGGTGAGCTCCCGTTGCTCGGTCCCTGCTCCTGCCAACCTCGCAGTTCAAAAGCACACCAGTGCAAGTAGATAAATAGGTACTGCTGTGGCAGGAAGGTAAATGGCGCTTCCGTGCGCTGCTCTGGTTCACCAGAAGCAGCTTGGTCATGCTGGCCACATGACCCGGAAGCTGTCTGTGGACAAGCACCGGCTCCATCGGCCTATAGAGCGAGATGAACGCCGCAACCCCAGAGTCGGTCACGACTGGACCTAATGGTCAGGGGTCCCTTTACGTTTACCTTTAAGTTATCCAGCACTGACCTTCCCTTTGGCCAAGATACTTCAGTATTTACTCAGCTATAAGTCCCATTCAGCAAAGATCCAACATAAAATGAATGTTTCTTGCTTGCAGGTTATGTCCCTTAATTACGTGCTATGTAAAACTGAAAAGAAAAGGAAATAATGGGAAGAAATAAGCTTCCCCCTTCCACAGAAAATTATTGCCATCAATATTTATTTCATTAATGATGAACTCCAAAGCTCTTTACAGTCATATACAGTTTTTATGTGTGTCATTTATAATGACATATATAAAAACAGTTACAACAATTGCATGTATAAAACCAATTAAGAAAACAATTATCAATATAAAAACAGTTTAAAACAGCAACAATGCATATATAAAATCAATCCAGATCCAAGACAGATATCCCCAACTGGGATAGCAATGAGAATAAAGAACAACTAAGAGAGGATATTCAAGGGGCAATGAACCAGGCTGTCATCAGTAATTCTGCTGCCAGGCTCAAAAGGGGGCAAACAAAAAAGAGGCCAGGACTTGTAAGCAGGAAATTTTTAATTAGAGGAGCAGGAGCCCTGAACAACCTAAATAGTATGTCGTCATACACATACATCTTCTTGTACTTCTTGCTGCTTTTGGCTTTTTGGCCCTGCTATTCATGGGTAAAGGGACACGGGTGGCGCTGTGGGTTAAACCACAGAGCCTAGGGCTTGCTGATCAGAAGGTCGGCGGTTCAAATCCCCGCTATGGAGTGAGCTCCTGTTGCTCGGTCCCTGCTCCTGCCAACCTAGCAGTTCGAAAGCATGTCAAAGTGCAAGTAGATAAATAGGTACCGCTCCAGCGGGAAGGTAAACGGCATTTCCGTGCACTGCTCTGGTTCGCCAGAAGCGGCTTAGTCATGCTGGCCACATGACCCAGAAGCTGTATGCCGGCTCCCTCAGCCAGTAAAGTAAGATGAGTGCTGCAACCCCAGAGTTGTCCGTGACTGGGCCTAACGGTCAGGGGTCCCTTTACCTTTACCTTATGCATGGGTATGTCTACCAATTTAGGATAACACTTCGTGCATCAGCCAAAGTGGGTTCTAGCTTAGGGAACCACCCTTTTTGAACTGTTAAGGTGTGACGAGACTGTTGATTTTGCTGCAATGGAAAATAGGGCTTCTCTGAGAAATCAGATGCTGTTCCTGACTTAGGCTCCTTTAAATATGACCTTTAAAGCACATGATACACACATATCCCTTGAACAGTAGTTAGTTAAAGGTGCTGGGAACTGGAGGTCTGCAGCTCCCGGTATTATTTTGGGGGAAGTCATGTGCCAAAAAATGTCTATTTTCTTACTACCTTTATTACTCTGTGTTGTGTTTGTGTGTATGTGTGTGTGTTTTGGAAAGCTAAATAAACTTGGTTAGAAGCCCAGATTCGACTTCGATATCCTTTGCTGGGTTGGCTGGCTGCCTTAGTACTTCTCACTGCTTCTTTGAACCGCTCATAAGTAGCCAGGGCCTATTTATCTACAAGTCCTGTAACATCATTTGTAAATGGCAGATCCCAACCGTAAATTGCTGTTTCCTCTTGCAGAACCAGTGGGGTTCTCTTTCTTTCTTCTTAAAACTCTGTCATCTTATCGAAGGGGTACATTTGAGATTTATGGCCTGAAATGCCCCAATTTACAAAGGAAAGAGGAGCGGGCTTTCTGCTGCTGCCAGAACTCTAAAATTATGAGGAAATTTGCTGGCCAGAGACTTGCTCTCTACTTCTCTCTTCATTTCCCAAGAATAATAAAGTATTTTTGTTCCGCCCTAACAGAAAATCAGGTAGAAATCCTAAGAAAACATTGGTCAAATTTGTTCTTACTCCCGCTGTTCCTTCTCCTAGAAAAAAGGAGGAGGAGGAGGTGGTTCATGCGAAACGGAAAAAGACACTTTTGCAAAGGGAAGAGGTCTTAATTCCAAGCTTTCAGAGGCTTATTATGAACAATGTGTATATACACTGGGGGCAAGGGATGTGTGTGTGTGTGTGTGTGTGTGTCTTTTTTAGATGACAACTGAAATGGCCCTTTCAGATTGAAGCTCTGAAGTACGGAAAATGAACTCGTGTGTGTGTGTGTGTGTGTGTGTGTGTGTGTTTTATATCAAAGCACAGTAGCCTGCAGAAGTTAAGAAGTTAATGGTGGAAGCAGGCATTAAACAGAAAGATCAAATGCATCAGATCATAGTCAAAAGGAGTAAAGTGATCCTGCACCTGAAAGTTGCAATAAACGTAAAGTGCTTATCTTCCGTTTCAGATGGATGATTAACTGCTTTTAAATTCTCCTGCCCCTTCTTGTGTGCCGGGCAAGAAAGGGGAATAAAAAAGTAATGGGAGCAAAATGTATCAGGGGCTCTGACCAAACCAAAAGAGAAACTTCAGGTTCTGGAGCCAAGAAGACCTATTTATCTTTTTAGGCCAGGAAGGGGTGAAGGGTAGGAGTGGGGGAGAATGAAGATTTATGGAGGTATAAATAATTGTTGTAACAGTATTTCTTTTCTGCACATGTAACAGAGCCTTACTGTAGCAATTCAAGAATTGTGTGGTCAGCTGGGAAGCAAAGATGTTTTGGCAGCATGTTCTGTCCCGCTCCAGCCTTAGGCCTCTTCTTGCATTTGAAATGGGTATGCCAACTTTTTGATCGGCCGCTGTAGCTGTGGCTTGGACAGCAGCTTGATCTGCACATCCTGGCAGATAGCGATGCATGTCTCCGTGCTGTGAAAAGCTTCACCTACTGACTTCAGCATCAAGCTGTTCTTAAAGGCACAAGAGCACACTGGGCCATTTCTTCCAAACAGTTGGAAAACACACTGAGACACATATAGTGTTGGTGCTGACCTTTAAAGCCCTAAACAGCCTCGGTCCAGTATATCTGAAGGGGTGTCTCCACCCCCATCATTCTACCCAGACACTGAGGTTCAGCGCCAAGGGCCTTCTGGCGGTTCCCTCACTGCGAGAAGCAAAGCTACAGGGAACCAGGCAGAGGGCTGTGGAACGCACTCCCACCAGATGTCAAAGAGAACAACAACCAGACTTTTAGAAGACATCTGAAGACAGCCCTGTTTAGGGAAACTTTTAATGCTTGATGCATTACTGTATTTTAATATTTTTTTGGAAGCTGCCCAGAGTGGCTGGGGAAGCCCAGCCAGATGGGTGGGGTATAAATTATTACACAATGCTAGGTTTTGTCTATGGTGTGAAAGCCAGGCAATTCTGGAGCTCATTCTGCAGACTCATTCTGGCTTCCAGGGAAGGGAACAAGAGGTGAATAACTGTAAGACATTGCTCTGCCCAACAGGGTTACATTCAGCAACAAACATCAAATTGACTAACTGCATTGGGTCTGGAAAGGCCAAGATGGCAGTCCCATATTTCATTACAGGCATGGTGTGTTGCAGGACAGATAATTGATACAGGTAATTGGCAGGAAAGAAATGCCATAAAAACCTGAGTGAGAAACAGATGGAGGAGAAATAGATATAAATCTGATTAGTGGGGAAATGTTATAGAGCGGGGCACATGGTAACAGAGGGCACAGTTCTTCTTTGTTGTCCTGAACCTATGGGCTTATTCCACACCTCGTGCAGCATTGCCTGCTCCTGTTAGAGGCCCTATCTAGTCCTATGTCCTAGAGCCAGTCCTAGAGCCAGTGTGGTGTAGTGGGTAAGAGCGGTAGACTCGTAATCTGGTGAACCAGGTTTGCGTCTCCGCTCCTCCACATGCAGCTGCTGGGTGACCTTGGGCCAGTCACACTTCTCTGAAGTCTCTCAGCCTCACTCACCTCACAGAGTGTTTGTTGTGGGGGAGGAAGGGAAAGAAGAATGAGACTCCTTCGGGTAGTGATAAAGTGGGATATCAAATCCAAACTCTTCTTCTATGAAGTTCAGAAACAATGGCCGGACCTACACTTCACAGTAAACCATAGTTAAAAGTAAACTGTGATTAGTTGCATTGCTTTCCAATCCCACAGCTCTATGTGAACATGCAGTATGCTAGCGCCCACTGCTTAAAAAGTTCTTGCTCCCTTCCACTGCTCTGCTGGTGCCCTTCATCCTGGAAAGTGCATGCCAGAATCAATTATATGCAAGGCCTTTCTTAAGCTTTCATAGCCTCGTGCTTTCTGTACTACAGTTGTACATTGGTTTTCAAATTTTATCTGTTCGAGGAGTCCGTTCGACACCTCGTTTATGCATGTTCAATATGTGCATGCATTGTGCCAAACCTGGACTTGTCCTGGAAACATCATAAAAACATCAGTGAAACGTCACTAAAAGGGCAGAATGGAGACAGGGGTGGAACATGGTGTTTCCAAGCTTTTCCAATGGGTTTCAGTTATGTGCGATTTCACCAATGCACATGGTGCCTTGGAACGTAACCCCCATGTAAACTGAGGTCTGCCTGTAGTTGCCGTTGTGAATAAGTGCCCTGGTTAAGCTGGAGGTTTGAGAATGTTATCATCAGATCGATGAAATAAAGCAGTGACTGGTCATGCAAGGTGATACATAATTAAGCTAGCTGTACACTTGATACAAAACAACCATTCAAGTCAGCACAACACTGCATGCCTGTGGTTTGAATGGGGAGCATGATTAGAGTTCATAAAATCAAAGTGATGTACAGTGGTACCTCAGGTTACAAACACTTCAGGTTACAAACGCTTCAAGTTACGAACTCTGCTAACCCGGAAGTAGTTGCTCCGGGATGTGAACTTTGCCCCAGGATGAGAACGGAAATCGAGCGCCGGCAGTGCGACAGCAGCAAGAGGCCCCATTAGCAAAAGTGCGTCTCAGGTTAAGAACTGTTTCAGTTTAAGAACGGACGTCCGGAACAAATTAAGTTCGTAACCCGAGGTACCACTGTATAACATTGATTCCAACTTATATTGAAAAAGAGCATATCTGATACCAGTGTTTAAGTGGGTTTAAAAAAAATACATATAGAAATAAAGGGATTCCTGATAGTATACCCAGATTGTTAAGGGTCCACTGAAACGACTTTACCCATTTACATGTGCTGACATGCATACAGCACACCAGGAAATATTTTTCCACAGGAAAGTTATTTTACTTGAAGTTCAGATTGCCTCCCTTCTCCCTGATTGAGGTGCTCTGACTTTTATTCATTTATGCAGATGATTTATATACCATCCTTTGCACAGGCCACAGGGGACGGCTTACAATAAAAACAAGTAGATAGGAATATGTAAAATCCATTAAAAACACAGTGCATTAAAAATGCACAACATCAAATCACTGAATGACAATTACTAACAGCAGAAGCGGCAATCGGGGGTCTCTCTACCTCCACAAGCGCTCTCAAACAGATGTGCCTCGACACTGACATTAATGACATTGTAACATGTCAAAATGCAACACGTGTTCTTAGCTATCACTCTGTCTCCATACTGAGAAATGTCTGTTGTGGAATTGTGAAAGCCACAGAGCCTCTGTACACACAAAGTAGCATGTAGAGTGAAATGTGCAGGGAGAGGGTTGGGATTGCACCAACAACTGGCCTTCCCTTCCCTACATCTCCTCACCAGTATTTGTGAACAGATCTTATATTCATATGAATTATACACCAAGTAATGCAAAGAAGCCTATACGCATACAATTTTGTCTTCTGAATTGGGCTAAATTGAGCCAGTAGGCCTCTCATGCCATGTATGCTCATTGTAGATGGGGGAGGATAGAGTAGTCTCTGAATTTGGTGGTGAAGAACTTCTGTGGGTAACTTGTTGTCCACACTTCCTTTCTGATGTGGACTGACAGGATGATATCCGGCTACGATGCAAACCAAGGGCCTTACTCTGATGGACAATCCTCTTCTTCTAAAACAGCTCAGGACCGCAATATCCCAAGGACCACCTCTCTCCATATAAACCTACCTGGACCCTGAGATCATCCTCTGAGGCCCTTCCTGGTATGCCTCCTCCTTGAGAGGTCTGGAGGGTGGCAACATGAGAACGGGCCTTTTCTGCAGTGGCACCCCATTTGTGGAATGCTCTCCCTGGAAGGGTCAGCTGGTGCCTTCATTTAGGCGCCAGGCAAAACCTTTCCTCTTTAACCAGCCCTTGGGTTGCTTGACATTTGATGCCCTTTTAAATGTGTTGTTGAAGGAGGGTTATTGGTTTGTTTCTGTTCTTATTTTATTTTTATTAGGTAGTTTGTGTTTTATATTGTAATATAAAACACAACATATTGTAATATATATATATATTGTAACACACACACACACACACACACACACACACAGTAATATACAATATATATATTGTAATATAAAACACAATAATATAAAGGCCTGGGTCAGGCCTTTGAAAGGCCATCCTAACTTTCTTGTTTTAACATCATGACAGAAGGCTATTAAAGAGGGAGAAGTAAAAGGTAACGGTACCCCTGCCCATACGGGCCAGTCTTGCCAGACTCTAGGGTTGTGCGCTCATCTCTCTCTATAGGCCGGGAGCCAGCGCTGTCTGCAGACACTTCCGGGTCACGTGGCCAGCGTGCCAAGCTGCATCTGGCGAGCCAGTGCAGCACACGGAACACCGTTTACCTTCACGCTGGTAAGCGGTCCCTATTTATCTACTTGCACCCGGGGGTGCTTTCGAACTGCTAGGTTGGCAGGCGCTGGGACCGAACAATGGGAGCGCACCCCGCCGTGGGGATTCGAACCGCCGACCATGCGATCGGCAAGTCCTAGGCACTGAGGTTTTACCCACAGCGCCACCCGCGTCCCTAAAGAGGGAGAAAGAGAACTCCAAATTCTGGGTGCAACCACAGAGAAGCCCCTCCCTCACGTTATCTTTTAAATAAATAAATTCCATCCAACTCCCTCCCCATCTGCAGTCATAGTGGTGCTAGAGATCATTGCGGCCATCCTAGGTCCATATTTAGTTCCCTGGGAGTAAAGTCCACAGAAGCAGTGTGGATATGGCAAAACAGTCATGGTGGAATCTGTACTTCATAATTTCCTTCTTTGGTTTGGTACCTTTTCAAAAAGAAGCAGAGCCCAGCTGCATCTGTTTTTGTTTACCACTTTCCTAGTTCTCTTTGTGGGTCTTTAGACAAACTTTCAAGGGAAAGTGGGGGGGGGGGCTTTGCGACTCTTCATCACCCTGTCTTTCACTTTGATGGGCTCCCTGTTCTTTGAGTCTATGAGAAACATTCCAAACCACAGTGAGATCCACTCTGAAGCCGGGCCGACTTCTTCCAAGGCTTAATGTCGCACAGTATAAATTATAGACCCCTCATGCCATGAACCTGTCCTCTTATCTCGGAAAGCTCAAAGCTGACTGTAGCGAAACACCACTTCACTTAATCTTCTCCCAAGCGTCTTCAATCAAGCACAATTTCAAAAAAGTGTGTTTTTTATTTTTTTAAAAAACAGCACACATACCATCTTTCTGCTTATTTGGGATAATATTGCAATAACTTTTAAAAGGCATAAAGCTTTGAGATCTTGAAGGGGCTGCCTGGGTGAGTGGGGGGGGAGATACTTGTAGAGCTGAGAAAAAGATATAGAACAGTGGGTGCAGAGCTAAAACAAGGTCCCTAGTCTGATTTTTAGAGAATACAGTGAGAGGTAGTATCAGATCAGACTAAAGGGCCAGATCCATCTGCCATGGATGCTTTAGCTGAGATTCTTGTGTTGCAGAGGTTTGGACTAGATGACCCTTGGGGTCCCTTCCAACACTACAATTCTATGATTCTATCCAGCAGAGTGGCAATCCTGTTCCCTATTCATTCTCATTGCCCTATAAATTGGTCCTGTGCTGCCTTTTCCTAGTGTACTGAAAGCTGGTGAAACCCACTAGCTGCATGGCTTTTCTGCTATCAAGGGGTTAAATATAGCTAGGCTTCTTCTGCTTTTTCCCTTGCAGAAGACTCTGCCTCACTTACCCACATTAGGAAGTTTAGCTATGGTGGTACAAGTTACCTTGACTGAATCAGACTGTCCAGAAATGCTAAGCAACCATCCTGCTTGTAAAACCAATCATTTTCCATCTGTCCAGATTTGAGAGGATGCTGTGCAAAATGCCCATCAGTAGGCCCTCTCTTCCATCAATGGGCCCTGGCATCCTTACCTGGGAGCAGGCACCATCTCCCTAAACAGCCACCATTGTCTAGCCACCATTTTATTCTCAAAGTTTCCCAGAGCTACATTGTGTAAGAGGCATTGTGGGAAATTTGAATGATAGCTAGACCCACTTGCTCCAGGCTGCTTGGAGTGCAGGCATCAGAACTGCTTTCAATGGGGAGCTCCAGAGCAGACAGTGGTGGACCCTGCGAAGGCACTGGAGCCCTGGGTGCTGTCCAATGGTTCCAGGTGCTGATTCTCATACTTGGGTCAACTTAAAAGGTGGCAAGGGGAAGTTCAGCATGCGACTCTGATGCCTTTCTCCATTCTGGAGAGTTCTTGGGGCAGGTCTGCAGGTGATGACATTGTGAAGTGGTTGGGGATTGAACCTGGGCCCTTCAGCATGCAAAACAGATGCTCTACCACTGAGCTAGGGATGCGGGTGGTTCTGTGGGTTAAACCACAGAGCCTAGGACTTGCCGATCAGAAGGTCAGTGGTTCAAATCCCCACAATGGGGTGAGCTCCCGTTGCTCGGTCCCTGCTCCTGCCAACCTAGCAGTTTGAAAGTACGTCAAAGTGCAAGTAGATAAATAGGTACCACTCCGGCGGGAAGGTAAACGGCGTTTCTGTGTGCTGCTCTGGTTTGCCAGAAGCGGCTTAGTCATGCTGGCCACATGACCCGGAAGCTGTACGCAGGCTCCCACGGCCAATAAAGTGAGATGAGTGCTGCAACCCCAGAGTCGGTCACGACTGGACCTAATGGTCAGGGGTCCCTTTACCTTTACCTTACCACTGAGCTATGGCTCTTCCCCTGCTTAGGATTGCAACCTTTAGAAAACATAAGCATCAATCCTATTGATCCACTCAGCTTGGGAGGCTGACTGAAAGGTGATGCTCCACCTTCACTCCCATCCCTAGTTTTCCCAGGCCTGATAGTCAGCTGAGAGTCAGGCTAACTTAACAGATGAGCATCAACTCATGGAATCTAGGGCTGGGCACCTCTGCACCCATGGCACATTACATGTATCCCTCTAGTTTACCATAACAGGCTGAGAATAGCGTACTGCTAATGCAGCCTGACTGCAAGAATGGCAAGGTTCCTCTGTCCTGGCTCTGTGCCTAGAAACCTCTCTCTCATTCACCGTTCAGCTCTTGAATTATTGCTGGGATATTACCCTTTCCTTGGAAAGGAACTCTGCAAACAGCCAGCTGTGCAGAGCACAGAGGGGGAAAGCTGCAAGGGTGTCATTAAGGTCACTGGAAGAGTCCCATGCTGGGGCTAAAGAACAATTCCTGACAAAATGAGGTGGTTGGAGCAGTTCATAGATAAAGACCTGCCTGTCATTCTGTTACATGAACCTATATTCCAATTTTATCTGGTGAATGTGATTCTCTCTTATACAGTTTGCTGTTTGAAGGGATTTGGAGCAGAATAGATAATCCTAACTTTGAACATAAATCACTGAGCTGTGTGGCTGATAGATGCCTTGCACTTTCTTATGATAATGCCTGATTGGAGGCCGGGAGGAAAAATGCCAGAGGCTTATCTCTGGGAAGCAGCATTCAGAGGGGATGCGATGAGAGTGCTGGTGCAGGAGGGGAGGCCAGGCGATGGGGCCCTCGCTTACCTATTTATTTACTTATTTTTGAGATCTAAACTTCAGTGGAAATGCCACGAGGGATGTCACGGGGAAGGGAGAGCCTGGGGCCAGAGTTGAGTGTCAGGCATGTTGAGTGTCTAGCCAAGAGCCAAGGAAGCTGTGATAGAAACAACAAGAACGATGTTATTGAAGGAAGCCTAGGGCTCTGGGGCTTAATGCCATCAAGCAGAGGACTTTTGTTTTGAAACCTCGCCTACATTCTTCAGCAGCAACCTGTTATTTCTATGATATGGCTTAAAAGCAGACTATTCTGAAGTTGCATTAATGTAAGAGAGATGGGGGACATGAGAAGGAAACCTCTTGTATGCAATCTGAAAAAGTTACAGGATTGACCTGGTTGTCCAGGGTTCTGGAGGTGGGGCTCCTTGAGAGTAAGAGCTATCCAGGAGTTAAATCCTATACTTGTCTAGTCAGAAGTTCCATTGATTTCAAGAAGAAGAAGAAGAAGAAGAAGAGGAGGAGGAGGAGGAGGAGGAGGAGGAGGAGGAGGAGGAGGAGGAGGAGGAGGAGGAGTTTGGATTTGATATCCTGCTTTATCACTACCCGAAGGAGTCTCAAATTGGCTAACATTCTCCTTTCCCTTCCTCCCCACAACAAACACTCTGTGAGGTGAGTGGAGCTGAGAGACTTCAAAGAAGTGTGACTGGCCCAAGGTCACCCAGCAGCTGCATGTGGAGGAGCGGAAAGCGAACCCGGTTCATCAGATTACGAGTCCACCGCTCTTAACCACTGCACCACACTGGCTCTCAATAGGACTTGCTCGCATGTAACTTTGCATTAGAAAATAGGAAGCTGACTGACATTTATACCAAATGTGAACCAGGTAAAACATAAGACAACACTGATGGATCAAGTCAGTGGCCCATTTGGTCAAACATCCTGTTCTCACAGTAGCCAACCAGATTTAGGACTATAAACTCCAGCTGGTAACAAAGTTCTGGGGTGGATGTGACCTAAGAGACCCTCTTTCATACACACACACACACACACACACACACACACACACACACACACACTTGCCCTTCCTCTCTTGCTCTCCTTTGCATTGAAATGAATAGTGTGGAATAATGCAATGATAATCTAATTAATTTTGTAATTAACTACATAAAATTCCACCACAGCAGACAGTGAGCCGAATAATGAAGTTTTTGTCAGAAGCAGAACTGTAGAAGAATGGAAACAGTGCTGCATGTGATGAACGGAACAGAACTTGTCTTGTTACATTCCTATTCAATGGAAGAGTCCACACTTTGCACACAGAAGCTTCCTGGCATCTCCAAGTTTATCAGGGTGTCACAAATCCCAGAGATCTGCTGTCCATCAGAGTAGACAATACTTGATGGACTCATGGACCTACAAGATATAAGTTACTTCCTAGGTTTGTGTCACCACAGGAATTGCATGAGATAGAGCCATAGAAACAGACTGTTCCACATTGCAAAGAAATGTAACTGTTCTGCCATTTTGTGTTCTGTTTTGTTGGTAAAATGATTGCTTCTCTTTTCAGTGGTTTGCTCTGACCAGGAGGTTCAAAAGTTCACAGCATGGTCAAACGTTTAGCCTAGAAATCTGCTAGTTCAGGGGCAGTGGGGCTTGAAAATTAAAGAAGCAAACAATTACAGGGAACACAAACCTAAAGCATGTGGAAACTCCCCTGTATCAGGGGAGGAATGAGAATGAGAAACCTAACAGGTCTTGGGGAATAGAAACTTTTCCAGGACTCTCCCCCTCTTGTGAATAGGCAAGAGTTTGGGAGTGGGAGTTGAAATAATATAAGGGGATATAATAAGTATATTAGGGGAGAATTTAAAAAAGTGAAAATGCTGAAAAGTGTTTGTGCATGACTGTGAGAGGGGAGGAACTGGACTGGACCACCCAAAAACTGAAGTAAGGGATAGAAAGTGATGATTGCAAGCCTCGCTAGTGAAATTATCTTATCTAGGTTGAGAGATAGAGTCTTTACCCTCTCTTGTTTTTATGAGAAATTGTTAAAAGTAGTTTTTGAAATACGATTTCCCCCCAATATTTCCCTCTGGTTTTTTTTTAATGGTTTAAATGTTTCTGGGGCCTTATTTACCGTATGTCTAATTGCCCTTCTGCTCTTTCCAGTATAGAGAGTTGGTTGGCCCAGAAAGTTCTAAAGGTTAAAAAAAAAAAGCTGTTTAGCACACACAGACAAAAAGAGAAAAGAAAGAAGAAGGTATCTACTTGGTGAAGTTAACAAGGAAGAGCTGAAATAGAAATCTAACTGATGGAAGAAGAATATGGCAGGGTATATGAAATCTAAATTTTGGGAGGGGGAATTATGGTCCTGGAGACAAGAACATACTTTACAGACCTGTATAGCTGGGGAGTGGGGAATATTTCACACCTGGATAAACTTGTTGGTCTTCACTGGTACTGTACTATATTACAAATCTTTGGGGCAGCAAAGCAGTATGAGGAATCCCAGCACTTATGAATAATATGCAAGTGCTGGCAGTCCATATACCACTTAGTTCCACCCAGCCTTGCAATCCAGTGACAGTGTTTGAGAAGCACTGGAGCCAAAATATCTGAGTTAATATATCTAGCATCTCCTTAAATCAACGAAAATGGATAGCTGTGCATCGTTCTCAGCTAGAAATACATGCATGCATATCATTTCCCATTGGAATGTAGCAATTTCAAGGTGGGTTTTAAGTGCTGCGAGTGTCATTTGTTTTCTTTTGTCCTTTCTAATCGGCGGCAAAATTCCCAATTGTTTCCACCTAGCTAAAGGGGAAACAAAATCCCATAGAAAATGGTGGCAAAGAAAAACCTCCAAAGATCAAATCTCCAAAATAGTTTTGTTATGTTGACATTCAGAAGATGGGGCTTTGAAGCCTGCCTTGATAGACACCAGGTGCCTGAATACCTTAAAATGTCCTCTTTGGGGGGGGGGGGATATGTCATGCTAGGAGTTCCAGGGCAGTTTCACCAGGCTGGCTAAATGCATGTAACTTTTAAGAGTTGCATTTTCAATTCTAACTAGAAAACACACACATAACACCAAAACCTGGGCTTAGCCAGATTCTTGATGCTGTGCATATACAAATGTGATCGTCTTACTAAAAGAGAATTAGCTTGGCTTAGGACTAAGGCCAAGGCAAAGCTTGTCCTTCCTGGTGCTCAAGGGCCTCCACCCTCCCCCAGCCCAAAGCGACTGGATGGACAGCTGCTCCCTGTTGCCTTCAGACTGGCTGGCGTCCAAGGAAGGGCCTGATGGAATGCCGAATCGGGCACCTGCTGCAAATCTGCCCGGAACAGCAGGGAAGGGAGCGATGAATACAGCCTTCCTTAATCCTAGGTGCTGCCACGGCTTCTCCTAATGATATACCATTACTTGAAAGAAAAACAGTGCAGTCCCCAGAGACAAGCCAGACTGGAAATTTCTCAGGAGTCTGATTGTAATAGGAGAAGGCTGGTCTGTCCCATCCTTTTGTCTGGACGAGAAAGGAGGTGGGTGGTTTCGCTTCCTCACAAAACGTGGCTGAAGAAAAGGTGGCGTTTCCTCGCCTACAGAGGAGAGGAGCAGGTAAGCAACCTGAAGATGGTAAAATGCTTCTGGGAGCTCAGTCATAACACAGGACATCATAGGCTTTGTGCAGAGAACCAGGAGCACCCAAGCCAAACTCTGGCAAGTGTCAGTATGGATCTAGAACTCCAGGAGAAGCAGCTTGGGGAGGTGATGTTGAGTAGGAATTGGTAGGAATAAGGAGGAATTCTGTTCTCCTCCTTAAGATCTCAGTGTCCAAGACTGGAACTCATTGGAACTCTGTTCTGGCACCTCTCAGGTGGGTGCCATTGCCATGATAAGAGAACAAAGGAAGTCTTCATGGTGAGTTCTGTCCCTGCTGCTGATTATGTACATGCTGCATATACTCCCTCTAGCACCAATTTGCACATATTATTTAGGCCACTAAAGCTGCAGTCCTAACCCTACAGACATGGCAGTCGAGCCCATTGGCTTACTTCTGAGCAGACCTGGTTAGGATTGCAATTCACTACCGGCACTAATTCCTGTAGCCATGTAAATGGGAAGTAATAAGGCCAAGAATATGCCTCGTTCAAATTATGGTTAGGCACAGGAGGAGCTTGACAAAAGCTTCAGTGTTACAGTAATACTTGAAACATTTTAAAAGGTGAGTATGAAGTTGGGAATTGCTGCAACTTAAAAGCAAATCTTCAAAACATGAAAGCAGCTGCTCATCTCTACAAGAACTGAAGCCTTCTCTACTACAGGCAAAACCATGTCTGGGGGTATTCCCTCCCCCAACCAAAGGTATCCTTCCTATGATTTTTGATCACATAATCTTGGGATATTATAAGTGACATTATCCTTTAGTGTTTTGTGTTATCCATTTCCAGCCAGAGCCAATGGCTATATTTACATAAAGGCTGTCCTTCCTGTGCCCTCACACCCCACAGGATTTAAAGCAGCATTTGATCTCCGAGATACAAGCTGTAATTGACTTCATTTAAAGATTAACTTAATGTGATGCCTTATTAAAAGGGGAAAAAAGTTATTACGGAAGTTGTCAATCAAAGAGTTAAAGCCTTTTTATGAAAGCCCAGTCACAAAATGTTTCCGTTTTAATATCCCAAAGGCCAAAAACAAATTACTAAACAGCAACGGGAGATTAGCAATTTCCAGCCTCTTTTGCATCTGTTACTTCACATCTTCCACCTTTTGCTGGAAAGATGTCTCTCTGGTACAGCAGGAAAAAGCTAATTCTTTGGAAGGATTTGTGGTCTGATCCTGAATTTAGGGCTTCTGTGTAAGTAGGGAGCGGAGAGAGAAATATGAAGAAACAGCACAAATATCAAGAAAAGCAAGGGAGGCAAATAGGAAGTGTGAAAATTTCTAGGTTCAAATTCAGCTGAGCACCTTTGTTACTATTCAACATTATGTGTGCTCTTAAGTATCAGAGAAATGCAAGTGCTTTGCTGCCTAAGGATGCCAGTAAGTGCTTTACTTGGTACATAGAAAGGCTTTTACACATTACCACTACAACAACAGCAACAATTTTATTTATACCCTGCCCATCTGGCTGGGTTTTCCCAGCCACTCTGGGTGGCTTACAGCATATCTATAAACATAATAGAAACATCAATATAAAAATAGCCTTCTTTTGGAAGCATTAAAGCAATGGTGATTTGTGCCTTTGTGTAATTAGTTTGAAAGGCCTGAGTCTAGGCAAGTTTGCTTCAATCAACTGGCTTTGTGTCACTCAATATATGAATTTTCTCCTTGAAATGGAATATCTTGATCTGTCCCAATAACTAACAAATTAGAAATATTTTTTGCAGTCAGGATGGATTCCACCTTTGAGAGGGGGTTGAACTGAACTATTCCAGGCCTATCATCTAGTGAAATTTCCTGTTTGGGTTTAAACATGCAAGCAAATGTTGTGCTGGCTCTATCAAAGAAACCGAACAAACCAGTAAAACAGAACAAAGAAAAGTGCCAAAGAATGGATTTGGATTAATTGGTTGATTGTCAGATTTATCCCTTGCCTTTCTGCACTTCAAGACAGCTAACAAAATGAAGCCAATACAATGGGACGCGGGTGGCGCTGTGGGTTAAACCACAGAGCCTAGGACTTGCCGATCTGAAGGTCGGCGGTTCGAATCCCTGCGACGGGGTGAACTCCTGTTGCTTGGTCCCTGCTCCTGCCAACCTAGCAGTTCTAAAGCACGTCAAAGTGCAAGTAGATAAATAGGTACCACTCTGGCAGGAAGGTAAACGGCATTTCCGTGCGCTGCTCTGGTTCTCCAGAAGCGGTTTAGTCATGCGGGCCACATGACCCAGAAGCTGTATGCCGGCTCCCTCAGCCAATAAAGCGAGATGAGTGCCGCAACCCCAGAGTCGGCCACGACTGGACCTAATGGTCAGGGGTCCCTTTACCTTTACAATGTAAATACAAGGAATTGTATCCCACATAACAGTTGCATGTCTTTTCCCCTGCCCTCCCCAATTCCCTACTTCAGAGAGTCAGGGTAACTGCTGGGCATTGTGTTTGCCAGGGCTGTAGTGGAAAGGAAGAACCACTACAAATCAAGAAACCTGTAAAAGCATCACAACATTCCTGTGTCTGCTTTTATGCAATATCCTTATTCCACTACAGCCATGTAGGACATAACCTGTAATTTGTAGCAGGTCCCCTGACCATTTGAAGAGGTTTTTGGGGAGAGTAATTGAGAAGGATCAATTGCACAAGCTGTATTCTGCTCAGGGCTGTCTTAAGCATATTCAGCGCTGGGGTGCAAAGATCCGCCCGGTGCCCCCACCCAGGTTGCCCAGTCCCAGGCACACAGGAGGGCAAAGCAGGCCGGTCGCCTCAGCATCTTGCTGGCTCGGTAGCTCCCGAACTCACAGTGCAGAGCTGCCCGCAGTAGAAGAGCCCGCTGTGGCGCTCCAGCCAGCAGATGGGCTCTTCCCCGGACTCAACTCTCAGGCCCCGGACTCTCGGCCTGGTGCCCCACACCCCTAGCGCCTATGGGTAAGACGGCCCTGATTCTGCTTGCATGTTGGCACCCAAGTTTAAACACGTACATACACACTCACAAACCATATAAACAACAAATAAGCTTGATAGTCCCATCAGGTTTATGGGCATAACCTGGAAATGAGTGGAGTTGGGTTGAAAGTGGACATATCAAAGCTGAAGAATTATCTATTAAAACTGCATTTTTTAAAAAAAAAATATTCAGGACTGATGTTGACTCCTAGGGCTGCACTACTTACAAAGTATAATCTCAGGCGGTCCCTGGTTCAGTTTTGAAGTAAGATGCTCATTATACTACATGGGCAGAAGTTGCAAAGCCTTGCTATGATTTTCATGATCGCAAGCCCTAATTCCTAGCGACCCTTTCTGCTAGGACTCAGGCCTGGGATGGCTAGTAGATATCCCATGAATCCCTTCGACACACAGGAGAAGCCCAAGGGGAAAGCCCTTTACAATTAACACTCAGGAGTTTGCAGCCATCTGTGAAAATCAATGAATGGATCATTAGGAGTCATGGCTGCTTTCCTTCTCCTCCCAAACTTGTCATCTTCCAAGCTCTAGCCATGGTGCTGAAGCATCCCACCCTTCAGGGCTATGCAATGAGAGTGTCCATGGGAAGTTCTGCTGGGCTTACTAATAAGCAAGTGTGGGCTTTGGGAGGATCCTCTCCTTAGCTTTCTCTCCAGCCAAGCATAATTAACCCTGAGCTCTGAAGAATTTTTGGGACCATAAAACCGATAATAAAAGGGCATGTTTAGCATGCATTTTTTATACATCTAAAAGTTCACTCCTCTATCAAGGTCTCTCTAAGACTAAAATTTGGATGGTTCCGTTACTTTCAGAGCACAGGCATTGATAGACAACAGCTATGGATATTCTGGAACTGTAAAGAACACACGTCAATAGTAAAATATGAACGGCACATTTTGTGAATTTTGGAAGGATTTGGGAATTTCACATGTATACAATGTGTACAAATTAGTTTTATTTTTTAAGTAAATATGTAACTTAAGGCAATTTAAAATATCTCATATTAATATCAGAGTGATTATGTGCTTTTAGGCACCTCTTATCTCTGGCATACCAGGAAATTGTGTAATGCCAGGGATGTTGTGAAATGGGGCAACTTAGAGGAGGATTTTAGTGTGTGAAATCAGGCATGCCTTGAGTGAGCTTTTCTTCAGAGCTCACCAGGGAGGAGTGTGTAAATATTTTGAGCCGTGTCTTTTATTGTAAAAAATAAATAAATTGTGAGATTTTAGTATCACACAGATTAAGTTAACTGTATCTACATTCTTCTTCAGTTCTGGTTGTAATCTTCCACAACTGTTTAAACAGAATTTGTGAGTGCACTATGTGCATTTCCAGTCACATCTCGTGTGTCCTGATCTTTCAGTTGAGATATTCACTTATTCACTCATATGATCAGACAGAAGATGCATTTTCAAAACACAAACTACTTGTAAATGAAGAAGAAAAGTTCAACTATAGCTGCTGTGCTTAGAGACAGACAGTCTTCCAAAAGATTCCTCAGAATAACTCTGAATTTACCACAGTTTTCATTTTTCTGCATCCTCCAGTCATCCGGAAACCCTCAGTTCAATTCAGAGCAGTCCATTTGCTCATACAATGCCCATTGCCAATGGCCAATGGCTCAACATGAACGAAGTCTAATTACTCCATATTTAGAACAAGTTAATACTTGACAAAGTTTGAAGGGTTAACATTCTACTTCCCCAGTATTGAATGTTGAATGTTCAATTTACTCATCTCTTTCAGTGACTCAAATATTTCTCAGAAACTGAATACTTGACAGGCATATAAAAAGCCAAGGGGAAATTTGCCGGTGTTCTTCGATGATTCAAAACCTGGATGTCATTTGTTTCAGGTTTTGCTGAAACCACTAGGCAGAAACTAAAGAACAGTCAGTGTGGAATAGTGGTCAGAGTGTTGGGTTAGGGCATGAGGATTCAAATCCTCATTCAGCCATGTAGCTCACTGGGTAGCCTTAAGCCAGTCACCATCTCTCAGTCTAACCTACCTCACAGGGTCGTTGTGAGAATTTAATGGGGGAGGGAGAGAACCACGTGGAGGAAAGCTGGGGTAGAAATGAACGACCATATAAGTAAACAGATGAGGGGACCTTAAGGCATTGGCTACTAAGAAACTCAGCCAACTGGGTGCCTAACATCTCCCTTCTCCTTTAATTAACTGAACAAATTCACTAATTAGATTTTAATAATTCCACACTAGGTGAGTGCAGTCTTAAATGCAGTTAGGCCTGTGTTGACTGCAAAGAACCTGGTCTTCTACCAGAGGCGCTAGAAGCTAATTGTGCTTCCGGATTATGGTTCTCTGGTGAGAGATAAATTTAAATCAAGGGACTGCGAGCATGTGATAGAAAGCCACATACGACAGAGCTGTGGATGGCATCTTTGTTCCATGCTGTGCTGAACGTCCAAAGATGTAACCAGACAGGAGGAGGGGAGAGAGAAGAGCTTTAATAAAAACCCTGATTAAGCAGTCAATTTAGCAAAGAGCCATCTATAAAGAATAGCTCCTTCAAAGGCTTCCCTAATGGCTCTATGTGTTATGTCAGAGCTGGGTAATAGAAAGCATATTTGCAAGAGCTATAAAATAGAGTCGGTGAGTGTCTGATAATAGAATGTGTTATATGTTTAATTAGCCAGACTAATCAATTGAACCCAAAAGAAATATAGCCAAACCCAAGGCTTGAGATGCCTTCTTGCACTGCTATCTCTTGCTTGGGCTTAGCTGGAAACTCGTAACAATATACTGGTAGCTTCAGAGCTTTTTTAAAAAATGTAATCACCATGAAGAATCTGTGCAAATATTTAGCACTGTGCACATTTTGCTAGGATGGTCCTTCACTCTCTGATTATTTAGATCAAAATTCCCCAACCTGGTGCCCTCCTGGTGCCATCTGTCATAGTTGCTTTAGCTGAGATTCCTGGTTTGCAGGGGTTGGGCTAGATGACCCTTGGCATCCCTTCCAACTACAAATCTATGATTCTATGAAATATTTTGAATTGCAACTCCCATCGGCCCCAGACAAAATGGGGGATGGTCTCACTGACATCTGAAGAGCACTAAGCTGGGGAAGACATCCTAGTCTTACATAAAATAGCATGTCCACTAACACACTGAGAGTAGCACTCAAAGCTACAAAATGAATTGTCACAAAGCAGGACTTCTGAACAGGAAAGAGAAAACTTGTGCCCTGTTAACTGCAAGCTTTGCCTAGGGCACATACTACTTTATCATTTTTGTTGTTGTTTTTATTGAAAACAGGATAAACATTAGGAAACACTGCACTAAAACCATGAGGGCTAGATTCTTCTTCTCTCTTGCCTCCCCACCTCTTGTAATCAAAAAAATATAGAGAGCTGAGATTTTTCAGATCACTTCTACACCATGTTCCAGATTACGCACTAAGTGGCTCACACACAGATGCACAAAATATTCACATCCCTGAGCACAGCCGGAGCCTCCCAGAATTCAGAGACAAAGTTGCCTGGCTAATAGAGTGGGCATTATGCACAGCAAGAGAAATTTAGCCCTATCTCTTCAGATCAAAAGTGCTTTTTTCCCTGCCACTAAGTGGCTCCAGATGTTAAAATATTCAACAGTGTTGCTTTCTCTCCAGCCACCATAACTGCTGCTGGAGTTTAAAATATTTACTCCTTTTCAAGCTAAACTCCAGATTGAAACATGAAATATTTATCGTTCTGGCCACCTCCCCCACCCCACCCATTTCTCTGCATTTTGAGCTTATTTTTAGGCTGTTTTGAAACAAATTTGTTATTTTCAAACATTGAAATGGGGCACTAAAAGGAGATTTATGAAGGTGTGGGGAAATGGGATACATAGTCTTGTTTTACCCCTATTTCCATCTGTATCCCACCACAGGCACTTAAGGTAACAACCATTAAACAGAAAACAGCCCTTTAAGACATAGCTGTGAGCAAAAAGCACTGAGTACCTTTTCTCCCCATTCTACAGTTCAAGAATTAAGATTGAGGGGCAATGATTTGTCCAGTGTGCAACTCATTGCAAAGGCAGCTGAACTGGGATCTGAAATCTGTTCTCCTAGGTGAGGTTCAGTCAAAGTTCAGCCTCTCTCCTCTTTTTATTGGGAACCAGCGGAGCTAATAGCTCCAGATGTCTCCAGGGAACAAGCTAAGCCACATGCAAGCCAACTCACAGGAAGGCAAAAAGGACTGGACGTGACCAGCAAATGAGTATCAGTTTCACTGTGCATTGTGTTTTCTTCTCTGTTCCCTCATGGAGCGCGACTAGGGGTTGGTGATTGTGTTCACAGGGAAGGAGAAGAAAGAGGAAGAAGAGGAAGGCAGTCGAAACACGGGGCTGTGACATTCTGCTGCCTCATGAAAGGCAGTCAATGTGAGGCAGGTACTGAGTGGGCTGTAGGTGCCTCCAGACTGCCACAATTTTGCAGGAGGCATTTCTGTGCGTACCAGATATTACGTCTGCACAAATAAAATGAAGCAACAAATCCACATTAAACCAACAAAAGCAAATAAGAGGGGGTGTACTTTTTGCAGTTAGGAAAGTGGTGGGGAAATGCACTGAATAGTGTGGGGTTTGTGTATTTATTGCATAAAAATGCAATTGTACAAAACCTCAAAGCAGTAAACAGGAATGATTAATGGGAAGACATGCAAACACCTTGCAAGCAAATCAGAAAGAATGTCAGACGTAGACTAACCACCATGTAAGCTTTGTGTAAGCAAATTAAGATGAGCCAGGGATGGATGCTGAATAAATAGGCCCCCTGGAGGAGCACTGCCACAATCTCACACTCATAGGAGCCCTGTTGAAGTTCTTCAAGCACATTTTCCTTACAACACATCCGCTGATGAGGAACAGGAGTGGGCAAGTGCTCTTAGGCTTACATCCTCCTTGTGGACTTTCCACTCTGGCTGGCCACAGTGGGAAACACAATGCTAGATTAAGGCCTTTGATCTGATCCACCTGGGCTCATATTATGGATGGAGGATGCTTCCACTGACACCCTCTCTCACCATAGTACCTGCCCCGGAAGATGGGGTTTGGATAAACAGTTCAAGTTGCAGATCCTGTTAATGAATCAATAAAGTCCCGTTCCATTATTCATCCAATGTTTGTGTGAATCTTTTCATTCATGTGTTTGGGGAAGTCGACATGTACACTGGTTTGCTTCTCCCAGCAGAAGTCTTCACATCCATGCCAGGAAACAACACACATCTCTTATGAGTGCTGGGCATCTGTGCTCACCTCCTCCGTGGCTACTATCGAGAGCCATGCAAAGTGCAGAAAGGAGGGCTGCAATTGCTGCAGGCACATTTCCCTCCATTGCTCCACCAGACCCCTTAGCCCAACTTGGGATGACAACATGCCACTCGGCTGCCTTGATGGTTTATATCATTGTGATGGGTATTTGTATTGGAAAGTGCTGGCATGCTCCCCAGGGCTCAGTGCCCTTTGCTACCTCAGCAAGTTAGATCCATATGGAGGGGAGTTCCCTGGGTTAAATATTTACCAGACAAGCCCCTGTGTTTCCCATCAAATGGGAGATCTTCCGTCTAGGCTGTGTGTTTTTTAGTCTTTGTGCCTTCATGCCTGCTGGGCTCTCTGGGGAGAGGCACTGAATGAGCTGCCCGAGGCCAAACACCAACAGAGAAGAAAGCAGGCGGCTTTCCTCCTCCTCCTCAGCAAGCCTTTTACTGTCTGCTCATCAGATCTGTGCCTGGCTGTAACACAGGCTCACCTAAAGGCAGCTCGCTGGGAGGAATCAGCCACACTCTGTGTGTTTGTGTTTATGTGTGTTGCCATTCCAGAAAGAGATCTGAGACAGGTAGCTGGGGAACATCACCTCGGCGTGCTGCAGCTGTCAAAAAAAGAAATAAAAGGTAAACAGCACATTAAAAACCATTAAGACAAGGATTGGGGAGGGGGGCAGAGGATGTGATAATGCCCTTCTGCACACTGTTAAATCCTGCATACATCCATATTTTTTTCTCCCCCAGCTCCATAGACAGTTCAGCTGACCTATCTTTTAAAAAGGCCATATTCAAAGTAAATGTGGTACTGGGATCTTTTAAAAAGGTAAAGGTAAAGGGACCCCTGACCATTAGGTCTGGTCATGGCTGACTCTGGGGTTGCGGTGCTCATCTCACTTTATTGGCCAAGGGAGCCAATATGGAAATGCCGTTTACCTTCCCGCCAGAGCGGTACCTATTTATCTACTTGCACTTTGACGTGCTTTCAAACTGCTAGGTTGGCAGGAGCAGGGACCAAGCAACAGGAGCTCACTCCGTAGCAGGGATTTGAACCGCTGACCTTCTGATCAGCAAGCCCTAGGCTCTGTGGTTTAACCCACAGCGCTACCCGCGTCCCACGGGGATCTTTAGTGTTGTCTATATGACAGAAGAACAAGTCAGCTTAAAAAGAAAAAAAGAATTGGGGGGCAGGTCGGTTCAGAAAATTAATCTGGTCCCATGAAGCCTGCAAGCCACAAAGCGGTGGCCAGAGCTCATGGAATTAGGGCAGCCACGCTGGGCACCAAGTCTAGGGGGCTCCACAGGGTGCTGCAACTATGAAGTCATGAATTGAGCAGAATGGAAGGTGAGAGGCATCAAGGTGGCAAATTTTGTCCTTGCTCAGGGTGCCACTGAAGTTGGGAAGACCAAAGTCCACTCCTGGTTGATGCCCATTAGTCCTTGTGGCAGACAGAGAGAATAGTAAGGTCAGCACAAGTAGCTAGTCCACAAGAATAATTAATCCCACATAACAAAGTCTCTTCCTTTCTTCAGCTCAAACACATGCTTCAAAGTGATATGACTTATACCTACTGCAAACTAATGGTTCTTCTTTCTGCGGTATAAAATCACTGGCTCACTGTTCCTAACCACATTGTTTCAAATTAAAGAAGTACAATTTTTCACAAGAAGGCTTTTGTTCCATATTGGACCTGAACAAGGCAGTGCTGGCATGCTTCTGTGCATAGAGCATTCTGAGTGGTTGACATCAAAGAAAACACACACACTATATTTTCTATGTTAGTGCAAAGTACAGAGCTACAATTCCCAGCACAAACTACAGTTTCCAAGACTCTTTGGGGAAAGTCATGCGCTTTAACTACCGGTAGATGCTGTTTATATAGCTAAGGTTAGAATGAGTACAAAACCATTTTTTAAAGGTTTCCTTTATTTACTATTGATTTTCTATTTGAATTTTTACATTTTTTATAAACACTTCTAACCTAAAGTAGGATAAGGCAGAACATTCTCTGGAGAGCCACAATAATAACTGACACCAGCCCAAAGCAGCCTCCTCCTCTTCTCATTATTGCTTCTTGTTGGAAATATCAGCATTCACCACCAGAGGGCACTTCAAACTCAACAATGACTTGCATGAAGGCATCTCCTCTCATAATGTATTTTGGCTGAGCTAGCTAGCCATGGCCCGGACAGTCATGCAATTTTTCTGAGAAAACTCCTCAAAGCGCAGAAGATACAATGCATGTCTGATAGACTTGAGGAAATCAAAAAAGAAAGGTACCACAAAATACAAATGTGCTGGGGGCAGGGGGCACATTCAAGAAAGCACATCTAACATGTAGCAATGGACCCTAATGAAGGCACAACACTATGTTTCCACTCTTCCAGCAATATCCTTGGGAAGATGCAGGTGGTCGTTTTGTTACATCATGTGTTAGATGTTTTGCCATACTTCTGTGCCTGTTGCAGGGTTCCCAACTCTTGAAAAATAGCATTCAGGGATGGAGCCCAATCTTGTTTGTTCTCAGTAACCAAAATTATATTATCAACATATACAAGCAGAAATGTTGTTTTCCTTCATATGCAAGGAATTGTACAAAACAAATAAAGAAAAGTTCCAGGGTGGCAACAGAAAGCAAACTAGAAATGCTTTTGCAGTTCATCAGAACTATCCAGCAGTATCAAGATATAGGAAAACTGGTGCTATTAACAGTAACCCTTCTAGTTGGTTAATTGATTGGGCAACTTCCATGCACATGACGTGTGATGGTAATTCCCCCCAAAGAGGTAAATGATACCTCATCAGAGGCAGCTGCAGTTGCAAATGGCAACAAAATATTTGTGAAAGAAGGAGCAGGTTTGCTCAAGTGTGTTACAGGTAGTGTAGTGCTTATGCGACTGTGAATAAAAGGTGGCTGGGCTCATCGTCCTGGGGTGTGGGGGGGGGGGAGAAAGGTGACAAAACTGATTTCCAATAAGTGCTCCCCCTTTATTTCCATAACAAGTCCTTGAGTCTATACTCTGAATAGTGACGCCAGGGACCTAGAAGGTGCAGGGCTTGTCAGTCCAACCCCTGCACAGTCTCATCAGGGCTGACCTTAAGGCAATTGGAGCAATTGGGCCAGATTGGGCCCTACGGGCCACTCCTAAGGAGCCCCCCACACCAGGGCAATCTTTGCAGACTGTGGCTATGAATTGGGGCCCCACAAAAAAGAATTCAAGTTGGGCCCCACTGCTTCAAATTGGGCCCCACTGGCTAGCCCTGAGACTCATAGTTGCTGGGCCCAAGTTGCCCTCCCCTTGCATGAAGTCTTGGGTTTGCAATTTTGGGAGAGGGGAGACTGTGGCACAGGGGAGCGGGCAGGCTGGCGAGGCCCCCTAGATTTAGAGGCCCAAGTTGCCCTCCCCTCGCATGAAGTCTTGGGTTTGCAATTTTGGGAGAGGGGAGACTGCCCGCTGGGGAGCTGGAGGGCTGGCAAGGCCCCCTAGATTTAGAGGCCCTAGGCTTCAGCCTACTTAGCCTATACATAAATACACAAAAATTGTGTATTTGAGTGAATGTGCTGTAACTGTAATGAAGGAACTGCACTTCTGAATTTGCTGCTTCACTACTGATCCACCCTTGGTTAGAGCTCACTGGGCACATAGAGCAAGACATATCCTGGTAAACAAATGGTTCTCCTTAACATGCTCTAATTAAAAGCAAATGTCATTCAGCTGTTTTTGCCTGGTAGAGCTCATATGGTTTGATGTTTATTCCTACTGTATCCAAAAGTATTTAGACTTCACTAGCTCAGAATTCATGCCTGATTTCTAGATGTACTACTCAGTTGGCTCAAGAGAGAGGATAGTTTCATATTACTGAGGCATACCCATTTCTGACCAAAATCTGAGTGTGGAGTGTGCAGATGCCCACAAACAAGAACCTGATCCACAAATAAAAGCTGCAATAAAAATGTTTCAATCTTTGCTTAAAGTTAGGATTGATTAACAACAAAAATGGAGTGTGGTGAGGAGCTCTGCCAGTTTTTCCATTTCATCTCACCATGGATTTTTGAGAAGAAGGTTCTTTTAAAAACCCTGGTATTTTATACTTTGGAAATAAGGCATTTGTATAGATTTGGGCATATTCAATTAGAATCAACATTTTGTGAACCTTGCTGGCTTAGTTATCAAAATTTCATTTAGGTCACATCTATGAGCATTCACTTTGGGGGTCTATAGGTATGTCAGTGTTGTCCAAACCTCTGTTTATAAAAGTATTTGGAGGCACTACAAATGGCAAATTGAGGCTTTAAATAATAAAGCATGGAACCTTATTTTTTTGCAATTTGGGGATTTTGGTTGTGAGCTGTGGGTGTGGGTGGTAACACCCAAAACTGGGCAAAAAGCTGCCATTTTAAGTGGGCATTGAATCTTGTTTTATGTAGAACTCTATTATTCTATACAATTTTGTACAACTGTATAACTTTGCCAGCACCAAGCTCATCTCTTTTTTTATTTTTCTAGGCAATTTAAGTGTTGATCTTTTACCTGCTATCTTCTTTTTTATGTTATTGTATTTTAATTTCATGTGATTAATCAGTCATGTCCTATGTATACTGCCCTGGTCTATGTAAGGATAAGGGGTGGGAGTAAAATATTATTAATAAACAGAAAAATACATTGCTGTGCTTCCAAATTCAGGAGTTCTGACACACACTTTGGATTTATGCCACAATTTGCCTCCCCCTTAGTAATATGTGTGCATATAATTATGAGTACGTGTTGGGATTTAGTTTTCTCAGAGTGCTCACTGAGACTGCTGAGTTACTGCTGAAATGCCACAAAGCAAACTGCAGGATTGAGGGCAACTAGAGGAGCAAAATCTAGCACTTCAGCCTTGCAGATGAAAGACACATGAGATTCTCCTGTTGCTCTGTAAGAGATACCTCTCTTCACAGCACAGTTGCGCTGAAGCCACATCACCCACCCCTGACCCACCCACACTGGTCAACCCAGACAGACAACCATCCAACTGATCTCAGGAATGCAAATAAAAGTGGTAGTCAACATCATCACAGAAGATTGAGACAAAATGTGTACAGTCGTACCTTGAAAGTCGAACAGAATCCATTCTGGAAGTCCATTCGACTTCCAAAACATTCAGAGACCAAAGCGTGGCTTCTGATTGGCTGCAGGAAGCTCCTGCAGCCAATTGGAAGCCACGGAAGCCCCGTTGGATGTTTGGCTTCCAAAAATAGTTTGCAAACTGAAACAGTCACTTCCGAGTTTGTGGAGTTCAGGAGCCAAAACATTTGAGAACTAAGCTGTTCAAAAACCAAGGTACGACTGTATATCTAAATTCCATTTAGCGTAGATCTATTGGCATTAATAGATCTATGTCAGTCATGCCCATTAATTCCAATGGGTTCACTACTGGTTGCAACCAATTGTGGACAAAACTCCAGCAATATGTGTAAGAAAGGAAAACTACAAGTTATGCACATGCTTAGGGGACAAATCATGGAGCCACATGGGACCATCTTGCAGTTCCATTGTGATACTGACAACTGCCCACATCCCATTCCATCTCAACGGTGCAGCTGAGGTACCTCACACCTACATAAAGAAAATACTCTCTCTCTTAAATACTCAAGCCCCTTAAATACTGAAATGCTGGCTTAATGGTTTGATCATTTCTCCTGGTCTTTAATATGTCCAAATAAATATTCAGAAGAGTGCGTTTGACTGTGGGGCTGATTTGTAGAATTTTTATTTTTATTTATTTATTTTACTCTGTGTTTCAATCAGCCACAAAACCAGATAATTTTTATGGAAATCAGACAAACTGCAGGGGCACCAGGTAAATATGGAAGCCTAGTGCCAACAGGTCAATGTCTACTGTGCCTTGAAGTCTGTAGGCAATTAAAAAGAAATTCAAT
The DNA here is from genome assembly GCF_964188315.1 of Podarcis muralis. NCBI lineage: Eukaryota > Metazoa > Chordata > Lepidosauria > Squamata > Lacertidae > Podarcis > Podarcis muralis. The sequence goes on along the minus strand of NC_135656.1, from coordinate 39,979,616 downwards.
ATCCTGCTTTTAAAAAGTTTTTGGCAAAGTGATATTATTAGTCTGCTAAGGCATATCCTGCTGTTCTCCTTGGAAAGCCAAGCAAACGGAAGGAATTCCCCAAGGCTATTCAAACAAACTTATGTTGGTGTGGAGAAGAGGGGCAATGTACGGGCACCCACATTAGGCTGGCTACTAGGGCTGCTTTGAACATGGGGCTTCCTTTTGAGAAAATGTTTCAAAAATGAAAGAAAATCTTGAACACTGCACATTTGGAACTAAGGCTTTGTAGAACGCGAATGACTGAGTCAGACCATTGTACAATGGTACCTCGGGTTAAGTACTTAATTCATTCCGAAGGTCCATTCTTAACCTGAAACTGTTCTTAACCTGAAGCACCACTTTAGCTAATGGGGCCTCCTGCTACCACAGCGCTGACAGGGCACGATTTCTATTCTCATCCTGAAGCAAAGTTCTTAACCTGAGGTACTATTTCTGGGTTGGTGGAGGCTGTAATCTGAAGCGTATGTAACCTGAAGCGTATGTAACCCGAGGTACCGCTGTAATGGAGTTATGGCCACTTTATTGGAGTTAGTAAGAAGAACAAGGTACCAAATGGCTTTTCATGTATAAGAATCTCATGGGCACATAGATTTGCTGTGTCTTTCTAGTCAAATTAAAAAGTGAATTTCAGGAGCTTCATGATGAATCCAGCTTTGCAAGGAAGTGATTTTGTCAAATTAAGAGCAAGTGCAAACCTGGGGTGGGGGGATGTGGGGCAGTTCTTTATTTTACATGTGCTAGCATTTTCTATCCCACGTACACATTTTCTCCTCTTCTCAAATGGCCACCCCATTCGTTCACCTTCATCCTTCAAATTATCCCACTCACACAGGGTGCAGTGGTTCATCCATCTTCCATTCTCCTCCTCCTCCTCGGGATACAGGCAACTTCCTAAAGCTAAGCTGGTCTCAGGGTCCATTCACACTTTCATTCGTCCTGTGATTTCTAGTATTTTGTATCAATCGATTACCACAAGCCCAGGAGGTTTATTCTTCTTCTCCTGACACTTTCCCTGGGAAAGCCAACTGTTTACTTCTCAATTCAAACAAACGCCAACACGTGGAAAACACAAAAAATAATTTGTTCCTCTTCTGAACCAGTCCAAAAATAGCTCCTGGGTGAGATTTCATGTGTTTTCCTGGAAGCTGTGTTGGGGGTGGTCTGCTCCCAGCTCCTTTCCTCCTTTCCCCACGTACCCCTGAAAGATATTATTTTCCAGTTGTCTCCCCAGCTTCAAGAAGTGCACTTGCAGATTTTCAGGGTGCTTAAATCCCCCCGCCCCATTTAGCACTCATATAAAAATTGTGACTGAACAATATATATGCAAAATGTGTGTGTGCGCGCGCGCATGCGCGCTCCTGCTTGTTTGTTTGGATTGATGGCAGTGGTTCCAATCACAGCTTTATTTTCTGACTTTAATAATATTCATTGGAATGGTCCTGGTTCTTTTTGATAGTCTGGTTATCCAGTTTTCTGATTCTTTGATTTTCTGATTCTCTGCCACAGGTGGGTGGAGCTGAAGGTGGAGACAACACAAAGAGCAGACTATTGATTATAGGAAATATGAATGAGAAAACACCGGCTTAGAGGGGTCTTTCCCCAAGTAAAATCGGGGGCAAAAATCACCCAGCCCCAGACAAAATTGAAAATGGGGCAAAAAGATATGGATTTAAAGGAAAGTGTGGCTGAGCCCACAGTCTGATCAATGCCTAGATGTGAAACCACTTTGGACTTCCAGAATATGTTACTAGCAAGCTCATGGCAACAATAAGTATCCTAAGTTTATGTTCACATAGAAGGTAGACTTTGAAAACAGGATATAGTTGATATTAGGGATGCAGGTGGCACTGTGGTCTAAACCACTGAGCCTCTTGGGCTTGCTGATCAGAAGGTTGGCGGTTCAAATCCCCAGGGTGAGCTCCTGTTGCTCTGTCCCAGCTTCTGCCAACCTAGCAGTTCAAAAGCACACCAGTGCAAGTAGATAAATAGGTACCGCTGCAGCGGGAAGGTAAATGGCATTTCTATGTGCTCTGGTTTCTGTCACGGTGTCCCGTTGTGCCAGAAGTGGTTCAGTCATGCTGGCCACATGACCCAGAAAGCTGTCTGAGAACAAACACCAACTCACTCAGCCTGAAAATGAGATGAGCGCCGCAACCCCATAGTCGCCTTTGACTGGACTTAACCGCCCAGGGGTCCTTTACCTTTACGTTTTAAAAAACCTTGTAGTTGATATTCTGCAGGTTTCTGCTGTGTCTCCACCTCCCAGGAACTATTTCTCAGTTGACTGTCTCATCCTCTTTCCATGCCCTTTCCTTAGCCCCTTATCTCTGTCCACAACTCTGTTGTTAAAATGATCCCATTTGTCTGCTTGTTCAGCCACATCAGTCATCAACAATCTCTTCAGATCCTTTCCTCTTTGTATCTGACACAAACTCTTTGTTCTTCTCCTCAAGGCTCTCAGCAGCTTACCCTCACCTATATCATGTGATAACATAAGAAGAGGCCTACCAGATGAAGACCTATCTAGCATAGCATACTGTTCTTAGCCAATCAGATGCTGTCAGGGGTTCAGGGACAGAGGCACAGGTGAGGGAGGAGACGGAGAGCGAGGGGGAAGAATCCCAGGACAGCGAGGAAGAGGATGACGATGACTTGAGGGATTCCATGAGTCTTTCAAGTGAATCGGAAGATTCCCAGAAGGGGGCGCCTGTGGTCAGGCCAAGGGGAGTCACAGGGGGGACTCGTCAGGAGCAGGGGACCAGCAGGGGAACCCAAAGTGGGAGCTGGGAGTCGGGACCGGCTTCCCCGCCAGAGCGCAGTGAAGGGGGTGGAGATTCCAGTGTGACAGGGGAAGCAGGTCCGAAAGCAGAGGAGGAGGGGAGATCGGAGCAAGACACCCTCCCGGAAGGGGAGGGGAGTAGTGCAGGGAGTAGTGTAACTGTCAAGAGGAAGGTTAGAGGTTGCGAACGCGCACCAAGTTCAAATGTGGAGGCGCGCGGAAGCACAGGGAGCCCGGAGGAGGAGCCAGGTCCCAAAGCACGCAGGAGGGGGGAAGAGCTGTCTGGGGATTCCGCGTCAGGGGAATCCAGGAGGGGCGAAACCCCAGGGGGCAGAAAGACCCTGCGGAAAAGGAAAGAAAGGAAGAGGTGGAGCAGCACAGCCCTCTTAAACTGGTGCAGAGGAGGGACTGACTCAGAGGGGACTTCAGCGGTCTAAGCGTAACAGACGTGGGGCTGCGCGCCTCGGCTGTGGAGCGGACAATATGTTTCAATAAACTTCTTTGTATATAAACTGGACTTGGCGTTGGTCTCTTGTGAGCTGGGACCTGAGGCAGCCCTGACAGATGCATATGAAGAGAAAAACACAAGAGTAGCCTGCTGGATCAGGCCAATGGCCCATCTAATCCAGCATCCTGTTCTCCCAGTGGCCAACCAGATACCAAGCAGGAGTTGAGTACAAGAGCCCTCTCCCTTCCCGTGCTTTCCAGTACTGCTGTGACCAACTGTGGACATTCTACTTGGACATTTTGTGTCTCTTTTGAGACACATTGAGTGCTTTTGGAAAGACTTGCACTTTTCTTTCAACCTTCAGCCAATCAAAATGGTGGCAATAAGTTCCTGTTTCTCAAAAAAAATTGCTTTTCACTATCCATTTCTTGAGAACCTGGTCAGCACTTTTAGTTCTTGGCCACCCACCGCCTACCTGTCCCTCAAAAAGTAGGGGTGAGTCCAGCAGCACCTCCAGGTTTCTCCCCTGTTCACAAAAAGGCACCACAACTCCTTTGTTTAACTTATCATTGCATTTCTAAGCTTTCCCTAGAAACATTTACAGAAGGAGCATCAATAGATCTGAACAAGTAACATTCAACTGAGCTACTTGTTGGCCCAGTAAGGCTCTCCTCCAGAAAAAGTGCAGAGATTCTGAGTCTGGCAGCCATTCTGTGATCACTCTAAACCTCTTGTTGACTAGCTGGTTGTGTGTGTGTGTGCGTGTGTGTGTGTGCGTGCGTGCACGCACGCACGCACGCACGTTAAAGTAAATACAGTTAGGATTCAGGAGGGGGGGAAGTCCCCCTTCCACCCCCACCCTCTGGTGGCTTTGACTGTCCTTTAAGGGAATGAAAGAGATCTATGCTTGGACACCAAAGAGCAGAAAACACTCTTGAATGACATAGCAGCCGCATCTGAAGAGTATGGCACCTTCTTAAGGTCAATGACTTCCATTTAGAGGTCAGGAAGCTCTGCAGGGAAGTGACTCAATGGCAGGCATACACAATCAGCCATCAATTCCTCCTGAGCTTTTAGGAGTTGAAGGCCATCAAATGACATTAAAGAGGGAAAGGGTAATTTTCTATGAAGTTGCAACGTGGCTTCATGATGTAGCCTTGACATTATCACCTTCCAAGAAATCCAGGGCGAAATCATAATTGATTTTAAAGGATTCTCCCCCCCCCCCCCGCCCTCTCATTTCATAGAATTTATTTATTTTTATTTTAAAGCTTGTCAAATGTGTACTAATTTTGGAGGGAGGATGCTACAGCAATCATTTTTTTATTATGGAAGAAGAATAAGTCACAATTACAGTTATAGCCAAGAAGATGGCTTATATTTCCTACTTGCATTATCCCAGTTTTATTAATAGTTGTGATATAGGGCTACAGTGTGTCAGGATAGTACAACACTGCTTACCATAAAGCTGTTTCAGATTTACTTGTAACTGTTTGATACAGCAGCCTTGTATCTGAGCTAATGCTACAATATTGCAGCTTAGAGGTAACTATGCAAAGAGCAGGAAGAGTGTTGGAACTAATGGACTATTTTCATAATGGTGGGATGCAAAAAATGGAGTCCCCCATGGACCTGTGCTTTGTAACTTTTTCATAAATTATCTAAAGCTGGGGGTGAGCCATGAACTATTCAAATTTGCAGATGATACCAAATTGTTTAGGGAAGCAGGAGATTCTGAGGGGCTCCAAAAGGATCTCTTCAAAGTGGGTGAACTGAATGAACATTTAAATAGCAAATGTGATTTGATGAAATTAGGTGCAAAGTGATGCGCATTGGGGCCAAACATCCTAACTTCACATATATGCATATGGGATCTGAATTGGCAGCGGCTGACCAGGGCTGTGTATACACTATACTTTAAAAGCACATGGCTTCCCCCAAAGAATCCCAAAAACTTTGCATTGTTAAGAGTGTTGGGAATTGTAGCTCTGTGAGGGATAAATACCCATTTTCAGGATTCTTTATGTTCATGCCCAGCTTGCTGGATTTCCAGAAGCATCTGGCTGGCCACTGGGAGAACAGGATGGATTGTGGATGAGGCAGGACTTTAGTCTCATCCAGGAGAGTTCTTCTTAATGCAACTTATCCTGTGTCCCACACCCAGACCCTGTGCTTGTTGACTCTGAAGAAAACCCTATGCAGTTCAGAGAGACTGAGTTCCAAGTAAGTGTGGTTAGAACAGCAACCCAGTTGGCAAAGGGAGTCCTAGTCTTGGGCATCATATAAAATGGGGAGGAGTGGACCTGTGTTATGGCATGCCTACTTAGGATCTTGTAGTTGCTTAGAACCCTGGAATCAGCACAGCTACGCCATTGCAACTTAATCCTATGTCTGCAAAACAGGAGAGATTCATCTGCCCTTGTAACTGCATATTCTGCATTTGTACAAAAAAATTATTAAATTTTGTACAACGGTGTACCAACTTCCTTTCTGTCAGGCTGAAAAAGACACTGTGAGATGGACTGTTCCCCACTTCTTCAGAATGCGTGCATGCTATATATTCCTGGATCTACACTGTGCTAAGTGATACAATCATAATACTGTATCTTAAAGATGATTGTCAACAGCAAAACTAAATGAGACAGCATTTCCTTTAAAAAAAAAAAATCAACTAACACAACCTATTTAACATATTTATATCTATCTATCTATCTATCTATCATCTATCTATCTATCTATCTATCTATCTATCTATCATCTATCTATCTATCTATCTATCTATCTATCATCTATCTATCTATCTATCTATCTATCTATCTATCATCTATCTATCTATCATCTATCTATCTATCTATCATCTATCTATCTATCATCTATCTATCTATCTATCTATCTATCATCTATCTATCTATCTATCATCTATCTATCTATCTATCATCTATCTATCTATCTATCATCTATCTATCTTCTATCTATCTATCTATCTATCTATCTATCTATCTATCTATCTATCATCTATCTATCTATCATCTATCTATCTATCATCTATCATCTATCTATCTATCTATCTATCTATCTATCTATCTATCACCTATCTATCTATCTAATCACATGGTAGTCCTTTGCTCTTCAAAGGCTGCTCCGCTCCATAGTCACTTGTCCCCCGATTCACACCTGAACAGATTGCATTTTCTATTATTAATACTTACATTTTAGAGATTTTATTCCATTTGTCAATGGTTAATTCTGCCAAGTCCTGTGGCCTATGCTAGCAATTAACACCACTTAAGAGCTTTTCAATGGGATAATCACCCTCATTCAAATGGTAATGACTATTAGCCCAGTGCTCATGCCTTCCTTTGGAGGCCAGGTAGGCTCTGCTTTGGGCTGGATACTAAAAAGTTTTAAAGACTGCATTGTCTCTGGATAGAACAGCACAAAGGAAGAGTTCCTCTACCCCCACCTCCACCCCAGGAAGTGATGGAACTAATTAGAGTCCAGACTCTGGCTTGTATGGGGGGGGGGAGATTCTGGGGAACAGAGGACAATGGGAAGAGGATAGTATCCAGCACCCCCATCATAAACACAGCTACAAAGACTTCAGGCAGAGCTTTCCCTAGCAGATCCAGGCTGAAAACATAAAAGCATTCACTAGACCAGGGGTCAACAAGGTTTACCGGCCATGGGCAGAATCACTCCCATGGAGATCGTCTGTGGGCCTGTCTGCCGCAGCATGACACCGGAAATCGCATCTGCGCATGTCCGCGGTGCCAGATATCACTTCTGCACACGCCTATATCGTCCAATATAGGGCCAACAGTGCCCTTCAGCTCTCTATATTTGACAAACAGGACAAACCCTATGCCAAAAGGATATATGGACATAACTCTGACATCAGGAATCACAAGACAGAGAAACCAGTAGGAGAACACTTCAGTCTCCCAGGACATTCTATACAAGATCTCAAAGTAGCTGTCTTATTACAAAAGAATTTCAGAAATAGACTGTAAAGAGAAGTTGCTGAATTGCAACTTATTACCAAACTTAAAACCATGGAGAGACCTGGTCTGAATAGACACATTGGATTCTTATCTCATTATACATGATAAAGCTATTTTTAGCCATCTCACCCCTCGCTTTTTCCTGTAACCAATCCTGCAGTCATTAACAGTCGTCAACAGGTTTACCACACCTATCAGCCAATCACCCATTCCCACCACCCTTCTGAGTAATACCCCTCCCCACCCTCTCACTATATATAAGGGTCTGGTGACTTCTGTTTCAGTGTATCTGAAGAAGTGTGCATGCACACGAAAGCTCATACCAATAACAAATTTAGCTGGTCTCTAAGGTGCTACTGGAAGGAATTTTTTTTTATTTTGTTTCGAGAGAGAGTTTTGTTATACACTAAATATATGTTTGGAATGAGATATGAAGGGTACCGAAAAGTATAATATGTTCGTTTCTTACATCGACTACCACCAAAAACAACCTTCCTGAAAGAATTAACAATTTTGTAAGGCTAGTGCTACAAGGTGGAAGCAGGTTCTTCTATTCAAACTCTTCTTTCCTTATGTAAAATGGCGGCCGGGGTAGAGGAGGGGGAGATGAGAAGGGAGGAAAATATGGGGGGGGGGGAGAGAATAATCCTCCAGACCTACCTCACAGGACTGCTGAAGTGATGAATGACATACAGATGATGAGGCACTCTGCGCTCCAAGAAGCTTTGCTGAATAAATGAGTGTTCAGACACAAGAGATGACGTAAAATGAAATCACCTCTAAAATGCACCACATGGATGGACACATACACACAGAACCTTGTGCAGACAGAGAAAGATCTTTTGGCAGTCAGGATCCCAGCGTAAAGTCTCCTCATGCGTGAGACATTGAGAATGGCTCCTTCCTCACCCTGCTCACATACTTGGGGGCGCCTATTATCGTATGTAGCTGTGGGGAAGCCAGTGCCAGTGTGGCGGTAACTTTCACTCCTTTTGTGTCCCTTTTCCAGTTTGATTTCATGTTTGCCTGTCTCCAGCCTTCAAGCGCCCAAAGCAGCATTCCTTTCTCACTGACACCCCCTGCTCACCCCCCGGGACCCCCTGGGGCCTGTGACACTTGTTTGGTGGAGACAAACCAAGAGGGGCCTGTACGTTTGCCATGGAAACAAAGGCCTGTTTTCAAACACTGCAAAAATAAACTGTTTCTCTCTTAGACCCTTTAATGACTTGATCTCTCTTTATCTGTGGTGCAAGGGATTGTCCTTAAAAAAAAAAAAGGCACAAAAGTTTCAGTTATAATGATTCTTTATGAAGATGTGTCACCGGGTAAGCGCAAGCATTTATATTTATGTAGGATCTATAAATATGAAGGGGTTTTGTGCCTCCCCAGGGGCAAAAGACATTCCTCTTTACTGTGGCAGTTTATGTTTTCCTTGCTAGCGGAGTCCTTATATTTCAGTGTTGAATAAATAGTCCCCGGTGTTGTGTGCAGTGGCTCCAGGCTCCCTGCTGAGAGCCTACCCTTAATACAAACAATGCAACACATTTATTCTAAGCTGACCAAACTGACCTCCAAAAGTTTGTTCCCTCCATTGGGATTGCTCAGTCCTTTTCAGAGTACTGAAAGCCCCACACAAAGACCTCCCTTCCATCTACTGTCCCGTCCTAAACAAAACTAGGGTGGGGAGGACGGAGTGGGGGAAAGGAGGAAGAAATCAGAAAACCTTGATCCCTCTACCCTAAAAAGGGGAAATTAAGGAATTTGCATTTTAACCCCTTCAGTATCTGTCTGGTCCCTTAAAACAAAACAAAGCAAAATAAAACAAAACAAAACAAAAGAAGAGAAGCTTTCTTTTCTATACTTCTGAGAAGTTCTAGGCCCACGTCAGCCTTGAGGAGCTGAGGGCCAAGCAAAGATCAGGATCCCTACTGTGAAGAAAGGCTTGTCTTTTCTTCCCCTTGCATTCTTATTTGTCTAGAGCTTTCAAAAATGCTGTGAAATAGACTCTTTTTTCCCTAGACTCCCTAGTCCCCTCTCCTACCCCTCTTTCTGCTGCCATAGATGTTTATCTTTAAAGATTCCACACACACACACACACACACACACACACCCCCTTTCCAATTGCATTTTTAAAAAGCAGGTCTTCCCAGGCTAGAAAAATGGAGGGATGAATGATCCAATATCTTGTGAAAATTGCTCACTCTCCCACTACTTCTCCATCCACGAATCCTGATGACTTAATCCCCCTTTTTATTAAATAATATGTCATTCTTGGCAGGAATGACCAGGGTACACCTTGAACGAACACACTTCCTCCTCACACTGTAAATAGCAGGACATTTTTGAGGCATCCATAGCCACACATCTGACCTGCCAGGTATACAACACACTGTGCTTCTTCTGTCTTGTCTTTGCCAAAGGTCACCTGCAGTTACAATATATGGGAATCGATGCGAGTGCAGCATTATCAGATTATAAACTGCACCACTTTGAAGAAGAACAAAAATCCATGCCAAAAGTGGGGGGCTGGTTTGTTGGGAACAAGATACGTTTGCCTTCATGGCCTATAACTCTTGTCTAATCCCATCATTTGAAAGGTTTCTAGGTTGTTTTCCTCAACCCACCCATCAACACCCATCACATTGATGAGAAAGAAATAAAGAAACCAAGCTCAAACACAATTATTGCTATACAGCTCCTCCACCTCACAAGACTGTCCTGCACATTTGTTGGGGTTCTGCATTAGTATATCCTTGTCTTAGACCTAGGAAATATACAAAGGGAAATATACAAAGGGTGGGTTGATGCCATGAATAATGTAAAGGCGATTATGTATTTCGGTACTGTAGATATTAGGGAATGTGAGAGGGATGTGTTTTGGAGAAAGCTGAAAAGCCTTAGTGAAGGGAAGAGAAGATTGTGACTTATAGAGAGTGGAAGCACTCCTCTAAGTGAGAAATATGGAGAGTCATTCAAGAGGTGAGGATTCTCTAGGGAAGTGGGGTTTCTCTATAGAGCTATGGGCGGTGGCAGTGTCAACAGAGAATGCTTAATCTTACTATTCAATATTTAAAACAATAGTTAACAATAAACAGTTTTGTATTTTTTAAATTTTAAATGTTGTGAACAACCAGCCACAAGTACTCAAGATAGGGTATGCTAAAATTGCTGTAAAGTTTTAAGTATTTATTGTTAGTGCTGACTCTTTGCAGTGCTGACTCTTTGCTGCTGTTTTTAGTATGGTAATTTACGTTCTAATGCAAGAAACATGCTTCCTCTTTATTTGCTCTTCAGCTTGAGTAACTGCTCTGTGGAGAGGGAAAAGCAAGATATGATTTTTTTTTGTAAAAATCTAATCAATAAAATAACAACAACAACAACAACAACAATTTACTTATATTCCGCCCTCCCCAGCCGAAGCTGGGCTCAGGGCGGCTAACAACAATAAATGAATATTTTATATTTATAAGATGATATGGTGATTATTTATTACATTCATATTCCTGAATTGTAGGGGGTTGGACTAGATGACCCTTGTGGTCCCTTCCAACTCTACAACATTATGATTCTATGAATAATCATATGAAAAGAAGCAGGAGGGTGTTTTTGTATTGGGGGGTGGAGTTCGCACACACACCGGCTAAGGACTGGCTAAGGACCTTGAAGGATGGTGGCAGTTGAAACAGCTGCAATAGAAGTTTCCCAGTGGCTCTAATAACTTTAATACAAGACACAGTTCTTGTATTAAAGCATTATGAAGGATTATGTGAAGGAGCAGAACCATGTCAAATATGATGAGCATTCTGTGTTGTCTAGCAAATATATTGATAAATCTTTCACGTCTGAGGGCAGCTTCACCTGAGTTGTGGTGCCATCTAATTTCCTCCACGTTTCTCTCATAGGGTTGGCACATGTGCCTGGGACCACATTTTGGAGTTGCAGATGCCATGTTTTCATGCTTGCGCCTCCTGTTTGCATGGGAAGACACCAAGATTTTTGTAACCACACATTAACAAATTTCCCACTGAGCCAGGCCTTGTAGAGGTGGGGGTGGGGAAGAGGGTTGGCTAATGTGGGACAGAGTTTCCTTTAGGAAGGAACTTATTCTTTCTGCTAAAGGAGGGTGGAGGAAAAGGGAGTGCACAATGGAAATCCATTTGCTGCACTACTGTCTCTTCTTTAGTTTCCCTTCAAATCTGACAGGCCTGGGATTAAAGGGTAGGCTACAATGGAGCCTGACAGTACATTACCCATTAATGGTGCTGAATGTCTTAACAACTCAGCTATTGGAGATGCATTCAGAAGAGCATGTGAACTGCCTTTCTCCTTCAAAGCTCTTGCTAGACCATGTTTTCTTTTGTAGTTTAACTTTTGTGTTTGCAAAGAAGCCAACACAAATTGTGCCGCTCCTCTGCCTAGCTGTAGCTTTGGGGGCTATTTCTTCTTTTTTTTACACTTCAATTAAGAAAAGTCATCAGTTCTAGGCTGAGGAGTGGGGAGAAAAATTATCCACTAAAAAAAAAGATAAAGAATGATACATTTGCACTTCCTAAACATACCATAAGTTTGCCCTAATGGAAGCCTTGACGGATCACTGTGCTATTGTGAAGGCGGGTGAATTTCTGTTGCTAGCAGTATAAATTTGTGATGTTGTAATAATAATAATAATAATAATAATAATAATAATAATAATAATAATAATAATAATTGTAATCTACCTTTGACATTCTAGACTGGAAACAAACAGAACATGTAAAACTAAGCAAAACTCAAAGCAACAAGCTTTAGGGATTCCTGATTGCTTGGCCAGCTACAATTGTATCAGCTTGAACTAAGATAAATCCATGTGTTTTCAAGCACACTGGATTTTCTACCATGGCTTATGATATGTGAGCAATGTGGCCTTCAATCACCCGCCTTTAATTTTTCCAGCCCAATGGATCAGGTTTTTCCTGCTGATTGAACAGATGAATTTATATGGGGTGACCGTAAATCTTTACTAAAAAGGGGGTTCATCCCCACAGAACCAAACTGAAAAGTTTTGTCAGGACAAAAAGTGTTTTCAAAGCTTTGCATTGCATTGGGTAGAGTATAGTTTTATGAAACTGATAAATTCATGTTTTATCACACACCCATGCACAATGGCAGACTGGTAGATTGTGTGGTTCTACAAGGGGAGAAGAATGTGAGCTGTCACCATAAGAGTTGGACCCTTGTTGAGTTTGCCTATTTTGTACCTAGCCTTCCTCCAAAGAGAAGTATTTTCACCTCACAACAATCCTGTACAAAAGAACCTGGCAAAAATAACGACTTGCCCATAACACAGTTAGTCTAAAAATAATGACTTTATATTTAACATAGGTGATTGTTTTTCAAGCACTTTGAAATAATTTTGCTTGACTAAATGACTAATGCAAGGCAGTTTAAAGGCAGTGGCTGAGTCAAGAGTGTCATCAACAATTATATAGGGAACAACTGTGATTTAAAGTCCACATTTTAAAACCAGCAACCAATGAACTAAACCAGGCATAGGCAAACTCAGCCCTCCAGATGTTTTGGGACTACAATTCCATCATCCCTGACCACTGGTCCTGTTAGCTACGGATCATGGGAGTTGTAGTCCCAAAACATCTGGAGGGCCGAGTTTGCCTAAGCCTGAACTAAACAACAGCCCTGGTTCATTCAGCTCTACTGTGGGCGCCATGTAGAAGGCCACTCTTCTGCATCAAAATATCTTGGGTCAACATTATGTAGAAGGCAGGTAGGGAAAAGGGAGCAAGGTCTGGCTCCCTAAGTAAATTTTCACCCTCCCTTCTGTGTGGACATTCAATGTGTTTGCAGAAAGGCATCACCTAAAAGGGAAGGGAGGTGGATATGTTTGTTTGGACTTCATTGAGTGAAAAGCTCTCAGCCCCACGAGTGCTCTCTCGTTCTCTTGTCTAGTGGCTGCTCTGCAACTCCCAGCAAAAAGAGGGGAAAGGAGGAGCGGGGAGGAGGAGGAGGAGGGGGGCTTCCTATTTGCACAAGTGGCTCAACTTCTTCAGGATTTTCTTGTGACTTAAGTTTATTGGTTTACTGAGCTCTGGGCATTTGAACTGCAAACGCCTTCTTCCAGAACAATGTGCTTAGGCCCAAAGAGAACTAGGCAACCAGGGCTCTTGAAATGGAGTGTGATTTCTTTAGGCCTGAAAAGGAGAGGGTGGGTGCTTGCTCTCCTTTCCGGTCTCTTGCATTGTTGCAGGGGGATGTCTGTGAAAGGGGAGGGAGGAGAGAGAAGGAGGCCAACTCATGTATGGTAATCAGAGATCGCCTTCATTTCATTTATTTTATTTCTCTCTACTTAGAAGCCTGTCCGTCCGTCCCCCACCCCACCCCAAAGGGGATTAGCAATTATGGTGTTTTAGGTAGAGGAATCTGTGTAGCATGGAGGATGATGCATTGGGGACAGGGTGGATATGAATGTTTCTGTGTATCTAAGATCCTGTGGAGAATTCTGTTTTCATCTAGAGGGAAAATCAGTAATAATCTACAGTTGCATAGACTGAATTGATGCAAATACAAACAGGATGGGTTGCTTGCTCTCTCCTGGGGGTAAATAAATGGGAGATTCATAATTGAAAACTTTCCAAAAAAAAAAAAAAGGTAGAAACAAGCCAAGAGGTGGATACTGATAATTTTTTTAAAAAAAATATCTATTTTTTTAAAATAAATTTTTATTGGTTTTCCAAACACAAAATAAACACACACACACAAAAAAAATCAAAACAAAAATCTAATACAGTGGTACCTCGGGTTAAGTACTTAATTCGTTCTGGAGGTCCGTTCTTAACCTGAAACGGTTCTTAACCTGGAGCAGCACTTAGCTAATGGGGCCTCCTGCTGCCGCTGTGCCGCTGGAGCCCGATTTCTGTTCTCATCCTGAAGCAAAGTTCTTAACCTGAAGCACTATTTCTGGGTTAGCAGAGTCTGTAACCTGAAGCGTATGTAACCTGAAGCATAAGTAACCTGAGGTACTACTGTAGTGGGAAAGGTTCTGCCTATGACTTATGTAGGCATGGCAATTCAGGGTTTTAAAACTAACATTTGTGAACATATAGGTTGTGTTAGAACTCGGTGGTTGAAGGTTCCTTTAGTCCAACACTTTGTTCAATACAGGCTAAGCAAAAGCTAAGGAACACAGGTTCAGGGGTGGAAACTGACCAAAAGGTGCAGCCAGCTTCTTATCATACGATCTGTCATAACTCCCTTCTGCAGCCTTTAAGATTCAGAAAGGGATGTGGACTGGCCATAGCAGGAGCCAGAGCAGGATCTCATTCTTGAAGCTAGCAAGGGAGCTGTTGCAAAGCCCTCAAAATAGCTATTTGGCCAGAGCACCCACCTTTTTCAACGATACCTCGAAGCTTTAAATCCAAGCCTGAGGCGGCCCAAGGTTTGCATGATGAGTTCCGCACATTGCGTGCCAACCAGAATCAATTTTGGCTGCCTTTGTATCAATTAACATTTCCTCCTTGGGTTTCTGAGTATGTCTCGCTCTCTTGCTTTCCATAAATGCTTGTGGGCATGGCAGAGACGTAATTAAGCCTGAAAATAGAAACAGCTAACTCTTACTCATTCTGGAAGTGGGAGGCTGTGCTGCATGTCAAAACCTGGGAGGAGCGGTGGTGGAATTCCATCACAAACCAAGGGTCACTTTGCTTGATCATGTTAGTTACAAAATGACGCTGGCGCTTGTCCAGCTTTTCTTCCTACTTCCTCACTTGCATCCTAAGTCATCAGAATGTTTTCTTCATGTTTTGTGTGTGGAAAAGCTGTTTTGTCTTCCACCAACTTTCAGGAGCAACTGATATATCCTTATCTTCTCCAGTCATAAATTCTGTCACTTGCCTGAGAAGCAAAACTAACACAGTCTATCATGATGTACTTTATCCTCCCTCACAGAGAGCTGCTTGCTCCACAACTCATTGTTAACCTTGTTGCAATAGGATGTTAGTTGTAACCCAAGCAGAGATCAGATAGGCTGGAGGAGGAATTCCGATTTATCTAATCTTGACACCCTCACTTCCCCATGGGCTGCTAAAATAACTGGGAAAGGACAGAGCTGGTCGCATCCTCAAGCCACAAATCACTGATTGAAAACCCTTTTGCTCAGTGGGGACACAATAAAGCAGGTTTCAATGAGAGGAAGGAGAAGGATCCACAGAGAAAGGTTCCCTTATCTTAATAAGAGTCTGATGAATTGCAGAATGCAGCCACTTTGGGCTGTAAGACAGAGTCCAGCAAAACATTTTAAAGCATTTGTTCAAAGTCAAAGAGATGACTTGGAGGTGTGGGGGGTGGGGTGGGGAGGGGAATGTGTCAGTTTTCCAGTGTGGTGTTTAACTGGGTTGAAGTAGGGCAGAACATAATGTCAAATAAAGCTTTGTTCTGTGTATCCCCAAGTCAGAGAACAGGTTCACACATGCAACACCAGGTGATGACTTCCATGCTTGAATGGATCATTCTAAATCTTGCAGACTGATTTTTCATGATGATGATGATGATAATGATGATGAGGGTATATTATTTATACCCCGCCCTTCTGGCTGGGTTTCCCCAGTCACTCTGGTTGGCTTCCAACAAAATATTAAAAAATACAATAAAAAATCAGACATTAAAAACTTCCCTAAAGAGGGCTACCTTCAGATGTCTTCTAAAAGTCAGATAGTTGTTTATTTCCTTGACACCTGATGGGAGGGTGTTCCACAGGGTGGGCGCGCCACCACCTGTAACCTCACCTCTCACAGTGAGGGAACCACCAGAAGGCCCTCAGAGCTGGACCTCAGTGTCCGGGCTGAAGTTGGGGGTGGAGACGCTCCTTTGGGTATACTGGGCCGAGGCTGATGTCACATCACTTCAAATGCAATGTTATGCTTTCTTCCCAATGAATCAGTTGCAGTCATTCATCAACCATCACCTGTGATCAAGTGCAGAGATCTGCAAGTAATGTGCTTGCAGTGCAGACTTCTGATAAGGGGGCACCAGCAGCCCTGGATTTATGGCAGTGCAAACTTTTCCCCTACACAGGGCACCAAGCCAAGGGGGCTAAAAATTGAGAACATCCATAACTGAGAAGATCCATTCTGGGGCACCAAATTTTGGCTTTGCACAGGGCGCCATATTAAAAAAGATTACCAAAGTGGCACAAAGCTTGCTACAAGCGACACCATTGTTAAAACATCTCCACTGGTTGCCCATCTACTACTTACTGTAACTGGGTTCAAGGATCTTGTATTAATGTACAAAAACCTGAACAACTTCAGTCTAGAGCAGGGGTAGGCAACCTAAGGCCTGGGGCCAGATACAATCCAATCGCCTTCTCAATCTGGCCCACAGACAGTCTGGGAATCAGTGTGTTTTTACATGAGTAGAATGTGTCCTTTTATTTAAAATGCATCTCTGGGTTATTTGTGGGGCCTGCCTGGTGTTTTTATATGAGTAGAATGTGTGCCTTTATTTAAAATGCATCTCTGGATTATTTGTGGGGCATAGGAATTCATTCATTCCCCACCCAAAAAAATAGTCCAGCCCACCACATGGTCTGAGGGACGGTGGACCGGCCCACGGCTGAAAAAGGTTGCTGACCCCTGGTCTAGAGTACCTTAGGGGCTGCCTGAAACCAGCAGAGATAATCTGTGTTGCTGGTTGTCTCCTGAGTTGGTGAGGCTCATTTAACATCATTACAAAACTGAGCGGTCAGGGTTGTTGGCACAATCCCGTGGAATGCTGTTCCCATAGAGGTTCAGCAGGTGCCTTCTATATTAACTTCCAAACATTTCCTGTTTTCATTTTGTGTTTTTCTTAATTGTGTTCTAATTGTTGTAAACTGCTTTATATTTCTTAATGAAATTGTAGTACAGTGGTACCTCGGGTTACATACGCTTCAGGTTACATACGCTTCAGGTTACAGACTCCGCTAACCCAGAAATAGTACCTCGGGTTAAGAACTTTGCTTCAGGATGAGAACAGAAATTGTGCTCCGGCAGCAGCGGGAGGCCCCATTAGCTAAAGTGGTGCTTCAGGTTAAGAACAGTTTCAGGTTAAGAACGGACCTCCGGAATGAATTTTAAGTACTTAACCCGAGGCACCACTATATTTGTGTTTTCTCTGACTGGGCTTTTTTAAGTGTTAAAATGACGTGAAACAGTAATTTTAAAGTAACTATCCATGAGTAGGTATGTGTTGATTGTTATACCCCTACCAGTTTTCTCAGAGAGCTGTTTCCCCATTAGACCCATTCCCAAGTACTATAAAAACCTTAAAACACTTGGAGCAAAGTATTCCTGCAGATGCTGGAGTGATAAGCTGGATGACCTGAAATGCCTTGCCTATGGCAAGCCCCAGTATCTCTCTGATGTTAAAGGTGCATGATATATCTCAGGTGAATGCTACAGCCTTAGGTACCACTGTATACAGATTTTTTTATATAAAGGAATAAATAAATTGCTCAGATGAATTTTGGAGAAGGAGGGCACAGGGCAGGCATCTATTTTGGGGCCTGGCAATGGCCCAAGGTTGCTGGGTGTGACGCCTGACATGGCTGTAAGACAACATGAGGGAGTCCGGTGTCGCTTCCTCAGGAGAGCTCATGAAATAGAAACAATATTGCTCTTGGAAGTTATTGAGCCCTCCAGTGTGAAAGTGTTTAAAAACACACGGCATCTGCTGGACACAATCCTACAGGAATGTTTGTTGAAATTGATAGTAATTACACAAGGGCACATCTTAATGGTGTTTGTGTATAAGACAATGTTGATGCTTCTGGGTTGTGCAGATGTTTTCTCACAACAAGATGGCTGAGGGAAGTGCCTGTCCATGGTTTCCTCTTTTTTGACATCATCATCAACAATGCTTTTTCATTTGCCTGGTTTAAAGCAGACAGACATATGCAAATGAGGAATGGCTTTCTCTCTCACCCTCCCCCACCTCTCCCAGTCAGGAGGGGCAACTGCTCTACCTACACAGTTAAAGCTTTCTCCACACCATGCATTATACAGTTTTAGGTCTGAATTGTGTGCAGACAACAGCTGTGATGTGATGTGATATGATATGATAGGTGAGCTATCAGGAAATGAATATGTAAAAAGTGATATGATTCCCAAGGGACGCTTGCTTTTTTGGAGAATTGTCTTACCAAGAAAACATAGGACATGACAGGTTTCATTAAGTTTTCAGTTTACATGAGCACGACTAGATAAATAGCTGACCTGATTTGGATGTTGGTAGATTTTGATTTGTGGAATTAATATATAAGAAGATTTCCTGTTTCTGCCTCATAATTAATTGTGCCACTGTGCAGTTTCTTGTTAACTCGTTGATGCCATAAGAAGCATCTGGCTTTGCTTAACCATTTGGAAAAGGCTCTCTGGCTTCGCTTCCAAAGAGTTAACAAAATTTAACTCTGGCATAGCTGGCTGGAATTGAGCAGCCATTTATGTGCATCCATGTACCTAGCACTCACCCCAAGACATAAGGTGTCAAAGAAACCTTTTCAATGATGGGATTAATGGGAGGGAAATGCTCCAGTCTTATAAGTACTACATGGTTTGTTTGTTTTTCTGCACACTTTCAAATTTAAAATGAGGTGATCATTACAATACACTCAGTATTCATAAACCACAAAAATATTATAAAAAATAAATATGACACTTCTAGTGGAAGCACAAGATTCCTGTATGGGGGGGGGGCACCACCTTGTCTTGCATAATAGGCAGTAACATTCTAAGCATCAAAAATTTCCTATAGTAAAGATTATGCTTTCATCTAAAATTAGCATATATATTTTTTCCAATGGGTGGGTGGGAACTTGGGAAAGCACCAGATATGTTTTATAGGCACACTTCAAACTCACAGACTGATTCCTTTCCTACATCATTGGAAACTTCTCAACTTCTGAACTTTTAAAAATTAGTGATATAAGCAAGTACAAATGTGCCAAATGTGTGTGCCTTTCCTTTTGGGGAGTTGAATCCAAAAAAACCCCCCACCCCCTTTTGATGCTGTCCCAGAAAAATCAATAAGATGTGCTGCAAGATGTTTTACAGTGGAAATGCTCTTTTCCATCAGTTTCACCTTTTAAAATGCTTCTCATGCCAAATCCACACACATTTTGAAGAGTCACTTCCGCATGTGTTCAACTGGGGCTACTTTGAAAATGAAATTTTGAGAAAAATTCAGCCATGCAAACAGCCCATCCAGTTCACAGCTTAAACCTGGAATCTTATCCACAGCTCTGCACAACAAAATCCTGTTGATTTCAAAGACACTTGCACAATTGTGGCTGCGTAGTATTTCAGCTTATAGGATTTTGCTATTTTACCTACAGCTCAACAGAACTGCGGCTTGAACCCATCTATGATACCTGTCTGTAATATTATCTCAGAAACCTTTGGATTTTGATCTAAATATACACATGCACTTCATACCCTTTTTATATTATATATTAACTGATATCTCTCCATGTTCCTTTACTTTCTAAATGTGAACTGGACATTTCACACAAAGGAGGGTGTGACACTACAAGATAAGCATTCCAGACTACACAAGTGGGCAACCAAAATGGGATGTTTTTAATGATTCGTGTGGTGTAGTGCTTAAAGTGTCACACTAGGACCTGACAGATCACGATTCAAATCCCCACTTGGCCGTGAAGCTCACTGGGTGACTTTGGACCAGTCACTGCCTCTTAGCCTAACCTACCTCTGCTTGCCAGACAGTGACAGAACCATCTGCTTCCCACCCCCCTTGACACTGAGCCAATCTTGGGGTGGCCCCCAGGAAAGGAGAAGTAGAGAACATCATTTTGCAAGTGAAAGTCCTTGTGCTGAGCTTCCACTGAAGTGACTCATTAGCTGAATCCCGTCCACGATGTTTTACCACGTTGTACAACAAACAAGTTTACACGTAATATTGCAAGAGTGTCACCAGTTTAATTAAGATAGTTATTCTACTTTTCTCCCCAGTTTGTTTGGGTTTCACAATGGCTAAATCTACTCTCAACTGGAAAATGAACAACATGGAAACTCTGGAGTTAGACAGGTCAACTTTTTGTCAGGTCAAATAGGTTGCTATGTTGTTTCTAGAGAGCATGAAGAGTTACTTATAACTGTCACTTAAATCTAGAGACTCTAGGTCCTTCCCGACACTCTGGGTGGGCAAACCACTACTTCCTATTAGGCACTAGTTATGTATTACATTCAGACTTTGGGAACCAAAAGGACCATAAGTGTGGGATGAAAGAGCCAAGCTGCTCTGGGCCTCTGTTGTGTGGCCTGTTTCTAAGAGGGTGATAAAATGGCAGAGGCAAAGAAGATAGATCATACGCCAGTAAATGCTTTTATTGGTGCCAACATCTGAAAGAGAGTCACCATTTTCTTAAACCATTTCAGCAACAGCCAGTGATTTAAAGAGAAGGCCAGACTTTACAAGGGGACAAACCTCCCTTGAAATCTTTCTTTTACTCCCTTACACCCCCTCTCTCGTTCTTTCTTTTCTCCCTCCCCCCATTTCTTTTCTCCTCCTCCTCCCCTCCCCCCGCCGCCTTCTCTCAGCCCTCAAAAGCTAAAGTTGTTACTCTAAGTCCTTTTTGAGGAGAGAGAACCGTGATGAAATTCCTGTGTTGGCACGGCTGATGTTAATGGCTAACATTGGGGGCAAAGGTCCTCGAAGGCCCCCACATCTGCAGCTTTGTACAGGCCTCACCTCCAAAAAGGCCTCAAAGTGTGTAGCCAGCCAAGGCCTAATGTGTATTAGCAAGACAAAGGCTTGAGGAGAGGAGGAGAGGGGATGAGCTTTAATTTACTGAAGATTTATTAGGGCCTCATGAAATCGGCCTGAACCACCCATTTTCTATATCATCTGCACATATCTAAAGAAGGTGGCTTTGTTGTGGGGAGATGGTCATTTAGAATTATCTAGCCACAAATCTTGCTGGGATAAAAGCTGTCGAGACAGGAGCAGGACGTAGAGGCAAGTTCACACTCAGAACTCCGATTCGAAAATCTGGAAACGTGTGGGTTGCCATTCAGACTATATCTCTCCCTCCATCTCACCCCCCCTTTTTTTTACTTGTAAGAGGCTGGCTGATCTATTTCTTCAGGTTATACCTTGTCTACATATAAAGGGGTTCTCTTGAGTGAGGAGATCATGCTCAGGTCCTGGGGAAATACAAAATGGTCAAAGGCCTGGAAACGATGCCTTATGAGGAACGGCTAAGGGAGCTGGGCATGTTTAGCCTGGAGAAGAGGAGGTTAAGGGGTGATATGATAGCCATGTTCAAATATATAAAAGGATGTCACATAGAGGAGGGAGAAAGGTTGTTTTCTGCTGCTCCAGAGAAGTGGACACAGAGCAATGGATCCAAACTACAAGAAAGAAGATTCCACCTAAACATTAGGAAGAACTTCCTGACAGTAAGAGCTGTTCGACAGTGGAATTTGCTGCCAAGGAGTGTGGTGGAGTCTCCTTCTTTGGAGATCTTTAAGCAGAGGCTTGACAACCATATGTCAGGAGTGCTCTGATGGTGTTTCCTGCTTGGCAGGGGGTTGGACTCGATGGCCCTTGTGGTCTCTTCCAGCTCTATGATTCTATGATTCTATGATTTTGGAACCCATCTTATGGGAGCATTGTTTGGACAAATCACCAATGAATGGTCCTGCTCAGAAGTTATCATGACATGTAGACCAACAAGTGGGACCATGGCTAGCCCTGCCTGTGACATGGTGTGTACTGACTAGCCCTGCTCCCTGGCCTTCATGTATACAGTATGAGCAGCTGCAGAGACCAAGCTTCTGTGTTTCTATGTACATGTGAATGTCCCTGCAGACATTCATGCTTTATGTACAGATGCTGGCAGTGGAGCTAGTTGGAACATGCAATGTTGGGGGCGGGGCTACACATGCATTGGTCCACACATGAGTGATGACTTCTGAGTAACGCTACTCAGTTCAGCATATTTGCTGAATTATGAGCTCAGATGCTAGTTTACTGTTAGTACACCTGAGGGGGTCTAAATGGTTAGAGGTTTTAAAGAAGGCAAGTATGGACTCCCTTCCCTTTTGTTATATTAATTTATTATTTCATTGTGTTAAAAAATAATATCCTGCTTCTTCCCTCCATAAAAGAATTGCCATACAATCAGTGGTTAACAAATACAAATGGAAGCATAAAAACAACAATCCAAACAGTAAACCCCAGATTATCAAACAAAAAGTAGCCACAAAATGTGAAGAAACAAAGAGCAGCCCTCATAATAAATGAGGACCTTTCCAGATATACCATTTATAGCACTAGAACAGATTGCCATGTTTTGGAGGGTGATTGTACAAAACACCCTGATACACATAAAAGTGAGAAATTGCATAAAATGCCTTCCACTCAATGAAAAGATTGCAGAACCATTCTGGACCTTGAACAAACCTCAGAATTATTGTGATAGAAGAAAGAGCAGTTGCAATATTCCAGAATGGCAGTGGAGCACTAAGGATATCATGTGGTAGCATGTGGAAGAGAAACTAGAAGGGCCCTTAAACGGCTATGGAATCAAAAGCTTGCTTTAACAAGGAAACCTTTCAAATTCCAGCAGAACACAAATAAAGAAAATGACCTAGCCTTTGAGGGAAATACATTTTGCATATGTAGCAGCATCTGGGAGAAAGCCCTTCTCATGTGCTGACACTAACCAGTGTGGTGTAGTGGTTAAGAGCGGTGGACTCATAATCTGGTGAACCAGGTTTACTTCCCTCTCCTCCACATGCAGCTACTGGGTGACCTTGGGCTAGTCACACTTCTCTGAAGTCTCTCAGCCCCACTCACCTCACAAAATGTTTGTTGTGGGGGAGGAAGGGAAAGGAGATTGTTAGCCACTTTGAGATTCCTTAAGGGGAGTGAAAGGTGGGATATCAAGTCCAAACTCCTCCTCCTCTTCTTCTTACCTTAAAACAAAACAAAAGCTTTCAGTATGAAAATAAAATTTGTGCATTCAGCTTGGATTTGCTGCAATGTGAAATTCAATTCCAGTCTGGGGAATCTAAAACCCAAATCTTTTTTTAGGACTACTTCGTATATATTCTGCATACAGTGGTACCTCGGGTTACATACGCTTCAGGTTACAGACTCCGCTAACCCAGAAATAGTACCTTGGGTTAAGAACTATGCTTCAGGATGAGAACAGAAATTGTGCTCCGGCGGCGCGACAGCAGCAGGAGGCCCCATTAGCTAAAGTGGTGCTTCAGGTTAAGAACAGTTTCAGGTTAAGAACGGACCTCCGGAATGAATTTTAAGTACTTAACCCGAGGTACCACTGTATTTGTGTTTTCTCTGACTGGGCTTTCTTAAGTGTTAAAATGACTTGAAACAGTAATTTTAAAGTAACTATCCATGAGTAGGTGTGTGGATTGTTATACGCCTGCCAGTTTTCTCAGAGAGCTGTTTCCCCATTAGACCCATTCCCAAGTACTATAAAAACCTTAAAACACTTGGAGCAAAGTATTCCTGCAGATGCTGGAGTGATAAGCTGGATGACCTGAAATGCCTTGCCTATGGCAAGCACCAGTATCTCTCTGGTGTTAAAGGTGTATGATATATCTCAGGTGAATGCTATAGCCTTAGTTACCTAACATTTTTACCTGCCCTACTCCTGTGGCTTTAACACCCACTCAAGAAATGAAAGATGTGAAGCTTTCCCCTTCGATTCATCTCCATGGTAGGAAAAGATTCACCTGCTGGATTCTTGCACATCAGGCAGCTTTTCAAGGCACATGAGCAAGAGAAATATTTTGCAAGGGAATGAAAAAAAGGTTGACAACTCTATACATCCTTATGTTGACATTTGCACATTTAGTTCCAGTATTTAACCCATTAAGAAGGTACAAAACACCCTAAAGCACACAGGCTTGTATAGATTTGTGTCTGTCTCAAAGACAATCAGCACACCCTGAACTGGGGGAGGGAAGGAGAAGGCAAGTTATTCAGATGAGAATATTGAAAGGCAGATGTTCGTGGGGAACACTGTGAGCTGGTGAAAAGAATGTGAAAGTAGCAATCAAACTGCACGTTTCCATGGACTTAATGCTCCTCTTGCTTTGTGGGCTGTAAAGTCATGTCAGACCTAATCTATCCTTAATGAGCTCTCTCCTTCTCTCTGTTGTGAAGGGATACTCACCAGCAAATGCAAATTAACACACAATTGTCTTGTCGGTAATTGTTAGAGGCAATCCATCCCTCCTACTTCCTGAACAAATGCCCATCTCCATATCTCCCCCTTGGAAACTCTTATGGACTGCTGCTGCTGCTGCTCTCCATGGTAGATTTTTGCTCATATTCAAAGAAACAAACAAGGGAGGGGGAAAAACCAAAACTGCCTCATTTCTGAAAGCTGGATGTGATTCTTCTGATTATAGACAGTGTTGTGGCACCTTAAAGATGGCATAAGATGAAGCCCATAATCTTCTGATTATGTAAATGCAAAACCAACAAACCAAATCTACTGAAGCTGTAAAGATTTAATGGGCATGAAAGGAGGATTTTGCAGTTTGTGTGTGTATGAAATTTGCAAACTTTGAACATTGCAAGTCAGGGAGAGTTAATGCTATGAGCTGTTGTGCACAAGAGCAATGCAGAGGAAGGCCGTCTCTTCCTGCTTGTGTTAGGGACCTGACCTTCTATTGAGGGTACAGCAGCTCTAAAATTCAAGGAAGCTTTCTTGGCTTTTAGGGTGTGTCTATCAATAGCTCATTGAGTGAAGTTTTAAGGCTCCTCAGTGAAACTCCAGACTTCCTGCACTACTAGTACAGCATCCCTATGCTGAGGATCGCTTTAAGTAACAAAGCCTTAAAGGACTGATTTTAATAGCCCCACTTGCCTCATCTAGGATACTTGCTTTAGCTACATAAACTCCCACAGCTGTAGCTAAAATGACCCTAAGGACTGGATTGAACAACGATTCTCTGGAATCAGCAATTGACTTTAATCACACCTCCCTCCCCTGTTTTCTAAACCAGTGCCATACATTCTCTCGCAAAGTGTAACTGTACAAAGTTGGTTGTTTTTTAATAGAATAGCTCTTTAACTGTGCTCATGAGGGCTCGTTCAAAGATAAGAAAGTTTAGATAACAATCCCAGTTTTGTTTCTTTTCTTCAAAGCCTGGTTTTCCACTCAGGTAGAAAAGCTCTTGTGCCTGGTCTTCCAAATGGAGTACCATTATACAAAAGAAGCAAGCAAATGAATTGGCGTGTCAAATCTGTCTCCAAGAAACCAAAGTGCTTACTAAGGTAATGAGGATTTTCATTTGAATAATTGGCAGCTGTTTGGCTTCAGACAAACCAGTGTGGCTCACAGTAGGTTGATATTCTGTTAGTATTTTTTTAAAAAATGGCAACTTGACAACAATGGGTTTTGCTTTCTGCCCATTCATGTTTTGATGCAACATTCACATTCCTGCCTAACAAATATGCACAGAGTAGGAAGTGGTGTGGCCATGGGCTTCTATTTGAAGGCTGTCTGGTCCAAGCCTGTTTAAGCCTGATGAAAAGGAGAGAAGGAACCTTGAAGTGGCACTTTGATGACACACCAGCAAGCCACCTGGTCAAAGCTCTTTCTGTTATGGTGAGATGCATTGTATTTCTATTTAAAATATTGCAATTATTTCTAACCTTACAACTATATGTAAACATATTCAAAGTTTATGCTGAATTCTGCCCCCCCCCTTTTTTTGGTAGTGTCTTATGTGGGAATAGGCTGAATATTCAAATTACCTACTTTCTCCTGAATTTGCCTTTAGTAATTTTAATGATAAATTGCTTTATTAATAAATACCAATGTGCAGGGCTGGTTTTAGCCACTTTGACAGCCATTAGACTTTTGCCCCTTCTTTCTTTACAGCAGGTTAGGCCTCTGATTTGTGCCTAAGTTTTTGCCTTCTTAACATGTGGGTCTATGTTGACATGGGCTCCAGCTTCTTTCAAGATCTCTAGCATAGGTTTCTCTCAGAGTGTGATCATTATGTGAGATTAAATTGTCATTCTGTCCTTTACTGCTATCACCCAGATCTGTGGAATTATCTCCCAAAGGAGAACCATGTGGTTACGTCTCACCTAGCCTTCAGGAAAGGCTGCCAAACACACTTTAAAAAGGGCACTTGACTCAGATTTGGCTTAATAAGAGTTTGGTTGTTGTTCTGTATTGGCATTTCTTCTAAACATAGGAGCTTCTGGAAGTTGTTTTTAGGTGTAGTAAGGAGATAAATCTGTAGAGAGGTGGGATGCTAGTGACTGAGGTAGACAGTCATCTACCTCAAGCTATGCTCTTAGGCCTATTCTGAGCCTCTATGCAGACAGGGTCAGTATTGGAGAACTTTTCATTTCACTCACCAATTTCCTTCTTCCAGACTATGATGACATCAGCTGCACCCCTCCACCCATTTCCTCGCTATTAATTCCAGGAGTGTTAAATTCCTTCCCTACCCTTGTCATGCTTCCACTGGGACTCTTTGTAACACTCCCTCCTTCGTGGTCTTTTATGTTCTGGTAAGAACAGATGCTTGTGCACTGAGAAGGTAAATTCTGTTGCAACTCAAGCAGCTATGCTGTACCTTACACACACACACACACACACACACACACACACACACGGTAGTGAATATGCAAGAGGCCATGGGTATAGCCAGGATTTATGTTGTGGGAGCATGCTTTATGTTGGGGGGGGCAGAACCAAGATCTGTGACCTGATTGGTCAGTTAAGTATTTTTATTTATTTACTTGATTTTGAGGGGCAGCTGCCCTCCTCCTGCACCCTCCTGGCTATGCCCGTGCAAGGGGCCAAGTTCAGTTTCTGGTTGTTGTTGTTTAGTCGTTTAGTCGTGTCCGACTCTTCGTGACCCCATGGACCAGAGCACACCAGGCACTCCTGTTTTCCATTGCCTCCCGCAGTTTGGTCAAGTTCATGCTGGTAGCTTCGAGAACACTATCCAACCACCTCGTCCTCGGTTGTCTCCTTCTCCTTGTGCATCTTTCCCAACATCAGGGTCTTTTCCAGGGAGTCTTCTCTTCTCATGAGGTGGCCAAAGTATTGGAGTCTCAGTTTCAGGATCTGTCCTTCCAGTGAGCACTCAGGGCTGATTTCCTTAAGAATGGATAGATTTGATCTTCTTGCAGTCCATGGGACTCTCAAGAGTCTCCTCCTCCAGCACCATAATTCAAAAGCATCAATTTTTTGGTGATCAGCCTTCTTTATGGTCCAGCTCTCACTTCCATACATCAGTTTCTGGTATCTCCAGTTAAAAAGATCTCAGATACCCAAGCTGGGAAAGATCCCTCATCTTGGAGAGTCCAGTCAGAGTAGGTACTAATGGGCTAGATCAGGGATAGCTGATGAGTTGTTGCTGCAGCACAACTTCCACCATCCCTAGCTATTGGCTATGATCATTAGAGCTTTGGGGAATTAGAGTCTAACAATATCTGAAGGGGCTAGATGGATTGATGGCTGATCTGTATAAGGTTCCTGTTATCAAAGCATATTTTATTAAGTACCAGTAACTTTGGATCGGTGACTGTAGTTCACACCCCTGGATTATCAGAGCATCTCACTCACAATCAAGTGGTTGAATAGCTTGAGGCTTAGTTCATTTGAGGCATCTAATGTTTGTCCTTGCTGCCTCTCTTCTCTCTTCAAACACACTGGCTCAGATTTCATCAGGTCACCTTTAAGGAGGTAGAAGCCTGGTTGCTTTTTTCTTCTTCCCAAGACACTGACCTGGTATATACTGAGGGTCTAAAGGAGGTTTCCTCCTTTTCTATTAGTGTAAAAAAAGAGGAACAGTGAGCAGAAAGCTAAAAATGCAGATTGAACTGCCCTAACATCTCAAATTAGGGATTTTTTAAAATAATATAAATAGAAGCTGGGAAATGTTGATGAATAACCATGCGAATCTACCATAAGAAGCTGCCTTATACCAAATCATACCATTGGCTCACTTAGCTCATTCTTGACTATATTTGCTGCCTTCTCCAGGGTTTGAGATATGGGACACTCCCAATCCTGCCTGGATATATCAGGGATTGAACCAGAGGCTTTCTGCACAGAAAACAGATGTTCTGTCACGGAACTACAACCCTTCCTTTCTGTTTGGGCTCTTAAGTTTTCTATGGATTAATGTATCATATAAAAGCCATTGGGGTTGTAATCTTGATGAGTTCTAGACTTTGTGATCTCCCTTGTTCAGCTTCAAATTGGTAGATCTGACCACTGTTGTTGGTGACATCAAGATTGCTCTTGCTTGAATTGTGCTTTGTGAGATAATCTATAGTCAATGTTCTTAAATGGTGTTGCAACATTATGGATAGATTTTGCTAGCAGCAGTTATTGTTACAGAGACCTGTCTTTTAAAGATTTACCGTCTCTGGCAAGGAGCCCACACTCAAAAGGCTGCAATTTTTTCAGAAGTAGAATATAGTCATGGAGGGTGAATTTCATGCGTTCAGCATCTGAGCAGTGGAAAGCAGTAGAGACTTGAGCAAAATAATATCTCCTGTGCCGATGTCAGTGCAGCCATAAGTTACAAGTTTTTAGAATTGGGGTGGTGGAATAATCCTTTTCCAGGTAACAAATAAAAATAATAATTTAAAAATGGCATTGTTCAGCCCATTTATGTTTGGAGAAGATAAAGGGGATTTACAATGCAATCCTATGCATGCTTATTTGTAAGTAAGTTCCATTATGTCCAATGGGGTTTACTTCCTAGTTAAGTACTTGGCAGTCTAATAAAAAAGTTAATATAAAATAACCTGCCAACATATATTTTTAGCTCAAAGGGCATTACAGAGTCATAGAGGAAATTTCATTCCAGGTAACAAGTGATCTATTCTATACCTATCTATCCTGTATTGTTTCCCTGGGACAAACTGCCTGTGTAATACCGCATAGATCCCTGGATCTATGCTAAAATAATGTATAGATTGGGCATAGCATAGCCTCATTTCAGACATGAGTACTTCATGGACCTTAACAGAGGTGAGATTCTGAGCATATTTATAAAGATAAAATGTCACTATTGCTTGATAGAAATCCAATCATTTCATTAACATGTTTCCAAGATCAAGGGATGCATGGAGATTCTGTGAAATGCTGTCAGCACTGAACAGCTTTTCACTGAGAGTTGTTGCAATTAAGCTTCTTAAAATCCACATTTTCATTATTCATTAATGAGCTAGCTCAAAATTATGCCCATCAGTTAATTAATGTTGTCACTCTGTCCATCCATCCTCATATATAGTGATATATTGTCCTTTATCGCCACATATTTTTTCCCTGCTGCCTGTATTCAGTCTCACACTTTCTGCTTTTGTTTATGCTCATGCTATACCTCTCAATATGAGATGCTCACATTTATCCCAGAGCTGCACGCATTTCCAACGTTAAAATTTTATCCTGCATTTTGGGACTCTGTGGGGGCTTTTCTTCAGTGCCTCCTCGGTGCCTGGCTAAAGTTCAGATCCTCCAGGCATTGTCTGAAAAACCACTATTCATAGCCAGATTAACCCTCAAATACCAGGCTACACATATTTGAGCATTTAGAGCATTCCTCCTGGAATGGAAACCTTGCGAGCAACACTGGAAAGCCAAGACTTCCAGTACAAAAGAAGTGCATTGCCTTTGATCTATCAGGTTTGGTCATTTGTAAACAGCAATTAATTGGCTTTGTCAGGCTGAGATCCTTATCATCTTTCGGTCTAATTTCCCCTGCTCGATACATTTCCTCCACTATAAAAATATTCATCACCTATCCCTGTCAGCACTGATTAAATCTAATGCTCCTCCTTTCAGCTCCTCTCCCAAGTGTGGTTGTAAAGCTGTCAGCCCAGCTGCTTGACAAGAACCAGGCCCCACTTCCTTCGTCTTTGTCTCCTGAAGGAGGGAAATATTTAGGTGTCATTGGTTGGGTGGCTGCTGTGGAAGCCAAGGGACCTCAACCGATTCATTGATTAAAGCCTGTGATAAGAGGAGAAGCATTTCCAGGGGGAGCAGCTGTGATATTCCTGGTATGGCAGGGACTAGGATTCCCTCCTCCTGAAAGGGCCTCTTCGGAGCCCACTTCCTGCCTCTCAACACTCTGAATTCTTCTCAGTTGTCTGCTTGCCAACACTTGCAGCCTTAGGAGTGAGGAGATGACAGTAATATCAAACGTCTTGAGGGGAGGCACCTATGAGTCACAGAGGGACAGCAGCTGCTGCATCCATCAAGTGCCCTGCAGCCACTTGCATAAATAAAATATCTAAGCACTTGTAGACCTTGAAGATATTAGTTGATACAGGATTAAAGGGACAGAGCTTTCCTTAGCCTCTTTGATCTGCCATACTTCAGTATCTCCAGTGTTGAGGCCTTTGAGCCATTAAAATCCAATTACATGTGTTAAGTGCCCACTGAGAACATGCCTACACGGAGGTTTGTTGGTACTGGATCGGTGCTGTGTCAGCACATCTGATGCCATACCTTAGTGTGCACCTATGCGAACATGGCTTACTAAGATCTGCTGGATAAGCCCTGCTGGTATTAGCCTCACCATCCGGGGAGTTTCTCTGTTAATGACTCCTGGCCACAAATGACTTTGCGGCCACCATTGGAGCCAGTGTGATAACCAGTTGCTGAGAATCGCAAGTGGGAAGAGTGTTTCTTTGCATTCTATAGGGGACATGGGAAGGTGCCTTATACCTAGGACAGGCCATTGGTCCAACTTGCTCAGCGCTGTCTACCCTGACTGGCAGTGGCTCTCCAGGGTTTCCGGAAAGGGATTCCACCCAGTCGTATTCTTGGGACCTTCTGCATGCAAGGTTAATGTTCTACCATTGAGCTATGATCCTTCATTACAGCAGCTACTACTATGCTATAAGATCCACTGTCCTGTGATATCATATATGGTATGTACGGTTGTTGGCCGTATATTAATTTTGCTGTGAAAATGTGTGAGATTACAATATTGTATTTATTTGCATTACCTAGAGTTGGTACTTTGTCCATGGAGTTTTCTTGGCAGGGATACTGGAGTGGCTTGCCGGTTCCTGCTCCAGGTGGATCACGTTTGGTCAAAACTCTCCACTATGACCTGTCCATCTTGGGTGGCCCTGCACTGCATAGCTCATAGCTTCTCTGAGTTATTCAAGCCCCTTCGCCACGGCAAGGCAGTGATCCATGAAGGGGCATGGATTTTACTTTCTTGGGCTCCATGATCACTGCAGATGGTGACAGCAGTCACGAAATTAAAAGACGCCTGCTCCTTGGGAGAAAGGCGATGGCAAACCTAGACAGTATCTTAAAAAGCAGAGACATCACCTTGCCAACAAAGGTCCGTATAGTTAAAGCCATGGTTTTCCCAGTAGTGATGTATGGAAGTGAGAGCTGGACCATAAAAAAGGCTGATTGCCGAAGAATTGATGCTTTTGATTTATGGTGCTGGAGGAGACTCTTGAGAGTCCCATGGACTGCAAGAAGTTCAAACGCATCCATTCTTAAGGAAATCAGCCCTGAGTGGTCACTGGAAGGACAGATCGTGAAGCTGAGGCTCCAATACTTTGGCCACCTCATGAGAAGAGAAGACTCTCTGGAAAAGACCCTGATGTTGGGAAAGATTGAGGGCAGAAGGAGAAGGGGACGACAGAGGACGAGATGGTTGGATGGTGTTCGAGAAGCCACAAACATGGGTCTGACCAAACTGCGGGAGGCAGTGGAAGACAGGAGTGCCTGGCGTGCTCTGGTCCATGGGGTCACGAAGAGTCAGACATGACTAAATGACTAAACAACAACAACAGAGTTGGTACTACTGATGAAGCCCAAGACGGGGAAACAAGGCTAATATTCCAGAAATCCTTGTCTTAGACTCTGTGAAAGGATTCTGTGGAACTGCAGCAACCCTTCGTGTGGTTTGTTGGACATTATGAACAGACAGGTGGAACAGACAGTTTCACATATATGGACCAATGAACTGATCCACTGGTTCTTCTACTTTTTTTGTTGAAATTTGAGTTACTCTCTTTTGAAATCTACAATTCAATATAATGAATAGTGCAAGGTTAATGTTCTACCACTGAGCTATGGTCCTTCCTTGAACAATGGCATCTTGCTCACCACTGTGAGTTTAGGATGCTGGATTAGATGGGTCTGTTGCCTCATCCAGCAGGGCTCTTCTGATGTCCTTAAGAGCAAACAGCAGCATGAAAGGGCTGTTTTAAGTAGGAAAGGGCATGGATTAAGTCCTGCTTCTGCTATGGCATGCTCCTAAACCAGATCGAGTCCCACCCATGGATGTTGTATGCTGGCTGGAAAAGAGGAATATCCTAACTCCAAAATGCATTTCAAATCCTGTGTAGTCCAATCCAATTTCATAAACTGCAAGCTTGCTCTGTTGGGCCTACACCAATTCCTGTACAGTGGTACCTCGGGTTAAGTACTTAATTTGTTCCGGAGGTCCATTCTTAACCTGAAACTGTTCTTAACTTGAAGCACCAGTTTAGCTAATGGGGCCTCCTGCTGCTGCCGCGCTGCTGGAGCACGATTTTTGTTCTCACCCTGAAGCAAAGTTCTTAACCTGAAGCACTATTTCTGGGTTAGCGGAGTCTGTAACCTGAAGCGTATGTAACCTGAGGTACCACTGTATTTCCACATGACTGATAGACAAAGAGGGGCTGACAGGGAAGTTGGGAGGGATACATGTTCAGAGTAGTGGCTGAATCCCTATGAAGTAATGCCTCTGCTCTACAGTTGCTGGGAGAGATTGGAAAATAATTTTAGCCTAGTACACTTCCATTTGGTCACTAACGCGTTGAACTTCAAAACAGAGCATTGATACACGGACACATCTTTATATAGGTATACTGTATGTATATATGATCAGTGTGTGTCTTCCAAAGGACATATAGCAAAATATCAATCCACCAATAAGGCCTGGAACACTTGTGCTGGAAAATCTAATACAGGTAGGCCTCAGTGCTAAACTTGGAGCATTATCCAGCTAATCAGCACGCTCTAGTGTTTTCTACTGAAATCAACTGAACTTAAAAAATTCCATTGAACTTCAAAAGGCTAAAACAGTGAATGAATTGTGTCCGAGCAGATGCCTTTTAATTGCCCCTATTTGTGCTAGGAATTCCACTGTGGCCAAATGCTGAGAGGTATGGCCAAAGCAGGGAGCAGTGGGGGTGGGGAGTGGAATAGCAAGTTAATGCATGACAGCTTTTACTTTTTTTAAAAAAATATATAGAAACAAATGTGAAAGCTCTCCCAATGAGAAACACTGTGGAATTGTTTGTGCTTGCTGGGTGGTCTTCTTTTCTTTAATTGTTGCATGATAAATCAGTTATGAAGTTCCTGAAGGCTCCTGTTGCTTTAAAAGATTGTATTTTGTGGGATTTATATGTTACTTTTCTGAAGATAAGACAGATAAACCATTGGCTAGGGTCACTAGATCAACAAATTTAGAATTAAAGATTTAGATGGAACTACAGTTATTGATACAAGGTATACTCTTAGAGATCTCTCTCTCTCTCTCTCTCTCTCTCTCTCTCTCTCTCTCTCTCTCTCTCTCACACACACACACACACACACACACACACAGTTTCCAACATTCAATCACATTCTAGAGAAGTGTAAATTTTTGTGGGGTGGAGGTGGAAGAAGCCCAGCCCCCTTAGCAACTCCTTTTAGAGAGCTATAATGGGTCGTGATTTGTCTAAAATTGTGGACAGGGAAGGCTTGTTATTTTCATTAAGGGCCCTTAATAAGCTGCACACTGATTTAAAGTAATTGAGAAACAAAAAGTAGAGTGGAGCTACTGAGTAGCAGACTTTATTTGCAACTAGCAGAACACTGAATATAGGGTTGGAAGGGTTGGATAGGCTCCTGGGTAGATGTAGTGAAACTCTGTGGATTCTGTGTACTGTGGCAGTCCTCTGCAGAATGCTATTTTGAGTCCTTTGGGCAAGGGCCAGGCAACCCAACTTCAAGGCCAGAGAGCAGACAAGATGGAAATATAATTGATTGGTGGGTCATTGGTGGTTGATTGTTTTGGATACACCCCTGACAGCAGTGGCATAGCGTAGGTTGCCAGTGCCTGGGGCTGCATGAAGGAGTGGGAGGGAGGGGAACAGATGGAGTACACATGTACATTCAACTGCCTAATGCTGTCCATGTCACCCAGAAGATCGCAGCCACAGAAATAAGAAAAGAATAGTCATTTCATTGTCTGGAGAGGTCGCTTCCTGGTTTGCATGAAGAAACCATTTTCAATGGAGCCCAGGAACAGAAGAACGTAGCTGTATTGAGGCAGCACCGGGTGTTGAAATTTTGTGCCTCTAACAATTTTGCTCCTAAGGAAAGCACTCTTGTGCCCCTGCCATGCTACATCACTGCCTGACAGTAAGTGGGTGCTCCTTGATCCAGAGACAGAAGTTGTATAGAATCACTACTAGGTCAAGCTAATGCATCAGCTATGAGCCTGCTTGGACAGAGGTGGCTTGGCTGCAGTGATGCCTGCTGTTAACTTCCAGAACCTGAGACACACCTGCATGCAAAGTGTGTGCTCAACTCTACCATTTAACTGTGGCATGTCCCCATTTGACCTTCAGTTTGCTCAGCAAAGTTCTAATGGTAAAGTTGCTGTTCTCTTTTTTAGCTTTTGTTAATATTTTATGCCTACTTTTGTTGGAGAATTTTGATAGTAATTGAATTATTTTAGCTGATTGGTTTTTTCCTAAGAGTTGTTCTTTTTTTAAATCCACTTGGAAATTTTATATAAAGGGTAGAATATATGTATTTTAAATTACATAACGTATTTTTGCAACAGATGTTCATTCCTGCTAAGATGGAGTTGCTGTGGGTCAGTATCTTTGTAATATTAAAGAACTTCCACCACAGAAAACCCCACCTTTCCTGATGATGGGCATTTTGCTAGTTTCACTTAAGAAGCAATAATCTGTCCTGTGTGCCAGTTCTCTTTCACATACACAAGCCTGCACAAAGCTTTAAGCCTGCCAGTCTATTACACGCAAAACAAATCCAACTTTCCCAGGAATCAAATTGAGCAAACAAATAATAATTCCTTGTGATGGAAAGTGTATTTAGAATTGTAAGCAAAAATGAGTTCCATTATCTCACAGTGGTGAACTGGGTCCCTTGGCATATTTGTAAGTGCAGTTCAGACAGATTTTTTAAAATTATTATTTTTTTACTACAGGAGAAAAAGTAAGTGGCCTAACAATAACATTAATGCACACAGCAAGGTAGCATAAAATATTGATAAACCCAAAAGAAACAACGCAGCCCAAATCCAAAGAACAGAAGCGTTTTATTCCAAAAATAAAAAAATGCCACCCTCTTTACCCTGCTCCTTTGATTTTGCCCTCATTCTGTAACTAAAGCTGGTATGCTATGCATGTTACTCTTGCTATGGGGAGATAACTTCACCTTTATGCCAAAACGTCAACAATGTTGCACATTAATACATATTTCTACCTTTGCTCCAGATATCTGCTGGGTTGGCTGCTGGCAGAGGTGTAGATACTAAGGATATAAAAAGGTAAAGGTACCCCTGCCCGTACGGGCCAGTCTTGACAGATTCTAGGGTTGTGCGCCCATCTCACTCAAGAGGCCGGGGGCCAGCGCTGTCCGGAGACACTTCCGAGTCACGTGGCCAGTGTAACATCGCTGCTCTGGTGAGCCAGAGCCGCACACGGAAACGCCGTTTACCTTCCCGCTAGTAAGCGGTCCCTATTTATCTACTTGCACCCGAAGGTGCTTTCGAACTGCTAGGTTGGCAGGCGCTGGGACCGAACAACGGGAGCGCACCCCGCCGCGGGGATTCGAACCGCCGACCTTTCGATCGGCAAGCCCTAGGCGCTGAGGCTTTTACCCACAGCGCCACCCGCGTCCCACTAAGGATATAACTACCCTCAAAATAGAAAGAGCTGATAAGCCTTGCTATGAAGTAGTGGAGAACTTGCCACAGGGATACTGTTTTTGATAGCATCTTTACAGCAAGATGTTGGGCATGAATGGGTATGTGGCTCTAAACTCCCTGACTGCTGTCTCTCAGGTGGATGTTTTAATAGTCAGTTTTACTACTAGGTCTTTTCCACCCTTGTTCTCAGCCTGGAGCCGCACTGGGAACCCTCTGGCCCATGGGCCTAATTAGGTCTGGTCCTGGTCCCAGTTTGGCCTGCAAGGCTGTTCTCCACAAACCACACCCACATGCCCCACATCTGATACAAAGGAACTATCCCAGTTGTTTCCTTTTATACAGTGCTGGCAGAAACTCCACTGCGCAGCTAAATAGACCCACTTTGGCTGTTTGTTTGAAGTCCTCTGTAGAGGGACACTCCACTTGGACTCCAAACAGAGTGTGTTATTCCTTCTGTTGGAAAGGGACCACAAGGGTCATCTAGAGTCTTGCATCCAAACCACTAATCTCCAAACAGAACATTTTCCCCTTGGCTGGCAGATATCTGCAGAATACACAAAAAATGATTCATTTGAAGGATCCACTTTCATGGCCTATCCATGGCAAGTAGCCAAGAGTCATTGAATATGCTTTTGAATACAATTGCTGAGGATCAAATGTGGCAGAGAGCTGTGGGCTTCCTATGGGCATCTTGTTGGAGACTATGGGAAATGGGGAGCTGGGACTGGACAGGCCTTTGGTCTGATGCAGCAGCACTCCTCTTAGTCACATACACTTCTTATGTGTTAATATTTAAAACTTCCCTCACTGCGAGAAGCAAAGCTACAGGGAACCAGGCAGAGGGCCTTCTCGGTAGTGGCGCCCGCCCTGTGGAACGCCCTCCCATCAGATGTCAAAGCGATAAATAACTACCTGACATTCAGAAGACATCTTAAGGCAGCCCTGTTCAGGGAAGTTTTTAATCTGTGATATTTTAGTGTATTTTTGGTTTCTATGGAAGCCGCCCAGAGTGGCTGGGGAAACCCAGCCAGATGGGCGGGGAACAAATAATAAATTATTATTATTATTATTATTATTATTATTATTATTATTATTATTTAGGGCTATGTGTGACCCAGAATCTGTGCAACAATCAAGCATAGTTTCACAACATCAGTAATGCTAAGACACAGGTACATGAGCATAGCCAGGATTTATGTTGCGGCGGGTAAGACTTTTGTTAGGGGTAAGGCAGATCTGAGCTTTCTGTAACACGATTGGTCAGTTAAGGTTTTTTTTACTATTTATTTACTTGATGGGGGCTGGCAGCTGCCTCCCTGGCTAGGCCCATGCACAGGTACAGTGGTGCCTCGGGCTACATATGCTTCAGGTTACATATGCTTCAGGTGACAGTCTCTGCTAACCCAGAAATAGTACCTTGGGTTAAGAACTTTGCTTCAGGATGAGAACAGAAATCGTGTGGCGGCGGCGCAGCGACAGCAGGAGGCCCCATTAGCTAAAGTGGTGCTTCAGGTTAAGAACAGTTTCAGGTTAAGAACGGACCTCCAGAACGAATTAAGCACTTAACCTGAAGTACCGCTGTATTCATATCATTCTGACATCTGACTTCAGCTCTTTTGCTATCTTTCCTTCTTAAATAGTTCCTAATAGCTCTTCCTGTGGCACCTCTTACTCATTTTTTCTTTCCTGTACACATGCTCTCCCCACCCCACCCCCAAACAATCACATTCATCTCTTCCAACAAAAAGTGGTTTAAATAATGTATAATTTAAGGCTCTTTTATACACTTTCATGCTATCAATTATGTATATCGGATGCTGGAAGTATTTGTTAATATTTCCTTGTTGTCGTTATGGTTGGTACTTCCTCCTCCCTGCCTCCTTCCGTTTTTCGATGCTCAATGCATTTAGTACCAGAGGGGTGTTCAAAAATTTCCTTTGGAAATTGAAATATATCAACAGCATGCTGTAGGTATAGGAAAGCTTTGAAATCTAAGAAAGTATGTCTTAAACAATCCAATTTCCAGCAAGGCTGGAATCATAAACACAGAGAGAGCTGATTTCCCTATTTAGAAAACATGCATGGTACAGCTCACCTGAGATTGTATCACTCCAGACTGCTGCTGTAAGTTGTTTGAACACAGCCCTGCCCCCCCCCCCATGTAAAAAGAATCTCCTGGGAATATAGAAATATAGTCTTCTCAGAGGGAAGACTAAACTATAATTCTTTTCTCGTACTTGCTAGCTTTTCATCAATGGCTATTAGCTATGATGACTATGTTTTCCTCTGTCAGAGGCATTATGCCTCTTGCTGGGAATAACAGGTGGGCAGAGTGCTGTTGAACTCATGTCCAGTTTGCAGGCGTCCCATATGTTGGCCACTGAGAGAACAGAATGCTGGACTAGATGGGCCATTGGCCATTGGCCTGGTACAGCAGCTGCTCTGATGTTCTTCTGTTGTGTTCTTTTTCCATTCAGGTTTTTCCCGGTCTGTGATTCCTCACCTGGGTTCAAACAATGGTGGTAGACCAGGGGTTAGCAAACTTTTTCAACCGTGGGCCGGTCCACCATCCCTCAGACCATGTGGTGGGCCGGACTGTATTGGGGGAAGGGGAGGTATGAATTCCTATGCCCCACAAATAACCCAGAGGTGTATTTTAAATAAAAGCACACATTCTACTCATGTAAAAACACCAGGCAGGCCCTACAAATAACCCAGAGATGCATTTTAGAAGACATCTGAAGGCAGCCCTGTTTAGGGAAGCTTTTAATGTTTAATAGACTATTGTATTTTAATATTCTGTTGGAAGCTACCCAGAGTGGCTGGGGAAACCCAGCCAGATGGGCGGGGTATAATTAATAAATTATTATTATTATTATTATTATTATTATTATTATTATTATTATTATTATTAGGACACATTCTACTCATGTAAAAACATGCTGATTTCTGGACTGTCCATGGGCAGGATTGAGAAGGCAATTGGGCTGCATCCGGCCCTTGGGCCTTAGGTTGCCTACCCCTGTGGTAGACGCATGCATTTTTCTGACTGTAAAGTCCTGGGGTAGGAAGTTTTGGTGCACTCCAAATGTTGGTGGGCTACAGCTTCCCTGATCATTTCCCATACTGCCGGAGTCTAATGAACACCAACTGAAGGCCCACAGGTCCCCCACCCTTGCTGTAGACAAACGGGAACACATGGTCTTTTAGTTCATTCCTCTGTCATGAGAAAACACCATCTATTTCCCAGCCTTTCTGCAAATAAACACATTCAATCCACATTACAGTTGTGTTAGGAGCCAGGAGCAGATGGAGCCTGCAGACACAAGTATGGCAGCTGTTTGAAGCAAGAGGGTCAATCAACAAATTTTAATGGAAGCGAAAACAAAACAAAAAACCCCCACATCCCTTCACTTTTACTTTCTGG
The DNA here is from genome assembly GCF_964188315.1 of Podarcis muralis. Taxonomy (NCBI): domain Eukaryota; kingdom Metazoa; phylum Chordata; class Lepidosauria; order Squamata; family Lacertidae; genus Podarcis; species Podarcis muralis. The sequence continues at coordinate 39,939,943 of NC_135656.1, read as the reverse complement.
TGTGATGGGGGTAGGGGGACTGCTTCTCAACCTTAAATATGCTGATCATAGAATTGTAGAGATGGAAGTGACCTCAAGGGTCATCAAGTCCAACCCTCTGCAATGCAGGAATCTTTCACCCAACATGGGGCTCAAACCCTAGCTTGCACCCGTCTGTCTCAGGAGACAATGGAAGACTGTGCCTTTGGGGGTGAAGTCAAGCTGTTGGAAGGTTGCAGCAGCTTCTGTGGCTATAGAGACTGATATGGGAGAGAAATGTTTTGTTGCACCTGGGGCAAAGGAAGGTGTTTGGTTGTGCAGATGCACCATGACATTTTTTTCTCTCTGCGCTTCTCCCAGCAGTCATTTCTCCTCTGGTCACTGCTATGGATACCGGACTTGCCTGCCTGTCTCCAGGCACTGTGGTCGTCTGCAAGGGATTCGCACATGGCATTATTGATGTTGTCAGCCTTCATGTCAAGTTTGCAGACATCTTTGTAATGCAGAGTTGGTCTGCCAACAGCTCCCTGTAGAGCATGTCCTTGGGGAATCCTACCATCTTCCATTCTGTGGACATGACCAAGCCAGTGTAGACGTTGCTGAGACAAGAGTGTGAACATCCAGGGAATATGGGCTTGGGGGAGCACATCTTTGTTTGGAATTCTGTCCTGCCATGTGATACCCAAAATCTTCTTGATGCACAGCATGTGGAAGGCATTGTGTTGTCACTCCTGACAGTTGTAAGTTGTCCATTACTCACTTCCATAAAGCAGCATGCTCAACACACAAGCCTGGCAGGCCTAATCCAACCCCCTGCAATGCAGGAATATTTCACCCGACATGGGGTTTGCCCCCACAACCCTGAGAGTCAGTCTCATGCTCTACTGACTGAGCTGTGTGGACCAGCCAGACTTGAAGCAGAAGCAAGAGACCTTCACAAAATTCTGGTGATCATAATGCATGGACACTACAGAAGAACCCATGATTTTTCAGTAGTTGTCCAGAACCTGAATCTCAATAATGACAACTTTTCTAAGCATTGATATGTTAGCACTTGAATGTCCATCTGTTTGGACAATTCCCCAGTTTCCCCATCATTGGAGGTGCCATTGCCCAGAACCAAACAATTTCATATGCTCACTCTTCCTAAAAAGTGGTAAAAATCTCCAAGCCTTTTCTCATAATGCCCAGAAAGCCCTGACTACTCAGAAGGCACAGGGTTCACTGACCATCAGCTCTGAAGTCTCCTCTGTGGTTCAGCTAATGGCTGATCAGCCAAGCCACAGGTGATAGTGTCTTTTGGGGTTAATTAGCAGGCTTTTAAAGTTGACAGTTAATTCTTTTTAATTGATTGCTAACACCGATTTATCAGTTAAATCTTCTAGCCCAAATCAAAAGCTCTCACAACCCCTCCACGTTCTTCCATAATGATGCCCCAAAGTTAATCTTGATGATAAAAATGATAAACAGTGAGCCAATTAACCACAACAGTGATATGAGCTCTTTTGATGTGGGTACCTCCTCCTTGCAACTAGAATGAGCACAAAGCTCACTTAAACTGTTTCTCATCAGCTGCTGGACAGCCATTGGAAAGTATTGGCATTCTGTCACTACCAATGTAGGCCAAGTTCTAATTGGTGACCTGAGAAGTGAAAGGTTCCTTCCTTTATTAAAGAGTCCCTGAATTAGGCACGCTTTCAGAGAAGCAGACTACTAAGTGCTTGGTTTCCCTGAGATTTTCCTTCATACCTTAAAGTTTTGGCAGAGAGCATCTCTGTTCATCCCAGAATCTTTGTGTGTACCAGGGCTATTTATATTCTTAAATATATCTAAATGTAAAAAAAACCAAAACCCACAGGCACTGATCTTTTGTTTGTGACCACTAGTGTTATAAGATATATATGTTCCAGCAAGAGTAGTGGAATCCAGCTCACAATCCAGCTGACAATCCACACCCTTCCATTGTTTCATCCCACTGAGTAATGCCAAAATGGAAGTTCCCAGGCTGTAGAAATGCAGAGGAAGCTGCTGTGGTTTATTGTGTGTGTTGAGTACCCAGTGCATCTACTTTGGGGCAGATGCTTGATTTACACAACATGTATGATTTAAATTCCAATCTGGTTTTCTAGCTACCGTGCTTGGTTGTTGCCAATGTGCCTAAATTCCCACATGGATCAGTTCCGTCTTCTTATAGCTGAATGCTATGCTTTGGAATTTGCTGAGTTTGCAGTATCAGATTATTGAAATCAGTAAGACGTGACTTTGAATTTTGCGAGGGATGGCGAGGGAACCAGAAGATTAGTAGGATATTGTGGTGCCAGTAATTAAGAACCCTGCTCTAGAAACTTTGGTACCGTTCTTAAAAGTCGCAATTCGCTCACCATGTTTTCCACATGTTTATCCTGGACTGGAATACATTCCTTCTTATCACACTTACGTCACAGGCTTTTTGTGTTTTCTCTGCATCTGATTCTCAGGGTGCTTAAAACCTTTTCTACCAAAGCAAAGGCCATGATGTCAGCTTTTAGACTAAGGGCCGTTTAAATATTTTAATCTCCTCTCTACTGCTAACAGTGTGTTTTCTTGGAATACTGAAATACACATAATAGATCACAATAATTCTGCAATTCTATACTGTGAATATAACAACAATCTTTATTACGGGCCAGAGACGCAACAAAACATTACAAATCAATACACAGTTCATACTATACTGTGAATATATTGTGCATTGATGCCTTGACAACTAATGTGCATGCACATGTTAAAGAAAATTCTGGGTTGAGAGACTACTCAACAGCCCAGCTCGTTGGGGTACAAGTCTCCCATGGGTCCATGAGGTCAGTAAAAGAAGGAAATTCCAGCCAAGTAATTTGGAGCAAAACAGCAGTCAGTAGATTTAGATCCTTTATTGATGTGCAATAGGTTCAAACAGCAGTAAGAACACTGAGCATGGGGCGACATTCACTTTTAAAACTTTTAAAACTTTCCTACCATATCCCAGAATACAGTTCACACAGCATCATCAATACATCATTGCTACATCACAAAAATGTCAGAAAGGGGAGGGTGAGACAAGATTAGCATAGGCAAATGTGTCAGGGCAACACCCAAGTATAAGATTAGCATAGGCAAACATGTCTCAAGTACCCAGCACCCAAAAGTACAATAGAAATTCCTTTGCAGGTCTGGAGCCTGTGGCAAGTCCAGTGATGAGATTTGCTTCCCTTGGCTAACAATGAGCCCAGCAATTGTCACCTCAGGGCATTTCCTGGGGTAGGAGGTGTGTATACATGTCTTCACATTTGGGGAGGTGGCAGGGAGAAGAGTCCTTTTTCCAAGGGCAAAATAGTGTTGGAATGGTGGGAACTGGCTAAGGAGTTGGTTTTTATATGATTTTTAAAGCTAGGTATCTTCCCTGAGCTGTCAAGTCGAAACGATACATCCAGGCATAATATTTGTAACATTTAACAACTTTAAAGATGTGCCCCCTGCTGTCATTTCCGTAACAACATTATATACATGTGGTGGGTAGAGTAGCGCATATGCCTAGGAAGAGAGATTCCTAAACCAATACAGACTACAAAAGGGGTGAGATCTTTTGCTACAGAACAGTTTGGTCATCTATGCCAATTGTTAAAGAAAACACATTATCACCTGCCTGGTGTGGATGTCTGCTAGCATGCGTTTATCTTCACCCTCTGGATCAGCCTGCTATGGAGTTAAGAATTACTTTTATTTTTTTCTACAGATATTATTATTATTATTATTATTATTATTATTATTATTATTATTATTATTATTATTTATACCCCGCCCATTTGGCTGGGTTTCCCCAGCCACTCTGGGTGGCTTACAACACATATAAAAACATAATAAAGCATCAAACAGTAAAAACTTCCCGATACAGGGCTGCCTTCAGATGTCTTCTAAAACTGTAGTTCTTTACCTCCTTGATATCTGAAGGGTGGGTGTTTCACAGGGAGGGCGCCACTACCGAGAAGGCCCTCCACCTGGTTCGCTATTACTTCGCTTCTTGCAGTGAGGGAACCAGCAGAAGACCATTGGAGGAGGACCTCAGTGTCCAGGCTAAATGATGGGAGTAGAGACACTCTTTCAGGTATACTGGGCCGAGGCCATTTAGGACTTTAAAGGTGTTACCGGAAAATCCGAGGGCTCCCTTGGATAAAAGTAAAGACACCAACCAGAGTAACTTGGAACAAATCAGCAGCCAGTCATCTGTGAACCCATCCATATTCTTATGCGGCACCTAAATATTCTAGCACAAATGCCATGTTAATACTTTCACATCAATGGATCTTGGGGTAAATTTCTCTTGTGGGGAGAAGGGACAAGATATGACATAACACTGAACTGCTTAGAGGTTCTTAAATTCATGGTAAAGCTGTCTACAAATTATGTTACATAAAATAAAATAATATATTTAAGTTTTTTAATGCAATCACCTTTAAAGTTTCATTCACTGATTAGGTGTATGTCAGGAGAATTCTTACTGCATGCATGATACATTTCTGTCATGGTTTTCACTCCTCCACCTTCCATCCTGATCCTTCAAGCTTATTCTCTCATCATTCCCTGCCAAAGTCATTGATAAAATGTGATCAAGGAGGTGAGCCATAGACATCTCTTGAAGCTTTCACTGAGAACTGACTGCAAAGCATGCTGGGAAGTATTGCAGACTGTTTGAGGGACAATAGTTCCAAAGAAAAATCCTCTAACACCTAGACATGAAAAACTCTAGGGAGGCTCACATGTCTCTGAATCCTGTGACAAGCAGGATTCTTGGGATATAGTAGCTCCCTCATAATGGTTGTACAACAAAAAGGTGGGGGAAAGCCACGGGGAAAGTTGCCATGTGAAATCAATGCCCTGAAGACACTCTAAGTTACTTTCTGCCCATTGTCAACATCACTGTTACAGATGTGGATTTTATTTTGTATGCAAATGTGAAGTAAGAAAAAAGAGATGTTTAAGGCTACACAGGTCCGATTACTAGGTGATCTTTATAGTTACACTTAATTCTCTGTATGGCTTTGTCAGCCGTGCCATTGAAGATCTCAAACCATCCCGAGACACTAATGGAGATTACGAGTCAATATTTAAATACTAGCCGCAGACAAGATCTAAGTAGCTTGTGAACTGCAAGTCTTTTGTAGAATTACTCTCTTTGAACCAGAAACCTAGTTTCCTTTTAAATGCTGCATTTACCCTCGGGGCTTTTTGCATTCCTATGACACTTGACCGATTGACTCTGTTATCTTCATCTTAGAACAAACAAACAAAAGCATTTTATTCCTTCCAGCCAAGTGTCATTCACACCCAGCAGTTCCTGGTGCAAGTTCTGGCCTTGTTTTTATGCCATTACTTTCCTAAACACACACACACACACACACACACCGGATGTGCAGCTACCTGTGAGCCCTCATAAACCCATTCTTCTGCCTCCTTGCAATTGGCTGTTTTTCCAGAAGATCAAAGTGGATTTATAGTGAGTTCTTTCCCTAAATAATTTAACACCTTGCTTTCCCAGGTTCCGTTCAATCAGATATAAAAGAATGCAAAGTCAGATAACTCAGCCCCCACTCCCACCAGCTTATAGTAATGATAATTATGACAGCTGTCAAGCAACGTCTTGTGTTTGTTTTCTTCCTACTCTATTTGGTTGAAAGGTTGGGGATCGGGTTAAGGAGCTATTCATCAGCTCTTATTTCCAAGTCTGGCTCATTTAATCAATTCCAAATAGATTTACAGAATATTGACTGCTCCAACAAAGTGTAATAAACAACTCATTGTTGACATCTGACCTATTATATGCCGGCTTTCACCTGGAATTTTGGACAATTATAAATTGTTAAGACAGCACGTATGTATTGGGTCTACTTTTGCTGATGAGAGATTTGAACACTAGCAGTTAGGTCTGTTAACCGCTTTGTGTCCAGCATGGTTACTCATCCATGGAGAAGCAACACTAGAGTTCTGAGGAACCTGACCGTATATTCAGAGGTATGTTCAAAGGAACAGGGAAATCAGGCGTGCTAGTCAGAGAGTCACACATAGGATTGTTTTCTGTTATTGTCAGCAGAGCACATAGAACCATAGAATTTTAGAATTGTGAGGGACCCTGAGAATCATCCAGTCCAACCCACTGCAATGAAGGAATATGCAGCTGTCTCATACAGGGATCGAGCCTGCAACCTTGGTGTTATCAGCACCATGCTCTAATCAACCGAGCTCTCCATTCAGACCTGTATTATTATTTCCAATTTGATCACTTCCTAATTGATTGATTGTCTCAGGAGGCATTTCAAAGTTAAGATGTAACTTAATATACATTAGCATCCCTGGCAGGGAAAAAAACCTCAATCAACGCAAAGACAGCACAGCTTGCTTAGCTGTGAAAGTTACATAGTGCCTGGTATATTTTGACTGGCTTGAGAAGCCATCTGACAGTACAGTGGTACCTCGGGTTAAGTACTTAATTCGTTCCGGAGGTCGGTTCTTAAGCTGAAACTGTTCTTAACCTGAAGCACCACTTTAGCCAATGGGGCCTCCTGCTGCCACGCTGCCAGAGCACAATTTCTGTTCTCATCCTGAAGCAAAGTTCTTAACCTGAGGTACTATTTCTGGGTTAGTGGAGTCTGTAACCTGAAGCGTCTGTAACCTGAAGCGTCTGTAACCTGAGGTACCACTGTATTAAAGCAAGGTGGGGTGGAGAGATTAGCTAACCCTCTTCAGACAGGAACTGTGGCCCATCCTTTGATCCATAAAGCTTCCTCTGCTTTTTCTGAGAAGCGAGAGTGCTTAGGTGGCACAAGAGGTAAGGCACTGTAGACTGGCTGTTAAAGACCCCAGTTTGAAAATCCCTGTTGCCACCTTGATGCTCGCATCAGTATACATGGTGAAGATAGAGTTCTGAAATCATAGCCGAAAAGCTCTGAAGAACACAACTGTGTTGCCTGAGTTGGTGAATGTGCGAAAACATTTTACCACCTGCTGTCAAACTGATGCTGTTGAGAAAGAGTGAAATTTACAAGAGGTGGGGGGCAGGGGTGGTCTTGAAATTACCACTTCCCCCCAAAAAGCACCTTGACATATGAGGTTAGGCTGGGATGAGAGTCAGTGATGAAAACTTTCAAAACATCCTGCCTACAAAAGTATCAGAACCATTTAAACAAAAAACCCACCACACCATAAACATGTTATTTTTGTAGAGGTGAGAAAACAGGAGGGTTTTGTGTTTACCTTTTAGTCACTAAAGGTTCTTTATAATGAGAAAACCTTTAGTGACATAATGACCTCTGGATAACAAGTAAATTCATTATAGGCCAGCTTGATAGGCAACCTAGCTGCCTTCACATGTCTAATGCAATTATATTGAAGTAGATTTGATTATGCAGCTGTGAGCAATAACAATATAGTATAAGAAAGTAAAAATTAAAGAAAATGCAAAGATGGAGCATGATAAGAAGCTGAGGGATGTCCATCAGTTGAGGATGAAAGTGTTTGATTCTAGAAGATCTTAGAAGTTTCAGGTTTTTCCCAGTGAGTTCATGACATTGCCCACCCCCACCCCATTCCCAGTAACTGAAACCAATCATTTGTCATTAGGAAAGGAGATCTGGAAATTAAATATAACGACAAACATTTCAGTCTTGTTTACACCAGAGGATGAAAAAATGTAACAGGGAAGAATTCCCAGATTGCGTGAGAACAGAACAGAGCCTGCGCTTTCCTAGCTTTAGCATGGCCTGAATGAAATTGAGTATCTTGAATATGTTTCTTAAGTACTGAGCCAGCAAGTTGTCATTACGGTGTACTGCCAGAATTAGTTAAAGTGCTAATGAAGGACCCATAATGAAGTCAACCCTCCCTAGCCGTATGTCCCAGAAAGCATCCAGCTTGTTTTGCCCCATAGAACTCAATAGGAGCCATGGGGAATTGAACATGCAGCTGTACAATTTGTGATGCACTGAGCTAGCTCCAGTCCCTTTGGTCCAGCAGGTGCTCACTCAATAAAGAAACCTTCCTGGTTTTGCTGCTGAGCTGGGCTGCGAAATGAAGGGGCTTGTCAGTTCTCCTTGCCACAATGTATGACTGGTGGGTTGCATTCCATTTGGCAAGTCACAACTCATGCAAGTCAAGCATAGTCCAGTCCATTCACTTCCAATAGCCAGTTATGATTTTATTATATGTGACACTAAAATATTCACCGTATTTTAAAAAAGTTTTTATGAAAGATTTTGGGGGTGTTACAAAACAAGCAGATAAACAGGAAAAGGTGCACTCATTGTCTCCACTTTCAATTCATAGTCTTTTTCACAGTTCATTTACATTAAGTGAGAGCAAAATATTCATTTTATGCACACTTTCACTCAACGTGTGTATTTGTATAAACATTGTTTGTTTGGAGAACTGCATTGCAAAATTCAGCTAAGTGTGAATTTTGAAGTATAGCTATGTTTCGGTTTGCATATTGTTTTGGAAGGGGTGGATTTGATAGAGTCACCTTTAAATGCACACTGAATAGAATTTTCACTCCAGCCCTACCCACTACTGATCTAAACCATTATCTTTATTACACATCATTTACCAAGAGCGATTCATTCTCAGGAGATAGTGGAGCCTTCTCCTGAGATCCAAGAATAATTCTGTGTTTATAAATATTCACAAGATGCTAGGAATAATTTCATCAGGTTTCCTTGGTCACTCTCCACATGTTCAGCATGGAATTCTGCCGTCCCATCAAGGCAATAATATTTCCCCAGGTCTGTTACTCACGGAGACAGCAGGCGCTCTGGTCTGGCAGAAAATAAAATCCTCTCCTTGTAGGTCTCCATTGATGGCTGTCTAGTAAAAAGAGGGGAAATTAATTGAAGATGGGCTGTAATTAGTTATGTTATTAAGCCAAACCATCAGGGTAAGTGCCTGTACAGCATATGTATTTGATCTTATCGCTCTCTTTTCTACCACAGCATTATTGAAGGTAAATGAATAAGGAGACTAATTATTCCATTTCTTCTTGGGGTGGTGGGTGGGAGAATCAGAGGGGGAGGAAAGTTGAGTCACACAAGTTGTCACATTATGGCTATAAAATCCATATTTTTTACTATAATGGTATTTCTGAGAATTTTGCTCCATTAGGAAATCAAGAAGAAAGGAAGAGTGAGATTTAGTGGATAAAAGACTATCTTGAGTCTCTACACCCATTTTGCGCTGAGCAGTACAATTTCAGTGTTGCATAAGGACTTTTAAAATATCTCTCTTTCATCTCTGAAACAGAATTTTCCATTAACACGACAAAGCCATTAGTACAAGTCAGCTGGGACTTTCTTTGCGATTGACTGTTTCATCTTCAAGTTATTATTATCAGCAGCAGATTTACTGCAGTTCCTACTCAGATCGCTACGCCGTTAAAGCACACTTGCAAACTACAAAACATGCAAGAGGAGAGAGAGGTTTTGATTCAAACATTACACTAAGAACACATGTAAGGAAGCCAAGATGATTTATAAGAAGTTCGAGGATATTAATGAGAGGCACTTACTGTAGGTTCTCAGAGTCTTACCTTCAACCATTCTAGCTCAAGTCTTATAATGCTACCTCCTTTGCTTGAGATTCTGTAGCACCCAGTCTGGGAAGCCCCACATAATCCACCTCCTCTGTTTCTGTTGAATATTGAGCTTTTATCCTTCTCTCAAATGTTTCTATCTCACCAAAGGTGGACACTGAGATCCAGCGCCGAGGGCCTTCTGGCGGTTCCCTCATTGTGAGAAGTGAGGCTACAGGGAACCAGACAGAGGGCCTTCTCGGTAGTGGCGCCCGCCCTGTGGAACGCCCTCCCATCAGATGTAAAAGAGATAAATAATTACCTGACATTCAGAAGACATCTTAAGGCAGCCCTGTTCAGGGAAGTTTTTAATATGTAACGCTGTACTGTTTTTAACACTGATTGGGAGCCGCCCAGAGTGGCTGGGGAAACTCAGCCAGATGGGCGGGGTATAAATAATAAATTATTATTATTATTATTATTACTATCACTAGGCACACTGTCATTTTCTACAAGGTTGCAAGGGACTATTTAAACAGGAATTTCAAGGGCTATTCAGATAACCAAAGTACTCCCTATACCAGGAGTCAGCAAACTTTTTCAGCAGGGGGCCAGTCTACTTTCCCTCAGACCTTGTGGGGGGCCGGACTATATTTTGAAAAAAATAATAATGAACGAATTCCTATGCCCCACAAATAACCCAGAGGTGCATTTTAAATAAAAGGGCACATTCTACTCATGTAAAAACACGCTGGTTCCCAGACCATCCGTATGGGCCGGATTTAGAATGCGATTGGGCCTTAGTTTGCCTACCCATGCCCTACACATACATTCAGTGAATGCAAAGGAAGGGAGGAAATTGATTGCACCCATTTGCCAAGCTTTGCCCCCAATGCCAACATGCCTTCTAGCTATGCCTTATGAATTCTCTTTTCTACACAGCCATTACTACACAGCCCATTCTTTTTTCTTTTTTTTAACCTGGCCACTGTACTTTGAGTATACAGCGGCGTAGCGTGGGTTGTCAGCACCCCGGGCAAGGCAAGTAATTTGCGCCCCCTAACCCGTGGATTTGCGCCCCCTAACCCGTGGATTTGCCCTAACCCCAGATGTTGCGCCCGGTGCGGCCGGCCCCCCCTGCACCCCCCACGCTACGCCACTGTGAGTATATTCCTATGAAGAGCCATACAGAGGATCTATTCTTTTAAGGGGAGCAAAGAAAATATGGAAGATTCTGGAAACAATGGAGTTATTATTTGAGGAGCTAGGTTTTGTGAACCAAAACAGAGAAAGTTAGATGGTCCACCTTAAAAAAAAAAAAAGGAGCAAAGACAGAACAAGGAGGATATGAAGTTAGCATGAATACAGACCACCTTTAAAATCCATCAGCGAGTTATTGAAACTCAGAAATTTCAAGAGGATACCTTCCAACATTTCAGAGATGAAAATAGGGACATGTCTGCATGTGACTGGGTGGGGCACGGGGTAAAGTTTGTAGACAATAGAAGAACCAATGCAATTCTGATTCAGATGTGCTACAAGTTGACAGTAGGGACTAAAACTGCAAATGGTTCCACAAGCACCACACAACAAAGGTGCTTCCAGATACAGTAGTAGCTTAATGTAACAGAAAAATCATTGGCAGCAGATTTTTGTGTTTTTGTTTTTTTTTTAAATCAAACTTACGAGATTTCCCTCAGAAAGATAAAATGCAGGTTATTTATTTATTAAATTTGTTTACTGCCCTTCATCCAAAGATCACAGGGTCGTTTACAACATAAGAATACAAAATGAGAATCCAAAATACATATTAAAAAAAACAATGTCATGTGGAAACTGAAAAAAACTTGCATACACAAGGAGCACTGATCCCACAATAAACATCTGTCTGGAATCACTCACAGAGAAATATATATATATATACACACACACAGATTTATGCACTCTATTGTATTTATTCTGTTGAGAGGATGTTTGTTCCATTTTACAACTAAGGAACATGGAGACCCAGCAGTCAGTGAATCTATGGCTCAGAATTCTTAAGCAGAATTAAGGCAAGTACTGTGCCTAATGTGGAACTAAACAAATACATAACTGCATCTGTGGGCATTAAGAACATGTAACAGTAGCCATAGTTGTAATTGCACTAAATCCAGTAGTGGAACACAGGCCTCAACTTGACATAATCACCATAATCACCAGCGTTAGATATTTGGCTGTAAAATACAATCATTACTTTAGAAAAACTTTCCCTTTTGTTGTACTGGTCAATGTGATTTCAGACAGCACAGTTCAACACAGTGGCTGATTATTATCACCAGTCTCACTTAAACTGCATGGAGAGTTGGTCATTTAAAGTGACTGACCTTGAAATGTAGTATTGAACCTGGTTGCCATACATGATGCTGAAAACCACCTTTGTCTGAAAACCATTCAGTTTTGTGATACTCTATATGACATGTTTGTGTGATAGTAAGTTCCTAAAGCAAATGCTTTCAGGGTTGTAAATAAATTGCATATACAGTGGTCCCTCAGGTTACATACGCTTCAGGTTACATACGCTTCAGGTTACACACTCTGCTAACCCAGAAATAGTGCTTCAGGTCAAAAACTTTGCTTCAGGATAAGAACAGAAATCGGGTTCCGGCGGCGTGGCAGCAGCGGGAGGCCCTATTGGCTAAAGTGGTGCTTCAGGTTAAGAACAGTTTCATGTTAAGTACGGACCTCCGGAATGAATTACGTACTTAACCCGAGGTACCACTGTATGATGTAGATCTCCCTTGGAGCAAAATACAACACTGATATGGGACTGCCCTTTCATGATGACTGCCTCACTCTGCCTAACAGCATGGCCAGACCTGTAAGGCCTCAGCACTTTATGCTCTGTGGGAAAAGGTTTGGGGCTCAGTGAGTGGAGCCATGCTAAATCAACCACAGATGCATATTTAGATGTGGAAAATTGGCTCAAACCACTTTTGGAGTTTCTCATAGTTACCATAGGAGGAAATGAATGTTCCAGGCATGTCAAGAATGACAAAAAAGGGTAGTCCTTCTTCAATGATTGTATAATGCCGGAATGGAGAGGTGTCTTTCCTTTCTATTAATTACTCTCTGCTTAATGATTCCAAGCATGTATTATGAATTACTGCTTCGGTAATGATATTCTCTCTTAACCACCAATGTGATATTCTCCACAAACATTCATCTGCATTCTCCTGTAATATAACGTGTCAAACTGACTTTTAGAATGTTGTTTTAAGACAAGTCAGTGTGTGTGTGTGCATGTGTGTGTATGTGGTGGGTGAAGGAGGCCTAGTGCCTCACATGAATGAGATAAGAGGAAACAAAGCAAAGGGGTAAGAAAGGATGCTTGTAGCTTTTCAAGTTCAATGAGGCTTACCAGGCTTGGGGGGCCTCTCGGAATCAGCGGGCCCTTTAAAAGAACATGCAGAATTGAAAGCCTTTGGCCCTCTTGTTGCCTTAGAAAATCCTCCCAGTTCATGTCCACTCATTTCCCCCACCTTCCCTGTTCTGTGGCTACCACCACACCAGAACCACCAGACATATACACACTCCTGTGTGACTTCACTCCCCACCTACCAGAGAACAACTACCAGACTTTTAGAAGACATCTGAAGGCAGCCCTGTTTAGGGAAGCTTTTAATGTTTGATGTATTACAGTATTTTAATATTTTTTTGGAAGTCGCCCAGAGTGGCTGGGGAAGCCCAGCCAGATGGGCAGGGTATAAATAAATTATTATTATTATTATTATTATTATTATTATTATTATTATTATTATTACCTCTCTTAATTCTTTAAAGCTGCCCACATGCAAAAGGAGACTCTACTGCCATGCAGGAGCAGATGAAATGCAACTTCCAGTGTTCCTAGAACGTTAATGCGAGATGAATGCAAACCGATCCTAGCAGTGGCAACACCAGAAATGGATACAAAAGATCCAGTTAATCCCTCGCCAGTAAATTTATACCCAAGTCCTCCCTTGAGTTACTTTCGGCATAGTGTATAAACAGTTATCCCACCATTCTCACTCTCTTCCATTTTCTCTAGCAGAAATGTGTTTTGAAAGTTTGAGACAGCAACACCTGAGATTTCCATTAATAGTTACGCACTACAAAAATAGCTTTCTTCAGGAGGAGGAGGGTGCACAAGGAAGACAGATGAGAGAAGGAAACCCTGCCTCTGTGACTTTTGTATCAGGTCATTCAAATAGCCATAACAAACCTCAAGATTAAAATATATAGGCAGAGTTAGGTTACTGTGTGATTGTGGGTGAGTTCCAGCAGTCCCTGGACAAGGCCACTGCCTATGTTCAGCCAATAATGAACAGGGAATGGGAATTTCTGATGAACCAGATGTTGTAGTACTCCAACTCCCATCAACCCCAACTAGCACCCCCAGTGGTCAAGGATGATGGGAGTTGTGGCCTTCCAGTTGTTGCTGGACTACAAGTTTCCCACCTTTGCTGCAAAATAACCCGGACTCTATGATGCTTTTGAATTATATGATACTTTTGAATTATATGATGCTTTTGAATTATGGTGCCGGAGGAGACTCTTGAGAGCCCCATGGACTGCAAGAAGATCAAACCTCTCCATTCTTAAGGAAATCAGCCCTGAGTGCTCACTGGAAGGACAGATCGTGAAGCTGAGGCTCCAATACTTTGGCCACCTCATGAGAAGAGAAGACTCCCTGGAAAAGACCCTGATGTTGGGAAAGATGGAGGGCACAAGGAGAAGGGGACGACAGAGGATGAGATGGTTGGACAGTGTTCTCGAAGCTACAAACATGAGTCTGACCAAACTGCGGGAGGCAGTGGAAGACAGGAGTGCCTGGCGTGCTCTGGTCCATGGGCTCACGAAGAGTCGGACACGACTAAACGACTAAACAACAACAACAACAACAAACCCGGACTCAGACTATTCAAATACATCTTTCATATTTTGGTTTAATCCCCTCCCCAAATCCTTCTTTAACAGTTAGCTACTCTGCATATTCTATAGTTGCTTTCAGAAAGGGAGAATCCCCTCAGCAATTATCCAACTAAGGCAAAAAGTGCCCTTCCCTTGATTAGCTCAACCCTATTTTTAGGCTGTGTACACATTACTCTGTCTCCAGTGCATTCCCACCATTGGTGTTTGAAGCCAAGCGTACATGATGTTAGCCACAATCCATATGTATCCTGTAATTTATTGAGAAACACTGCTGTTGGATGTGTTTTCCCTCAAACCAGCTTCCATCAGATGTGAAAACATAAACCACAGTTTAGCTGAGATGTGAATATTTCAGACATCCATTGGGCATGTGCAGGTGACAACTTCATTGCAGGGGGCAATTGACGGCACAGGGAAAACAGATCAGGTAATGTGCAGGGAAGCAATTCAGGTAATAGTGTGTTCAGCAATGCAAAACATAACTTGAAGCATAGCGGGGGGAAAGACCTCTCTGAGTTTTAAACCACTCGTGTGTATGTGCCCTTACTTAAGGCAAGATTTTATCTTGCAGTGATCTTTACTGAAGTGACCTTTCCCATCAGCTTGAATTCTAATAGAAAGGGAGATTTGATGTGCCAAGATCCCTGTGATGAAGTGTGGCTGATTAGCAGTGATTTGAAGAGCAAGGGCTGCCATACACCTGGAAGGAAGCCCAGTTGGAAAGGACTGCAACTCGGTGTCTTTTTTTATTCCTCTTAATTGCTGTTGTAAAAACGGATGTTGAACACAAGTGTCTTCAAAGACTTTGTCAAGTGACATGTAAGATTTGCATGGCAACTAATGACACTTCAAGGTTTCTCAAGAGAGGCAGCTCTCTTGCTACCACAGAGTTTTTCTCCTAATTTTCGACTGTAAAGAGGGGCTGGAGGAGGAGAAGAGAATGAAATGTGAAAATATGCACTGAGAAGCCAAACAAGAAAAAGCAAAGGAAGAAATTTAGTTCTCTGGTTGTCAAGAGAGAGAGAGAGAGAGAGAGAGAGAGAGAGAGAGAGAGAATACAGTGGTACCTCGGGTTAAGGACTTAATTCGTTCCGGAGGTCTGCTCTTAACCTGAAACTGTTCTTAACCTGAAGCACCACTTTAGCTAATGGGGCGTCCTGCTGCTGCTGGAGCACGATTTCTGTTCTCATCCTGAAGCAAAGTTCTTAACCTGAGGTAATATTTCTGGGTTAGTGGAGTCTGTAACCTGAAGCGTATGTAACCCGAGGTACCACTGTAGTGGTTAATACATTTTACTCACCCATATAAGGATCTTATATTACCTAACACAGGGGATTGCAAAGGTAGCTTAACAACCAATCCCAACCTTGCAATCATAATCTGAAGCCCTTCTTCACGTGCTTCCTCCCCAAGAGGTCCAGAGGGTGGCAACATGAGAACAGGCCTTTTCTTCATTGGCTCCCCATTTGTGGAATGCTCTCCCCAAGGAGGCTTGCCTGGCACCTTCATTATATATCTTTAGGTGCCTGGTGAAACTCTTTCTCTACAACCAGTCCATTGGCTAATTAACATTCTATGGCCTTTTAAATATGTTTTTTGGGGGCTTATTGGTTTGCTTTTGTTTTATTATGCATTTTGTGTTCTCATTTTATATTTTTATGTTGGGGAGCACCCTGTGATCTTTGGATTAAGGGTAGTATACAAATGTAATAAATACAATAAATTAAATTAAAAAAGGAGCCAGCAAAGTTGTCTTCTTGGCTCAGTGGGAGAGCTCATTTTCTCTACTCTGAATTTTCATTGCAGATTATACCTATCCTGCCCTCCACATCAAATGTTGCTTTCTTCTTTAATTTTGTTCCTCCTCCTCCTTTATTTCAAACTGGCTTTCTGCTAGTTTGTTTGGTTTAAAGCACTGTTTGCACACTTATATTTATTTAACAGCTGACTTTGTGCCTTAAAAAAAGACCAAAGTCATGTTTTTAGAGTTGATGAACTGTTTTAAAGAATGATGGATTTATGTCATCACAAGCTTCCAGCCAATCAGTGGAGTGTACATCCAGCTCCTATAACAAACTAGCAGAAATGAACAAACTAGCAGATTCTCTTGACGTTGACCTGGGGAGAAGAGTGTAAGCCAGATGACTCATGAGTGCTCCTCCAAACCAGAATGATTCCTTATTGTTTTTTTAGGTATTTCTGCCTGAAACCTTCCTTTGTTCTTCTGTTTTGTTCAGTCAGCATAGCATAGCAATATGCTTTTGAGCTAGAATGTATCAAGTGTGTGAATGGATTCAGGGCCCCTCCCAACATCAATTCTATTGTTTCTTCCTGATTGTTTGGGCTCATGGTGGCATTGTGGGGTTATACAGTGGTACCTTGGGTTAAGTACTTAATTCGTTCTAGAGGTCCGTTCTTAACCTGAAACTGTTATTAACCTGAGGCACCACTTTAGCTAATGGGGCCTCCCGCTGCCGCCGCACCACCGCAGCACAATTTCTGTTCTTATCCTGAAGCAAAGTTCTTAACCTGAAGCACTATTTCTGGGTTATCAGAGTCTGTAACCTGAAGCGTATGTAACCTGAAGCGTATGTAACCCGAGGTACCAGTATACATGAGTCTCTTTGTGCCTGTAAAAGGTTTGGGGTTGACATACTACTTTGTTTCCAATCAGCATATGGCTGGTAGCTTCCAGCTGAAATCCAACAACGTTTTATACCACAAATGCTACATTTTATCCCTCTGCCCACACTTTTATTTTCACATACGCACAGTGGCAGGTGTGGAACAAGTCTTGACCCCACTCTGCCCATTCCTTTTCCCCAGATTGGTCCAAAAGGATTTTTGATCATTCCCAAAGGAAATGTGTTATGTCAGCCTGCACATTCTCTCTATTTTAACCCCTGACTGAAGTCAAACTGTCTTCCACAAAGTTCAATTCCTTTTTATATCCCTGTCTTCTTGTGATGCAGCTCTAGGTCAATACAAGTACTTGCCATAAACACATGCTGATAATAGACTGAGAAATAAGAACTCACATTTTCAGCCAGCGTTTGGTTGATGGAAAAATGACACACTTCCTATTGGCTTCTTGACAGGTGTAATTCATCTTGGCACTGCTGGCTTAATCTGGACCACTTCAGCAATCGTTACAGCTCATTTATCCCCTTTCTATTCATTCCTTATGTGTGTTTAAGGAAAAAAAAAAGAATTTCTAGCCTATCCCTTTTGGGTGCAAAAAATATGAGGCTCTAATAATGAGTATGTAGCTAGATGGGTAAAATGCTTCAGGATTCAATGATACATATTGAAATCCTTATTGCTAGTCTTTTCCAGACTTGTTTCGTGCAAACTGCTTTGCAGTTACTAATGAAGCAATGCCAAGAAAAACTGGAGGAGCTGCCTCTTTCCTAATGCAGAGACATCACTCAATCAAACAAACATGCATTAGAGAGTTGATTGGCATTAGAGAAAGATTCTTCTTCAGTATCCTGTGAGCAACATCAACACCTAAGGCCCGGAGAGTGTATTTGCACTAACATGATGTCATTCAAAATCCCATGGCATGTAGCACTATTTAAGTTGTTTAATATAGCAAACAATGAACCTAACTCTTCGAAACATGGGATTGTATTGAGGATTCTCAGAGAAGACCCACTGAAATTCATGGACATGACTAAATCACTCTGGGCAAAACTTAGTTGGATGCGACCCATAGGAAACTGCTGCACACCAGGCCAGATGATTTTTCAATCAATATTATCTAGTCTCTGGCTTGTAGCAGGTTTGCGGCAGAGAGAGTCTTTCACATAAGCTGCTACCTGATGCTTTTGAACCTTCTACCACTGAGCTACAATCCCTTCCCAGTTCCAGTTCTAGAATTCAAATTCAAAAGTCTCTCAGGTTCTTCTTAACAAGGAGCTGCCAAGCGCATGGTTGCTCTAGACAATGGAACAACTAAGCTAATGGCAGTCAGAGAATCCTAGGCCCACGGAGACATCAAAGCAGCAGTCCCTGCTTGGAGAAGACAAGCAAAGCACATGAGCTATGCATCAGTTAACTTCATAGATACATGGACAAACAATGATGTGCACCAGACATTTTTAAAAGGCTCTTACTTGCTGCTGTACGGAGAATGCAAGGGTTGCATAGGTTGTGTGCATGCCACATGCCAGAGAGTAGGAATATATGGGCAGCACTCCCATTGGAGTAATGTAGAAAGTGGGATCCCCTCAAGAATTGGTTGCAACCTGTGCTTTTTAATGAGCAGTGAGGTGGCCAAGGTTGATGGTGATACTAAGTTGCCCAGGGTCTTTAAAACAAACAAGCAAACAAACATTGCAAAGAGCTCCAAAAGGGCCTCTCCAAACCACGTGAATGGGCAGTAAAATGGCAGATGCAATTCAATGTAAACAAGTGTAAAGTGATGTGTGTCAAGGAAAAACAGTTGGGAAAAGTTCAGAAAAGGGCAACTAGGGGATGGAGGAACTCCCTGATGAGGAAAGGCTGCAGTGTTTGGGACTTTTCAGTTTTGAGAAAAGGTGATTAAGGGGTGACATTCTAAAAGGGTATGAAATTATGCATGGCATGCATGAAGAAGGTGGATAGAGAAAAGCTTTCTCTCTCTCTCTCTCTCTCTCTCTCTCTCTATTAACACTAGAACACTTGGACATGAAGTGGAGCTGAACGTAGGAGGACTGAGGACAGATAAATGGAAGTACTCATTCACACAGCGTGTAGCTGAACTGTGGAGCTTGCTCCAGCAAGAGGCAGGTATGGCCACCAACTGGATGACTTGGAAAAAGAATTAGATAAATTCATGGAGGTAAATGCTATCAGTGGCTACTAGTCCTGATGGCTGTGTGTTGCCTCCACTATCAGAGACAGTATGCTTCTGAATATCATTACAGTGGTACCTCGGGTTACAAACACCTCAGGTTACAAACACTTCGAGTTACAGACTCTACTAACCCAGAAATAGTACCTCAGGTTAAGAACTTTGCTTCAGAATGAGAACAGAAATCATGCAGCGGCGCAGTGGCAGCAGGAGGCCCCATGAGCTAAAGTGGTACCTCAGGTCAAGAACAGTTTCAGGTTAAGAACGGACCTCCAGAATGAATTAAGTTTGTAACCAGAGGTACCACTGTATTTGGAAACTAGAGGAGTGGAGAATGCTCTTGCCCTTGCCACTGGCCTGATCCAGCAGGTTCTCCTTGTGTTCTTGTGAACAGTTGAGTTCCTGGGCCTCTGTGGCAATGTGTCATGGAATTCATTGCAAAAGAAAAAGAAGTGCTTTGCAAAGAAGTGTTTTCTTGTGGTAAAATACAAATACATCTTTACAGGCTGACTTCAAGGATTAGGTGCATGATTTCTGATTTGGACCATTTAGAGAGTGAAGGAAAACCAGCTTATTGACTTTGACTATAAGACCAAAAATGGTTTGCTCTGTAAAAACTTAATTATTTATTTTCAAGGGGCCCAAAATGGATATTTTTTGTGAAATATCTCCCATGAAATAGACTTTCAGTTTGCAAGCTTTACTGCCACCTGTTAGCCTGGAAAAATTACTTTATGCTCCTCTTAATTCTCCATAATGATACTCTTATGCTAGAGCAACGTGCCCTGACGAACTTGCTAATCTGTGTCTTTAAAAAGTGGAAAATTAGTTCAGACAGCTGTGGCTTTGGAGGAAAAAACGAGCTTAAGTTCTCAGAAATTGTAGATGGTGTCTGAGCTGCACACATAGTGGCGATGACTGTATCCCACTGGCCAGCCATTTGACCTTTGCTCTTTTCCAGCCTAAAAATTAAGAATAACAGCATCTACGCACCATTTATAGCTTAAATACTAGAGATGCTTTGCTGCTATTTAAAATAGCCAGGATAATATAAGGAGAACATTTGTGCAATTTTTAATAGTCTCATTTTTGCAATATAGTACAGGAAGGTCTGCTGTTGGCTGAGAGAGAGAAAGAGGTAAGCATATGTAGAGAACTTCCTTTTTAATGTTTTTGAAGAGGAGGAACACCTGCTATTCTTTACCTAAACGCTGTAAAGAATTTAAAGGAATTTTGCAGCTTGCTATGTTTGTGGGGAACAATAGGTTGGATCCAGACTAAGCGAGTTGTACTTAGGTTCCATTGAAATCAATATCATCAATATTATGTGACAGAAATCTAACCTCCATTATCCAGTTCTAACTATTCAACCTCCAAAATTCAGAGCAGAAGACTTCAACCTGTTCAGTATGTTTTTGGGTTGTATTAGCCTGAATAGTATTTGGCATGGTGAGTGAGTCACCTGTTCGACTTTAAGCTCTAGCCACATCTGGACCAGTGAGAACTGCGATCATAATTTTCTTTTCTCGTGGTGCAGCATGCACATCTCCCCAGATATCACTGTCACCATCTGTTGGTGACCATGACTGAACAAATCTCTGGTTCTCAATTTCCTCTGGTCGACCAGCACACGTCACTTTTTATTTGGCAGTCTCATTGGAGATGTTGACAGCTTTGTCAAGCAAACTCATGGGCAGTCTTACCCTTTTGGGATAAGGGTGGAGGCACTGTGTGTGGCAGAAAACTCTCTGCCTCTTCTGGCCAGAACATGCCTGACTTTCAGATAAAGCAGAATGTTTGGTTTACACTTCACTTTGCCCAATTTTGCAAGCACAGTAGTAATGAGGTGAGCGAAAGAGACCGCTGCACAAAAGACCAGCCTTTCAATCCAGCTCCTTACATGGTATATTATTATAATGACATCATATTTTTGTAGGCACCAAAAGACATTAATTGTGTAAGCTCGAGGGTTTGATCTCCACCAGGCCTGTTTTCTTTCACATGACTGTCGGTTAAGGTTAAGCAGAAACTAGTTTTTCCTCCTGATCTGGATGAAGTGAAATTGGCCTGTGTTTATTGTCCAAAAGAAAATGGAAGATGCTTCCCTCGTGATTGTAAGAGTGACGGGATGTGTGGGAAAATAAAAGTGGTGACATAGCTGGAGTGAAAATGATTTCCATTGCCAAGTAATTGGGCATTTTGCACCATGGATGTCACACTGATCTGACACTAGATTCTCTCTTTACTACACACACACACAGACACACACACACTCATGTGATTTCACTGCTTTCTGCCAGATGGTCATTATATTTTACAGGACTGCAGGCAATTATACCTGTCAAGGGCATGCCAAAGTATTTAGCATTTATGGTTTGAGGGAGATTACCTCCTAAATGTTAATGGCAGACGGAGTCACACTAACCCTCCCATTTAAGATCTTCATTAGATCACCTCTCTGAAGCACTAAAGGATGAGTTAAGGGTAGACAGAAGTGAAATGTAACCGCCCCTCATGCAGGAAGTGGGTGGAATTCCAAAGAGGCAAAAAGAATCAGAAGCTTTGAGACTTTGTGTAACCATATCTTTCTAGGGAAAATAGGTAGTAACATATCCTTCATGGTTCAAGGTAAGCAGACCATTGTTTGACATTAAGATACATTGTAGAAAGCATGGACTAAGACTGTAGAGAATAAGATATTTTTTACTAACAGTTTGTTTCTCTATCAATGTCCAAATTTTCAGGTGCTTTCTATATTTACAAAATATTTTTCCCCTTATTTTGAATGCAGTAGTATCGACAGCTGTGGAAACACAGAGGACCTGTCTACTATGCAACTGATTTAAATGCATTAAATGGTTAAGAGAAATGGGGGTATTTATGCTGCAATCCTAACATCACTTACCTGAGGAAGACCCATTGAATTCAGTAGTATTTTTGCATAATCATGGTGAGGATTATGCTGGTAAGATGGGATAGAAAGGGATTCCTAACAGAGACTTTGCAGCTCCTTCCCCAGACTACAATTCCCAAAATCCTTTAGAGGTAGCCATGGAAGGAAAACTGGCACCTATGTAAGTGTTTTATGTGGTGAGATCCTTTGTGGATATGAGAGTAATTTAAAAAAACAAAAACAAATAGGAGAAGTTGTAATTAGAGAGCACCAATATATTTTAAGTGGATGAGTTTTTCATTTTAAATATATTGAGGTGATGGTTATTAAGATCTTTCAAAATTGGCTTTAAGACAAGATTAGAAGAATGCATGCCTACTGGCATTTTAGTTTATATAATAATTATTCTGGTTATACAGAAATACTTTTGAGGATCATTTGAATACACGAGTACACAAGCTGTTCGATGAATACATTGGTCATAATCGGATTTGTAATGTTTTTAAAAGGATTCTCTATGTTACACTGATGCAGTTATTAAGGTAGTAAATGCATTGTGCTTGCTTTTCTATTTTGCATTTTAAAATGTATGTTATCAATTATTTTAATTAAGTAGAGTAGATTTCTTTCTCTTCTCTGGCCTTGATATTTATAGTCACTCCTGAGGAAAACATTAGGCTTGCCGTCCATCAGGAAAATTCCTGACATGTCCTGGTTTTCAGGTGTAAAAATGACATAGGGGGGAATTTGAAGAAATGGCAAATGCCAGGGGAAACTTGAATGTATTGTTATTATTTTTAAAAACACCACATCTCTACTTTATGCCTAACCTACCTCACAAAGGCTCCAGTGGAGAGTGGTGACCATTGGGACTGGGAGGGTGGTAGGCAGGGAGGCCAACAGTAGACAGAACCAAAGCAAATGGCTTTTGGAGCTGGAGCCAATGGTAGAGCCAACTAATTCTGGTTTTGTCACCATCCTCCTCCCTGGTGGGGCCTGGCTGATGGCAGGCTGAGTTTGGTGGGGCACCCTTCTTGCCCTAGTGAGCTGGCCTCCCCTGATAGGCTCTCTCCAGGAGTCACCTGCTGTAACTCAGAAGATGAGAGCAGCTGGAAAAGAGCTTCAAAGGACAATCTTGAATGACCAGGCAAACTGAAGTGGGAGAAGACGATTCAAGAAATATTCAACAAATATTCTGTATGCATTTTTATACCTTGTTAACAAGCCGAATAAAAAATAACCCTAATAAACCCTGAAGAATACAATGATAATATCAACCCGAATAAAAGCCCTAATAAAAAATTAATAACCCTAATGGAAGAAAATCAATGTGCCGTAGTTGTTTTGTGATTGAAACAGATGGTATTTGAACCTGAGTAGCAAAAACCACCTGCAAGCCAGATCAAGGCTACAGTCCTCCAATGCACACTAAGTCAATAGGAATTGCTGTTGAACTCAGTGGGGTTTACTTCTGAATAAAGGTGCATGAGAATGGGCTACATAACTTCTCCAATTACGGTAATTTTTTAAAAAAGTTTCAATGACTATTTTATCATTCTGTGAAACGTGGAGAGAAAGACTTTGCTACCACAAAATACATTTGCAAAGCAAGACAATAGAGAAAAGCCGGATATAAGAGTTCTTAGAACCCGACACACATTTGATCACTAAAAATCATTGAAACTGAACTGAGCTGATTACCTTAAAAAGAAGTGACTCTGTGTCTTGTATGTTTTTCAAATGTATCCTTAACTTTGCTAATACAGTTTTACACTTTTGGCTTTATCTTCCTTTGCTTTATGTGGGAGATCCAGATAGAACAGATTCTTCCTTTCTGTTTCATTACATTTTCATCTATTACTATTATACTTTTGTATTTGCTGCATACTTTTCATTTTTACAAGCAACTATTTGCAGAGTGTAGCCACCTCTTATGCATATTTACTGTATTTTTCGCTCTGTAGGACACACTTTTCCCCTCTTAAAAACTAAGGAGAAAAGTCTGTGCCTCCTATGGAGTGAATGCAGGGGGGAGGCAGGCAGGAAAAGCCCCAAGAGCCACACACAAGCTTCACACGGCTCTTGCGGGCTTTTTCCCAGGAGGGAGAAGGGACTGATGTGGCCAGTCAGTCCCTTCTCCCTCCTCGTAGAAAAGCCCGCAGGAGCCACGCGCTCCTTAAATGGTGTGCGGCTCCTGTGGGCTTTTGAGGAAGGTGGGGGAATTGCCATAGCCGGGAGAGGCTGCACAAGGCTAAAGAGGAAGCCAAGGCAGCGAGTGGGATGGATTGTGCTTGCTGCCTTGGCTTCTTTAGCCACATTTCTTTAGCCACGCTAGAGAGGTTTAGCTCCCGGCTGGAGAGGTTGCGCGGCTATGGCAGAAGCCAAGACAGCCAGTGGGATGGATCCCGCTGGCTTTCTTGGCTTCTTTGCTCTTTGGGGCTGGGGGGGGGGAACCCAGGCTTCCCCCGCAGCCCCGAGAAGCTCTGGGAGAAGCGGACAGGCTGCGCGCATGCTCTTTGGGGCTGGGGGGGGATAATCCCCCCTTGATTTCCCCCTCTAAAAACTAGGTGCGTCTTGTGGTCCGGTGCATCCTATAGAGCGAAAAATATGGTACAAGAGAATGGAATCTACCCCTATTTCAGAGTGAAGCCTGCATAGTAATTTCCTTGGGAGTAGAGTTCACCAGGTCGCTCTGAACCTTTAATTTGCAGTAGTGTCTTGGTGTTTGTTTGTTTCATCAGACTTGTTCTGAACAATTATATCTTAGGAAAAGATGTATTTCAAGCACTTGCGGTGTTTTCCCAATAAAATATATTGTTTTACTTTTATTCCATAAACTCCACTAAAATGGCACTCCTAGAGTTGAACTGGGTATGGCAGCTGATGTTACTGAATTGCTGAATGAAGAATAAAATTTTCTTAGGTATCATATACTGAACATTAATTCCTGAATTGGCAGTTGTTAATCAGTGAATATTTATTAATTTCTTATCATAATTTCTTATTTTAGCATAAGGGTGGGTTACAACAACAATATATTTACAATTCTAAAACAAGTAATACAGATACAGCCATAAAATAAATGGCTGAAAAACACTGAAAAAAAGTTTGATATGCAAAATAATTAAAAAACCATTCCATATATAAAAGCAAGACAAACATATATTTTTTCTAATGTCAATAGATCCAAAATAGTTCCAATGCAGATACAGAATGGAATAAAGAGTAAACAAATTCATGCCTCCACCTCACACTGAATCTCCACAAACACATACCCCCTCACTGAACCCCCACCCCAACTAATTAGCAGCACTAAAGGTAAATGTAAAGGACCCCTGGATAGTTAAGTTCAGTCAAAGGCTACTATGGGGTTGCAGTGCTCATCTCGCTTTCAGGCCGAGGGAGCCGGCGTTTGTCCACATACAGCTTTCTGGGTCATGTGGCCAGCATAACTAAACTGCTTCTGGCGCAACGGAACACCGTGACGGAAACCAGAGCACATGGAAACGCCGTTTACTTCCTGCCACAGCGGTACCTATTTATCTACTTGTGCTGGCATGCTTTCAAACTGCTAGGTTGGCAGGAGCTGGGACAGAGCAACGGGAGCTCACTCCGTCATGGGGATTTGAACCACCGACCTTCCAATCAGCAAGCCCAAGAGGCTCAGTGGTTTACACCACAGTGCCACCACTCTTTCCTCTACTGAATCAGAGTAAATCCTAATCTTCTACTGTGTAATCCATCCTACCAACTACTGATGGTAAGCAACAAATAGGCATGTGTTATCTTAACAGAAGGATCCCCTTAGCAATACAGTAAGGCTCAGATACTTCAGAAGGCAACCCAGGACCAAGTTCACTAGTGCCCCTTATCCCCACAACTGAGCTGCTCTATGAACATGGAATTTATTATGGTCAGAGACCAGCTTGAGAGCTGCTCTATAAGAATGCTTCCACTTCAGAATTAGACTCTGAATGTTTCATCTCAGTACACCACCAGCCTCTCGGCAGTGATGATTGACATACAGACGTCTCCTAGGACCTGTTGCATTCAGAGTTTTCTTTTGTGTAAAAGCAGTGCATCTAATGTTCACAGGTGAAGGTTCCTTTGAATAGAGGAGATGGAAACTACTGTTTGAAAAATGCAGAGCTGATTCAGTAAATTGTTACAAGATTATGCTGCGCGTAATGTCAGTGCATATTAGCAAAGGCTATGCAGAGGGAGTTTCTTTTCCACAATATTTGGACAAATAAATGCAATCATTTTCATGTGGATGTAGTATAGCCATTGGTTCAGATTAAGTTTTGATGCGAGTCCCATGATGATGAAAGCCAAAAACCAGAGTAACTTCTAACCTTCTAACAGGGTGGTCTTCCCTGAGTCCTATAGATTACACAAATTCTTCCATAGTCCACTGGAATACTTCTGTGCCTGGCCCATTTTTAGGTATGAAGCAAGAACATACAACATGGAAGTGAAACCATGATGTCAGCCTGGCTCAAGCCATTTCCTACCTTTGGGGAATCATAAGCCATAATAAGCCATAGTGATATTCTGGCATTCCCACAGCCACCCTAAATGCTGTTGGCTTATCTCCCACACTGTCTCACTTTTTCTGCTGTTCAGCAGAGTAACACATGGGTTTCACATACTCCAAATTCCACATGGATATATATTTTTAAGCTGATTCTCATTGTAAGGTATCTAAAGCTTTCAAATGTCAGAAACCCATGTTCCTATGTAGCTTAACCAGACACTTCATAAACACATGAAAGGAGAAGAAATTGCCCCAGCAAGTTAAAAGGAACATCTCTGCGTAATTTGAATCAAACTAATGTTACACTGAACAGTGCTGTCACTGTCAGGTTTCCGAAGGTGTGTCTGATATACTGGAAGTGTATTGTTAGCTGCACTTTTCAAAGGAAGTTGCTACTAGGTGATGCTGAAGTGTTTGGGTTAGCTACCTGTCTGAAAAGAGAAGAACATGGCAAATGTTTTATACAAAGAAAGTAAGGCCCATTGAAAAAAATACAGAAAACGGACGTGAGGAGCCTGAATGCTGATTTAAGTGAAAACTTCATCTATTGGCACAGATACTGTCAGTTTTTCACCAATCTGGTGCCCTCCAGATGTTTTGGAATATAGTTTCCATTAACCCCTGTTGTGCTGACACCAGGTTGGTGAAAGCTAAGCTAAGTCTTACTCAGTTATTCTTGCTTAGGGTGTAATCTAAACTCAGTGGGTAGATATCATTTATATCCTCCCTGGGTCTTATTCAAAGGGCCTTTGGCCTACTCAAGGAGAAAGGCCGAGGTAAAAACAGAGGCCTGTCATTGACATTGGCCATGAAAAGGCAGAATACAAAGCAAAAGCGGCATGGCTGACAAATAATAATTCTTTTCCCCCTGTGGCCTTTCTGCAGCTGACCTTGAGATACCCCCGTGATGGTAAGCATAGCAGACACAAAGGAAGAAGAAAGAGGTTAGGAACCCTTGTGAGAATAGGATGCCTAAGAAACTAATTTCTCTGACATTAATGCAATTAAGAATAAGGATGCTTGTTATTGATTCCTACATCTATTCCCCAGTCACCTGGGTATGAGCACAATATTATTTACTGATATTCCCTGAAAATCTGAGTAGAGCAAGTCCTGTGGCGTTCAGCTTGAGTCTCAAACCTCTTCATTATGGGCAAACATAATCAGATTTACCCCAGTGAAAATCCAGAGTGACAACCAAGAATGCCTACCCTAATGTGATATTTTCCCCGATGGAAGAGCTATTAGAATGATTCCCTTCGAGGGACACGCATAGGAAATATAGTGGCACGGAACATCTATGTATGTGGACATTTCAGGAAGGATCCATGAATTTGATGTTACCTTCCAGTCATTCACAGTTCATGTTGTTTTTCCACTTTTGATATAGCATTTTCCATGTGCATTTCTTTATGGAAACCATTGCCAAACCATGTCTGTGATGGAAGAGCTCTTGTTATTGATCCAGAGACTGTTCTGGAAGACCTCATATGCTGGAGCAAGACTAGACTAGGATTGGGAAGAGCTGTAGTTCAGTGGCAGAGCATATGGTTTGCATATAAAAGACTCAATATAGGTTCAGTCCCTGACATATCCAGGTAGGGCTAGGGAAAGACTCCTGTCTGAAACCCTGCAAAGCCACTGCTAGTAAGTGTGGACAAAACTGACCCAAGGTGAATGATGGTTTGACTTAACATAAGTCAGCTTCCCATGTACTTCCAGGTCCTGCCACTTAAGGTGTGTGAATTGACTTGTGTACCCCAAATAATGAGGAACCTTGAAGTGACCTGGGATGGACACTCACATTCCTGAGTTGGATCGTGGGACTGATTGTGCACTGAGTCAGCACACCTAAATCCATACCTTAATGAACACTTATGTCAGAGGTTTTCAACCTTTTTGAGTCCACGGCTCCCTTGACCAACTACAGCATCTCTGTGGGGTTCAGGAGTCCAGTTATGTCACCCCTTGCCTGCAGAGCTGGCAGCCCCTCACCCTTTTTTGAACAACCTCCTTTGTGGAGTGTTCCCTCAGCCTCCTCTCTTCTCCCCTCTCCTTGGGAGTCTTCCAGGCAGCCACTGCTTTCACCCCTGGCCTCTGAGCTGTCTCCCTGCCCCAAAGACAGGTGCCACCTCACACTGCCCCACAAGGGCCTGGGACTTGTCTGTCCATTCCCAACAGCAAGGGCTGGTGGACTGGCTGGCTGGGCTCCCTCACCTGCTCGCTTGCTTATTCCAAGGCTGCTTCAGCTCCTGGCAACCAGCACTCACTGGCCAGTCCCACAGGTACCATTCATCTGGAGAGCTTGTAGCCAGGGCTGCTGTAACAAACAGCTGTGCAAGCCTTTGGGAGGCAGAGTCGTGAGAGGGCATCAGAGGAGGGAGGGAAGGAAAGTGGGACAGAGGCCAGTGTTACCCGCGGCATCCCTGACCATCATTCAAGGCACCCCAGGGTGTCATGGCACACTGGTTGAAAACTACTGACCTGTGCAAACCTGGCCTATTAAGATCTACTGGATAAGCCCTGCTTGAATTAGACGAACACATGGAAGGTGAGGCTCCCAATTGCTCCTAGTCACAACTGGTGATGTTCTCTCTTCACTGTTGGAGGCAGCATGCCTCTGATTCCCAGTTGCTGTCAATCACAAGTGGGAAGAGCATTGTTGCACTCGAGACCTGCTTGAAGGCTTTCTGTGGGCATCTGCTTGGCCACTGTGAGTTCAGGATGCTGGGGATCATTGGCCTGATCCAGCACACAAATTCTTCTTAAGTTCTTAATAGCAGGCAGAGGTGAGAAGGCTGAAGCAAAAGTCTACTTGTTAGTGTTAAAATAGTCACCACAGTTTTCAAAAAAAACAAAAAAATCCCATGCTGCAATGCACTTTTCATATGATTGTGTAGGCCAGGTAGGTAGAGCTTTGTGGCCCCAGGATTTTCCCCATCTTCATTGGGATGCAATGGGATTTTGCGTGCATTTCTTTTCATTGAAAACAGGAAATATCAGTGAGTGTGATGTTTTCAGCTCAGACACATGATTTTTATTTGTGAGGTGGCTATTATTATTTTTTTCAAAACAAACTAATGTAGCACAAAATGTGTAGCATTAAAAAAAAGTGTAGAATCATTTGCAGAATGCACAACATCAATGGGGACAGAGAAAATCCTGTCCATGGCCCTGGGTGGGAGCACAATGTCACTGGTGGAGAATATGCTGTTTCAAAGCATGGCCCACATGATTTTTCATGGGATGGATTATTAGTTGCAGCTGTTATTCTAAAGAATTCTGACTCTGAAGAAATTGGACATAGTAGTAGAGCAGTGCTTGAATTTGATTAGAGATGCCAGAACTCAATTGTGGTTGTTTTTTAATCCACAATATAGCCTCTCAGGGCAATTAAAGAGACAGCTTCAGACAAGGTTATTGGTTTTCAAAATGACAAGTGTCCCTACCAACATTACTCACCCAAAGTGAGCCCCTTTGCACTTTTTAATCCCCAGGCATTTCTGATCAACAAGATAAGCAAATAATATAACACATATATGGAGTGTTGCGGTGTCAGCAGGACTTGATTGGATCAGCCGTAGAGTTTGCATTAGCTCTGCCAGATGAGGTCTTTACAAAATGGCAGCTTGGTAAGAAGGAGGTGAAATCTCTCAGATGACTTCAATGTATGGATTCACATTTCACCTGTTTCACCCTTGCAGGTGTCAAAGATGTTACTGAGGCTGCATATATGCCATACCTTTAAACCACACACACTTCAAAAAGAAGAATAAACCTGGGAACTACAATTTCCAGTGCTCTTAACAAACTACAGTTGCCAGGATCCCCTTGCAGGACATTGTGTTTTAAATGTAATTTATAGTGTGTACATCCCCTCAATGAGTCTGATGTGACTCATTGCCAGGAAATTGTGTATCAGGGTCTATAATTTATTTATTTCTGACATTTACACTTGGCCATTCCACTCAATCAATCAGTCAATCAATCAATCAATCAATCAATCAATCAATCAATAAAATAAAATATCTGTACATTATTACATTGTTCAGACAGGACTTTGTAATGTGATGTTTAAATGGGCCACTCGGATAAGCTAAATTCAGTAGACTTTGAATTTTAATAAGACTATTCAGTTAAACTGTAGCTTTCCCTAAATATAGGGAAATGATTCATCACACATTTGTTTGCTAAACTGCAGCTACAAGTTCCAGTTTACCCAGAATGGGATTTGCTTCACTTCCACTAATTCTACATACACACTCCAAGTTATAGCCAGTGCTCTCTAATGAAGAATTCTCAGCACATGCACAAAACTGTAATTCCCAGGTTCTTTAGGGGAAGTTGGAACTAGTAAACAACTTCCAAAAAACTTTGTATCTGTAACATGGATTGAGCTAGGACACACGTTTAATACTTCAGCGCTGACCTGAAGTCAACAAGGAGAGAATTACAGTATTCGTAGTCATTTTTACTCACACTAAAGAACAGTATCTGTTGTACTCTGAGATAGCAACAGAACATTCCCTTGTGGCTTCAGCTGAGACCCGCTATAGAAAATCCCTGGGAATGCTTCAGCTTTCTCTCAACATTTGAAAGACGAAAGAGACATGCTTTGAATGAAGGACACAATTGGGTTGAAAAGCAAGATTCTGCGCAGCTAGGCAAGCCATAGTTGGCCACCAATTTGAGTAGCCCTCTAGGACATTACTGGTCATTGAATATGTTAATAATTTAATGTGAATGCCAGTAATTTCATCAGCAATGGCCGAGTCAGCAGACAACAGTCTCACTAGGGAATGAATGGGTCCTAGCAACCACCAAACGCAGAGGTATATGTGGGGTGAGGGGTGGGAAGAGGGGGTATATGTTTCAAGGACTTGTAGGCTCTGTTGCAGAAGAACCTGTCATTTCTTGTTAAATATCTTGGCTTCACATTACCCGAATCTACAAATAAAAGCAAACCCACAGTATGACTGAGCCCCCAGGGAGGATCTTGGGACCACCCAGCCTAAATGGATTACATCAGGCTTCCTCAACCTCGGCCCTCCAGATACTTTGAGACTACAATTCCCATAATCCCTGACCACTGGTCCTGCTAGCTAGGGATCATGGGAGTTGTAGACCAAAAATGTCTGGAGGGCCGAGGTTGAGGAAGCCTGGATTACATCCACTGAATGGTAAAGGCTTTGCAGTAGCCAACATGATTTGCTCATTTCTAGCAATGTTTGGACACAATGGCCTGAATTGCGTGTCATGGTAAACCAAACCATGGCTTGCCAGAACCACATGAATGTGCAGACTCCCAGAGAGGAGGAGTTCACCTGCTCTGCTCGTCCCTAGTCCTTTTAGCTTGGTGCAGCACTGCAGCTAAACCAAGGTTAGCCTTTGTGTGACATCCAAACACAGGGTTGTGCTTAAGCTCTCTCCCCCACAACTGTAGTCAAGAACAATCTTTGGGTGCAAATCGTGGTTAAGGAGAAGAGAGCTTGACCACACCCTCGCACATGGACGATATGTCATGCTAAGCTAAAAGGACTGGAGAGGAACAAAGTAGCTCTGATCACCTCCCTGGGAGCCAGCATGTTTGCAGTAAACCATGGTTTGACTTAGTGTTACGTGCAAACACAGCCAGTGCCAACAGTTATATTGCCCACATCCAGGAAAATGGTTCCTAGGAAATAAAAAAAGAAAAGGAATCATTTCTGTTCAGATTCTTAAAAACTGCTGTCATAGAATCTGTTATCTTAACTTTGAAGGCAAGGCATCGTATATCTAAAAGCGTAGATTTCAATTTCCAATTTCTTCCTTTCTTTTTTGTATCATTAACTTTCTTTTTTACATATAAGGAGCATGAGCAAATAATCACATACACATTCTATGTCAATATAGATCATATATCTATTGTTCAATTTTAGCTTATTGTTGTTTTTGGCAATTTCTCTTCCAGCATAACAGAGAGAGAAGCAAGCACATTCAAACCATTAGACTTTACACAATTGTTCGAATATCCTTAAACTTCTTCATGTTGACAAGAAAAGCATTTTCATAAAATGCATAGGACCTGCCACATTATATATAAGAAAATAGTTACTTCAGTTAATTAAAACTGCAATTTTCTTCCAAAAGGACCAAAATCTCATATTAATGAAGAAATGTTTGTGGCATACAGTGGTACCTCGGGTTAAGAACTTAATTCGTTCTGGAGGTCCGTTCTTAACCTGAGACTGTTCTTAACCTGAGGTACCACTTTAGCTAATGGGGCCTCCAGCCACAGCCGCGCGATATCTGTTCTCATCCTGAAGCAAAGTTCTTAACCCAAGGTACTATTTCTGGGATAGTGGAGTTTGTAACCTGAAGCGTCTGTAACCCGAGGTACCATTATACTTTGAATGCTTGAAGTACTAAATCAACGATAAGCATTATTTTCAGAAGAAATGAAATTGTTCATCTTTCTAGCGGATATTTCAAGATTACCATAAATTTATTTTCTACATTTTCACAGGATGGAAACCACTGCATTTGTTTGTTCATGAAAATATTTATACCTCACTTTTCAATTGGATGATTTCCATGGTAGCTTATAAATCATTAAAGTGATGTAAAAATAAAATACAGAACATTTATTTGTCTCTTAACAGTGGGAAAGATGCAGGCCAATAGCCAGTCTAAATGTTTTGGGGGGCTGGCACCAAAAATGTAGTGGAGGCAGTTTATCCCTATGCACACATAGATATTTTACTTGTATTCCTGAAGACTATATTAATAATGATAATGATATTTTCTAAAGTAGGAAAGGATGGGGAAAAGCACTGTGCCCAGGGCCAGCCCAAGACATTTTGGCCCCTGAGGCAAACCCCAAAATGGCGTCCCCCTCCTCACCAGGGAAGAAAAGGTGAGTGAAGATCTACATCAGAAACAAGAGGGGGCAAGAAGAATGCTGTACATTGGGACTTACTGGCCCTGTGGATCCTGCCATCTGAGGTGGTTGCCTCATCTTGCCTCATGGGTGGTCCGGCCCTGACTGTGCCCTTGGGTCCATGCGTCATTGCTTTCCTTTCCTTCTCCATATACTGAATGATAGGAGGCTTAGAGCTGTTGTGCAGTAGTTCCTTCAGACCAGCACTGAAACTCAGACTCCTTTTAAAACAAAAACAAAAAGGAGCCAGACCTCTACTACAGATGGAGGAAGACTCCACCTGGATGCAATAAAACAGGAAAGAGCAGGGAAATGTACTGAAAGCAAATAATGGATCTATAGTTTCCTTCTTGCCTGTAATTTAACATGTCGAGAAAATGTCTGCTGAGCAAACTACAGAATTCTCCCATGTGCCTTTGCAATCACTTTTGGTTCTCTTTGCTGTATGAGTTATGGGCATGCATCTGGTGTGTCACATTAGTATTTATTTCAGCACAAACGAACATGGGCACCAGAGTCTCTAAAATAATAAGAGATATATCATATGTGGGAGTTAAAGGTCAGGAACAACCAAAAGGGATTAGATTTGACTAAGCGAGGGGGAAAGTCCATATTATTACACTCTTAGTGTTAAAAATTAAAAGGAGAACTAGCTGCAATGTTATTTGGCTTCTGCTATTCCCATTTGTGCACAAACCTCAGGAACCTAGATCATGCTCCTCACCATTCATAGCAGTTGTTTGCTCTCCCGTCTGCCTTCAGAGGCTATGTAAGAAGGCAGGATAAATTCTGTTCAGTTCACATTTAAAGGTGATTGTAGTTTCTGGAACAACGCATGAACTGAAACACAGACATCCTTCAAAAATTTGTACTCCTCTGAATTTTGCAATGCAGTTCTCCAGCCAAATAGTGTGTCCAAAAATGTATATACTAGGGTAAGGTGTACATAAAGATGCAGATATCTGTGAAAACAACATACAAAATTTCATTGTAGTAGCTAAAATTGCAGTGCAAAATTGTGTACTTCGGGCAAAATTCATCCTGAAAAGGTATATATTAGGAGAAATTTGCACTAAAATGCTGATGAATTTTCATGGGAATTTTTTTTTTATGCAAATGATGTGGAGAGCTGAACTTAAGAATGGAAAATTGAGAAGCTGAGAGGAATTGAAATTAACAGATCCACTCATTTCTACCTCTGCAATACAGGGGTCACCATTACAGCTCACCTACAGCCATTTGAAAAGTTGCATATACAGTGGTACCTTGGGTTACATACGCTTCAGGTTACAGACTCTGCTAACCTAGAAATATTACCTCGGGTTAAGAACTTTGCTTCAGGATGAGAACAGAATTCATGCTCCGGCGGTGCAGCGGCAGCGGCAGCAGGAGGCCCCATTAGCTAAAGTGGAGCTTCAGGTTAAGAACAGTTTCAGGTTAAGAACGGACCTCCGGAACGAACTAAGTACTTAACCCGAGGTACCACTGTATAAAGAGGCTGACTCCATTAGAACGAAGCTCTGTTTTAATAAGTCGTTTTGATGCAAACTTTTCCATGCTAATGGAGCAAGCTGCTCAAACCTGGTATGGGATCTGAAGCAGCCTGATTCAGGTCTCAACCAAAGTGCATACACAGTTCTTAGTTTCACATTAATTTCATGATGAATGACTATATAAATATATAAAGTTGCACTACATTAGATCAATGAAGGGTATACCATGTAAATGACGCCCCACAGGATGAAGGACAACAGGACAATTAGCCCTGCTTGGACTATATGAAAATAGCCTTGTAAAGCATTCTCGCTTCAGCTTATGAGTCAGATCAATTATTCTTTTCCCAACCACTTCCTGCTTTCTGACTCAACATGATGGCCATTGGGGGACAAGGTAGTACTCTGTAAATGAGGGACAAACATTCCTATACATCATATGAAAAATAGTTGTCCAAGTTATGAGTGATCGCTTTTTTGCGAAATACATTATTAGAATTCATGTCATGGTGAGTCACTGAGACTGATATAAATTATCTACAGTCCCTCATTTATAAATGTTTCGTTACAGACATCACTTAGGGCTTATTAAGCCATTTATATATGTCTCTACAAGGTGTTCTGCTAATGCATAGTGTATTGTTTTATTAAAGGAGTGTTTTCTATTTATCATGTCGGGGGAAATACATTCTGGTGCTATGTGAATTAATGCAAGTGGGTTATTGTTGTTTTTAATGTACGAGAGCTCAACGAGTATTCCTTGATGTAGAGTCAAAACTCTAGAAAAATGGGAGCTGTAATAACAGGCAAGGTGGTGGCAGAGATTGGGGGCCCATATATTATAAGTTGTCTGAGTGTAGTGATGGAAGTTGGAAGTCAAGCCCTCTACATGAATCACATGCAAAAAGAGATGACACACAAACACACACATGCCTTTGTGTCCTCTCCCCATACATGCTTTCTATCTGCATCGGCTCCCCCCATGATTTAGAACATTGCACAAGCAAGTTAACACCAGCGCAGGGTTAATTTTTTCACTAGATCAGTGGTTGTGACTTGTGGCTAAGCTTCTGGAGATCACAAGATGAGGGAGCAAGTGCTATGTGTGAGGGATTCCCTTAATGTTTTTCCTACATATCAAGCCATGAAAATCTCCTAGAAGAGGAAGCTTGAAAAGCATGGAAAGTCATTCAGGTGGTCATTTCTCCCAGTGCTCATCCCAGCATGCAACTCCAATAATGCAGAACCCACTTAAGAAGAACCATGTGCTTTCATTTCTGCATTCCTATACAGTGGTACCTCTGGTTACGTACTTAATTCGTTCTGGAGGTCCGTTCTTAACCTGAAACTGTTCTTAACCTGAAGCACCACTTTAGGTAATGGGGCCTCCCGCTGGGCACCTCTTTCTGTTGGAGGGCAGAGCTGCATGTGCCATATAGCTTGTCCAGCAACCCCATGCCTGCTCTCAACTGCCCTCAGCTGACATGGAGGACACTACCTCACCGCTAGCATTGAAGAAAGATTCAAATGGCAGTCCAGGCAACTTCTGGGTTCCATCTTGTCCTTTTCCTCAGGCAGCAAAATGTCTGAACACCAATGATACCGCAACTATCCCATAAAAATATAGGGTCACATAGGTCACAAAGGTCCGTGTTATTTGTAACACATCTCCCTGTTCTTTCCTCTCTACAGGTGGATCTGCCAAGCTTGGCCCTCTTCCCCAGTTTATGTGGAAGCCAGAAAAGGATTTGTATCTGGGAACACAGTCTCAGACTGTGCACAGAGAAGGGGAGAGGAGGATTTTGTGGTCCAGTTCTTCGTTCCATTCTGAGGATGCGCCTCCAGGTCCCATCAATGAATCACTGTATACTGAGGCCAGGACAGCTTTCTGCCTTCCCTCTGCTTCCACTTCCTCTTCCTGTGTGTCTTTACCAGGCAGGTCCCTTTCCTGAAGCAGACTCTCCTGCAGGCCAACAAGTGTCCTGTGTGCTCATGTGTTTTCAGGGGTTTGGGAAGGGAGCGGTTACTAATCAATTGTACCTAGCAGGGGATGATTAAGGTGTCTGAGCTGCAGTGTGTTTGTAAGCCAGCCGTCAAGACCAGTTATTTCTGATGGTGCTTGATGGGTCTTAGCTTTTCTCCTTTTCATTCTTTTTCCCTAAAGAGATTTTCCTCCATTCTGTTTGTTGTTTCAAAAGAAGATTAGGGAACAGCACATTTGGAAGGGTCAGGACAGTGTGTGTGTGTGTGTGTGTGTGTGTGTGTGTGTGTGTGTGTGTGTAATAGTTTAAAGATGACAGCTTCCTTCACTAAAAGCTGATTATCAGACCTTTGACAAATCCTGCAGAAAGAACCAAAGGATGCCCTATGCTAAGAGCAGAGCGCTCCTTTATTTTTTAAAAAAGTGCTAAGCACAGAGTCAATCAGTTTGGGGTGGTGGGTCAAGCTAAGAGCCTAGAACATGGACTATCTAGCATCCCCAGCCCTCTTGATTCTTTTAATAGGAAACTGTAAGAGAATACACAGACCAAAGTGTCAGATACAGCTAATATCTCCCAGTCATCAAAGTCCATGCAAGGACTTCCACTAGAGCAACTGGGCTTTCCCCACCTCTCCTAACCCCATGCTCCCCACAAATTGGTTTGATGAGGTAGGGGGACTTCCCAGAACAGCACATGGAGATGGGGAAGAGAGGTGGGATCATTCCATTTGGCAAGCTGAAATACTTGCTCTGATGGTACGATTGCCACAGCGCTGCAATAAATTCCGGAGGGCACCTGGTTGGGAAAGGTGGTATTAAGGCACGCACTGTTCGTGTGGTTTAAGTCCCTGGCCCTGCTTGTTTTATTCCACATTATATGTGCTGGCCAGCAAAGTGTCTGACTGGAGAACCTGTCTGATTGGCATGAACTCTGACAACAGTCACCTCCTTTCTGGGACAAAGCAGTACTATATGAAGGATGGAAATGTTGATTTGTTAGCCTCTTCCTCTCTGGAGAATGGGTCTACTGTGCTAGAAAATGAAACTTCCATATACAGAGGTAGCATGACTGATGTTGCCCATGAACAAGAGATGGGGATCGCTGTCATACCCTATTCCTGAGAAGGATCTGGTTGGCTATGGGTGGGGAAAAGTTCTGGGGGTGAGGTGGATGCAGCAAGGCAATTCTTACATGCTTATGTCACGCCCTCCCCCCCCCCCCAAAGTCCAACAAGGACTTTAGATTCCTGCATTGCTGGGAAATGGACTAGATGGTGCTTCCAACCTTACCATTTGATGACTCTAAGGAAAAATTCTGAAGAAGGTGACTGCCACCTTCTACAAGGACCCCATTACTTCCCTAGCAACAAAGAACAGACTGAATTAGTAGGTCACATGGTCTCTAAAAGTCCAGTTTGGGTTTCTAATTTCATTTGGAATGGTTTTGATAATCCTAGTTATGACAGGTGAGACATTTTTGTAGCAGTGTTATAGTCATTAGGACTGAATAATTGTGAAAAATGACATTCTTGGGGGTTTAAGAGCTAGGCCATTAAACATGGTCCATGTGGGCAACAACAGAGAGCTGTTAAAATGCATTTTAAATTAATTGATTGTCATTTCTGTAACATTTAACAGCATTTCAATAAATCTATTTAAAGTAGAGGGGAACTACTGGGAACGCTTCCCTCCGCCTTCTGCGAGCGCTGAAAGGAATAACTCTCAATCAATAATAAAGAGCTCTTGCCAGCCAGTTATTATGGATGTGATATTGCTTGGTATTAAAGTTTAGGTGCGCTTTCAAAAGCCAGGGACCACTTTATGGACTACTACATTTCATGATCTTGTAGCTATGAGACCTTCCTGGTGAGATCCTTTATCTCCACAATCAACAGTGGACTGCAGGCTCACTTCTAAGCTGACACCAGGAGCAGGCAGGTTAATTGTCCAATAAGCCACATATGCACCTTTACCATTTTGCATCTGCTTCCTTAATTCAAACTGATCTGCAATATTCTGAGATATATTGAACACTCTTTAGTGCTCCTAAGTGATGTACATGTTTGAACTAATTATTTCAGATGTGTATTTCTAAAGAGGGTATATTTTCTGCCCCATATGAAGTGTACAGCTGGCGTTGTATCAAACCAAGCTGCATCAGAAGTGTGTGAGTGTGTTTCTCTCTATATATCTATATAGATATCTTTCTATAAAGATATATCTATATCAAAATCTGGGAGCCCCTAGTCCTTCTCCATGCCTGGTCTATTTCATCGTTTAGCCATTTCCCTTTCACTGTGGTACAACTCCTCCCCCTACAAAGACAAGGCTGAACCCTATTTGTCCACCTGGCGTCACAATAACCACCAGCTCAGATTTCCTGACATTTACAGAGGGCTGGCCTCTTGCTTGTTAACTGGCCAATTAGCACTGAGAGCATGGATATGGCTTTGTATAAAGCTGCAGAAGAAAATCAGAGGTAAGTGAACACTCATACCTGTTGCGTGGAGGCTATCATCACATTCCAGCCAGACATAAGCAGTTGAAAAACACATAGAGCTGGACCTTATGAGAGTTGTGGCCCGAGGGCAGGGTGTGTGGCCTGGGGAGACTCCTGAGGGCCAGGTGGAGAGGTCTGGAGGGTCACATTCAGCCCTTAGCCTAAGGTTCCCCTCCCCTGAACATGCTGAAACATGGTGAGTAATTTGGTATGACATCAGAGTACAAAGGGATGCTCCCAATGGGTAGGGAAAGCCCCATTTTAAGAACTCTTCAGCCAATCAAAGGTTTATTCCACTCCAATGAAGAAGTAGTCTTCATTGGCATTCACTCCCTTCCATTCCGCAAAGCAGATGTGGCCAAATCTGCCCACCCCTTTAGGGACATAGAAAATGATCTTGCCCCATGCCAGACCATTAGTCCATCTGCCACTGTCTGCATTGCACTGCCTACACTGCTGGTAGCAGTTCTCCAGGGTTTCAGACAGGGTCTTTCCCAGCTCTACCTGACAATGTCAGGAACTGAACCTGGGATCTTTCTGCATGCCCTGCATGTGCTCTCCCAAGAGAGCTATTATTTGCTCCAGATTATGCCAATAGATCCCTGAGGTGACTTGCTCTGCACCTTACTGGCTCATGTCAGGACCCAGTGAAAACAGTTCTTCTAACGGAGAGAAACAGCCTCAGAAAAGAGAGGCTCCTCAGGAAACTTGAAAAGGTTATGCGGCTCATTGACACCTATATTTTCAGCATGATGATTCTCCTAAGGTGGTATTAATTGGGTTCCCCCCCCCTTCACCCTTCTAATTGAACGGTGGCTGCACCTCTGCTTCCACAGCCCCAGCAGCCAGGCCATTCTGGGAATTTATGGCGTTTGGCATGAAAAGTTGTACCCAGAGGCTGCTTTGACTTTATTTCGTTCCTCCTCTCTTCATTCCTAATTATGCCCTTTGGTTCTTGCCATTTGCACTGTGTTGGACATAATGGCACTCACTGATGTGACATTTTCAACATTTGCAAGAGGGGCTTTTAAGAAAAGAAGATGTCTTTGTCGAGAACGTGCTCTTGAATGTTTCATATCAAGGGCCTGAAATGTTTGTTAAAATTTGAAGTGGTTTGGCCT
The DNA here is from genome assembly GCF_964188315.1 of Podarcis muralis. NCBI lineage: Eukaryota > Metazoa > Chordata > Lepidosauria > Squamata > Lacertidae > Podarcis > Podarcis muralis. The sequence continues at coordinate 39,899,162 of NC_135656.1, read as the reverse complement.
CTCTCACACATCTGCACCATATGTTTGAAGCACATCTGCACCACTTTAGCAGTCATAAAGGTAAAGGTAAAGGGACCCCTGACCAAAGTCATCTCGCTTTATTGGTCAAGGGAGCCAGCGTACAGCTTCCAGGTCATGTGGCCAGCATGACTAAGCTGCTTCTGGCAAACCAGAGCAGCGCATGGAAGCGCCGTTTACCTTCCCGCCGGAGCAGTACCTATTTATCTACTTGCACTTTGACATGCTTTCGAACTGCTAGGTTGGCAGGAGCAGGGACCGAGCTTCCCCCAAAGTATTGTGGGAGCTGTAGTTTACCCTGCACAGAGGTACAATCCCCAGCACCCTTAACAAAGTGCAATCCCCAGGATACTTAAGGGAATGCCATGTGTTTTCCATGTATGGCATAGATGTGACCCATGATGGCCTTGCACCTGGGAGAAGGGCTACCCACACTCCATTCAGCAATAAAACCTTTGCTTCCACAGCAAAAGGGACTTTGCCTTTTCTGCCCCACCTTGATGTGTGGTCTTCCCATGCCCATGTGCATCACTGGGGGAAGGGAAGAAGGGTAGAGCGAGGCAAATAGGGAACAAAGCAGTAAACAAGGCATCCCAGCAGCAGGAAGGACTGGAATCCTAGACCAGCTGCTAACTGAAGATATGTGAGCAACAGAAGCTCAAAAGATGGGAGGCAGTGAGCTGCCATCCAGGGTCAAAGGCTAAGTTCAGAGCAGATACATGAAGAGAGAAAAGTGATCGTGCAATATTCCACAGGACAAGGTGTAGTAATGAACAAAGCCCTATATACAGGATATCAAAAAAGATTGTCTCATCCCTTATATACCCAACCAATCATTGCAATCAAGAGATGGCATCTTGCACATACCATCTCATCAGAATGGTATAGGAATTGGGCCTTTAGAGTGGTGGCACCTACAGAACACCCTTCCATTACATATTAGACAGTTGTGGTTTTGGTGCCTATTGAAATACCTTCCTCCTCCATCAAGCTTTCTATGTGGAAATACTTATCCCAGTCAATTAGATTGAAACGGTTTGGTATTTTTAAAAATGTGTCCTTTTAATGCCTCCCGTGCTGCAGCAAATTCCTCTCAGAAACTCCCCTTTCTCTCTCATGAGGGAGTGTTATCTCCAGGCCTGCTCAGATCTCATCTCAGCTGCATTCTTTGGCTCCCAGGTTTGAAAAAGGTTGTAAGATCTCTGTTGTTTCTTTGTGTAAAGGACTCATGGGCATTTCTTTATCTCCTCCACTAATTTGAGAGCTAGTAGCAGGCCAATAATTCCTCCCACAGCTAAGTTTTACAAGCAGCTGCCCAGAGCTCCAGGATTATGTGGCCATCTTCCTGCCTTACTTAGCCAGCCACCCCACCCCCTCAATTTGAAATTGTTTATATATGTGTGTGTGTGCTTGGTTTAGTTGTTTTCACATATGCAATCATATCTGTCATTGTTTTTAGTAGGTCTTTATTGTATTGTGAAATTGCTTCGAGATGCTTCAGAGGACATGATTCGTGCATTGTGCAATGAAATAATGAAGAGAGGCCACCTAGGAAGCACAGGAGAGGGATGAGGGAGCCTTTCACCGTCTTGTCTGGTGTGCCAAAATACCCCAAAGGTGCTCTCAAAGGAGAGTGTATTCCTTTAGAAAGGCTTTCTTGAAATTCATCATAATGAATCTCTACAACAATCCCCGTTTTATTTTTTCTTGGTCCCTCAATGTTCCATCAATTTTGGTGACAATGGAGAGATGAGGGGAATAGACACTGCTGTATTGCTGTAAACTTGTACACCCAACTCAGTGCCCTGATGGGGATGCAAATTGCCCCAACCCTGGTCATGAGGCTAATCAGGGAAGGGTGATAACTCTTCAGATCAGATGAGGAGGCGTTTGTGTGCCTCTCTGTGTGTCCAGTGTGCAGACACACATATGAGAGTGTGGGGTGGCCACTCCCACTGCTGGCATGCATTCACCAGAGGTTAAGCCAAGGGGGGAAGGTAGTCCTCCTGTCAAAAGTAAAAAGGGCTTAGTAGAAATCAGATAATTACACCCACCACTATAACAAGGACCAAGTATTGAATGACAGCTCAACTGGTGATCCAACAGCAGCAGCCCTGCAGTATTCTCTTCTGATGGTCCTTCTGCTCATTTTTTGCTTGGCTTCTGTATTTTCAAATGCTGATTCTTCTCTGCTTCCTTTTGATTCACTGAGCTTCAGAGTTTTTTACTCACATAACTTTCTTAAAGTGGAAATGTACAAAGACTTTTCGGTTTGCTTTCTGTAATGTTTTGTGTTAAGGGGAGGTTTGTACCTTCTTTAATATCTTCCATTGAAAATTTCAGAAAATACTTTTTTCTATTAAAAATATGTATTAAGAAAAAGCTTGTAAAATGCAGAACTCTCTGGAATATAAATGTATAAAAAAGAGCACATTTGCATTCACATATCTATTTTGTTTTGCTTTATTTGCTTTTTCAAGGGCTGCACTTCGAACTGGCAACTCAGCTCACCCGAAGGTTACAACATGTAATTTTGCATGTGAAGGAGCTGAGAGACCTTACAGCTTGTTCTGCTTTAATATCTAATCAGGTCTTTTCTAGCGTCTCTGACATCTCAATTGCCGGCATCATTTCAAATGAGCAGGTCCATTTGCCCATCCTTCAGAATAGGGCAAGTCAATTTCCTCTCATGCATATTTGGCTCCCAACACGCTAGGTAAAATCAACAAACGCAGGTTGCTTCTCCAAAATATGAAAGCCTGCAATTTGTGTGCTGTTAATACAATCAGCTCATCTTTCATTCCGCTTTCAGCAATGTCTACTATTTGCTACACACACAGAAAAAGAGAGAGAGAGAGACCAAATCACTAATGGGCTAAAAAAAAAAAAAATGACCTTAAGTGCTATTTGCGAGTGCTTTAAAATTGTAGATAATGACACAGTTATCCAGGGCAATTACAGGTCTGTGCTAATCCCTGTGTTACTGGTGTTTCTCTCCTCCCTCTTCATGTGGTTTGTGGATGGTACTAAGAACAGTCTGTTCCTTTAGGCTTCAGGGAGAGATCCTCTTCCCTGCTTGTGAACCTGCCAGCCAAATAGTCTCATAAGGTGTGTTGTCAAATTGTAATTAATCTGAGGGCATTGAATCTGGATCCTGCAAACCAATCTGGCTCCTTCTCTTTCATTATGGGATCATCTGCGCAGCAGATGTTGATCAAAGGAGATGGCTTCATTTGCCAAATATTGTGGAGCCTTGTTATTTAATGGGAACCTTCAGCCACCTAGACTTCTGAGGTGCTAAAAGGGGGGGGGAGAACTCTCCATAAATTATGTAAGGGTTTCTCTGTAGCACATTAGAGACTGGCTTCCTTACTGTGGCACAATATTTCATAGGCACAGCCTACTGTAAGGAGCATTTGGTCTTGAAGTCCAGATCAAGGTTCTCATAACAATAAAAAAGCACAGCCACCTTTAGTTCTGAAACAATAGGCCACATGGCAGTAGGAATGTTTTGTCCATGGTGGGTTTGGCTTAGCTACACATTCATAATGTGTGAAGTGGACTGAGGAGAGAAAGATACACACCGACATGCAAGACAACTGTAGCCTTGGTGATTTATTAAATCGGTAAAGGATTAGCTATAGGTGAAGCAGTTTAGGCTGAGTTAAGACAAAAGTAGTGTGGTGTAGTGGTCAGAGTGTCCAACTAGACCCAGAGACCGAGGTTCAAATCCTACTCAGCCATGAAGCTCATGGGGGTGACCTTGGGCCAATTTCCCTATTTCAACACAACCTCGCAGGATTGTTGGAAGTGAGGGTAGGGATGAAGAAAGAATGACATACAGTGCCTTCAGCACCTTAGAGGAAAACTGGAATAAAATGTAGGGGGGAAATAATGTACATAAATAAGGTTAGATTGGTGCTCCAAATCTCTTTTGACTTCGGGAGGGAGGCACAGAGATGTGCATAATAGCTTGTGTTCAACCTTCTTTTGTCATCTTGGGATACTGCTCGATTCCTTGTTTTGAGTTATGCCTGGAAGCCACTAATCCAGTGGAGATTCTACCTGGGCAGAAGGTTTCAAGCTTTCTATCATCTGAAGACCTTCTGGTCATAACTCATATTAACGCTATTGATTTAGCTCCATGGTGCAGCGGTAAAACTGTTAGTACTTTTGCAAAGCTAAGCAGGGTCCAGTATGGTTTCTGTTTGCAATGTGGCCTATTTATGACTGCCCTTGACTTTCAAAATGCTCCATCTCATGCACAATATGGCACCTCATGGAGCTCTGATGTCCTCTCTGGCTCCCTGTTGTTTTCTAGGTATACTTATGTCTGGCCTGTGAAACCAAAAACTGCCTTGGACCCTACATGCTTTAGAGACCAAATCCTTCAACAGATTAATGATGCACTGTGTAGGGGGCTGAAATGCATGATTTCCTGTGGTACACTTGGGTCTTCCATTTGGTGTGTGTTTCTCTGGATCATTCATAATTTTAATATACTTTTGTCATATCTTCTGTTCATCATCTTGCCCCCCCAGCCTGATCTGAAGCTGCCTAATTTTTTACAGCCCAATCCATAGGGCAGTTAAGATGAAGTAATTGGATTTAAGTTGATTTAGTCTAATTGACTGCAATTGGGCTAAGTCATCTTAAATCCAAGTACTTCAGCTAATTGAGTTGTGGTTTAGACTGTGCTACGCAAGCCTTGCAGCTTTCCTTCCCTTCAAAGATCTATCACAATTCCAGTGACTTACCTTTTTTCTATAATAAAGCATCTTTCTCTTGCTTTCTAAAGTTGGTTATAAGAATATAAGAACAGTTATGCTGAATTAGGCAATGGTCTGCCTAGCTCAGCATTCTGTCCCAATTGCAACCAAACAGATGTTTCTGGGAAGTTCACAAGCAGGATTTAAAAGTGAGGTCCTTCTTCTGCAGATTGTCTGCAGCATCTAGTTGGATCAGAAAGGGAAATGCAACACAACAGATGAAAATTTGATGGCACTGGGCATGATCATGATGATATACAACAGGATGGTGAAAGCTGTGACCTTACAGATGCTGCAGAATTCCTCATCAGCCCCAGCTAGCACACCCAATGGTCAAAGTCAGTGGGAGTTGAAGTCCAACATCTGAAGGTTCACAGGATCACCACCTCCAATATAGAATCGTAGAACTATAGAGCTGGAGGTCATCTACTTCAGTCGCCTGCTCAATGCATTTTCTGCCATGCAGGATGAGACTACGACATCCCTGAAAGATGACAGCCCAGCCTCTGCTTAAATATGAGCAGTTTGTTCCATTGTCAAGCAGCTCATACCATTAGGATGCCTCTCCTAATGCTTGGCTGAAGTCTGCTCCCCTGCAATTTCCAGCCTCATTGGTTCTTGGTGGGTTCTAGGTAACCCCATGTGAGATAGCACAGGATGAGAAAGTAACAGGCTTAAGATCACCCAGCCAGTGTGATGAAGTGATTTGAGCAGGGGTGAGGAACCTGCAGGCTAGCTGGAGTACTGGGCTAGGATTGTGGAGACTCAATTCAAATCCCCACACAGCCATGAACCTAGTCCTAAATGTAAACCGTGGCAGGTTCCCCACTCTTGCTCTGACCATGGCATCACATTGGCTCATATACTGTTAATGGAAGCAGGAGATATTTTAGGGGAGCACACCCTTGAAGTCATCCATGACAACTTTAAAAATTCTATAAAATACTACAGTGGGCTGTGATCCTTATAGCTTGTGATTCTACAGTAATTGCTCCTCGACATCCATATTGTCTCACCTCGAGAAAGTAAGTGCTCATTGCCTTAAACCTTGAACAGTCTCACCTCTCCCTACAAAGCTATTTGACTCCATAAACTTTACCTGGAAATGGATCCCCCTGATTAATGGCATGTGGAAGCACCTCCTTTTTAAGCACTCCTCTCTCTGTTCATTTGGGAAAGCTGATGCTTGAGTTTTACATTAAACTTTGCAGCACAAAACTCCAACCTGCAGCAACAGCCACACTCCTTTCAGTGCTGGACTCCAGCCAGTCAAGATCTTCATTTATTGTAATGAATTTGTGCCGTTAATATGTTGGATATGCACAGCAATTGCAAAGTAGTACATTAGTAAAAAAGCTATTGCTCGGGATGCCAGCATTTTATTGCCATTGCTGATTTACAGGATGATAAGCAACTCTGCAGTCGTCCTTGAGGATGGAAGGAAGGACAGCAAGCACAGCAGTGGGGAGGGAAGCTGATGTGGCTGAAAGCAGGGGTTATAGACAAGGCCCTGTGGAATTGGGTGCCAGCTTGATGCCTTTCATCTCCCATCCTGAAAATGTATTCAGCTCAAGAGGAGCAAGGAGCAGTTTAGATGCAGCAAAACTTAGTGGAGATGTGTAAACAATATCCAAATTGTTCTCTGTTGCTGCAATTCAGGAGTTCATATTGCTATACAATGGGACATTCTAACCTTCCATGGTTCAAGTTCCTTAAATACCTGAGTGAGCAGCAGCGAATGGATGGGTGGATGGATGGATGGATAATTGCCCACCACCACTGTTATCTGGAGATTAAATATTGGGCTGCATGCACAGCTGGTGCCCAATATTTGCAGGGAACACCAACCAACCACAGTAGTCTTGAACTCATACCAGATTCAGGTCTCATATGAGTGTCTATGACTTTATTTGAGAGTGCACTCAGAAAGTACATCTGATCTTCACTCACAGACCTGTCAGCTTCCTTCTTATAAATCTTCCCAAACCACTGACACAGAAGGAGCCTTATACCAGGTCAAAGCCGTGGTTATCTAGCCCAATTTTGCCTGCTACTCTAACTAGCAGGGGAGCAGTCTAAAACAGGAATGGATGGCATGGTGGTGTGACAGTGCTCACCTGATCTCCCAACAGCTATCCACTACTGGCCTGAAATAGTTGTCTTCCCCATCACTTGCTGGAGACATGCACAAGAAGATTCAGTCACAGGTATGAGTCGGCAGAATCAGATTGTGTTCATTTGTGTGGAGTTGGTGGACTAAGGTCAGCCTCTGTTTGAGAGTTGGATCTTCTGTTGGCAGCAATTTCAGCAGTAAATCTTACCAGGTCTTCTTTTGCCTGTTTAACTTCTTATTAAAATTCCCCTCAGTGTAATTCCTGAAGATGCTTTCCAACAGCAATAACAGGCTAGTAAATATTGGGTTGATCCCAAAGCTCAGCCTTTTTTCCTTTTTCTTTTTGCAAACCCTGCACACAAGAAGAATGTTCAGAAGAGCTGCTTACTGTTAATGGATGTTGCCTACCATTATACACTGCAGTAATGCTTGACAAAATGCCCATAAAAATAAACAAGTATGTGAGGGATTTGGATGGAGGCCACCTGTTTCCTCATCAGCGTGCCAAAAGGAGTGACAAAAAGAAAATATTGATGTGATGTGCTAAAATTTCACCTTAATTGCAAGCTTGGCCAAGAACCACATTAGTTAGTGTGGCAAAGCTACTACCTGCACGCTGCTGTCTTACTCTATGCCATCCTTGATGAAACAATTTTCCTTATGAATGTAATACTAGTATACAAATTGTGAAATGAGGTAATTTTCTCCTTGGGCTGTATGGAAAACCTACCCAAAGGTATCATTTAAGTTTCACAAAGCTTCCTTTTCATGAGACAAAGCTTTCCTTCTAAATATTACCTACAGCAGTGGTTTATAGCCTTTCCACCCACAGGGTGGTATAACATGTATGCTAAGGAACCCCCATATTCCAAGAAGGAACCCGTATTGACTTGTATGCTAAAGAACCCCCATGCATGTTGCAAAGGGTTCTGGATTGTCTTAGAATGCATACTCAACTGATGTGGGCCACATACCTGGCCTCTTGGGCTTTACTCCAGTTTTGTGTGGCTGTGTATTGCAGGGGAAGTTCTGCAGTGGTGGGAATACCGTCTTTCAGTGAAGCTTGCCTGATCTTCTCATTCAAGTATGGGGATCCTTTGGCCTTCCAGATGTTGCTGAACTTCAAACTCCCATCATTATTGGCCATTGGCTATGCTTGCTGAAGTTGATGGGAGTTGAAGTTGAGTAGCATCTGGAAGGTCAAGAGTTCCCCACGCAGGTTCTAATTGCATAAGGAACCCCTGAGAAGCTTTCGAGGTCTGTTGCATGCTGGAGGAGAAGGCACTAAGAACCTTCTTTCCCCAGCCAGTGAAAGCTGTGCTTGACAAATTATTCTAATAATACATTTGATGCCCAGTATTTTGGTGACAGATGCTTTATGAGCAGCTATCTGAGGGTCCCTACTTTTATAAACGGCAATTTATCAGTTCCTGCAGTGCTTGCACAATGTCCACATCTCACATGGATAAATCTATTATGAGTTTTCTTTTTCATCTGCTTGCTCAGAAATGGTTGCTTCAAATTAAGAGCTAGCTGGTGGTTGATGTTTTGCCTGTGGTCTGCATTAAACGGGGGCAAAATGCATCTAACCAGTCTTAAATCAACTCCACTGTTTTCCAGCCTGCTTCCAAACTACAAAAAGAAGTCAGGGCTCCTGCAACTTTAATAGTTGTTTAGAAGAGGGGGTGTTAGCAGGTATAACCTGCCCTTTTCTACACAATCATTAGAGTCGCAGGAGCCCTGTCTTCTTTTGCATTTGGCAATCTGAGAAAGAGAGATGCAGATGGACTTTGCATAGGAATCCTATGTGAGTCAACTCTGAAATAAGTTCCACAGTGTTCAGTGAGACTTCTTCCCATAGAAGTGTGCATAGGATTGCAGCCTTGTGCTTAGTTTCATGAGCAAGTTACTTATCGGTCAGCCACAGCACTTCGCTTTCTGTGAAATGGGATTTGGAAACTGTTCTGTTGCAGTACCAAATACAAATCCAATTAGCTCAGACTATTGTCGCTCTTGGTTCTGACTACCAGTAGCTATCCTGTTTTGCCCCCTGCCCCACCAGCTGCAATTTCTACCAGTCACCACTGGTGCTGGTTTAATGGATTACCTGAAGGATTGCCTCCTATCACTTGAGCCTGCCCAGTTGTTAAGATTGTCTTAAGAAGCCTCCACTGTATTCTCTCAGCCCTCAAAATATAGGCAGGTAGGGATCCCCGAGAGAGCCTTTTTAGTTGTGGCACTATGACTTTGGTGTCCTTTCAATCCCCCCAAAAAGTCACCTCAGGCTTTTTCGATGTTGCATTTTTCAGTTTTATTCTAATCTAGTTCATACTGGTTCTCCGTTGTTTCATTTTGCATTTTAATGTATTGATGTCATGTTTAAATACATCTCAGCCACTTTGAAAGGATTTAACCTGATAGAACTCTCTGTTAGAAACTCTCTCAGAAAGCAAACAAATTATCTGTCTTCTGGGGAACCAGAGATACTGGGAGAATGCAGAAAACCATTTCCTAGGTTGTAACTAATCACGGTGCGCATGCAGCTACATCGTAAGGCACCATATTGGCTACCTCTGGTGTAAGCCATTAAGGGCCTCATATTTCATCTTAAGCACTTAATATTCAGTTATGGAAAGGGAGCAAAAGTTTGTAAATTGGTGACATTCAGAGTGCATGACACAAACACCTTATTCCATCCCATTTACTGCCAAGCAGCTGAGAGAGACAAAGCAAAGGAGAAAGACTTGAATGTGGCTAAATTCAGGGCTGCATTTGCATCTACAGGTTCATGGCCTCAGACATGGCGCATGGCTGGCATCATGATCAGAATCTCAGGAAGGAAGAGGAAATTTCCACCAGAGGTCTGGAACAGACAAGGAGTCTGGGGACACACTCACTCTCTTGCTGAACTGCTGGTGACCTTCCTCCCCAAGCCCTCCAGGGTCATGACCCACGGGTTGCAAATGACTAATGCAGAGATTTGTAACTTCTTAATAATAGAACAGAGCAATCAGCATAATGAAATCCATTTTTTTCAATTAAAAAATAGCCTGGGCTGGCTTGAGATGAGAAGGGGCACTGCGGTCCCTGCTCACTTTACAATGATGTGATTCTCTTGTGCACTGTGACCTTGTGATACTTCTTTCATGACACATTATTATTCTCTCTAATACCACTTTCACACCTTTATATTTAACATGTCGTCATGCCACAAACGCTATCGAGTAACCAAGCCGGAGGGTTTACACAGCTGCGTTTCCTCACAAGGTCTGATCTGCTGTTTTGTATCTTGGATTATATCCCAGGATGCATTGCTCCCAACCAGGAAACCGGTTCTTTTCAAGCATTTGGGCCCATCCACTCCTTACACAGTTTTCACCCTGTCTTGATGGGTCGCTGGAGACCAGAGGTTTCTAAAGTATATTCCACATTCGCTTTACAGTGCACATGAAGTCACATGCTAACTGAGGCGGATAAAAATGCCTTGAACAAATATTAGCAGTGCATCCGACATTTGGGATGGCTTTGTTTTGTAAAAGGTGGAGGGAGAAGTCCAAAGAAGAGTCAAGTGTGAATGCGACAGACATTCATGTTAAAACATGAATGAACCCAGAATGCTTGCCAGGCAGGCACAACTGACTGTAGCTCCCTTTCAGCTGTATGCCTGGTTGCAAACCCAGGTCTGCTACCGCATAATTGGTGAAGCGGCCCCTAGTAAGCCTGTCCTTCTCTGTGTGTGCTGTGACTTCCCCACAGACTCTCTTATCTAGCAAGCAAAGCGGGCAGTAGAGGCAAGTGCTTGAGATGAACTGCCAGAGGAAATGGGCATGGCTGAATAAACTGTAATCTGCTGCTCTTAAAAATTAATTTTAATAATTTAGAAGCAGCTACACAGAGAAGCAGGCACTCCAGCTAAATCCTCAGATCATGCATTGTTAAGTTTCTGCCATTCATTATTCAGAACAGTCTCCCAGGACGGCAGTTTTTCAACTTTTCTCAAGTTTGATTATTTTCACTCAAAGACTCAGAGAAGCTCAGTCCCACAGATTGTGCTACTGATATTTCTTACATATGTACGCAGGGCAAAGTTTCTTTCCTTTCCACCCAGTAGCTGCTAAAAATACACACTGCAATTTTGCTCCCAAACAGATGGACCTAAATCAGCCAGTTAAAGTTTTGGATCTGAGTCTCTGACCCCGTTCACACAGAAAAAATGTTGTCACTGCTCTCCCTCTCCTCTGCCCCTCCTTTACATGCTTGGGGGTGGGAGGAGCTGTTTACAACCAGGTGAGCCAGTTGAAGCACTGTGCAACAACTGAGCCAGACATCACCTACCATATGACTGCTTTGAAATTAAATGGCGTTCCACCAGGCTAATAATAATAATAATAATAATAATAATAATAATAATAATAATAATATTTATACCCCGCCCATCTGGTTGGGTTTCCCCAGCCACTCTGGGCGGCTTCCAACAAAATATTAAAAACATGATACAGCATTAAACATTAAAAACTTCCCTAAACAGGGCTGTCTTCAGATGTCTTCTAAAAGTAAGACAGTTGCTTATTTCCTTGACATCTGATGGGAAGGCGTTCCACAGGGCAGGCGCCACCACTGAGAAGGCCCTCTGCCTGGTTCCCTGTAAACTCACTTCTCGCAGTGAGGGAACCACCAGAAGGCCCTCAGAACTAGACCTCAGTGTCCGTATACACAGTTAGATGGATCAAATGCAGGCGCACCCATCTCTCTGTTCCGTCTGAATCAGGAGACCCGTGCTTGAACGTGGTGATGGGCTGCATGTGGGCCAATAAATTGCAGCTGAATCCTGAAAAGGCAGATACGCCAAGCTCTCAAATCTGGGAGGTGGGGCAATGACCTGTTCGGGATAGGGTTCCACATGCTTGGCAGGAACAGACCTATATCATAGGGGTGCTTCAGGATCCAACACTATCAGTGGAGGCTCAAGCAACCTCTGTGGTGATGCATAGCTATTTCCAGCTCTGGCTAGTTTAACAGCTCTGGTTCTTCTTGGACAGAGCTGACTTAGCTACTGAATACCAGCCCGTGCTCTGGTAACCTTCAGATTGGGTTATTGCAATGTGCAATGGGACTTCCCTTGAAGGCAATCCAGAAAACTCCAAACTGGTCCAAAATGCAGTTACCACGTTCCTGGCTAGGGTTTGTTTGTTTGTTTGTTTGTTTGTTTGTTTGTTTCACAATGTTTATACTTGATTGTTAAAAAAAAACTCTCAAGGTGGTTTACAAAAGATAAAACAGTAAAATCAAGAAGAAGAAAAATACAATCCCATTAAAGCTCGATAGCTCTTGTTTTAAAATAGCTGCACGAGTTGCCAAGTTGATTCTGGGCCCAAATCAAGATGCTCACATTGGTGTTTAAAAATCTAAACAGTTGTTCAGATCTGCAGAAGGGGCTCTCTTGGTAGTTACACCACACTCAGAAGCGCAAGGAATGGTGTCCTTGGAGAGGACATTCTCTGTGTCAGTCCATAAATTGTTGAACTCTCTCCCCACAAAAGTGCATCTAGCACCTCCATTGTATAACTTTTGCTCTATGCTGAAAATACACCTCTGTACCCTGATCGCGGGTGGCGCTGTGGGTAAAACCTCAGTGCCTAGGACTTGCCGATCGTATGGTTGGTGGTTCGAATCCCCGCGGCGGGGTGAGCTCTCGTTGTTCGGTCCCAGCTCCTGCCCACCTAGCAGTTCGAAAGCACTCTTAAGTGCAAGTAGATAAATAGGGACCGCTTTATAGCGGGAAGGTAAACGGCGTTTCCGTGTGCTGCGCTGGTGCTGGCTCGCCAGCTGCAGCTTCGTCACGCTGGCCACATGACCCGGAAGTGTCTCTGGACGGCGCCGGCTCACGGCCTCTAGAGCGAGATGAGCATGCAACCCTAGAGTCGGACACGACTGGCCCGTACGGGCAGGGGTACCTTTACCTTTACCTTTACCCTGATCTTGGACAGTGAAGGTATTTTGTTTTGTGGGACTCCCTCTCTTTTTGCTGAATTTGTAACAGTTTTACTAGTTTTTAATAACTGCAATGGTTTATCTGTTTTTATGTAGATGTCTTTATTGTAACTCACACTAGGACTTCATGGTGAAGGGAGGGCGAGAAATCTTATACATGAATAAGTGAAATGAATGCATGAGCTTTGCCAAACGTGTGTGTGTAGGTAAACAAACTTGTATGAACTATATACAGGTTGTACGTGTGTCCAACGTGATGTATGAACAGAGCTAAGGAGGAAACAATTCATTAAGTGTGCCATCGCATATATGAGGTTAGAGAAAAGAAAAATGATCCAAATGCCAGCTTGCAGTGGCCTGTCTGTCATTGCACAATGGAGATATCCAAATCAGCCCACAGAAATCTATCTGCAGAACATCAGTGCTTAACGTGTGCCTGGAGACCAAGCTATGGTTAATCTGTTTCCATTAAGCCTTATTAACTAGAAGTTTGATGTGTCTAGGGATGTGTGCATACAGACGTCCATTTTCTATAATTGCATTAGAGAGCGAATGGAGCAAACACCCAGAAAGAGAGAGAGAGAGAAGAGCGCATTTGCACACACACAGAGAGAGACAAACTCATCTATGTTTTGGATCCAAAGAGAAAACTGCCCATCAAACCTTCCCTGTTTCTTTCTTCCCTCTCTTTAACCTCTCACCCCTATAAACAGCTTACACCATGAAGGTACAATTAAAGCTGAGCTCCCTGCGGACCCAAGCGGGGGTAGGTAAGAGATGGAGGCATAAGGGCTTTGCCCTGGTGTCATTAGTATAAATTGTGTTTGTGGGATTTATATTTTACAGCAGGCGTGTCAATTAGGGTGTGAAATTTAATAACCCAATTGAGCGTCCCTCGCTCAAAGCTAAATTGAAATCTGTTGTCTGTTTCTTTTTGCGGGGGAGCTGTGGCTCAAGAAGCCGGGGCAGGAGGAGACGTCTTGTTGATTAAAGTGGGGACAGTGGTAGCCATTTGGTTCACGTTTCAAAGGCTCAAACATTTGTGAAAAGTAAAATCACTGGATTTAGATTTAGAGTGATGGGGGGTGGAGTAGAAGAAGAGAACATTTATGTGATTACATCTACTTTTGTTTCTTTGTTGTTGTTTAGTCGATTAATTGTGTCCGACTCTTTGTGACCCTATGGAGCAAAGCATGCCAGGCACGCCTGTCTTCCACTGCTTCCCGGAGCTTCATCAAATTCATGTTGGTCGCTTCTATAACACTGTCCAACCATCTCGTCCTCTGTTCCTTTCTCCTTGTGCCCTCAATCTTACCCAACATCAGAGAGGGGGGGGTAAATTAGAGTTCTTTGCTTTTAAAGGCACGTGATGAAGGCTTTGAACACTTGGAACAGCTTTCCCCAATCTGGCACCCTCCAGATGTTTCTGGACTTCCATCCGCTCCCCCAGTGATAAGGATTATGAAAGCTTTAGTCCAGCAACATTGAGAGGTGACCAGGTTGGGTGAAGACTGAACTGGAGACCCAACACCAGCATTAACATTGGGAGATGGGAGACAGAAGGGACATGGTGGCGGCATTCTCTCACATTGGGGTTGATAAGCAAAGGAGGGTGCTGGTGTCTGGGCATAAGAAGATAAGTAGAGCCCTGTTGCATCAGGCCAAAGTCCTGTCTAGTTCACCATTCTGTTCTCTCAGTAGCCAACCAGATGTCAATCAGATTCCCACAGGCAAGACTTAAGTGCAGTGGCCCCTTCCTCCATTTAGCATTTTCTACCAGAAACAAGAATGGTTCTGGTGGTATGATATATCAACCCTGCTCCTTCTCTTTCTTCAGTCATGTTCATGAGGATCAGAAACCATTTTTGATTTTGCATCTTCTAACCAGCAGAGGTTGGTCCATTCAGACAAATGGGGTACTGTCCCGCCAATCTCAGTCTGCCCTCAGCCAGCCTCCACCTGAATGCCTTACTTGGTTTTTCACCTACCTCATAGCAAATCGTCACAACTTTGTAAGGTTTGGTGATTAGGCATTGGAAAATGCGTTGTGGAGGGGAGCTTGTGGCCATCACCTACCCCTCCCCTTGAAGGGTATTCTGTTAAAGGAATCCGGTGGTCGCCGTTCCTGTCCGATGCCCAGGTGGTGGCTAGGGCCATGGCACGACCGTCCGGTGACACTAGGGGAAAGCTTCCAGTTGATTTGCATCAACAAGCTCCCCCTACAGGTTGTTAACCTTTGTGTGATTCCCTGCAGAGCAGGCAGGAGTCAAGTATAGTCTGCTCGGATCCAGTGCCTAAGCCAATGCCACTCACATTCTGTAACCAATAAAGGTGTGGCCTTTTTTAGCCCATTAACCTAAAATGCTTGTGTCCATGTGTCTTATTTCATCACAAAGCGGGGAGTGGGGCCTCAACTCACAAGTAGAACTCATCAAGACGATAAGGATGAAACTAGAATACATTGGTGCCATCAGCCATCAGCCAGTTATTGGCCTCCATTCCTTTTACTTTGCCAGTCCCAATGGGCATAAGCCATCATGGCTTCTAACGGTACTCTATTAGATGTAAACAGTGAAATGGGGTGAAACAAGAGCTTTTCTTAGATTTACTTTTGTTGGCACCACACAGGGCAATGAGTGTTTAAGAGCACCATTCTGTACATATCAACTCAGTAGCAATACTAAGACTGCAGCCTTAACAGGTAATGTACATGTTGGATTTTTAATGGGATTAAAGCGTAAGTAGCTTTGGCTTTTTCATGTGGCAGAAATAGGCAGAAATCATCATCTTGATTTTGGGGATAGCAGTTGAATAGGATCAAGTTACCAGGGCAAGGAACAAACCTCCTGGGTAAAATTCATGGAAGAAATGTGATCCTTCTAGGATCAGAACTTTATAATTTCAGTCTCTGCATGTTTACAGCCTGCGACACATGTATGCACTTCCTTCTCAGCTGCAACAAATAATCAAACAAGTAATAGTTGGAGTAAGAGTAGCTTATTAGTTTGGAAAGCAGAAATTTGCTCATGGAAACACATCCTGGAAGAATGCTACCTTTGCATGAGTCAACACATCCACATGAATGAGCTCGCAGGAGTAAAGTGGAAGGTTTCCTTAATCAGGAATTTAGCGTAGAAGTGGCAGATGAGTGTGGAAAGCCATATATAAAGAAGGTGGACTTGGCAGACTAACGGTGTGCTCACATTACTGCCTAAGAGCTCAGTGAAGTTGTTTTTTCCAGTGTGTTTCACAGTGCTCCCAAACACACAAACACACTGTTCACATCAACACGGCTTCATTAGTGTCAGATTCTGTTTATACACACTGGGGGCGATGATGAGGCAGGCATGTCTTTACCCAATGCAAAGGAGCTCATGCCTTGGCTGGAGACAAGTTAGGAATGTTTGAAGGACTCCAATTGGTATGAAGCTGGTTTGAGTAACAGTGTATCAAACAGTAGTATTCCACCACACAGTACAGGATAAATATGCATTTTGGACAAAGTTGTGTGAATAAGGATTAAAAACCTAGCATGGGAAAGACAGTGAGTGCACAGTCAATGGTTGCAATACAGTGCACACTGGGTTTAGATTGTGAGTTAACTTGCATAGAATTGTTCAATTAAACTGCAAGCCTGACCCACTGAACACATTGTTGCAGTGTAATGTAATAAACTATTTTAAAAGAGAGTGTGGCCATTTAAACAAGCTGAAACACTAGCTACTTAAGTTTGCAAACTAACTATGTATGTTTGTTTGCTTCAATGAATGCCAAAATTGAAATAGGCACTCCTTGTGATATTAGACACAATGCACGTTTATTTTGTAATTCAATAGCAAAGTTTTGCTACTTCCCTTTCACACACCACGGCACATTAACCCCAAAACTGGCTGCTCAGATTTCAACACAAGCATTCTGTCAACGACTGGAAGACTGGATGATAAGGTGAATGAGCAGCAGTCAATAATAATTGATTAGCAAAATAATACATATGGAACAGCTATTTTTCAAAAATTACTTGATGATGTTTTTGAATATAGAAAATAAAACAAATTGCTTAGCATTCCTTCCTGAATGGGAAATTTATATCCTCACACTTACATATGGCCCTTCCTCCCAACAGGAGTACAGAGCAGCTAACAGTATAGTGACACATTATTATTGCTATTATTACTTGATTAATTAATTAATCTATCAACATACCACTTATAAGCAGTTTGCAAGAATAAAATCAACACATAATTTTACAATACAATAACAAATCCACTGGGCCATTAAAACATCCTTAATTAAAATATAAAATATAAAATTAAAGAGCACTGTGGATGTACCTATGTGTGCCTGCTCATACACATAATGTATCAAACACCCTTCACTCTTCCTGCCTCACTACTTAGCCTTTGGATTCTCTCCAGGCCACACTCCTTCTCCATTAGCCATACCCCTCATTGACCCTGCATCCTTGACCGTTTGGGTTTTGAGAGAGACTCCATCAGGCAAGGCCTCCTTCCACCTGCCTTGCCCCACCCTCCGGCCCTAGGAGTCCTCATAAGGGAGCTGTTCCTGGAGGAAGAACTGTGAGGGGAGAGACTCCATCAGGCAAGGCCTCCTTCCACCTGCCTTGCCCCACCCTCCGGCCCTAGGAGTCCTCATAAGGGAGCTTTCCTGGAGGAAGAACTGTGAGGGGAGAGACTCCATCAGGCAAGGCCTCCTTCCACCTGCCTTGCCCTACTCTCTGCTTCTCAATGTATATTGTATTGTTTTATGTACTGTGGCTTGCCATTGCTTTATTGATTATAGTTTAGATATTATTGTAACTGTTGAGTGGATTTCTGTTTAACTTTTATATGTTGATATTATTTTATACTATTCTAATGATTGTTGAATGTTACTTTTTTGATGGAGGTTGCCTATTTTAAAGTTATGTTTTATTATCACATTTTTCTATTGCATTAGATTGTTATAAGATGTACATTTTTTGTTTCTTCAGCTTGTAAACCGCCTTGAGTATTGTAAGATAGAAAGGCAGTATACAAATTAAAAATGATGATGATGATTGTATCCTTGAGTTCTGGCAATGCTTCTGGCTTGCCTGGCTATAGAATACACAGGGATGTGTGAACAACCGAACACTGGTTGCTCCAAATCAACATTTTGCTTCAGGTTCACTTACCATGTGACTTCTACCCACAATATATTGAACTGTACCAGCCAGTGGCTTAGGAAAGAGGTAGGAAAGCTGACAGAACAGATGCGTTGAGTTCTACTTAGCTCTACAGTTGGAGGGGGGAGGACTTGTCATAGGGATGCTGAACCCGTGGCCAATGTGGCCTAGATACTAGCCCTCTGTCTCTCCAGTGGTCCCTTTCTGTGCCTTAACACCAGTGCTCTCACGCTTGCCCAATCTGCCATTTATTGCAGGAATAATCCACTTGGCACTGACACTTGAATTTCACTTAAGGTTCCTCAATGCTATTAACGACAAAATCAATATTATCGAAGCTGTAATGAGAGCTCTTATGGATTCGTTCACCTCCTGCCTCCCTTTCCTTTATAAAAGCACCTCCCCTCTTAATATGCCATTCTTCCTCCAAGGTATTTGGCGTAGAGGATCCTCCATTGCTTTGATTCTTGACAGCCACCACTGACATATTTCTCTCAAACCTTGGACTTAGAGCCACTGCAGTGGCCTTGATGAACTCTCCTGGCACAATTAGGCATTCGGGTTGCCAGAAGAGTTTGATTCATATCTTTTTACCATCAGTAAAGTGATATCTATCACCCAGCCGACAGGGCCATTATTGCTGAAAAGTACTCCTGGCCTTGATTTCTTAGCCAGTTTTTTAAAATAAAATAAATAAAAAAACCACTATAAAAGGGGAAAGAGGGAGTTTGTCATATATTATAGCAAATTGGCTTTTAACATATTATTCCCTGTTACATTAATATTATATTCTGAACTGACACATGCTGTATAATCTTACTGCTGCTTGCAAATGGGGATGCCAGTTGTTACACTTTGACAAAGTGGCAGCCTTTTTACAAAGGGAAAAGAGATTTAGGAATGGCAAGCACAATCGCTGTGGTGGGGCAGGTGCACATGCACAAATGCATGAGCAGAGGCTCCAGGAAGATTCGACAGTAACTAAAGGTTTGTTCATTCATTCAATGGTGCAGGCTTGATGGGCCTTTGGGAAGTTTCACTTTAGGTGGCACTATTACTTCACCGGCTTCAAAATGTGGTGTGTCAGTCCTGCTGCATTTGGGAGCCCTCTTGGTCATTCTGCTAAGAGGGGCTCTGGACACCTGCCCCCAAAGTCCTACATTTGCAACACGTCTGCATTCATTTGCTCCACAACCCGTGTTAAGTGCTGGAAATATTACTCATTGCAAATACCTTCCTTGGGACACGCTAAGTAGGTATGTTGATCTTGTATTGAATCTTCTCCACATATTTATATTCGGGGGGGGGGGGATGCAAATTTATCAGGTGTACTTCACTCACATGAGGTTTCCCACTGTCACAGAATGTGTGCCTGGTTAGTGATTTGATAAACACACAAAACGTAACCAGCTGTACTTTTGAATTAATAAGGTATACTATTCATTGTATCAATTTGTAGATTTCAGCAGAAGTCTCATCAAGTTCAATGAAAAAGGCAGAAGATCCAGTGGATCAGTTCATTCTCTAGTCAGTTCATGCCTAAGGTCCATGCATGTATAAGGATCCATTCCACTACTATGCTATAAGTTCCACTATCCTGTAATATTACATATGAGCCTGTTCTACTGATGAAGCCTAGAGGATGGTGAAACAAGGCTAATATTACGGAAATCCTTGTCTGAGACTCTGTGAAAGGATTCTGTGGAACTGTAACAACCCTTCATGTGGATTATTGGACTCTTTGAACAGACAGGTGGAATAGATACTTATACATGTATGGGCCTTATGCATGAACTGACTAGAGAATGAACTGATCCACTGGGTCTTCTGCTTTTTTCATTGAACTTGATGAGACTTCTGTTGAAATCTACAAATTGATACAATGAATAGTATACCTTATTTATTCAAAAGTACAGCTGGTTACGTTTTGTGTGTTTATTGAGCATGTTCCACGTAACCATAGGGTTTTTGTTGTTTTGCGATGGTTAGTGATTTGAACAGGGGCTTGCTAAGAGCTACCACAGTACTACACCTTTGGTCCCTTATCAGATTATGTTGGCAGCACCTTCACATGCCACTCAATCACTTGAAAAGTCATGGTCCACAGGGATGAAGTCCACACAGCAATTATTTCCCATACCAGTAGTATATCTTCTGTAAACTTGGGAAGCTGCATATACAGAGTCAAACTATTGGCTCCTCTAGCTCTTCCCCACCCCAGTTTCTTTTAAGAACATAGGTAGTTTTACCAGCAGATTTTTTAAAAGTTGGTAACCATATACATGCAGGTCCCACTTTACAAACATTCGCTTTGTGAAAATTCACTTATCCAAACATGAGGAATGAATACCCAAACCTTGCTATACACGCCACATGTTCAGATATCCGAACGGATAGCATTTTTTACTTCCTTGTTTGCTTTTTGCTGGTTGGCTAAGGAACAGAGGGAAGGAGAAAGGAAGGGGAAATGATTAGACAAATCGGAAAGCATTTCTTTCTGGGTATTCCTGGCTTTGGGGGGGGGGGGTCACAATTCAATGATCAGGAACACATTAGAAATTTCCCCATAGGAATCAATGGAAATCATTAGCTGGTTATGTGAAAGTACACCTAATGAATGATTCTATGCAGAAATCAAAGTGGGATATGTGTATATATGGAAAGTTCAGTTCCATTCTCCACTTCTCCTTTCGGTCTATGTGCGATTGCTTGGTAGAAGAAGTCATCACACAACAAAATATCATGAAATATGCCATGCTTATTTATTTATGGTCATTTAACCTTGCATATAGCTAAGGCCAGTGCCATGGCATTCCCCTGCCCACTCCAGCACTCTGAAATAACTCCACATCTCTTACTGAAACCTGAAATGGTGCCACAGCACTCAAATCAGCTCAGATTGTGCAATATTCGAACCAGAGTGTTGGGTTTTGTAAAGCATATTGCAAAGTGCTTCACAACGGCTCCACAAGACCTGACAAAGGGTGATTGACAAGCAAGTGGGACCCCCATTTGTCAAATTTTCCCTGTGGTGGATGAGGGGGAAATTATATGATTCCATACCCTTGCTTTAAGGCAACAAGTTTAATGATACAATCTGAAATTCTGCAGGGTTTTTTCTGATCAGAGCTGTCTAAGACAGGTCTACAAATACCCTGGATTTAACAATAGAGAAATACATGGGGGGACAGATGCGGAGGAAAGAAAGCAAAATGACAGTAGCAAACCCCAACTACATTGAAATTTGGGATATTTCCAATATGATATGCAAATGAAACCAAGCTTGCTAGGTGGGCTTTCATTTGGGGGCAGGGAATCTATGTAGACTGTTGGCCTTTGTCTAACTCCATGTGGACATTTAGCAGCCCCTGACTGTTGTAGAAATCTCATAAAATTTTACAGCAAGACATTTTTTCTTGTTGTTGCAACGAACACCTCTCCTGTCCCTCTATCAGACCTCCAAGGAACAGAGGAAGGCTAAACAGATATGACACAAATTAGATTATTTTTCCCAAGTTCTAATTATACGAGAAATTATGCAGCTAGGTGTCCAAGAGCCAGCATTAAACAGTTTATGCCAAAATAAGAGGCTGGAGAAGACATGGGCACTGGGAGCCATGTGTGCCTGTGTGTGGGGAAATGTGTCTGCCATTTGCTGGCTGGCGCTTCTTCCCAATACAGTGGTACCTCGGGTTACATACGCTTCAGGTTACAGTCGCTTCAGGTTACAGACTCCGCTAACTCAGAAACAGTACCTCGGGTTAAGAACTTTGCTTCAGGACGAGAACAGAAATTTTGCTCCGGTGGCGTAGCAGCAGCAGGAGGCCCCATTAGCTAAAGTGGTGCTTCAGGTTAAGAACAGTTTCAGGTTAAGAACAGACCTCCTGAACCAATTAAGTACTTAACCTGAGGTACTACTGTACACCAGAACATTTGCCCATGAACAGGTTACAGATTTGCATCCAAGGGAGCTTTGACTTTTCATTTGAGTGAAACAGACCAGGGAAGCCATGACACACAAATAGCCATTTCGGTCTCCATCCAGAGATAAATCAGATCTCTGTTTTTTCTCAGAGTGCATGGGAATGGCAGTTTATGAAGCAGCTGTCTGAAAAGAAATTTACTGGACAATTAAAAGTGCTGACTTTCAAGCAGTGCTCTCTGAGGTGGACTCTGAAATTATTGGGTGTGAAATGCAAATAGATTTAACAGTTTTACTGCTATTTATATGATGTTCAGCCATTCCTAGCTAAGGTTGGGTTGCTGGTGGGTTCTCTCCCTCTCTCTCCTGTTACTCTTAAGGCTCAGTGGTCCTGCATTTCATAGACTTCAACACTCTCAAATGTATTCTGGAGCATGCAGTAAAAGCTGGAGTTGCTCCAAGGTCAGGCAAGGCCAAGTTAGTTATGTTCATGCTGGAGTGAGGAGGGCATGGAAAGAAAGTAATTACCCAAACTTTTATAGTCACTTTAAATGTTGGTAGTTGGCCTTGCATCTGTCCTTTGTTTCCTCAGGAAAGGTGGGGGAGAGCACCTAAGGTTTTGTGGTTGATTAATGGTTTTGAAAAATTCCAAAGCTGGAAGTGGCTTCAATAACTGGAAACACACTGAGCTGGTTCACACACATGCATCTCCATTAGCTGATGGCTGCAGCATCTATCAAGGCAAGGATGGGGAACATATGGTCCTTCCAGGATAGCTCAGTCAGTAGAGCATGAGACTCTTAATCTCAGGGTTATGGGTTTGAGCCCCACATTGGGCAAAAGATTCCTGCATTGCAGACAGTTGGACTAGATGGCCCTCATGGTCCCTTCCAACTCTATAATTTTAAGATTCAAATATTGTTGGACAGCTACTCCCATCTGCCCTGTCCAGCAGCATCTAAAGGGACACAGTTTCCCCATCCTTGCGTCAGGAGGTGACATGTGTGAATGGACGATCAGAAATCAAATGGCAGAGACTTTTTAGTTTAGAGAAAGTCAAGGTGACAGGACAGAAGGTTATAGAATTATGTATGGCATGGAGATAGAGAAAAGTTTTTCTCTCTTTCTCATAGAACTCCTAGACTTCCACTGAAGCTGAATGTTGGAAGATTCAGGGCAGGTAAAAATAAGTGCATCATTAAACTATGAAACTCACGCCCACAGGAGGCAATTGATGGCCACCAAAGTAGATGACTTTAAAAGAGGGTTGGGCAAATTCGTGGAGGTGAAGGCTATCAGCGGCTACCAGCCATGATGGCTATGCTCTGCCTCCATGGCCAGAGGCAGCAGTGCTTCTGAATTCCAGTTGCTGGAAGCCACAGGAGAGGGGAGTGTCGTTGTGCTTGATTCCTGCTTGTGGGTTTCCACAGGTGTCTGGTTGGCCACTGCGAGAACAGGATGCTGAACTAGATGGACCATTGACCTGATTCAGCAGGTTCTTAACTCTCACATCACCTCTCTGGAGAGCCAGTGTGGTGTAGTGGTTAAGAGTGGTAGACTCATAATCTGGTGAACCGGGTTCGCGTCTCCGCTCCTCCACATGCAGCTGCTGGGTGACCTTGGGCTAGTCACACTTCTCTGAAGTCTCTCAGCCCCACTCACCTCACAGAGTGTTTGTTGTGGGGGAGGAAGGGAAAGGAGAATGTTAGCCGCTTTGAGACTCCTTAGGGTAGTGATAAAGCGGGATATCAGATCCAAACGCCTCCTCCTCCTCCTCCTCCTCCTCCTCCTCCTCCTCCTCCTCCTCCTCTTCTTCTTCTCATTAGCTCAACCTTGCTTTTCAGTCAAGTCAGTTCTCACAGTTAGAGCTGCCAGAGATATTACATTCATGGTGGGGATCAATGCCCCCAAAGAGCGTGTTTAACCCCCCCCCCATGGTTGAAAACTATTTATCAATAGGTTACATTCATAAGGAAGCTGCTCAGCATTGGGGAGAGGAAGCATAACTGGAGGAGACTGCTGGACAGAGGGGGCTACTGAAGGTGAGGGCAGTGACAGATGGTGATGATGGTGATGATGATGATGATTGATTTATTAAATTTGTATGCCACCCTATACCTGCAGGTCTCAGGGCTGCTCTTAAAAACAAAACCACAATATAAGAACACAAAATACATAATAAAAACAAGAATTATTATTATTAAATAATGGCATGTTGGGCGCTGCCACTTACCTGACCCTGGAAAGGAAAAGGGAGAGTGGAGATGGCTAGGTCAGCACAGTGCAGATGCACAGACAGACCCAAACTGTTGTTCCTGCCAGTGTGTTTGAACTGTGCTGACCTTGCTTCCTCTCTCCTCTACCTCCCGGTAAGCAGCAATGATGCAACCAACCAGAGGTCAGGCAAATGGTAGAGTGAACACCATGCTGTTCACTACTGGGTGATGGACACTGAATCCTAGTTTTAGGAGCATGAATTGCCACAAATCTTATTCCTAGCATGATAGCAAACTGATACTTTGCTATGAAAGTTACCAGCATTCAGGCCTGGCTCTAGTGATGCTTTTAAAAAATGAAGCTTCCTTATATTGAGCCAGACCATTTGTCCATCTAGACCAGGACTGTATACCCCAGACCGATGCTCACCACCCCAGGCCCTACAACTGACAAGGTTTGCTGACAAGTCCCAGGCATGCATAAAAAGCCTGATGCAGTTGCTCAATTGTAAGGTTTCACAGGTTTTGGGCTCTTGCTCTTGGAGGTAATGGGATGTTCCAGAGTGAAACCCTGGTGAGTTCAAATTAAGTCCTTCCAACAATAGTGAGCAGTGTAGATCGATTTCTTCAGTGAAACCTGGCTCACCACACCTGGTATGTTTTATGTGAGCTGGTCTCATGTGAGCACTTGTGTAACTTAATCATAAAGCTTTGGCTGAATTGCCCTTAGCAGGAAAATGAATGGAGCGGGTGAAATGCGGCACTTTTCTTGAGCTGTCATAATATCTGCTGCTCACTGCAGGTTGTGGGGATTTTGCATGCTGGCGATTTGGCCCATCAAGATAAACTATGCAAGATTCTTTCCCCTTTCTGTAATAAATAATAATAATCATTATGTGCCAACACATACTTCAGCGCAATGGCGCTGATTTATTTCTTTGGCTCCTGCATCGGAAGAGTTTAAAATATTCAGCGGGATAATGAAAATCTCACTTTTAATGTTGAGCTGAAGTTTGCCATGGAAGGATTTTAATTTTAATAATGACTTTCTGATGAACTCGCACTCACCCAGCCTTCCAACTCAACCAGCCTTTCCACTTGCAGCTGCATTTTTATCTCCCCACCCCCACCCCACCACCATTCATGCATATTTAGGGGTATAGATCATTTATGCTAATGTAATTATTTTTAGCAGAATAAAAATGAATTGTAAAAAGTTTGGGAAGATGGTCCTGGAGCACATCCTCTCTCAGAAAAACCTGTGATAACCAATGCATAATAATAATAATAATAATAATAATAATAATAATAATAATAATAATAATAGATGCCCGATTGCAGAGAAACATGTATATGATCACCAAAGTGTTTGGTTGCAAAAATGTTACACCTTATGGGTTAATGTCAAACTGGAACAGAGTGTGGCTAAATTAATGATTTCATGCAGCCCAGTCCTATACAGGTTTACTTAGTGGAACTTATTTCTGAGTAAATATGTGCAGGATTGCAAACTTTGGGGGTGCAATCCTTTCAATGCTTACCTAGGAGTGGGCCCCACTAACCTCAGTTGTGCTTACTTGCATGGAGTAGTTACAGATCTAGTGAGGGTGGAGCTTCTCTCCTGATACCAGCATCACTGCTGATTACCTAGACCAAGCAGTGTGGCAGCAAGGGTGGGGCTACACGAGTGCACCAGTGGGAACACCAAATTCGTGTGGGATGTAACATAAGCAGTCAAGTACAACATTTCCTTTTTGCCCAGAGTGGACACACAGGGAATGTTGCTCCAGGCAGGAGGACTTCCTGTCACACCTGTCTGGAGCATCCTCCCCCTGCATGTGACCAGGTAGATAAGCGTGACCCTGGGAGAACCCATAAAAGGGGCAGTCACACAGCAACTCTTGATGCTGTTCCCTTGATGTATTTTGCTGTCTGCTGGCTCTCAGCCAGCAGCACTTGGGCTCAGTCCCCATATGGGATGAACTCAAACTCTTTTCTGTAACTACAAACTAAAGCCTGCCTTCAGGGAACCTTCTATGAACTGAATGTAAGTAAACTTCTTATCCTTACTTTTAAAGAATACTGTTGTGTCTATATTCTTTTTAAGAGGGAACAAAAGGGATTTACCAGGAACAAACCCAATCTCAACAAGCTAGATTGGATTGCTTAAGTAAAGAGATCCAAACGAATCTACCACCTAGCTTCCTGCTATATATTGAGAAATGTACTCTGCTACTGACTCACTAGCGTGAGTGAGGAAGGAAAATATTTAATCAATATATCTTCTCCTACGATCTACAACATTCCCACAATTGGTTCCACCAGGGCACCTGCATGCCCCTCACCTAATCACCATCACCCTGAACCATCCCATTCAGGCAAGCAGCTCCACAACTCTGACCCACCACTTGGGCACCTGCTGTGCAGAAGTAGACCTGGGTTCAGTGCCAGATTTATGTATAGGCTAAGTAGGCTGAAGCCTAGGGCCTCTAAATTTAGGGGCCTCACCAGCCTGCCCATTCCCCAGTACTGCAGTCTCCCCTCTCCCAAAATTGCAAACCCAAGACTTCATGCTACGGCAGGGCAACTCAGGCCCAGCAACTAATAGACTCAGGGCTAGCCAGTGGGGCCCAATTTGAAGCAGTGGGGCGCAACTTGAATATTTTTTTGTAGGGCCCCAGTTCACAGCCAAAGTCAGCAAAATTTTAGAGATATAAATAAAATCCATCTAGATTGCCCTGGTGCAGGGGCCCCCTTAGGAGCGGCAAGTGGGGGCCAATTTGGCAAAATTGCTCCAATTGCCTTAAGGTCAGCCCTGATGAGACTGTGCAGGGGTTGGACTGACAAGCCCTGCACCTTCTAGGTCCCTGGTGTCACTATTCAGAGTACAGACTCAAGGACTTGTTATGGAAACAAAGGGGGGGCACCTATTGGAAATCAGTTTTGTCACCTCCCCCCCCAAACCCTGATACAATGAGCCCAGCCACCTTTTATTCATAGTTGCATAAGCACTACACTACAGCATGGCCATAAACCTGCACGTTCAACCACTGAAATATGCACCCAATATGTAGCAACGGAGATTTATGTTACTGATTTATGAATGAACACTGTGTTTTATGAATGGACTCTGTATTTTGTGAATTACCTAAGAGCCACCAATAGGGAGCTCTAGAATCTCACAGCTAACCAATTGGATACTACCAAACAGCGACCCCTATTGCTGAAAGCAGGTAACCAGCAGGGAACGCTTTAGCTCAGCCTTTGCACTGCTGACTGAACACACCCTGCTGTGCAGATAATGGAGAAAGCTCATAAATTGTGTCCCTTCTGGCATCCTGGCCAACTCTATTACATTGGTGTAAACCCTGGTGCACCAGAAGCCCAGAATAGCAGCAAATAAAATCCGCTCATACGTCAGCGACTCATATGACTTGTCAACCAGTTCGTCTAAAGTTTTCCTAAATGATAAAGCTCCAAAATACAGGCCAAAAGAGAGCAGGTCTGGGAAGAGCGAGGCATACTCTTTGGGGAAATCCCAGCAGGTATACAAGAGGATGACCGCCTTCACCCTGGCCAGGCCTTTGCCTGACTATTCAGAC
Source organism: Podarcis muralis (assembly GCF_964188315.1). NCBI lineage: Eukaryota > Metazoa > Chordata > Lepidosauria > Squamata > Lacertidae > Podarcis > Podarcis muralis. Next base: position 39,871,367 of record NC_135656.1, on the reverse strand, counting down.
TCATCCTCCTTTCCATCCTTTTGTCGGTAAATACCAGTAATTCCTTTTACTACTAAATGATGGACATGAGGAGAATATTTGGTCCCTGGAGAATAGCTCTTGATCATTCTTGGGCAGAAAATATTTCCATTGGATTGAAGGAGCTAAGGATTCCCTGTGATTGCTATGAAAGAGAACTGAAATGCTGGTTAAATCAATAGAGCAGCATTAAACTACCGGTAGATACTCCAACAAACCAAGTCCTGCTGATTTTATGGACAACTGATAAAGATTCTATTGATGACATTTCAGATCAGATTATCCCCTGTATAATCAACTGATGATTGCACTCCATAGGAGAAGGCCTTTGGAAGATCATCAGGACCAGCATATCAGGAGGTCTATTCCATGGGATGTAAGAATCTGGCCTTTCATGTGGTGGAACCTACCTTTTGGAAAGCCCTTCATATTAGACAGGAGCTATCACTATTATTTTTTTCAGCACCTATTGAAGACCTTCCTTTTTTCAATGTCTTTTATATGGATAACTATATCCCAGTCTGGGTCTATCTTGGACCGAAATTATTTTTATGTATGTTTTTACTTTTGATGCTTTCAAATTGCTTTGGCATGTTTAATTCACAAATTAAATGAATAACCCAGGTTTAATACATTATTAACAACTTTGATAGTTGCCTCGTTGACTCAGAACCACCTGGCACCCTTTCTTGGCCTGAGACATTACCTCTAAAACACAGATAATCTCTTGTAGGTTGCATACAGTAGACCCATTTCCACAGTATTCACTGTTCTGTAGCACTCAATAACTAGCATTATTAAAACAACTCTGGCTTACCAAAGTGGGAAGAGAATAGTGCTTAGCCATCAAAGCTAGAGGAAGCATTGTTATTTTTTAAAAAGTATGAAAGGAAATGGTTGAAAGAATTCTGGCTGGGCAACCAAAGTCCTTTAATGAAACAGAAGTCACAGCATAAACCGCCATGTACTCCCTGGTATTTTCAAGAAATCTGGTTGCTTAATTATTAATGTGAATAAGAGGCTAGCTATGAAAATGCATGATGAAATATTAAATACGTTAAAGTTCTGAGTGGAAGGGGAAAGAGTAAGAACTGGGAAAATATTGATGCATTGATGCCAAGCAGCTGCCAAGAGAGCCCTGGAACAGAATGTGCCCAGAAGGTGGGTAGGAGGAGCCTCCTAAAGGTATGGGACTTGTTGGCAGTGCTGCATTGGCATCTGTACAGCAAGGCTAGTGGTCTTCTGAACAGTGATTTCAATTAACAATTGGTGGCCATGTCTCCTCGCAGATAGGATTGCTTGGACCATCTGTCGGCAATCCATTAGCACCATCAGTGAAGGGACAGCAGCTCTTCAGAACCTTCCTGAATTTAGCCAAGTGAGCTGTGTCACATGCGGGCTGTGTATGCTTGGGAAAATTCCTATCTTGCCAATGGCAGTGGTTGAATCCTGCAACTGTCATAAAAAGGAAAGTATATTGCTTCGATCCACAGGTAATATTAAGTGGCCAGTGGAGATGTGTCTTCAGGCATATGCTGTGTTGGCAAGAAAATGGTGTTGATCAGTCAGCCACGTGATGTCATCTGCCATAAATACCAATCAGAGTTCAAATCATCAGTTCAGATGATCTCACCATGATGTGAATTACCTCGTTATATTATATATGTATATAATAGCATATTAAAATATATCATGAGATCAAGTAGGCCTGTCTGATTATCTAGAACATGAACTGGACATCAGTAAAAGCTTAAGCATCCTCATCTGCACTGCATGATGCCTGCCAGTGACTTCTGGTAGCCCAATCCTGGGTGCTGCGTTTTCTTATGATGCTACTCCATATGGGACCATTGAGGGCAGAGCTGGCATAGTTTTGCCATGGGAACCCTTAGAGCACCAAAATGAATCCTCACTGCAGGGTACACTTGGTGACTCCTTGGTTCCCAAAGGAGTCAGGAACCCCACTCATCATAGGGCTCCATTGTCTCTCTTCCTCTGATTCTGGCTTGTCACAGGGTGTTAGTACCCAGACCTTTCTGTATCTGGCAATCAACTCAATCAACTTCCTTTCCAAACAGACATGCACTCACCCACACACTCACTCTCGCTTACATGCTGTCATTTTTACTCTCTCCCAAGCTCTCTTTCTCTCCCAGTTTTGTTTTCCTCTATGTATTTCTCCTCTCCTGGGTCAACTTTTCATCAAAGGCTTGTTGCCAAGCTCTATTGTACCAAGTTGACAGGAGAGATGGTCTGTTCCTCTCCAGTTCCCGGCCCGGCAATTTCTATGCTTGATGTTTTATTGTGTTTTTTATATTTGTTGGAAGCCGCCCAGAGTGGCTACAGCCAGAAGGGTGGAGTATCATCATCATCATCATCATTAAACTTCATAACCAGCACTTGTCTTTGTTATAGTGCTCTTAGCCACCATAATAAGAACATAAGAAGATCCTGCTAGATCAGGCCAAAAGCCCATTTACTCCAGAATCCTGTCCTCACAGTGGCCAACCAGATGCCTGTGGGAAACCTGCAAGGAGGACATGAGCACAACATGATCCAAGATCTCTCACTCTAACCTCCTTCCCTTGCAGCGCTAGAGCCGCTACACCTGAAGGCTGCCTCTGGCACAGCTGTGGTGCATGCAGGGATGTTACCGATCTGCCATTCCTGCTGTGCTCCTCTTCCAGCTGGGTTTGCATCTGGTCAGGCTGAAAGGGAAATGCACAAGAGGCCAGCAACCACCTCCTTGATCTCCCCACAGATCTGTCTTACCTAATTGAAATCTGGTTTTATTTCACATTTTTAGGATGGCTGGGATTGTATATCCTGCAGGAAATGTGTCAGCTTTGTCATACTAACCACAAGGATGGAAATATATTTGCACTGGAAAATACCAGTTGGAGGTATATAATAAAAGGTTCTGGAAATTAGCTTTCATTGGTGAGCTCAGTGGGGGCGGGAGAGGAATCCTATATCCACTGGGCAAATGCATACCCAGCAACTCCATTGAGAAGTAGCATCCATTTGTAGCTTAGGCCAACCAACATTCAGCCTATCAACACGTTGTCAGCTAATGAGTTATTCTGGTTGCCTGTTCAATCCTTGTTTAATTACATGGTTGATCTGGTATAGTTCTATACCCCCCCCCCGCTTCCTGGGCCTTTATTTATTATATTGTTGTACTTGTTCGCTCACTTTTTGTTATTCTGTCATTCCCACTAGTGACCTGAGTGTCCAGGAAAGGCAGTTTTAATTCTGCCTCAACAGTTTTATATTTTCAGTCCCGAAAACCTCTCCCATAGTATTCATTTCGAGCTATATGACAGAAGGAGGTCCATGTTTGGACTGGGGGAAGGCAGTACATCTCTGTGTGCTGCCTATAGATGCTTTCTTCTTCCTCTCACACGGTGTATCTTTATCATGCTCAAAATCTTTTGTGGGCAGGGTAGGCCACTGTTGCCAAGGGATTGTTTCTGAGAACCGGCTGTATAAATGGAAGCAGAAATATTCAAGTTGAAATATTCAAGTATACTTACATTTGTCTTTCAGGAATTTATTGGAGACATATTTATGCCCACAGGGTCCATGCAGCTGTTTAAAGCATTCTTGATTAACCAGTAATTTTAATGATTATTTTGTACTTGTTTTTTAATGGTGTTGCCCTGGTGTTTTATGATATGGTGGAATATTATCATAGAAGGAAGTCACATTTTTATTTTTCCAATTCTTTAGTATCCATCTTTTTGCTGTGGTAAGGGCAGGGAGATTCCACTCAAATTGTCCTTTTGTAAGGTTCCATGTGCTGGGTGTAGACGGTAATTCAAAAGGGTGTTTTGCTCTGTAATTGTGAGATTGTTCTGCACAGTTCTGTTGATGGTTACAGTTACCTTCTGCCAAAAGTCTTTCAGTATAGGACAATGAAAAAAGATACATTTTAGAGAAGCATTATTCCTATTGCATCTCCAACAGTTAAAACAGAAAGAGGTCTGGCTTGCCATCATGCTAGACAGCTTCAGTATCAGCTGTGCTGATCCTCATACTGATCACTGTGAACGTACCAACAGAACTAACACAGTGGGAATACCAAGGCCATTAATAGTAACTTCACCATCTTAGTGATAGCCTTTATCCAACTACCGTATTTTTCGCTCTATAGGACTCACCCGACCATAGGACGCACCTAGTTTTAGAGCGGTAGAACATGGGGGGGAAAATTTCTCCCTCTCTGCGTATCACCCCTTCAGCAAAGCGGCAGGAGAAATGGAGCCCCTTCCATTTCTCCTCCCGCTTCGCTGAAGGGGTGCTGTGCAGAGAGGGAAAGCTGTGCAGTGCCTCTCCAGTGAAGCGAAGCCAGGAGAGCAAGAGGGATCGGTGTGCACCAATCCCTCTCACTCTCCTGGCTTCAGGTGGCTATCCCTGAAGCCAGGAGAGTCTTTGCGTTGCTTTCGCTGAAGCCATGGAGCCTGCATTCGCTCCATAAGACACACACACATTTCCCCTTAATTTTTGGAGGGGAAAAAGTGTGTCTTATAGAGTGAAAAATACAGTACTTCCTGGTCTGTGGCTGAGGGAAGAATCACTGGAACCATTCTTAAGAAGCAGCTCTAAGCTGAGACTATAGGGGTGGGAGGAATGAAAGCAGTGCCTGGTCAAGCAATATGTTTCTGTTGCTCCCTGCTGAGAGATTCTCAGCCATAATTAATCTTTAATCTTTAAACAAATCTTTAAAAATAAGGCAGGCAGGCAGGATGGGGAGCTAGACTAATAGAATTAGCAATGCTAATATACTGTATTCTGACTCTGGCTCTCTAATCTCCATTAATGGTTTCCAAGTGCTTTGTTCTTGCCTTGGAAAGGAATGAGCACCAGCAGTCTTAATTGGTCTGCTTGCATATTGTGTAGCAACTGCGAGAGATGCATTCCACATGGCAATCAGACTTGGACCTGCCTCTCCAAAGCCATGCAAATTGTGGGAAGATGATACATGTAATTGCGGAAACATCCCTGGCATTGGGATCATTTTCCTAATCCTGAGACTGGAAAGTAATGTGGTGTCTAGTGAAGCTTGACAATCAGTGGGGTAGCATTTGGTCTCTTTGTGCCTTTCTAAACCCTTGGATGCAGAGATCAGCATCATGGACCAATAAAGTTTCCCCACCTCCAGTCCCAAGTTGACAAGATGAGATCTATAAATTGAGGAAGAACATCAACGATGCTGGTAGTTTTCTCTGGGAAAATTCTCTGCCATTTTACACTAGATGGAGGCCTGACAGTCAATCTACTCACAACAGTATCCCAGTCATCTCAATCTAGCCGCCTCCATGTGCACAGAGCTCTGTCCTCTCCATCTGGAGAACTGGACTCTAAAAAGACATCTACCATACATCTGTAAGAAGAAAGGAAATTGTGAAAATGTGATCATTACATGGGAGGGAATATTAAATTCTCACTACCATCAATTCAATTGGCTGCTTGAAGGTGGCTAATAGAACAGCTTCACAGCATGAGGATCACTAAAAAAACAAACAAACAAAAAGCCTTTCAAGGACTCAGAAGATTGTTCCTGAACATTCTCTTTGGGGGCAGATACTCATGTGGATTGTGGACAGCCAATGACAGACATTATTGACAGACACTGAATATATGAATCCATTTCCATCAAGCTCCATTCTGGGCAAACATCTGAGGGCCACAGTTCTGAGTGGTGGCAAGAGCCAAAATGGGTGGACAAAGTTACAGAAGACTAGTTTCTAAACATATTAATATATATACCTCTTTCTCATCTACTATTCAGACAAGCTAGAGCAGGCATAGGCAAACTCAGCCCGCCAGATGTTTTGAGACTACAATTCCCATCATCCCTGACCACTAGTCCTGTTAGCTAGGGATGATTGGAGTTGTAGTCCCAAAACATATGGAGGGCTGAGTTTGGGGATGCCTGAGCTAGAGGCATCATCAGAGTTCAAGAACGCATTCCAGCCAGGTGAAAACACTCGGATACAAAGCAGTATGAGTGCCGGGCGTGGCCTGGAGTGAAGGGAAGTGGGCAGAGCAGGGACAGCCCATCTCATCTCACCAAGTGAGGCAAAATGGGAATTTCCATTTCCTGGCTCGCTGTGCTGTGCCCTTCTTCCACCACCACTGCTGTGCCTCAGCTCCTCTGAGTGTTACTGATTAATGGGGAGGAGGAACCAAGTGGCAGCCAGTGCTCAGGAACACCCAAGCTCTCACTGAACTCAGCTTCTCCACCCAGGCAGGGAAGATGAATGGCAAGGCCATGTGCAGAAATGCATGCCTCTCAGTAGTGGTGGTGAGGCTGATACCCATCTCTTGGTCCATTTCCCCCTCTCCCCTTAATTCAGCGGGTCACATACACACTAAAGTAATTTTCATATGTGACACTAAAACCACATAAAGCTGAATTCTAATTTCAAAGCAAATAAAAAAGCCCCAACAGAGGTTTGCTAGATGCAGCTCCCATCATCCCTGACCATTGGCCATGCTCACTCCAGGGCCGATGGGAGTTGGAGTTCAACAACACCTGGAGGGCCAAAGGTTAGCCATCTGTGGTGTAGAAGGCCCTTTTAAGTCTCCTCCCCCAACTTAGTAGTTATAACCAAAGATCTATGTCTGAAAATAGACATGACTGAACATTTGCCAAGACCTATCTCAGCCGGTCAAAATGGGGTCGATTTTGTGCAGTTCATTTGGTTGCGAGAACACACTGAACTGCAGTCAGGATCTGGTGTCTGGTACAACTCCTGATAACAGCTGCTGCCCTTGAAACTGTCCCGCGGCTCTATAAACAATCTGAACTTCTTGTTAGTTTTTGTCCATCCTCCCTGATAAGAAATTGATTTTCTATTGGGGGCCATCATTGTGCTGCTGACTTCTCAAACACAGATGTTACTGAGAAATGTATGAGTCCTTTTCTCTTAATAATGCCTAACTCTTAAACACCTTTCACTCATGGTTTTGATTCAGCGAATACACCTGGAAAGTTTCCAAAATGATTATAATATCATTATACAAGTAGTTATTCAGATAATACATTTTCCATTTTCCTCAAATTAGGATGGTAAAGCAAACCAGTCCTCACTTTATATTGAGGTCACATTCCAGTACAGAGTTCAACATAATCTATGCCTAATTGTTAGACATGTTGGGCTGCAGTTAGTGTTTTCATAGCTACATAAATCCAAATGCTGAACATTACATTTCATCACAAAAATACTATCAATTATTTCTTTTTTAATGACAATTACTTTTTGATCTCTTTTATGGCACAAAGCAGTCAGATTTGTGATTTGTTCGTTCATTTATTCATTCGTTTAGAAGTCCCACAGTTCAATAAGTTGAGTGCATTTTTTTGGCCTGCAAAAGTTCCCAGGTTCAATTCCTAGTATCTCCCAAGTAGGACTACAGGGGTACCTCGGGTTACATACGCTTCAGGTTACAGACTCCACTAACCCAGAAATATTACCTCGGGTTAAGAACTTTGCTTCAGAACGAGAACAGAAATCCTGCAGCAGCAGTGGCCCCATTAGCTAAAGTGGTACCTCAGGTTAAGGACAGTTTCAGCTTAAGAATAGACCTCCAGAATGAATTAAGTTCTTAACCCGAGGTACCATTGTACAACCTTGGAAAGCCACTGTTAGTCAGTGCAGACAATGCTGAATGAGATGGATTGATAGTCTGACTTGATAAAAGGCAGCTACCTAGGTTATACCATCTTTCCTTCTTTTGGAAAGGCACTACATGTTGGCTTTGGATTTTATGAAACTCCTAAACTTTACAGCAATAATGGAAAAACTATGAATTTGTCAACCTTGGAGAATATAGGGCCTCACTTTCTTGTCTGGAGATTATTAGGATGGTAAAGCAAACCAGTCCTCACTTTATATTGATGTTAATGTTGCTTGCTCAACATTGGATCGGACTGACCTCTGACCATTATCTCTGAGCAGCTCTGCCTATTGTGTGTCTCATCATTGACCTCCAACTAGGCGATCTATGCTGAGAATTAGAGGCAGCATCCTTCCAAAAGCGAGTTTAAATGCAACTGGAAGATCTGTTGGTGGGACCTTGCCCTGACATTTCATCAGGCCAATCAAACAAACAAAAACTAAACAGAATTAAAGGTTCGCTACTGGAAAGCCCAAAGGTCAGCATATGTCTTATATACGCTCTTGCAGTCATACTAATGGCATCACCATTCACTGGGGAATATTCAGCCTTGAGTGGAAATGGCCAACCCAAGAATACCTAATGCTTCCTCTTGTACCTACAAAGATTTCATATAAATGCACTGCCGTTTATCATCACACACACACACACACACACACACACTCACAGCCTGGCTATGCAATTTAAGCAAGTTTCCAGAATGCTTTCCAGCTTCTATTGTGTCCAAGGGGGTTAATTTTGATATACGTTTCCAGAACTTTAAACTATGCCATATATGTTTCACAGCAATGTGCAGTGCAGGAAATAGCTGATTTTCAACACCTAAAATTAAAAATCTTCCAGGGCAGTTTTTTTCTCCAGCAGTCTGAAGGAAAACATCCTTCTGTTTCTCTCCAAAAGGTTAGTTTCAGGTGAGAGAGTTTTGAAAACTAAGGAGGTCTATTATATGTAGCACAGCCTTCTCCAACTCAGCAAATGGACCACTTCAGTCTGGTCTTTAAAGGGGGCTTTCCCTTTATGCTGCACTTGCACTAGGGTGGGGGGTGGAGGTAATGGCCCTCCAGACATTGTTGGACTCCAACTCTCATCAGCCCCAGCCAGTGTGGCCAATGGCAAGGGATTGTGGGAGCTGTAGTCCATCAACATCTGGAGGTTGCCAACTCATGCTCTAGAGATTCACTGCCACCCACCGGCAGGAGAAACCAATGCAAATGACCTAACTGTGGATTGGGTGGGCTTTGCAGTAGTTGCAGCTCCTACTGAGTCCCTTCCATGCAAACACACTCACCTTCCCATCCCTGGAACAGTTTTGCAACCATTGTTTAATGCATTATAATTATTATGTCTTTAAATTAACAGAAGGATGAATGTGCAAGTGCACATGGGGCTCTTTTTAATCTAGTTATCCTGGATTAATTAGGTCAAGAATCATGAGTCTTTGGGTCTCAAATAGGGCTAAGTTTTTTTTCTATTTTATATAAATATGGGCAAAACCCAGAGCACAGCAGACTTGCAACAGCTGAATCATACATGTGTTTTCTGGTACAAACAGCTCGTGACACCTTAAGTCCTTTTGACTCATGCAAATCCTTTTGTTCCTTTCACACCTGGGTATGCTGCAAAATTTAAGTGTCTCTTCTCTGCAATGGCAACCAGGCAGGACAGGATGAAAAGAGACAGGTGTTTTGATTAAAAAGCAATGACCTAACTTGGGATTCTGTTTGGCCTGCCGGTATTAGCAGTCTGCCCAGGTGTTGTGCAAGCTCCAGCCTTGTTGCTGTCATGACATTCGCTTGAATAAGAAAAAACCACCACAACAAATAAGCAAGAGGGGAACATGCTGCATTTCACATCATGTGATTCTTACTTTCCTGATAAAGAGACGAAGTCTTCCCAATCCCACTGAGTAGGATGCTGTTCTGAATGTGTTTGACCCTTTTCCACGTCATCACACGAACTCCTCGGTACATTTTGCCAGCCACTTTGCATGCATACTTTTCATTCCAGCTGTGAGACTAAACAGGATTGGCAGATGCTAATAATATGGGCTGCAGCCTTGGAAACACTAATTTAATAAGATGTGTATGATGAATTTAGGAGTATGAATGAATGAAGACTACAACTCATTAAGACAGCTGCTGTGAGCTTTAGTCAGTGTTGACCTACTGCTTTCAAAGGAAACCTTCTGCATTACCTGCATCCAGATCGGAAAGGACTTGAGGAATGTATTCTAAAACAAACAAGATCAGGGGCTCCCACACTGTGGTTCAGAGAGCACTGGTGACCACTTCATTCAGGTGGTTCACAGTGTGTCTGTAAAAATACAATTAAAAACCATGCAGCATCTAGCACAATGACAGGCAGAAAAACCATTAAGGGGTCTACCAAGACCATCAGCAATTTTCACAGGATCCATGGGGGGGGGGGGGGGAGTTAGGAGACCACTGAACTAGCATCTCTTTTTGTGCCAGGTTACGAACTTCCTGTACTCCCAGGCATTTAATTGTTCTTGATGGCATCTGTCAGGTTTTCTACATTATTATTCTGTTGTACATTGTTGGCCAACTGCTATATAGTGATATTACATGTATTTCTGGAGTGAGATGCTTTTAATATTGCATTGTTCCTCTTACTCCATTTTAATTTGCTTATATTTTTTCTGTCTTAGTGTAAGGCATGGGTAGGCAAACTAAGGCCCGCGGGCCAGATCCGGCCCAATCACCTTCTAAATCCAGCCCACAGACGGTCTAGGAATCAGCGTGTTTTTACATGAGTAGAATGTGTCCTTTTATTTAAAATGCATCTCTGGGTTATTTGTGGGGCCTGCCTGGTGTTTTCACATGGGTAGAATGTGTGCTTTTATTTAAAATGCATCTCTGGGTTATTTGTGGGGCATAGGAATTCATTCATTATTATTTTTCAAAATATAGTCTGGCCCCCTACAAGGTCTGAGGGACAGTGAAAATGTTTGCTGACCCATGGTGTAAGGCATCCCCCCAAAAAAAGTTAATAATATTAACAACAACAACAATGTGAGAAGGCATTCCCGAGAAGTGAAATTGTTGTCCCTTTGCTAGATGATCTTGATCCATTGTGAATTCTGAAATGAATTAACCATGCACTTAAAAAAGAATTTGTTCATGAAATGGTCTTTAAAATGTAGGTATGCTACATACTACGAACTGGTGCTTCTCTGTTACTTTCAAAAGGATACTGAGACTTTTTAAAGCAATTTTAGATTTTGGTTAGGCTAGACTTAATATTATGCTTTAACGGGGTATTTCCCCTGTATCTGAATTTTGAGTAACAAAACAGTTATCAGCTTCTCCCATCTTCCCCCTAGTGGATGACGGGTTATTCTAAATTGAATCCATGCAGTCAAGTTAGTACTTCTAAAGAGGAAATGTCAGGTAGAAAGCTGGAATCAGCAATAAAAATATGATCTCCTTAGGAACTGACTGAACTCTGATGGCTGTTACCTGTTACCTATCAGCCTGGCTAAGATTTATATCATACTTATGAGTGTGGCATCTGAAATGGCAACTGAATACGGCAGCAATATGATCTAGTGTATATACAACTAGGGTATGTCTTTTCATTCAGTTATCCAAGAGGGAGCAGCAATACTCTTGACACTACCTGGATATTGTACAAATATAAAGTCTGCTGAATATGGTTTTCGTCCCCAGTGTTAAGGTGTGCTTAATAAATATATCTCCATGCATCCAACTGGGCATTGAATAATATTCCAAAACTCCTTAAAAAAAAAAAAAAGGCCAACAAATGACCTCTAAGAGTTGTTGCAGACATTGTACTTGGGGAAACTACTGAAAACGTACTTCAGCTGTCATGGATTTCAGGAGTGACTATAAAAGAATAATTTGCACAGAGATCCATGGCATGTCATTTGACTATTATCAAATGATTTTGTTGTGGGCCCTTGTGCAAAATACGCTTCGGAAGGCCCCCTCCCAATTTAGCTTGATTATATATACCAGTTTCCAATTACATACCTTCTGAACAGAGAAGAAACATTTTTAGGAGAAGAATGTGATTAAACATGAAGAACATAAAGCAGGAGTGCCAACTTGGCCTTGTGACTGTGGATACCTGGAGCCACGGGTGCCATGCAGTGTGCATGGCCCTGGCACCGAAATTTGTGACTTCCCGGCCCCTTCATGGGAAATTTTGTGGTTGCTTGGGCACCCAGGGTGCCAGGGAGTTGGCACCTATAATGTGAACCACATATCTTCCAAATGTATATAAAATTAGGGATGTATCTTTATACAAATCTGATGTGTCAAAGTTATTATCAGAGAGAAAGTGGAAAAAACCACAAGTTCATGTATGTCCACTATGTACAATAAAATTGTCACATATGGTGACCTCCGGGGATGTGTGCATTTATCAGACCAAAACCTATCTGGGCTTGGGTAGCTAATGCCACAGAAGATAGAATCAGAATTCAAAATTATGTTAACAAGATTGGAGAACGGGGCTCAAGCTAACAAAATGAATTTCAATAGGGACAAATGTAAGGTTCTGCACTTAGGCAGGAAGAACCAGATGCACAAATATAGGATGGGGGACACCTGGCTTACTAGCAGTACATGTGAAAAGGATCTAGGGGTCTTAGTAGAACAAAGCTTAACATGAGTCAATAGTGTGATACAGCAGCAAAAAAAAGCTAACGCTATTCTAAGCTGCATCAACAGAAGTATAGTGTCAAGGGATGTAATAGTACCACTCTATTCTGCCTTGGTCAGACCGCACCTGGAATACTGTGTCCAGTTCTGGGCACCACCATTTAAGAAGGATGTTGACAAGCTGGAATGTGTGCAGATGAGGGCAATTCAGATGATCAAGGGTCTGGAAACCGAGCCTTATGAGGAGCATTTGAAGGAGCTGGATATGTTTAGCCTGTAGAAGAGTAGATATGATAGTTATCTTCAAATAACTTAAGGGATGTCACATGGAAGAGGGAGCATGCTTGTTCTCTCTTGCTCTGGAGGGTAGGACTTGAACCCATGGCTTCAAGTTACAAGAAAGGAGATTCCAACTAAACATTCAGAAAAACTTTCTGTCAGTAAGAGCTGTTGGGCAGTGGAACAGACTCCCATGAGAGGTGATGGACTCTCCTTCCTTGTAGGTTTTTAAGCAGAGGTTGAATGGCCATCAGTCATGGATGCTTTAGCTGAGATTCATGCATTGCAGGGGGTTTGACTAGATGACCCTTGGGATCCCTTCCAACTCTATGATTCTATGATTTGATGATGAAATCTCACAGCTATCCTAAGACTGCAATATCTTCAACCAGAAATGGTCCTAGCAAAGCTGTTATCAGTGTTGAAGTAGACATCTGGGTTATATGCAGTGGTGTCCATGCACAAGCAGAAGAGATTTCCACATATGCAACAGGATTTCCCCTTCCTCTTCTCCCCCTCTGCAGCTCACAGCACACACCCAAATTCTTCCCTGGAGGGGTACAGGACCCTCTGGAGCAGAACTGGGAGGAGTGCAGGGGGGAGCACAAGTGAAGTCCTCTCTCACACTGTTACATTCAATCCTATGTCTTATTCTCTGACCGCTCCCTTATAACACGCAATGTCAACATGTTGTGTGTTTCCCTACATTACTGGCTACCATGGGACAGAGTGGCTGGGGGGGGGATGGTACAATGATGTCCACATCACACATATCTGCAATGAATCAGTCTTTTGGTGTGATTCCCATACCCTGGAATTCCCAGCCTATTAACACCATGCAAGAACACACAATGCATTGTTTTAGACTCCTCCTTAAAAACTTCAGTATACATGCAATTTTATAATGTATACTTGTTTTTAGATTTTACTGATTTAAATCTGTATTGCTTGCTTTCAATTGCATGGTCTATAAATGTGGTTAAACATACATAAACGAATAATTATTATTTTTTAAGTAACTACCAAGCCCTTTTATCCAGGCTGGGAGCTGAATTAATTTGATGGGAGTCCTTTCTTCCCACTGTACCCTCTGTCAATGTGCCATGATCTATAGTTATAGTTAGCAATAGAGCTATAGTTAGCAATGTTTGGTTCTGTGTGCAGCTGCCCCATGTGGTGAGCTGGCAGAACTGCAGCTTGGAATATCTTTCTGGCAAGGAAATCTTCTTCTTCAACTTTGGACAGGGCTGGCCCCACCCAGCCAAGTTGACCATTGGGCCTTTCAGGTCAGGAAACATTTATACAAGGCATCCTGTTTGAGCCGAAACTGCAAGGAAGCCTATCTTGGCCCTGGCTCAGTTCTTCCCCTCCGTCTTAACCTCTGACATATTATGGTTTGAGAAGCAGCCTCATGTTCTTGATGGAACTTAGTTCTGCCAATAGAGCATTCATCTTTACCCTTGTCAACTATGGAATGCTTTGTGTGCCTTGCCTTTGACCATTCCCATTGGGAACTTGATGCACATATGATTCTCTGGTCCAAAGCTAGTGTAAAGCACATCTACTTCTTTGAAGGGCTATATCTAACAACTTTGATGAAAAAGTGTATTTTCTAGAATTTTATAGAAGGTATGCTACTACAGCAGCAAGAATTCTCATCGCAAAGAACTGGAAGACACAAGATTTACCCACGCTGGAAGAATGGCAGACGCAGTTGATGGACTACATGGAATTAGCTGAAATGACCAGCAGAATCCGAGATTTGGAGGAAGAATCGGTTGAGGCGGACTGGAAAAAATTTAAAGACTACTTGCAAAAATATTATAAGTTGTATGAATCCTAAGATAGTGCATGTTATTGGAAATGTTATGCTTTAGCAAATATGATTAAAATGGCAAAATAAGTGATAAAAGAGAAAAGAAGACAAAGTGAATTAACCATATTATGTTTATTTTAAAGGTATCAAATTTGAGATATAATTTATTGAATAACGGTTACATAATAATTGAAAGTGGTAACAAGGTTTGAAATAAGGTAACAAATTGCTGATATTGTTATTACAAAGAATGCAGATCTGGAAGGTGTGGGGAAGTACAATGTTTTCTTTTGTAAAAAAAATCAAAAAATTGTTTCTTGTATTTGATTTATTCTGTATGGTTTGGAATGTATAAAATTATGAAAAGAAACGCAATAAAAAATATTATTAAAAAAAAATAGAATTTTATAGAAGGTACAGTAGGAAAAGTAATAATTATTTAGTCTACAATTTAATACACCTCTTAATTGTAAAAAACAAACAAACCCCAAAGTGCTTATGAAAAGAATATAGCAACCAAATCATCAGTAAAAAGCAGCTCAGCTATTTAAAACATTCAAAAAATGGTTAAAATCAATGATAAGCTAAAAACTTGATTAAGACACATATCGACATTCTACAATTCTGGATAGGATAGGCTAAACAAACAGGTTTGAGAGATGACTTCACCTCTGATCATACATTTTCTAAGCTATTAAAAATTGGATCAACTTCTCAGAAATGTCTCCTGATCTCTTATATGTCTTGGTATCCCACATGAAAACAGAGCAATTTAAATCTACTTATTTTGCTAATTGTCACACCTGTTCATGCCAAGCCCTTTCAGGGTTACATTTTTTAAAAAAAGCCATGTGATGAAAGGAGAGAAACTTAGATTGACCTAAATGCTTGAAGGAAAAAGTGACTAAAGAGACATGGGGAAGCTTTTTGAAGAAACAAGTAGAGTCTAGTTACTTTTCTATACAACAGGAGTAGACAAATATCTGTACACTGCAAAATACAACTGTGTTTGCAGGAATGAACGTAGAGCTCGCTTAAACACTGCAGCATAGACTGCAGCTGCTTGAATTCAATGATTGTAATTTTTCTGCAAGAGGAGTGCATGGTTCAAACCCCAAACATGACATTTGAACTGGAGCCTGCTGTGGAATGAAGTCCTAGGTGCAAAGTTCTGCTTTGAATCAGTGCTTTCCACAAATCAGAAACAGATTAGCAAAAGCAAATTGAATGGATCCAATAGTCCCTGAATACAGGAACTCTTCAGGCCATTAGAGTTAGCTTATGTAGAGTGGGGCGGGGGGAGAAGGTTTGGTGGCAAATTGAGGAACTGTTTAATTTTCCAAACTAAGTCAACCTATTGCACTGTCAAGCTAATATTAAACTTGTAGAAAGAGCTGCAAGGGAGAATTACATCCTTATTGTAGGTACTTAAACAGGGGGCTTTGGCAGGGAAAGGACACAAAATATTAGCAGAAACATGAGGGAGAAGGCAGTAATGGTTTAATAGACTGTGGAATGGCTATTTTGGAAGAGGAAAAAAGGTGGAAAAAGAAAAAGCAGATGGCAGCCCTTCCCAGGAGCCATAAAATTTCATGGTGTATTTTCTAAGCAAGCCTTGCTGTAATTCAAGCCCGGAGGCCAACTTTCTCTGATACTGGGGGACATGGCAGGCCAAAGTGGAGTCCGAACAAAAGACGGACACTTCACAGAAAGGCAGACACTGGGAGGAAGGGAAACCTGGCATGCTTTGGGAGATAAGCCTAGCATGCAGCCACAGCAAACTCTTGGAAGCAAAATAAGGTGAAATTGTAGAAATGGTTGCATTATAGCCTTTGCTAGAGTGTTTCAAGAAAATGAGAAGAAGAGTTCACCATAGAAAGATGTGGACTTAATTTATAAATGTGTGAGCAAACAGGAAGGCCTCACTGATATTCAATGGATCTACTCCTATAAGTACATCCTGCAGCCACAAAGTGCTGTCATGTCTATTGCCTCTCTCCAAATCATATGTTGAAAATTTGCAAGAACGGAACAGATAAGATTTCTCTCTTGTTTCCAGTGGATGCTTAAAAGTGATTGAACAGCATTGCAGACCCAGTTGAAATGGACAGAAGATGCAACCTTCCAGGCAGCTTATGAACAACAAGAAATCTCAAGTTGTACACTGGGAAAGATGAGCGCCGTGGCGTGTTGCTTCCATTCAGAGGAGAAAAACCAGGCTAGATGGACCAGTGGGTTACATTCAGCAGAAAACAGATTCATCCATTCATAACAAATGAATTCCATAATTGCTCCAGTACATATGTATTTTTAAATCACCATTTATTGACCATGTCCAGACTTGGTACTGGATAAGGAGAAGTATCAGGTCCACACAATCAGGCAAAAACTGCACATAGCAAACTCTCCCTCAAACACAGCATTGATAGCTTTAGCATTAGGAACATCATCAATATTACATTTTTTATGGTTACTGATTGACACTTGTGCTCAGGGACATATGACATTCAATGAGTTCTGCTTACAAAGAATTTGCTCATTACTACATTGTTACTCAACTGGAGAACTACATTGCAAAATTCAGAGAATTGCAAATTTCAATGGATGACAGTGTTCAGTTCCTGCACTGTTTCAGGAAATGTGAATTTGGTAGGTTCGCTTTTAAATGTGAACTGAATGATATTTCTACCCTATCCTTATAAGACAGTGATTCCTCTGAAGATTGCAACATTAGATCTTGATGGTGACAGCAAGGAACGACTGTGAGTATTCCTAATAGCTATCAACAAACATGCATGGATTATGAGAAATACATAGGTAAGCTTTTGCAAGGTCTGAGACTCATTTTAAGAGTGCGCATATAGAACCACCCCCTCCCCCTAAAATAGAAAGGAACGACAGAAGAAGCAACCGGAGAAGAAGAAATTAAGCAACAATAATCATTTTTGGTGTTTGAATGTAACTTCATTCAGCTGAACAGATCCCTGACCTGCAGCATTATCTGAAAGCAGCATGTATGGGACATCGTATCTTGTTGCCATGGAGGCTAGCTGGTTCTGCGGTCAAGGACTGAAAAGAATTCCTGGAAGATGAACTTCTGCTGGAGTGTTTCATCGTGCATGTATTTCTGCTTGTAGAATAGTAGGAGTCAAATAGCAGCTGCCTGAATGCTGCTGCAGCCCCATCACTATAAGTTGCTAAAAGACAGTCAGAAACAAAGGTGATGAGTAAAAGGAAACAGTTCTCTTCATTATAGGCAGTTCATTTGGTAGCGAGCCAGAAAGACAACATGGGCTGCTTTCGTTCCAGTCTCTGCCCTGTGTCTTCTGTAAAGTAGTGGAGAGAGGAAGATGTATGCTTGATCATATATATATTCACTGGCTTTTTGCTGTTAGGCTTCCTATGGTCACCCCATCTCACCCTGGCCCAGTGAAGGGAGGCGACCCAGTCTTGAAATTCTGGTGCTGAAGTTTGCAGATTGCTAGCATCAGTAACAAATGTACAAGCTCATTCTGATTCTCAGGGAGGGGAATTACTTAGTCTTACGTGAGGCTGTTTGGAATCCCCATGTTTACAGTGCTGTCTCCAAATTTTAGGCAGCCTGCAGCGGAGTTTTTCCACTAATGAGCATTTCCCAGGAAAGGTTAAAGGAGGGTCAAGGTTTTAATTAAGAACACGGGGCCCTTTGACAGTGCTGTTTTGACAAACAAATAATATTTGCTGAAAGTTCAGGCGGATAATGGAGGGAAATAATAGTCACAGTGTCTGTCTGAGACTGAAGCAAGGCCTTGTGGGCAAGAAAGGGTTGCTTCTGGGAAGGAGGGATCGCTAACCCTGGTTGGCGGGGAAGTGGCTGCTGGCAGCTGAGAAGACTTGAATTTAAAAGCAATGCCACCAAATTAAAAAAAAGTGGCTATATTAAATATTCAATACCCTGTGTTTGCTTATGAGCCCAAGTTGGAGAAGGCCAATCCTCAAACAGAGAAGGACATTCCTCAGCCTAACCTACCTGTTGTGAGGATGAAATGGTGAAGAAGAGAACAATGTACATCACCTTGAGATCCTTGGAAGATAAAGTTGGTATATAAATGCAATAAATAAAAATAAATTAAATTTATGTAGCAAAATGAGAGTTACCAGTGCCCAGCAATGTTTGCCTGAATCATGTGGGCCATCTAGTTGCTGTCTGGGCAAGGTAGAGAAACTCTACACCAGGGGTGGCCAACTCCTGAGAGACTGTGATCTACTTTCAAAATTAAAATCTACCCCTGTTTTTAAGGGGTTCAGGTCAAGGGAAGGGGAAATGCGGTTTGGCGGTCTGGGACTGGCTCTTCTGAGGGAGGGAGGGACATAAGCAGCCACTAACCTTACTGTCAGGGAACTGCCATCAGTGCCAGAGGGAGAGAGCAAAAGTCAGAGGGATTATAGAGAGCCTCCAGGGATCGGGAGAAGTAGCTCCTCTTCTGGGGAAGAGAATAAACGCAGCTCAAGTGGAGAGGGGGTGCAGGAGTCGGATGTGGCGAGGCGGTCCCACGACTCCTTGCCTGGGACAAGCGGGGAAGGAAGGGGTCCTCCGCTGCCCATGCCCTCTCTGCGCAGAAGGCTTTCCTGCAGAGAGGGAAGGCGGAGACTCGGCGTCAAGGCTTGCGCACGAGCAACCCCTTGGAAACCTAACACTTATGATCGCTGGCCAGATAACAGCCTCCGTTTCTAAACTCCAGCTTCTCTTCTGCAACAATAGAGGCCGGTGCAGGGAGAGGGGGCGGGGCTGGAAAGGCCAGCAATTGACTGTGATCTACCAAAACCTTGCAGGGATCAACCAGTAGATTGCAATCGACGTGTTGGACATCCCTTCTCTACATGATCCGTGCTGTAGGGGCAGGTATATTTTATATCATCTCCTTCCCATGGACGTAGAATTATAGAGCTGAAACTCTACAAAGCTACAAAATCCCCAACAGCTGGTTGGCTGTCTTATTTCTGCTGAAATACCTTCAATGAAGGAGAGCCCATCACCTCCCAAGGCAGCCTGCTCTACTGTCAAACAGTTATACCAGGATAGCTCAGTCGGTTATAGTTTGGTGCTGATAACACCAAGGTTGCAGGTTCGATCCCCATGTGAGACAGCTGCATTGCAGGGGATTGAACTAGATGATCCTCAGGGTCCCTTCCAACTCTACAATTCTATGATTCTATGATTGATATTAGTTAGTTAAAATATTTAAATCTGAATCAGATGTGATAAATATTCCCATTGCAATCAAATATATTGACAATGATGTACCCAACAGTCAGTACATGACAGGACTAACAGATGAAATCCATAAAAAAATTCCATAGACATTAAAAATTAAGGGGCACACATTGATCCTTGCAGCTATGTACACAAAACCACGTCTTGGTGAGTGCATTTATGCAATGGAAAGGCCAGTGCTGGGTCAGGGAATTGGGTTACCCAGCCCCTGATCTGCCCTTTCCTCTCTTCTCTTCCCTAGCTCTGTCCACTAGGACTGCAGTGTCCAACCAAGGTGCCATATTGGAGAGATAACATGGATCACTGATGTATGTGACCCCCTCTGAACATGAAGCCCAGTGAAACGTGGATGGAAAGATTTTGGCCAATGTTAGGATTTTCAAAGCTGGTATACTGGCCCATACTTATGAAGGCTTTCAGACTTCATATTTACACCACTAGCTTTGATGAGACAAGGATAAAATCTGTATATGATTATTCTGAAATTCAAGCAGTTGATTAGATACACATCTAGTACTCATACAGACTATGAGTTCATCTTTCTCTAGAAACAGATGAGTAATCTTCACATGTCCTATCAGATACATGAAGTCAGGGGGTTTTTTTGGTACCTCACTTTAAATCTCATGTGTTTTCTAAGATGTTCTTTTACAGCACATCCTGGCAACCTTATAAATGTGTTCTCCAGAGAAATAAGGCTATCTTCTCCATATTTGGGAAAAAGAACTCTTCAGCAAACAGGAACTAAGCAGGAAAAGTTGGCTTCCCAATGCCATTAATAAAACCAAGATATGTAACTTTAAAAAACCAGGCTATTGGGGGAGGGGACTATATCTTGCAAGTAATTAACTTTTGGAACTTCCTGCTAAGAAATATGCTCACAGAAGCAGTTTTTTATGCAGCAGCAAAAGAATTCCGGTATCTAGATGGAAGGGACGCAGGTGGCGCTGTGGGTAAAACCTCAGTGCCTAGGACTTGCCGATCGTATGGTCGGCGGTTTGAATCCCCGCGGTGGGGTGAGCTCCCGTCTTTCGGTTCCAGCTCCTGCCCACCTAGCAGTTCAAAAGCACCCTTAAGTGCAAGTAGATAAATAGGTACCGCTTTCTAGCGGGAAGGTAAACGGCGTTTCCGTGTGCGGCTCTGGCTCGCCAGAGCAGCGATGTCACACTGGCCACGTGACCCGGAAGTGTCTTCGGACAGCGCTGGCTCCCGGCCTCTTAAGTGAGATGAGCGCACAACCCTAGAGTCTGACAAGACTGGCCCGTACGGGCAGGGGTACCTTTACCTTTACCTTTATATAGATGGAAGAACAGTGGCACCTCAAGTTTCATTGACCAGGATTACAATTAAGAGGGTTGATGCAATCATACTTTATAGTTTTGCAGGATCCTAAACAGGATTTCAAAACAAAACTTCTCTACTACAATGTAAGGAAAGTTAGAGGACCCAGTGAAAGAAACGTCAGTTCTCATGTATCATACCAGGCTATAAAGAAAGACAACAGTTGGTCAGATACCCATCTAGGTTCTTTGTGTGCAGATAATAACACATTTCTCAAGATACAGGTGAGCAGCTTCTACCCATTGGTCCTATCGCAAGGCTGAGTTTGCCATGCCTTATTTTAAATTGCAGGTGTTTTCTGAATTGTTCTTTTGTAGCACACCCGCCACATGTTCAAGAGGGCAACAAACAATCAAGCTTTGTCCCTGCAGACTTCAGATGAACCCAATCCTTTCATGCTCAGGTGGGCATGCACTTCTTTCCCCCCCGAGCAGATGCCCCATCATCACCGCCCTTTGCTCTGCCACATAATTAAGCATCACCTCTTCCATGTAGTTCTGCAGCCTTACACAGTAACCCTCATGTTGTTGCAGGAGTTAAACATTAGGTTGTAATATTTAAGGACCTATTACCAACAAAACAGCGCCATTGTGACCGCAAAGTTACTGAATAACTGCATGCTTCCAATGAAGGAGGGCCAGGCAATATAAAACCATGCAATCATTTGATCTGATTTGTATTCAGGTCAGGATGCTGGGATGCTGATCTCTCTTCTCACTGTTTTCCCATCAGCCTTACTCCTTCTCCTGTTCATCAGACAAAGCTGAGGTTCAGCGGAGGATGTCCATTTCCAATCTCTATTGTCCCCTGTACAACTCTCAGTCTGCTCTGTGATAGAACTGACTCCTCTGCTGAGCATCTCATTACAACGGGATCACCAAGTCTTAGTTCATGTCCCTTTTTGTGAGAAATGGTTTCCTGATATCTGCATGCTGTTTTAACATTCAGGGCCCAAACTAGAGATGGCTGAGCTTAACAGAGGAACGGATGTTGTTCTCAGCTCTCCCTCAAACAAACATGATAATTTGTTAGCTAAGATGAAGCCCCCAAAAGATTAAAGGTTCCACCACATGTTGCCAGTTGACTGTGTGATGAAATCCTCATTTGATGGGAAGATTCAGATGACCAAGCTAACCTGGGATAAGAGACTTCCTCCTGAGTTTGTTTTATCATCTAGGGAAAAGAGGCAGGTGGACTGACTTTGATGTTCCCTTTCCTAATGTCCAAACATGCATTCACACACAGGTAACCTGTATACCTCGTTGATGATGTGTGGCAGTGTTCACCACAGAGAAAACCCATATCCACTTCTGCATGTGTTTCACACAAGTTCCAAAATTCCAATAATGCCTCTTGCATGAGAGGAAGGATAGATCTGTCAGTAACCACTGATTCCACCGAAGGAATCACTGGACTGATTTTAAAGATGCATCAGAAAACATCAATAACATTCACAAATCAGAGTGAATTGACTCAACATTTTGCAACGTATAATGTTTTTTTCACTGAAAGATTTGCAGTAACTAAGATTTATCCAGCAACTAAAAATGTTTATTTGGATAACATCTTCTAAGCAATCATTTCTTTTAGAAAAGTTAATGAGAAATATATTCAGCAGTATAACTAATTTGCAAGCAAACAGAATTTTAATGTACATCTAAAATTCATTTATGTAGCTCTGCTAATACACCTGGGGACAAAACTATTCTTTACATTCTGAAAGGGAATTAGGTTTTGTTGATTTAGAAACTGCGCAAGACGCTTGAGCATCACAGCGAGGAGCGTCGTCCCACTTTCAATCTGGGCAGTTCTCCCTGTTTACATTTGTAAGTTAATGTATCTGAGATGGTGGAGTACTGCTTAATCTGACATGGCCCCGGTCAGAATGGGCGTTTTGGTCAGTGGGGAGCAGGTAAAATTTTGACTTGGGAGGGCTGCAGTTTTTAACCTTGCTGGTTTCGCCACAATAGGACTTGTGCAGAACTTATTTAGGAAATTGTGCCATTACACATGTGCAGAGTGCCACTGGTAGCAGCCACAGTGCCAGCCTCCACTGCTTATGGTAATGTTTTAAAGTAAGGTAAAAAAAATAAAGCTAAAAAAGGTAAAGGACCCCTAGACGGTTAAGTACAGTCAAAGGTGACTATGGGGTTGTGGCACTCATCTTGCTTTCAGGCTGAGGAAGCCAGCATTTGTCCACAGACAGCTTTCTGGGTCATGTGGCCAGCAGGACTAAAGTGCTTCTGGCGCAACAGGACACCATGATGGAAACCGCACAGAAACGTCATTTACCTTCCTGCCGCAGTGGTGGCTATTTATCTACTGATGTGCTTTTGAATTGCTAGGTTGGCAGAACCTGGGACAGAGTAACGGGAGCTCACCCTGTCATGGGATTTGAACCGCCAACCTTCTGATCGGCAAGCCCAAGAGGCTCAGTGGTTTAGACCACAGCGCCACCTGCGTCCCCACATTTTGAAGTAGCCGTTTCCAACCTGGTACCACCCAGGTTTCGCTAGACTACGGCTCCAGTCACCCCTGAGCATTAGCCGCATTTTCCTGCACAAGAAGTTACTGTGACTTTTTGTATGGTGCTGCGCTTGGTTTAGGAGGAGAACAGCATGGAGATTCAGCCACAGATAGTCTCTAGAACAAATTAGTGAAACATTCCATTCTACAGCTCTGTAATCTCACACCTCTAAATATCAGCAAGAACTCCAAGGGCCTGATGGGGTGGAGGGGGTGGGGTGGGAGGGATGGTGTGAAGTCTCCTGGTGTTTAAAGAATTTCCCAATATGCATTAAATTAACTTTCCGTGTGCAGGAAAGAGTGGTAGAAAACAGCTCCATCCGAGACAGATGGAAGACTAAGTATCCAAGCAGCTGTTTTGCACATGAAATCAGATCAAGATTAACACCTACCTTTGGAATGATTGCACTAGCATTGGGTGAGGCTTTCCTCTTGAAAGGCAAGAACAATAGTCAAGGCCTCTCGTCCCCCGTCCCGCCCCCCATTCAAACTATATAGTTAGGGAATCAGGCAGCAAAACAGCCATGGAAACTCCCTGTTATTTTACAGAGAAGCCCAAGTTGTATTCAGATGTTTCCCTCAGCTTCTTTCAAGCAGAAAAAAATTCTCCAAAAGAGAGCTAATGGGGAATATCCACAAAATCTAAATGTAGGGTGACTATAGTGCATCGGTAGAGCAGGCGTTTTACATGCCCAGAAGTCCCCAGGTTCAATCTGTGCAGCATCCACCTACCAGCTGGAAGGGCCAGGTGATGAGAAAGACTCTTCCCTGCCGGAGACTCTGGAGAGCTGCTGCCAATTAGAGTGGATAATTCTGGGCTGGGATGTACAAATAACTCTGACCGGATGCAATACGGGTCCCCATGTTCCTATAATAGCTGTAATATAGTCAGAAAGAAAATGGAAGGAAGGGGATCTGCATGGGTGGAATCTACACCCATACAAAAACCATTCTGAAATACATTGAATTTTCCATAAGGCTCACCATCACCATCTCATGTCGCATTATATACTGCACTTAAAACACACTTAAAGCATTTTATTTGCAGCTGTATACCAGTGTACTGGAAGAAGCAAAGATCACCAGTGTTGAAGCAATGCTTCTTCAACATCAGTTTCGTTGGACTGGTCATGTTGTGGGGGTGCCTGATTATCGTCTTCCAAAACAACTACTCTATTCTGAACTTAAAAATGGAAAGCGTAATACTGGTGGTCAACAGAAGAGGTTTAAAGACTGTCTCAAGGCAAATTTTTAAAAATGTAGTATAAACACTAACAATTGGGAAACACTGGCCTGTGAGCACTCCAGTTGGAGAACAGCCTTTACCAAAGGTGTCATGGACTTTGAAAACACTCGAACTCAGAACGCAAGGGAGAAACGTGCTAAGAGGAAGGCACGCTTGGCAAATCCATGCTGTGATCAACTCCCACCCGGGAACCAATGTCCCCACTGTGGAAGGACGTGTGGATCCAGAATTGGCCTCCACAGTCACTAACGGACTCATTGTTAAAACTGTGTTGGAAGACAATCTTACTCGGCTACGAGTGATCGCCAAAGAAAGAAGAGCTGAGTCCATGGTTCTCCATACAGGTGAGTTCACAGCTGTGGCGGGGTGCTGATTGTTACCCTGTAGGCCTCCCTGTATTGACCTTGAGTCACACACACACAGCTCTGTTCTGCACCTTCCTTGAGTATTATTGCCTATGATTATTGTCACTTACTGGTCTGGATCAACAATGGAGAGTTGTGCGTTGGGCAGTGGTGGTGTAGAAACCTCTGGCTGGAACACAACTTTCTGGAGAAAGTTTGACAGTCCTATCCTTTGCCCCACCCACTTTGCCTTTGTTCCTATCTACTTCTGGGAAAGTCTCCAGAAAGTTGCCCACAAGGGAATGTAGACCTCAGGCTGAAAAGAAAGTTCCCCTCCACTGCTTGGATTTGTCATGCAAATGTATTTACCAGAAACGCAAACTTCATTTAGAGCATAGATGGGGAGATCTGTGGCCCTCCCCATGTTAGTGGACTCCCAACTTCCATCAGTACAGTTTGTAGCATCCTCTGACAACCTGACCCCCTCCAGATATTTTGGAATGGGGCTGACGGAGGTTGTGTGGCATCTGGTTTTTCTGGAGAAAGTTTGACAGTCCTATCCTTTGCCCCACCCACTTTGCCTTTGTTCCTATCTACTTCTGGGATAGATAGGGAGCAAAAAACAGAGGAATACAGAGAGAACTTCAGCAAGGTGGAATTTTTAAAAAACAAATGTAATAATAATTGGCTTTTTCATAGTAATCGGATTGCTTCACTGGTCATAATCCTTAAAACAACCCTGTAAGGTACAGCTGCCATAAGCCCGGAATTTCCTGGACATAGCCGGAATATGGCAGTCGGAAGCAGTGTCCTGGTGGAAATTGCTTAAATGTCTGGGAAAATCCAGACGTATGTCAACCCATATCTGAAGTCTAGTTTTTGGCAAATTTCCTTTAAAATATGGCAATGCTACTGTAATGAAAGTCATATTGCAGGTATGAAGACTGAGGCTGAGAGACAATGGCTTGCCCAAGGTCAGCTAGTGAGTGCATGACAGAAGTGAGCTTCAAACCCGAGATTCCCACATTTATAGTTTAGTCTCTTGGGGTTGAATCCAACTAAGTCCTACTTAGAGTAGACCCACTGAAATTAATGGCCGCAGGTTAGTCATGTCCATAAATTTTAATAGGTCTACTCTGAGTAGGGTGCAACAATAGTCCCTATGCTACAGCAGCTTTCACAATAAACCTGAGGATCTATCAACTTTTGCCAGTGCCAACAAACCCCTCCCTTTCCTAAAAATAACAGTTAAATGCGAGTGATCAGCAGACCTTTTGGAACCCCAGAACTGAGAGATACAGTGGTACCTCAGGTTAAGAACTTAATTCATTCTGAAGGTCCATTCTTAACCTGAAACTGTTCTTAACCTGAGGTACCACTTTAACTAATGGGGCCTCCCGCTGCCGCTGCGCCGCCGCCACACAATTTCTGTTCTCATCCTGAAGCAAAGTTCTTAACCTGAGGTAGTATTTCTGGGTTAGCAGAGTCTGTAACCTGAAGCGTCTGTAACCTGAAGTATCTGTAACCTGAAGCGTCTGTAACCTGAGGTTCCACTGTATTTTGTACAACTGGCATGCATATCAAGCTAGTTATGACCAGTGCGCACCATCCCGCTGCTGTTTGCCTGCTTCCACCCCCTGCCACCATCCAACCACTGCTGCCGCATTCCCACCTACCCACTCGCTCCTTCCCCCCTCACACCTTTGCCTGCTGCCACAGCCTCTGCCACTTCCCGTGGTGACAGGCACGGCCTCCCGGAGGCACTTTGGCACGATCCTTCTATGACTGGCAAGACGCCTTCCAGGAACTTGCCTGGCGATCGTAAAAGAGTCGCACCAAAGCACCTCTGCGCAGCCTTTTTACGATCACCAGGCACCTTCCTGGAAGGCGCTTTGGCAATCATAAAAGTGCCGTGTGAATTTGTAGTGCAGGGGAACAGCAGAGGTGGCAGTACAGTGGCATACCGCCTCAAAACACACACACACACACACACACACACACACACACAATTAGTTATGACTCAGGGACTAATCAAAGCTTTCCCCTGTAAAATACAAGCAGAAAGAAACTACGACATGCTCAGCCCCATTTTGAAGAGGGAAGTGGACACAATCTGTGTGCCGGTTTTATCTAATACAATGTGTGTGTGTTTTGTACTCAGGTAACTGTACTGGAGTCTTGTGAGAAGCAGCCCTCGATTGGCAGTTCCCAAAGCTCCAGAGCTCTCAAAGTTTCCGCTTTGCATAAGTAAGGGCTAATCAAACACTAACAATTTCAGGATTTGTTCCACTTTGCTGAATGCAAATCAAAATACAGAAGAACTAGCAGGCTGATGAATTCCTTCTCTGATGTGCTCCCTAAACAGAGTCAGCTCATTAAAGCAACTTGGAAGATAACACAAGTTTGTTTTCAGAAATGCAAGGCCATCTGTCCATAAGGATTTCTCACGCCCCGTCTGCAAGCTCTGGGCAGGGAATTGCAACATTAACTACACAGGAAGGGAATCGCTGAATGAATAAATGATAAAGGCCTTTAGGGTAACTATCTGGGGTATTATTTTACACGCCAGCATCAAGTAGGTTACAGGAACATGTTAGTCTGTCGCCTTCTTCTGTTATCTGTCCCAGAATGGATCAATGCCGGTAATACAGTAAGACCAAGATCACAAAGTGACGTCTAGACAAAGAGCCCCACTTTGTTATATATATATATATACACACACACACACACACACACACACACACTGTGTGTGTGTGTGTGTGTGCGTGCGTGCGCGTGCATAGATATATATATGCAGAATGACAAGCAAATGTCAGGTGAGTGGCAGGGCATTAGAAATAGGGCAGTGAGGCATGGCCTAAGCAGGCAAACACTCTTGTATCCTGCATTAATAAACACACAATCATTTTTGTTTTGTGACTCCATACTCACAGTCCAGGTCTGGCTCACCATTCTGTGCTAAAGCAAGAGTCCAAGCTCAAATCTTAACCACCACCACCACCCCCCGGATTCAGGTGATAAGTGTGTGCCTATGTATGCACAATCCTTCTCCCTAAAAAAAATTTTTTTTTAAATGCAGGTACCCTTTTCCATAGGGACGCGGGTGGTGCTGTGGGTTAAAGCCTCAGCGACTAGGACTTGCCGATCGAAAGGTCGGCGGTTTGAATCCCCGTGGCGGGGTGCGCTCCCGTCGCTCGGTCCCAGCGCCTGCCAACCTAGCAGTTCGAAAGCACCCCCGGGTGCAAGTAGATAAATAGCGGGAAGGTAAACGGCGTTCCGTGTGCTGCGCTGGCTCGCCAGATGCAGCTTTGTCACGCTGGCCACGTGACCCGGAAGTGTCTCCGGACAGTGCTGGCCCCCGGCCTCTTGAGTGAGATGGGCGCACAACCCCAGAGTCTGTCAAGACTGGCCCATACGGGCAGGGGTACCTTTACCTTTACCTACCCTTTTCCATATGTGGTGGTCTTGTAAGGTTGTTCAAGCATTCTGGGAAATGATATATAATGAGTTGAAGAAGTGTGTATGCACACGAAAGCTTATACCAAGAACAAACTTAATTGGTCTCTAAGGTGCTACTGGACAATTTTTTTATTATTATTATTAGTTTGAAGAAAAAAATGTTAAAGATAACTTTGATTAAGAGACCAGAAGCTTTTCTTTTAGGAATAATAGGAACAGAGGTACTAAAAGAACAGGAAAAAATATATATTTATGTATGTGACAATGGCTACTTGAATGATATACGCCCAGAGGTGGAAAGAAGAAGCAGTCCCAACCAAGGAAGATTAGCAGCAGATACTGATGGAGTATGCAGAAATGGCGTAAGTTACCCAAAGAAGAAGAAATCAAGAAGAGACTTTTTAACTTTGAATGGGGAAGATTTAAGGGCTATTTGAAGAACTGTTGTAAACAGCCTGAATTAAAAATGAGCAGTAAAATCATTTAAATTGAGTATAAAGGATAAATAATAAATAGATTTCAGATATGCAGTGATAAAAGATATGACATAAGCAACCACAGAAAGAGGAGAAGGGGGTTGATATTAATATTCAGTATCTTAAATTTGGTGTGTAAATTTGTATTGTTATAAGTTTGTAAAATGAGTAAATGAAAAATATTTTTTTAATAAAAAACCCCACCTGATCAATCAAAATTGTCCACCTGCAGATATAGATATGCTCATAGCTCACCCATGTCACATATGACCACATTTACAGGAGGTCATGCTTGGTGAGTGCATAGTGGACAGACTTCATTTTTATTTTGTGGAATTCACTCAGGTGACTTCTCTCATCTCTAGGACTTGGGAGGTCTACTTAGATTATCCATTTTGTGTGGACTCACAAAACAAATCTATTTCCTCCTCCTTGAGGAATAATCTCATGAATATTATCTTATTCTGACAACAACACACAAACACCAAGTTCTGCAGCGATTTATCCAAGATCTTACAGTGGCATTCAGGGCCTTTGAGAATCAAAGTAATTGAACTGTGCGCGGATGGCAACAAAAGGATAAAAAGGTCCTTCCCCGCTCCCCCCTTTTTATTCTTTTTAATATCATCAACAAAATGAAATAATTTTGACTCTGGGCTCTTAACAGCTGCTAGGCTCGTATCTGGGGGGGGGGGGGATTTCATTGCTTTAGAAGCGGAAAACTGAGCTAATAAAGACAGAAACATAAAAAGCAAAAGATCTCTGAATGAGAAAAAGACAACCAATATGTTGGTTGTTCTGGAGTGTCCCTTGTTTCTCACTGGGCATTTCTCTGCTAATTATGGTACCTTTGCTCAGGTGTAAATCCACTTCCTCTACCTTGCCAGGGCTTAGACAAGCAAAGTAAATAGACATGGTGCATACAGCAGGTATTCCCAGGAATTGATAACATGAAGCGCCCCCAACCCCACACTTTCTGAGAGGGCTGTGCTGGGCTGCATTTGCATTTCAATAGAGCAGAAAGCATCATTTCTCAATTGTGTTTCTCCAGACTCTCCAGAGCACCCTAAAGGCCTATTCTTGCCATTTGATTAATCACTTCATGCTTAATGCCTTTTAAAATACTACTACTTTTCACAAACAAAGATAAATGCACTGCACTTCTGAGCAAGCCGGGGTCCTAAAGGAAAATCTCCTCCCACCCTTCCTCTCCCCCCCCCCCCCACGTCTTCTACTGGCCTTAAACATGATTGAAGTAGTTAAATGTGAAGAGATTTTTTTTCCACTGGCATTTTCTGGCTGTAAAATAAGGTGTCAGGGAGCCAGGACTCCATGAGATGATAAAACGCTACAGGTACCCCCCCAGATTTGCTCTAACCAATATAAAAGCATCCCTGAGAATAGCCACCATTTTCCCAAATGGGCTAAATGCCAGTGTATTCCAAATGGCTAAGCCACTAGGCAATCAATTGTATAGCTGCCCTCCAGTTTTGCAGGATATTTCTATTGGTGCAACTGACAATGCAGCAAGTAAAGTCCTTAAAGGAGCTTCAGTGACTTGCTTACAAGCACACATGTGCATATCCTTCTTCTTTGGCGATCACTCGTAGCCGAGTAAGATTGTCTTCCATAAACATGGTTTTAACAATAAGTGCGTAAGTGACTGTGGGGGCCAATTCTGGACCCACACGTCCTTCCACAGTGGGGATATTGGTTTCCAGGCGGGAGTTGATCATGGTGTGGATTTGCCAAGCGTGCCTTCCTTTTAGCACGTTTCTCCCTTGCGTTCTGAGTTCGAGTGTCTTCAAAGTCCACGACACCTTTGGTAAAGGCTGTTCTCCAACTGGAGCGCTCGCAGGCCAGTGTTTCCCAGTTGTCAGTATTTACACTACATTTTTAAAGATTTGCCTTGAACAGTCTTTAAACCTCTTTTGTTGACCACCAGCATTACACTTTCCATTTTTAAGTTTGGAAGACGATAATCAGGCATCCGTACAACATGACCAGTCCAATGAAGTGGATGTTGAAGAATCATTGCTTCAACACTGGTGATCTTTGCTTCATCCAGTACACATATATTAGTTTGCCTGTCTTCCAAGTGATGCGTAAGATTTTTCAGAGACACCGTTGATTGAATGGATGCACATAAGTACAGATGTTTGCATATCTACACATATAAACACACCCCAGCAGAACTCCCTGAATGCTGAATTTTCGTGGAAGGGCTGTGGCTCGGTGGTAGAACACATGTAAAAGGTCCCAGGTTCAGTCTTCCAGGTATGGTTGAGAGATACTCCCTGTCTGCATTCCTAGAAAACTGGTGCCAGTCAGTGCAGACAAGGCTGGGCTAAATGTACAATTGTCTGACTCAACATACAGCGACTTTTCTATTTTCCATGTGCAGAGGCTTTAGGCTTTCAGCCTGCCCTGAAAACTAACAGGCCCTTTGTGAAACAAAGGGAAGTATGGAAATTCAGAGCAAAATTACAAATATTTCTGATGTTAGTTCATCTAGATATCATTGGTGCTTTCAAATTAAAAATAATAATGCTGTCTTGTTTTCTTAGACAGAAAAAAAACCCATCTCCCAAGCTTGTCACACACAGAGAGACAAGACAGAAGGGATGAAATCAAGGCATGTCACCTGGAATATATATTCTGCCAAGTCCTCAAAGAGTCATCCAGTACTGTGAGAATGAGAAAAAATAACTTCAGGATTTCATACTTTCCAGAAAGAGAAAGTTTTAAAGGACTTGAGTGAAACTTTTCTTAAATTTACATGAGACAGTCAGGTATGGTTCAAGTTTCATTACACACACACACACACACAGCTGTTCCCTAGTTCTCAGTGAAACACATACACCAACAACATGGTTTACTTTTGGAAGAGTGGCAGATAAAATTGATGAAGTATGCCGAGATAGCAAAACTTACAGGAAGAATTAGAAACCAAGAAGGGGCTGATTTTATTAAAGAATGGGACAAGTATATAATCTATTTGAATAACTACTGCAAACAATAACATTCATTCGTAGGACTGACAGAAAACTTGTAGTCAAAATGTGAACTATGGATTGATAAAGGACTTATAAGAACAGAGTTACAGAAGAGATGCAGAGGGAAAATCATTATATGAGGATCCACAAGGGGGGGAGAGAAGTCAAAGGAGATTTTATTTTTCTATCTGCCTGTGTATCTTCTTTTTTCATTTATTCTATGTGAAATTGAAAATGTAAAATTGAAAATGCAAAAATAATTTTAAAAAAATATATATAGAGAGAGATTTTTGTCTAGGTATCTATATATCTTTTAAAGATTCGAATGACACACTCTGGTGTAATTCTATTGACTGAAGTTAAACTACATACAAAAAAAATCATATGGATTATAGTGTTTTATGGCCAGGAAATCTCAAAATGTTCATCTGTAGAATCTGAACCTTAGTCCATCTACACTAGTGCGGAACTGGTTAAGAAATTAGTAATGGGAAAAATCAGTTTTGCGCAGAGCATATAACTGATATGAAGCTCATAGCAAAACTCTTCCTTTTTTATATTTTTCATATCAATTTGAATATTTCAGCCCTATAATCTAAATTGTGCTCATATTTTTCACAGCAATCTGCTTTCCTGATTTGCATCAACAATTGTCCTAACAATCACATCCACATTTCATAAAATTAAATGCCACAACTGTGGTCTAAAATTTGTGCTTATGTTCATGTCCTGTAAGTTTATTCTTCCCTCCAAAATTCTTTTTTTAAAAAAATCAAATCAAATCAAAACAGAATAAAGTAGTTTGGAAACTGGGTGCAATAGTTTTTTAGAGGGAGAATGCTGCCAGTAACATATGCATTTTTTTCATGGTTTCTCCTTTGAAAAGCTCTTAGGAGGATCTTCAAGAGAAAAGAGAGCCTTCTGGAAGCCATCTTCTGAAAAATAACTTCTTGGGGAAATGAAGTCCATGCATAAAATGTGCAGGCGTGTGCATTCCCTGTGGAATCTTAACCAACATCTTCCATTTGCATGCCTAATGGCCAGCTCACATGTCTACCAGACTCATGGCAATCATTCTTTTCTTCACTTTGCCTTGGCACTCTCTCCACCTGTGGAGAACGTGAGGAAGAGAAGAAAGCCAGTTACATGGAAAAGTAGGTAGCCCTCTCTCTCTTTTTGTGCAGAGACAAAAATATGATCCTTATGGGCTCCTGAGGATTTCCTTGTTTACTGCTATAATTCAACAGTAGGCATCTGAATGCTAGTTGCTGGGGAGAAACCATGGAAGAAGACTCTTGTGCTCAGGTCCTGCTTGTGGTCTTCCCATAGGCAATATGCTGGGACAAAATGCTGGACTAGATGGAGGCCTTTCTTCTGATCCAGCAAGGGCTCTTAGGTTAACTAATATTATGTACTGTGTTGAATAGGATCCAAAATGCAGCAGTCTGATTGGTCCTAGAACAATAGGATCCAAAATGCAGCAGTCTGATTGGTCCTAGAACAATAGGATTCAGAATGCAGCAGTCTGATTGGTCCTAGAACAATGCAGCAGTATGATTGGTCCGCAGGAGCAACCCAATCCAGCTCCAGGTGGAAGTGAATCCACAACCTGATTGGCCTACAGGAGAATCCCGGAATTAGCCAATCACATGGGGCCCATTGTGTAAATAATGTATATAAAGCAGATATTGTGGGGGAACTTCCATTCCTCCTCACCACTATGAGCTGAATAAAGAGCATGAAATCCACTCTCGACTCCGAGTATATTTCAACTAATAAATAAATGACGCCACTCGAGAGTTAGCTAATTTTGAAAACTTAGTGTGTACCAAATCCTGGAAAAGAGTGGTCTTTTATTTTGTTCTCTATTTTTTGCCTCAAATGTGCACAATTCTAATGACTACAGAAGCAAGTGCTGCAAAATATTAGTAATTATGAGAGAGGGATTTAGAACTGTTCCAAACAAGAGGAATGCTAAGAGTTATATATGCAAGTTTGCTCCTAACTATAATATGCAATTGAAAGAAGATTTCTATAATATTTTTTTAAACCCACCAGCTTCAGAAAAAATGTATGCTTACTGCTGTGGGGATTGCTGGAGATGTCAGCCTGCAGATGTCAACTTTTTCACATATGGTGGAGTTGTACAGGGGTAAAGACACTGTGGCAAATCATCTTAGTAATTATTAAAGATATAATTGGATATAAATTTCCATGCAATCTGTTAGAATTTGTTTTTCTTAGGCTATTGATAAAGTAAAGTGAGAAATAAACAAATAAATTGACAACTCTATTCCAGTCACACACACAAGGAGACTAAATTTCAGGTGCAGAAACGATACTTTAATCCAGAAGTGTCCTATTCCTTTGCTGAGTATCAGTCTGCCAACCTTAGCAACTGTTTTCATGGGACTCCAGCAGCTATTTTGATCATGTCTGTGAACAGCGAGTCAGCAGAACAACCTGCACTTCCTAATAGCCAAGCACTGGAGAACAAACAGACTCTACTGTTTGAGGCATATCTCATTACTGAGGCGCATTGTTCATAAAGCATCAAAGCAACAGAGTTGCTGGGTGAGATGGAGCCAGGAAGAATGGCTCGTTGCTTATCTGAGTACTCTCCTTTGACTAAAGAAAGTTCCATAGTTAGCAGTGAAACTTTGAAAAAGTATAATAGTGATTCTCCAGAGTAGTACATTGTTCTGGAAGGGACTATAGCTCAGTGGAAGAGGGCATGTAGAGGACAAGGCCCCAGGTTTGCAGGTCTCAGGTCGAGTGCCTGGAATCTCCAGTTTAAAGGGTCTTGTAGTAGGTTATATAGAAGACCCATGTCTGGAGATCCACTGCTTTCAGAGTGAAAGCAGCCTTCTCAACCCTGATGTGCCGGATTTAGGTTTGATGAGGCCCTAAGCTACTGAAGGTAATGGGGCCCTTTATATGTCCAGCTGTCCTTTGTGGTGTTGCTGCTGCTGCTGCTAGAGTGGAGGAGGGTAGCAGTGAGGGCAGAGGAGCATGAGGTTGGCAGTGGGCGCAGATGCATGTGCCACCACCAAAAACCCAGCGCTTTCCCCTATCCACCCCTTCCTTGGTTAGCAGCAGCACCGCTGTGATTGAACAGAGAGTGTGGAAGTTGACATGTGGAAGAATGTTTTCAGGTTATTTCGCTGGTACCAAGTGGGATTCCTTCCTCTTACGCTGTGGGTTAAACCACAGAGCCTAGGACTTGCCGATCAGAAGGTCGGCGGTTCGAATCCCCACAATGGGGTGAGCTCCCATTGCTCGGTCCCTGCTCCTGCCAACCTAGCAGTTTGAAAGCACGTCAAAGTGCAAGTAGATAAATAGGTACCACTCCGGTGGGAAGTTAAACAGTGTTTTCATGCACTGCTCTGGTTCGCCAGAAGCAGCTTAGTCATGCAGGCCACATGACTTTGCACCAGCTCCCTCGGCCAATAAAGCGAGATGAGTCGGTCACGACTGGACGTAATAGTCAGGGGCCCCTTTACCTTTTTACCCCACAACAAGTCAGGACTGGAAATATGAAAAAGCACTCAGCATATGATGTGCTGGAAAGATGCAGAGTCTACAAGGCTGGGGTTGGCCCACGGAGGAGAAAAGGGCTGTGAGGCCTCACTCCTTGTTATGTTCTGCAGAGTAACTTCTCACCAGGCCATTTGCCAATCAGAAAGAGAGAAGTGAGTATGAAGGAGATGCAATGATTAAATTTTGTTGTCCTTGTTAAGCCCTCTCAAGCTCCCATTGTGCCTCCCATTGTCCTGGCTTGCTGATGATCCACTATTCACAGAAGAGGCTAGTGATGGATGTTGCCCTGACCTAGCGGCACTGAGGCCTTCAGGCCTTGACCTATGCAGGTTGCAATTAGCCAGAATTAGTCATCTGTGTCTGTGGCTTGTCTTCCTCTAAACACCTAACAGTGTGAAAACTGCAGCCCCTTTCTCCCAGGCTCCTCTTTCCTAGTGCTTTGTGCCTGAACACACACATACACACACACCCTCTCCCAAGGAGCCTGCTCTGGTTTTGTTTCTAGCTCTTTTAGAGCCTGTAGCAATCATTAAAAGAAATTTAGCAGCCCCATTATCACCCTGGGCAATTCTTAACTCATTAGCCTTTAAAGCTTCGGGTCTGAAAGGGGGGAAAGGTGAGAGAATCTTAAGCATCCTGTGTGTGGTTTTTTGTGCTGTATGTTTTAATTGTAAATACGGCTTTGACAGTCATCGAAGATTGTGCTCATCATTCCAAGAGCCTGTTTCAGGGTGGATAAAATGAACTAGGAATTTTCCAGGTAAGGATAAACTGGATAAAGAATGATCTATGTGAATCAGCTGATAATGACCTGATGTGCTCTGGGGATCATCGTTGTGCATATTTTCTGTTTAGCAAGAGGAATTAATCGAAAATGGAGAAGTTTAACATGGAGCCAGCTAGCTTTGGAGGTGCAGCTGACTTCCCCTGACTGTGAACTCTCAAGGAGGGGACTGTTTATACTGACAAGATGCAACATCCTGTCTTGGAGATGTACACTTTAGCATTTTTGGCAAGCAGCATGCCTGAGTTCATGCTAAACTACAGCATTAACAATTCGCTATCTGATCCAATCTCTCAACATGAACTTCAAGCAAAGCTGCCCCCAATCCCTTTTTTTGCTTTGTCTCATAAAATGGTTTCAAAACAGAGAGGGGGCTGCCCTTGGGAGGAAGGGAAACTTAACTCAGAAGGTCAAAACGTGTGTGTGTAAACTAGCTTTTTGCAGTATTAGTCATTCTTCTTTTTTCCCCATTTGATTGAAACTTTATTCCTTGTTATGTCGGATGGGAGATAAAGTCTTTATCTTAGGAAAAGGTAGCTGAAGTTAGGTGGGGTTTAACTCAGACACTGAGGCATCTCTTTTCTGCAAGCTACAGCTTACTTCAAAAGCTCAGACTTGGACATGTGCCTCTCACAGGGTCTGCAAACAAGTCTCTATGTGCTTAAGGAGGGAGGGAGAGAAAGATGCTCACACATCCAGCAAATATATGTAACTACTAAGTGCTATTGCTTCCAGTTGGACTGATGGCTCAGAAACCATATCCAAGGGATGTCAGAAAACAGGGTTGTCATGTATCCTCTTTTTCCAGGACATGTCCTCTTTTTCAGGGGTAAAAATTCTCTCCATGGATTTTTTAAATTTGCGAAAATGTCTCTGGCTATACTTTCTGGGTGAGACATAGACATAACTGGTGGTTGAAGATTTGCTTTCCTTTTCTCTTCTCCTGCCCTCCTCAGCAATATATCATAGCTTTTATAGTCTACACATAGTAGGGGTATTTAAAATGAGAGTTGCCATAGCGTCCTCTTTTTTGCTCTTCAAAATAGGACAACCCTAGCAGGGACAATTTGCCCTATACCTACCAGGGGAATCAATTAGACTGGCAGGCACACTGGAGATGACTTCTCAGCAGTGGACCCTATGCTTGTGGAAGTATATTCTAGTCGAAGGTTGGATAGCCCCATCATTACAAGCCTTTATATAAGTCTTCAATTTGCTTCAAGTCATTTTTCTTAAAAGTTTGTTAAACTGCTACTGTATGATATAGTGCTAAGCTGCTTTATTTGTTTTGGTCATATTGGCTGTGAACACCTGCTCCCTGCCTTGCAGGCCTTTTCCCACCTGGCCTGGGAGGGCAGAGCCCTGACTGACTCCAGCTACAAAAGCTGAGGCTGCTGAACAAACTCTTGTGATGGGGCTTTGTTTAGAGGGGTCTGTTGTTTAAAGGGTGCAGGTGTTGATGTTATTCATATTAAGTTTTTGTATGTGGGAAATTTTCAATTTGGTTGTGTACTTGTTAATGTTTTATTTGTTTGACTACTTTTGCTATGTTTATAATTATGTAATTTTTGTGTGTTGTAAGCCACCTTGAACATGGTGTTAACTTTGGAAAGGTGACATACAAATAAAATGATTGATTGATCATGTTAACCTGGGTAGGATGGTATTTAGTGTTATTTTATTACTATTTTGTTACATGTTGTAACAATGTACATTTATGATTGTCATTTTACATGCTATGTTTAGCTAAGTTCAGGGCTTGGCCATAAAAGATGGCTTAAAAATACCTTCAGTAAGGAGTTAATTAATAAAGCACACTGCAGCCAATGGCCCTTCCGGATTCCCACTCCCTCCTTGGTACTTTCCTAACCACCTGTTGCACCCCACCTCTCAGGAATCACCTTTACATTCCCCTTCCCACAGCTCTGCTTTCCAGTGCAGGTACACTTGATATTGCAGATTATGTAAAAAGTTGGTTTGGGGTTTGGTTTGTGTGGTTTTTTTTGCAATGCAGAGATGCAAAAATTCCTGAGAAAGGAAAACAGGTGCACATCTAAAAGAACAGAGTTACTTTGCAGATAGGCTGTGAGAACAAAATGAATCTATGAAAACAGTAAAGTAAATCATAGCACCAAGGAACAGATTTTTAAAGGCTGGTTCTCCTTATGCTGAATCTAACTTATTAACTGGTTCAACAATGCAGCCCCACCTCCTGCTTCTCAAGCATGATGCGGGATTCCATCTTCCATTTCTCACCTCCATGCCTATTAGATTTTCCCATAATGAACATAGGCTGTTTCCACCAAGCCCATATTTCATTCCTGGGGAGGGTTGAACATAGTCAGTTGTGTTCTTTCCCCTCATGCATCCCACCAAACAGGGCTAGTAATAAACGCTTCCCTGACTGGAATGCTCACAAAGACAGTTCTCAAAATGTTATGATAACAGCCTCCAGGCGAGGAGTTGGGGTTGACTGACTAGCATCCTTCTCTCATATAACCTGCACCTGTTCCCTTTCAGAGTCAGGTTCCTCAGACCTGGGACCAAATCCCAAGGGCTGTTTTGGTTGGTTTTTGTTTTTGTTTTGCATTTTATCATCAGAGAAAAGCAAACATAACTACTCCTAGATCTGTAAAGGGGGAGCATTTGCCAAGTCAAACATACGCTTGAATCCAGAGCAACAGGAAGTCCATGCTACAC
This sequence comes from Podarcis muralis, assembly GCF_964188315.1. NCBI lineage: Eukaryota > Metazoa > Chordata > Lepidosauria > Squamata > Lacertidae > Podarcis > Podarcis muralis. The sequence continues at coordinate 39,832,256 of NC_135656.1, read as the reverse complement.
TATTCAGAGTCAGCATGCCATCTCCTTTTACACTGAGAACAGACTGAGGGGTGGAAGGCATCTATGAAGCAACAAACAAAGCCAGAGTCGATCCAACCAAAGTCGAAAGCCAGTATCCTGCTCCTAATCACATCAGAGAGCTGGTTGCTATCAGTCTGTGCACAATCATGCATTAAATATTCCAGAAATGAGATGCAAATATTCACAAAGAGCAGACTTTTTTGTAAAAAAAAAAAGCCCCTATTTTCAGCTTGTGAAACGAACAGTAAATTCAGTATTGGAACTGCACATGCAGAAAACGCACCTCTCTGCAAACCACAGCTTTGTTTGCCATCTGATAACCTTTGCATATCACATCTTCCCAGCTTTGGCTTTGACCGTTGTAACTTGGGCACTTTGAACATATTTGATAACAATCGTGTGACTGGTGACTTGAGATCACATTCTCAGTTTATTAACTGGCCGGATGCTTGGTTAGTTACAGGGCTCTTTTCTATATGGAAAGCTTGCAAATCTTAAGAAAAAGGTTGTAGTCCCAGAAAGCCAGAGTCTTAGTTTCTACAAAGTTTCTACACACTTAGTTTCTACAAAGGGTAGTCAGGAACCTTTTCAATTTATTTTTATGGCAAAGTAGGTAGTATATGGTCCACAGGGTCACATGTTTTTATTTTATTTATCCAACTTGAGTAGAGAGATAGATAATTTATTAAGGTCAAAGACCAGCTCATATAACATAACACAATAAAAACAGCGTTCATAAAGATAAAATATACAATCGGAGCAGATTGCAGCAATAGCTCATGAGTTAAAAGCTGAGTATTTATATACTGTTTTTCATATTTTTTTAAAAAAATGATTGCAATAAAGTTTTGTGAAAACCCGCCCTGGACTAGATAGTAATATACTTAGTTTCCTTGAGGTCTTAACAGAAGATATCTGAGCATGAGGGCTGTTAGCATTTGCACGGACTCCAAAAGATTCTTTTCTTATGGCAACTGAGAGTGAGTGATATCATTCCACTCTACATTTTAGCAGCATGTTTCTGCCTATCAAACCACTTCCAAAGGTGCAGGAGCAGCCAATTCTACCCACCAACCTTTCCAATGTTGCACTTTTCTGCACCGGGCTCCTCTACTCATAATTGCAGCAATGTGTTTGCTGGGCCACTGCGTAACATACTGTTGGTGTCATTTGCAGGATCTGATATATAAGGCAATGTAAGGTGGGCAAGGTAAAACAGGGGCAGCAGTAAACTGAGCCCATTAATTGCTTAGACCAAAGAACCAGGTCTGACTTGGAAGTTGTTATAGAGAGCAGGTCATGTCCCCTGTCTCATAGCCAGTCCTTCCTTAATAAGTCCCAAGCCACTGTAGTACAGTGGTACCTCGGTTTACAAACTTAATCCATTCCTGAAGTCCGTTCTTGAACCGAATCCGTTCTTAAACTGAGGCGTGCTTTCCCTAATGAGGCCTCCCTCCGCCAGTGCCCTTCCACCATTTGGTTTCTGTTTGTAGACTGAGGTAAAGTTCGCAAACCGGAACACTACTTCTGGTTTTGTGGAGTTTGTAAACTGAATCATTCGTAAACAGGACTGTTCTTAAACCGAGGTACCACTGTAATGTTAAACTGAATATCTACTTCCCATTGCATCCCACATGATCACGAATGGAGCAGCAAGACTTTTGGCCAAAAGGGAGAATGTGCCCCACTCAAGAACACAATTCAAGATGGCTGCTGCATGTCTCCAATGGTTTTCTGCTTCTTCCATCCTTTGACCAGAACTTACACACAGTATGTATTGTGTCTGACATTTCCTAGGAATGGATCTTTCTGCCTGCTAGATTTCTAACGGTGTCCAGCTTCTGTCAAGAGCTGGAATTTGTGCTTTAATTGTAGGGGGATGGAGAAAGGTGTAGGGCAGGGCTTCTTAATGACATGGGCAAGCCACATATCCTGACTCTCCCTAGAACTAGCCAAATCATGTTGCCTGTACCTTTCTAAAAACAGTGACTGGAGGGGCTCCCATATCCAGCCTGTAACCTGTCCTTGCACTTTAGTTCTGTCAATAGTCAATACCAGGAAATTCAGGAACAGAGTAATCCTGCTGGGCAATGGGAATATTGTGATATTTTCAAATTTGTAGTATTTGGTTGGGCTTGATCTGCAGCTCTCTTTGTTTTCATCGAGCTCCAGTTTGCAAAACCCTAATTAAGAATCCATTGTGGTGGTGTTTTCCTCCTTAGCACCTTCTACTGGCATTTCTGCCGTGACCATCACATAAATACAATTCCATTAATGATTAATTTTATGTGTGTCCATGAATGGGAAAAGCAGAGGGGTGGGGGGGAGAGAGAGCCCATACCATAAGTTAATCATCCCTGAAGTAGTTAAAACAAAGACCTAAATGTGAACTATAATAAATTCTCACTTAGGAAGTCTTTTCTTCCTAATTCACCAACTGAAATTTGTAATTTGCTAATGATTTAGTTCATTAACCTCGGTCATTGCTGGACCTGTAGTATCTGCATTGGTGCTTATGAGGCCTGACACACAGTGTTGCAGATGAGAAAACACTTACCAATGTATTCCTAATGGGCCATCATCATATTGCCTTTTCCTCTTGTAGCTCACCTATTACTTTGATTTCCCAGGACAACTGTTTTCACAGTCATTTCACAGATTGTAAATAACAACAACATATGGGGGGGGTTGTTTTTATCTATCTATCTATCATCTATCTATCTATCTATATACACTGCACCATGCTTTGACCTGTATGTTCTCCTAGAAAAAAGTCAATCTATTAATTCAAGCCATTTCAATGATGATGATGATGATGCATCAAAGCTGCCATGTCCCAAAAACTTGAGGAACTATACTTTTCTATGGGTTCCAAGTGAGTTTCAGTCTGCTTCAGGACCTTGTACAAAGGGAGGCAGTGGAGCAGAGGGGGAACAAAGGTAGAAGGACTTGAATGCCCAACATTTCCCAAGAAAACATCACTAACAGAACTAGCAAAGTGCACAGGACAGACAAAGACAAGGTGATACATTACTTCAGTGCCCCTTCCCCCCAATGCTGTGGTTGTAGAGCTCTGGTAAAATCATTCTTTGTGATTAAAAGCTAGACCTGACCATCACAAAAGAGCTATCCATCCCATAATCACCACCCTAGTGTTTTCCTTATATAGCAAGCTTTTTCCAGTTTTTGCAGTCATACTATCTGCAACATATTTAAAAAAGCAAAATATCCAAAGCATTTCAGATGATCCCATTTCAATTTGGGGTGCTTTGGAGAGATTCCACTTCAGCTTGAGAAAGCTCTGAATCTGTCTGAAGCTGCCCCACCACAAAATATGTAGGGGTTGCTTATTTTTGTTCCATTATTGCACAGTCTTTTGTTTGATCAATAAAAATATGTGCATGATAATAAAAAATGAAATGATCTAATATGTCAGAAAGAAGCAGCAATAAAATGCCTTCCAGTGAGGATATGAATCATGGCCACTAAACTTTTTTAAAAAGCAATAATAAGCACCAATAACATCGGGGGAAATGTTCTACCCCAAGCTACTGCAGCCATGCATTTTGACAGCCATGGAGCTTGGATTGAAAAATGCAGGTGAACCAAGATTTCTTCATCTGTGGTTAATCTGAAAAAATACTGCAATGGCCGTTAGCTGCCACTACAGTGGCATGTGGGACATGTGGAGGGCATGAGGGAATGGAAGGTTAGTGACGGGCTGAATAGCAACTTTGAACATTAGCTCCAAATCAAGTTCATTTGAGAAAATCAAGAGAAAAGTGAAAGTTGTGGAGCTCTCACCTACATGTACTGATATACTCCATATAGTCACAGGAGTGCAGAGCATCCAGTGTCTGCCTGTTATTCCACCTTCTCATGCATGCTGTTAACATGCTTTTCATAATTTAAATGAGTCTCCTTGTGCTTTTTGTGCTTTTCAAACAGGCAATACATTATCTTTGGGTTGCAGGTGCACCTAGGATGAGATGTCTTCCAAGAGGCCTCCAAATTCCACATGATACAAGAGGCCTGCTCTTTCATTCTTGTTGCAGCTCTGTGGATGATTCCTCTAGATGGATGCTTGCAAAGCTCGCTCCAATAATTCGTAGAACTCTAAAACGATCCAAAGGTTAGCATTTTCTTTTGCCTGCAATCCAACACCAGCAATTCCAGGTCTACAGAATATATCGAGACAACTGCAGTCCATTTACTACATATTGTCAAATTCTGGACAATGCTTCTCATAGGCAAGCAGTTAAAGCACCTTTCACCACCCCTTAGCCACAGAACATAATAATTGGTTTTGGTCCTGTCCAGGCAGTAGACATGGCTCTGTATTTCTTAGTTAACCAAAGGAAGAACCAGAGAGGAATTGATTCATTAGGCAGTTGCCCTAAAGTCCAATGAGAAGCTCACTATGGTTGTGATCTTCAACCATGGGGTGTTTGGGCTGCAGCCCAATGCACACTTACCTCAAAGTAAACCCCACAGGACTCAGTAGGGCTTCTTATTTCTGAGTAAACAGTGTATAGAACTTCCATCTTTTGTTTGGGCTCCTTTTTTCAAACACAAGTCACATGCTTCATAGCAAACTTTAATCAGTCTCTTTTTTTCGTTCACACAGTCAAGGTGACTGTATGGACTTTACTCACTCCATCAAAGCATATGAGTGAAACCTGATCTCCATAATTTATGGGAAGAGCATTCTAGGTTAATTAATAAGAATAAAAGACATAGATCAGCACTGGCGTCAGATTGCAGTTATATAAGCACTCTGGCTCTGGCTCCCAAGCAACAGGAGCAGCCACTGAAAGCCACTGAAGGATAATTATTTCACCAATGATACTTCAATGTTAAACAATATTTAGATGTCCCATGAAGAGCTAGTATGGGTTGTAAGCATCCCAGAGGAGCCAGTGATAAAGGGGTTGTGTGATTCAAAGTAACTACTGCTGCCCTCCTGAACATAAATATTGGGATAGAAACGTTGTCTCCAAAAGCAATGTCACTTGCTGTAAAGAAGCATGACTTACAAGCTTCTCTGCAAGGGAGCATAGATTTGCCACCACACTGAAACACACTGTGCATTATTGGTTAATCAGCAAGAAACACAGGAGCTGAAATATTATTAAGGTGAAGTAATAGGCAAATGTTACTAAAATGAAGTAATTAATTATGAAGCCATCATGAGTGCCCCAGTGTCCTTCAGACTGCTTTGAAAGAATAGGATCTACCCTTTCATTGCAGGCTAAATGGAATTAACCGTCAAGTCATCCACCTGAACTTTTCTTAACTTTTCTCCACTGATTAAAAATAGTGGTTCTGAGTCTAATGATTTTTTTAAAATGGAAACCGGAACCAATGGATAGTCTTTTACAGTCATAGGCGCCAACTCCTAGGAGCAGAAGTCCCCCCAAAACAAAACAAATAAGGGGGCTGGGCTACCCCAAAGTTGATGGGCATTGCCATTCAAATGGTGTGCATGTGCCATGTCCTGTGATTGATTATGTGGGGTAGGGCTTACCCGCCCACCCACCCCCAAATATTTTATTGAAGTTGGCACCCCTGTTTACAGTTTAAATATACTTTGGGGGCAGGAACAGCTGGCTTGGAATAGCACTGTGGTGCCAGCCTCTTACCCGTGACATCATTGCAGTTTACTGAGATGAGGTGGTGAAGGCACACCAGAAAAGCCAATTCAACCACCTATAACACAACTCAAGGCGTGAAGATGTCTCGTGACTGGGATGGAAACCTTGCTGAAAAGATCCCATAAGCAAAGCTGCTCTGGTTGACAGTTTGGCCTACTTCCTCACACAGCAAATAGTTTAACTGTGGAACTTGCTCATACAGGAGGCAGTGATGGCCACCAACTTGGATGGCTTTAATAGAGGACTGGGCAGATTCACACAGGACAAGGCTATCCATAGCTACTTCCCATGAAGGCCATTCAACCTCCACTGTCAGAGGCTTTAAGTCCCTGAATACCAGTTGCTGAGACTTGCAGGTGGGCGCTCAGGCCCTGCTTGCCTGCTTCCCAGACGCCTATGGCTGGCCACTGTGAGAACTGTAGGCTGGGCTAGATGGGCCATTGGCCTGATTCAGCAGGCTCTCCTCATGTTCTTATGAGAACTCTAGCCCTCCGAGCCTCTAATCTGGAGCACTGGGGTATTTGAAATCTCAATTATTTATGTGTTCATGCTGAGGGTTAATGCTGACTGACACTAAAACACAGCCTAGATTTAGCTTCATAAAATTTTTATCCCCGCTATGAACGGCGAGTCTTTCTCTAGTTTCGATGGAAGGAAATTGCCTGTTGGAGGGGGGGGGAAGGCTGCCCGAGCCCACCCTACTGCTACTAGGCCAAATCTGGGGGCTCTGTTACCATGGCAACTGGCCATAATTTTTAATTCCTTTCCTGGTTACATCTGCACAGGGAAAAATAAATTTTCCTGCTTTCATAAATGTCCCATCTACCCGAAGCTGAGGGTTAGGTTCACAGTAATTCCTTCCCTCGCGATGGTACAAGGTGAGTGGGCATGTTGATCCATTCTGTAAATGTAATGCTCTGGAAAACGCAGCTAAAAATTTGACATGCTCTATCAAGCACCCATTAAAAGTCTTATATAGCTGTAGACAGAGCCCTACACTGGATCTGGACATGATGGGGAGCTGTGTGGATTTATTATTTTCATTATTAGTAGTAGTATATATTTATTTATACCTTGCCTTGTCCCCTGATGGAACTCAAGGCAGCTTACATATAAAATTGAGAACCACCGAAAACATAGAAAAAACCCTTTTTAAAAACGTTGATAAAAGTAAAACTATATTCATATATAAAATCTATTAAAACCATACAAATAATTACAATAAAACAGCTGCCATCTAGTTACGGACAATACTGAGGTAGATAGATCAATGGTCCAACATGGTACAAGGCAGTTTCCTATGTTCCTAATGCAACAAAAGGGTCTAGAGAGCTTAAGCAAGCTTGGGGTCAATTGATCTCGCTCTCTGTCTCTTGTTTGCTCTGTAACCTACAGTAGTAATCCTGAAAAAGCTTCCCAGATAAGGCTTACTGATAAACTACTTTCTATCTCTAAATCAGCATTATGTATGTATGTATGTATGTATGTATGTATGTATGTATGTATGTATTAATTTGGAAAGTTGACATTTCATGGGGAAGCATCACAATTCTCAGGGTTTTGGAAATAAAATTGAATGGCAACAGGTAAGACGTGCATGCTTGCAGACCCCTTTGCTCTACAACTGCATACTTTATTTCTTTAAAACAACATAAAATTTGTTGTATTTTCAGTGTTTATGTAAGTGTTTCCTGGGAAAGGACTGTTTTGAGTAGAAGCGACTATATTCATGATTTGGATAAGAGAGATTGGGGATGAAGAAGCATACGCCCTACCAAAGTTCTGCTACCTCTGCATTGCTTATCCCTAAAATGGGATTTTTAAAAATCATGTAGTGTAAACTCATTGCTCGGTCCATGTTCAACCTCGATGACTTTTATCTCAAAAGTCTCATCTGGTGCACATTGCTATGGTAATATAACCCACCCTTCACTGATCCTTCTACATGCAAAGCAGATGCTCTACCACTGGGCAGGGGTGGAAGAAAGGGGGCGGTGGGGGTGGTCTGCCCCGGGTGTCATCACTGAGGGGGGTGACATTTGGCGTGCTGCCCACCCATGACTCCCAAGCCTACCCTGAGCCATTGGGGGAAGAGGTGGGGCTGTGCTGCCTTGCCGGTGGCCTTCCCCCTTCATTTTGGCAGCTCGGGGGAAGCTTGGGAGTTGCAGGCGAATGGCAACGCTATTGCCCCCCTGCTCCCGGGCTGCTTCCCAAGCTGTCAAAAGGAAGAGGGAAGGGAGGAAGGCTACTGGCAAAGCAGCATGGCTCCCTCCCCCACCTGCCCAGGAAGCAGCCCATTATGGGTGGCTCGCTTCGCCCCCATGGCCCCGTCCCCGGGTACACAGCATGTGTGCCGCTCTGGGTACCGGAGGAGCTAGCTCCACCTCTGGCTCTGATTGGACAAGATGGAAAGGAGTAGCAATCACCACCATGGCTTGTAGCAACCATCAGCACTTGCAGTTCCACTTGACTAAATGGGTCAGTGGGTTGACAGCACCAAGCAGCCGCTTTGGAGAAGATGAGCAGTCACTGTCACCAGTATAGGTGGATACACAATGCAGCATGAGAAATGGGGTTGTACCAGGCCCAATACAAAGGCAGTGCATGGTGCAAGTGGATTCCACCAGTTCTCTCTGTCCAGCAACAAGCAGTCTTTGCCACAGTCCCGGGGGTAGGGGCACCATTTGCCATATTCTTCTATGTGGAGGAGGAAGAATCACCATTGCTGCTACAGGTGACAGAAGAGTGCAGCAACAAAAACTAGGAAATATGAAGACATCCCAGCTCCTGAAGATGGACCCAGTCATCCTGGCACCAAGGTACAGCTGCCACCTGTTTGGGAAATTATCACCATCAGTCATCTTCTTCCTATGTGTGGGGTTGCCCTCTTCACTACCACCAGTCAGCTGCATCATGGTGGATCAGGAGTCAGCCAGGGTGGTGGGCTCTTGGGATGCTTAGGCTTAAGCAGCTGCCTGGCAATGCCAACCCCTGATGTGGCCAGAAATGTAGGCCCACAAAGGCCGTAACACAGTGGTGTATATGGCAGCTGAGCTTTCATCTACATTTGCCCTGCAACAGTTCTGTGCCGTGGTCCTAAATCATGTCAAGTTCCTACCTCTAAGGTCCTTTGAAGACCTAGAAGTTGGAAGACAGTCCATGCCACAGAAAATGCCTCCTACTGGCGGAGGCAGAGGTTTTCAGATAGAACCACTGCACATGCACAGAGATTTCCCCCTCACCCAGGCCAACTCATTCAGACCAACAATAATCAGAACCAGGGTCCCCACCCTTTCCCTGCCTGAACATGTGATTTGTGGATGATTGGCGTTGTGATTCTATCACCCACAAATTGGAACGTTTAGAAGCACCCTCAAATTCTGTTGCAGTGCCCAATGAAAAGCACAGAGATTTTTATGCTAAGAACATTTCTGTAGCATGTTGGGTGTTTTTGGCAATGGAAAGGCAACGTTAATCAGGCCATTCAATTCTCTGAAAGACTCTAAAGGACTTGTAATATCATACTCATATTTGAGGGAAGGAAACTCTGACTTGAACTCTGTTATTTATCGTGCATTTACGCTATAATCTCTTTATGCAGTCAACAGTGGAATGCTTTAGTAGGGTACAGTGGAAACCCTTTCATCCACTTCCACCTAGCGGCATAACCTCCTCTGAGTTGCCATATTGTGAATACTAAAGACCAAAGCATAATGGCCCTGGAAGAATATCTTTTCCAATTAGGTCATTTGGTTACCGGCGCGGGGTGTACTAAATTAGTAACATTTGGTAGTAAATTTATTTGAAGTTCTCATTAATCTTGCCCTTGGATTTGAACTTTTCTTGGCCATGTTTCACATCGAATCTGGATTTTAGCTATGTCAAAACAACTGATTAGCTCTCGTCAGCTTGGAGGAGGAGGAGAAAGAAACAGGGGGAGAAGAGGGTAGCGGGGGGGGGGCAGTGTTGGATTTCATGAAAGGCCTATTTACCTAGTCGTTTAGCATGACCAAATGGGAGTGCAGCCAACAAGGGCAATGCACTGGAAAGATTCCAGGGTTCCTGTCTCATTAGGGATCACCATAGCAAATGGCAAGGCTGCCGTCATACTAATATCCAGTGTAGCAATTTGGTTGCCACTAGAGCTAGGATGATATCCCACTTGCCACTGTGACAAATAGCTTCAAATAACCACGGCTCCGTTTTATAGTATGGAAGCCTCACTTCGGATACACATACCCGCGTACCAAAAGAAATTAAACTACAGTGGTACCTCGGGTTACATACGCTTCAGGTTTCAGACGCTTCAGGTTACAGACTCCGCTAACCCAGAAATAGTACCTTGGGTTAAGAACTTTGCTTCAGGATGAGAACAGAAATTGTGTGGTGGCAGCACGGCGGCAGCAGGAGGCCTCATTAGCTAAAATGGTGCTTCAGGTTAAGAACAGTTTCAGGTTAAGAACGGGCCTCCGGAAAGAATTAAGTACTTAACCCGAGGTACCACTGTACACTAAACTAAAAGAGAATCGCTTCCCACACTTCTCCATCAACTCAAAATAGCGATGAGCAATGACATTTGCAGGTCTTCTAGCCAGACTTCTCACAGCCTTGTGAGCTCTGGCTCTGACTAGCCCAAAGGTTTGACTGAGTAGAATGTTCCTGGTCTGAATCTTTTCGTGATACTCATCACGCTACTGCTGCTGGATGAAGACCAGAGCAAGTTGGACACTAAGCTATATCTGTATCTATGTCTGTCTGTCTGTCTGTCTGTCTCTCTCTCTCTCTCTCTCTCTCTCTCACACACACACACACACACACACACACATTTGTGTGCCTCAGGTTTTTCTTTTTTAATCATTTGGAAAGCCTTTCAAACCAGCATGTCTTGGAATAAAGTATTTCCCCTAGTTCCAAGTGAAACAAGAAATCATTTGGAGGCTTGCGGTGTTGTGTCTGGCCCCTTGGCAAAACCTCTATTTTAGTACAATTTACAGCCATTGGGGGTGGAGGCAGTGCAGTTATTTAGTAACTTCCCAGTTCAACCATTTGCAAGGTCAGATCTCTTTGTTCACTGCCAAAGCTGGGCATGCTATAAACTATGGAAAGGAGAGGAGGTATGTAGATACAGAAATCTTCCTCTGCACCTGGAATGTGCAGATAGAGCTCTACAGATAGAGCCTTATATAGTCTCTGCCAAAGGAGGGGGAAAGCAAAAGAAAAACTGAACCACATTCTCAGCCCCGATGTGTTAGGAAAATTGGGCCAATCGGCACAGTGCATAGATATCCTTGCTGCTGAAATTGGAACCACAATGTAGAATACACTGTCTATTCATTTCAGAAGTTGCTTGTTGCTGGCCTGGGCTGTCTGTCTGTGCTGCCTACCTACTTTCTCCCAGCATGTTCCTGAACAATGCCTGTGAGAAAGGCCTCTGACTGCGTGAGAAGGCAGAGAGGCAGCCAGCCCAGGCCATGTGCTCCAGCAGGCAGCATCTCATACGTACACATGACACATGCTGGCACCTGAATTTCCTTCAGTTGCGTTGGCAGTAAGGGAGTGCTGGGCAGAGTGCTGAGTGAGTGGCAGTGAAATACTGGAGGATGCAGCTGTGTGTGCCATTTGACCTGTACAATAATCCCTAAGGAGTCGTGGGTGGCGCTGTGGTCTAAACCACAGAGCCTAGGACTTGCCGATCGGAAGGTCAGCAGTTCGAATCCCTGCGATGGGGTGAGCTCCCGTTGTTTGGTCCCTGCTCCTGCCCACCTAGCAGTTCAAAAGCACACTAGTGCAAGTAGATAAATAGGTACCGCTCCGGTGGGAAGGTAAACGGCGTTTCCATGCGCTGCTCTGGTTTGCCAGAAGCGGCTTAGTCATGCTGGCCACATGACCCAGAAGATGTCTGTGGACAAACGCTGGCTCCCTTGGCCTACAGAGTGAGATGAGCACGTAACCCCAGAGTCATCCGCGACTGGACCTAATGGTCAGGGGTACCTTTACCTTTTTTCATAATCCCTAAGTTAGCCTGCTGTGCTGGTGGAGTTCTGGTGGAGGAGGATGCTGATATACAATGCCATTGACATCAGCTCCTATATGTGGAATTGTGGAGGGAGAGACATACTAATGCCCTTTGTCTCAGACATCAAAATGTATTGCAAAATGGTGTGGTGGGTTTTTCTTGCAAATCACCACCATTCCAGGCTCACTTAACATAGATCATGATGGGGAGCTTCATATCAGTTACTGGATATTCTCAAGGAGAGAGATAAGGAAACACAAAAAAGCTGTCTTAGGAGACAAGAGTAATGCTGGATAGACCTAAGCTACAGCAGCCTTCCCTGGTTTTGTGCATACGGAGAAGGAGTAAAACTGGTGGCTAAGTCCACCTTCAATTCACTAGTATGTTTATTTGTCATTTCAGTTGCAAAGACAGGCTCATCCTGTGACCAAGAGACATCTTCCGAGTTGTTCAGTTCACACTAAATGTTCCTTGCACAAGAATTGGGGCGGGATAAGGTGGAGAAAATTGTCCAGATCATTCCTACCAAGAGCCTTTCAGAGCACAGCGGATCTGTCTTCTCCATGGCCTGCCTTTTGGAGAATGCACCATTGAATGTCTTCCTCTCCCTCTTGGCTAGGACTGAAGAAAGTAAGTGCATAGATATTACTATGATGTCTTGCACAAGTAAACCATGATCTTCTGTTAATTTAGGAGAAATTGGATATAATCAGAACCACAGCCAGGGGAGCTTTTGACAGAGCTGCTCTTTGTTTTCTGTTACTAGAAATGGAAAGATTCTCGCCTAGAGCTTGTGAGAACAAGGCTCCTAGTATTTTCAAAGAAAAAAAACATTGGAAGCAACTGTAGTCCTGTTCAGACTGATGCAGGATTCACCACTCAGCCCTGAGTGCTTTCAAACAGATTATTGTCTCTGTATTCCCAAGCAGAGATACATCTTCCCATCTGCCACTTGGCTCTTGGTCTTTTTTCTGGTTTGGGGGATGACCAGAGTGCTTACCCATCTCTCCAGCACAGCCTGGGCCATCATGAGGTGTACAATTAGCTGGCATGGCCCTGATCCCAAAACTGAGTATGCTAACTATGAGGTGCTAGAATCAGAAGAGAGAGAGAGCACTGGAGGTGGGATTTAAACCCCATAAAAACAGAGGTGTCGTGTCTGGGTGTTGACCTGATGGAACAGCAGCTGGATTTGGCTGCAACGTGATTCTGCCCATCTGAAGAAAACCTTCCCAGTTCCACTGCCAGTGACTATGCAGTCAAAAGGAAAAGGAACAGTCACAGCGAACAAGAAACTTTGCATCTTTCTTGCCTCTGCATGGCTCGATTAGGCTGGCAATCAAGATGTTATTATGCAGCTCCTGTGTTCTAGTACAATTGAAACAGGACCTCGGTAATGGTGTGTGAACTTCAAGGTCACCCCGTGGAGAGTTGTCTTTAGCTCTGCAGCAGCTTACCATTTAGGAATAAAAATGACAATTTTCCTCAAGTAAATTACATCGTGGGAGCACAATAAAATCCTGCAAGGGCAATTGGAATGATCTGATGGTGGATTTTAACTCAGAATACATTACAGGGCTTCCTTGTGGTTACTGGCTAACATGGACCTTGGTGATCTGAAGGCATTCCAGACTGCTAATGGTGCTGCTTTTATCTCTAGGTGTAATTAGAATTGGAGGGTGAGGGGAGAACAGTATTCTCTGACCACATTGTATAAAGATGAACTGTCTGTTGTATGCTTTCCCAGATAGTCTCTAAAAAGAAAAATGAATTCAGTGCTCCTCAAGAAACCAAGGCAACAAACAGAAGAAATTTTTGCACCTCATCTATGTGCATAACGAAAGAAGGTCTTCTAACAGTGTGCTTCAGTTGGTCTCCTTTTATACTCCTCTTGCAAAGGAAATGACAGTGATGCAACCTTGAATTCCCTGTTTCCAACTGAAAGCTGTACTGCCATTTTTAGAGTAGAACTATACTGCAGATAAGGGATATGTCAGAGATGTCTTGCACTGCTTCACTAGCATTGGGACCTAGTCCTTGGCAGTGTTCTACCTGTGTCTAGCCTACAGTACTGAAGCCCCAAGGATATGCCTTACTCCCATAGGCAATCAATACATGATATATATCCCATCAAAATCCATGCACAGTCCAAGATCCTGGGGCCTGTTAGTTCTGATCTACTTCAGAATGTATTGTGTAACTGCCATGTTATTCAGGAAGGATCATAGGCTAAGAAGATAGACCACTAGAGTATCTTCAGTGGCCTGAAGACTATAGTTCTTAAAGGACCAGTCCCATGGCCTGAAGATGAGCACATCTTCAACTTCCCTTGGCTTTCCACCTGATGGGCAAATGCAATAGTGCAGGAAGCATTTGATGCCCGGTGAGTCAGGTTTGAGGGACTTTATCTGTGATGGCAGTGCAGTCTCAGGTTCCAGAGCCTCTGAATCATCAGCCTCCAGCACTGTAAGCCCAAACCCACCAGTTTCAATTCAACCTAGTCCAATTCAGTAGCCAGTGGTACAGCATTCTGGGTTTGGCAGGCTCAAACACCTTTGACTGTGAGCTTAAAGACAAGGCCATTACACATTACAGATCACCAGGGTCCAACAAGATAAAATCATATGGTTGTCCTGCTCATACCAACTAGAATATAATCATTGTATGTATTTTCTGGATATTTTCAGGAAATTACTCTGATCAGTGATGATTGCAGTGCTCCATGTGGACAAGACTTCCAAAGACAAGATACTAAACACAGACAAAGAAAATTAACATGCTACAGTCTGCCTGATGAAAAAGCCACATGCAATCCATAAGCTAGAAAGCAATCAGAAAAGCCATGTGTTTGCAATGAGAAGGGAGAACTTGATATCCTTAGTTTCTCATCATGGTGGCCACAAAGACTGAAATTAAGTCTGCCAGTATGCCAGCATCTTTTAATCATCGTCGTCATAAATAGAGCATCATCTCTTTGCCAGGCACATTTCTGGCAGGTCCCTTTTCAAATTAGGCTTATAGGAAAATCAGTGTACATGTGCTCTCCTTCAAAACATTTTTGCCTAATTCCATTTTGTCATATAAACCTACAAGCTATGCTACATATGCAAATGCCCATGGGGAATACAGAGGAATATACACTGAGGAGGGTTAGGCAGCTGAGAAATTATAAAATAGTTTTTGTTGGCCTGGAACTAGGGTGATGGGTTTCTTACTGAGTAACCTCTCCTGGAAGGTGGGATCCACATTCTCATTCCCAATGAACCATAAGATGAAACTGAGCAAATGAAGAAAGATCCCAAGTCTTGATGAATAAGGGTGGATTCAAACGGGTTATTCATGCTCTGTGATGAAAACAATAATGCTATACTAAATGGATTACAGAATAATAGATCTTACCATGAGGCAATTGTAGCCCTCTGAATTCTTGGTCATAGTAGTTTGGGGGAATGAAGATCTCAGGGAAATATATATGGTGTGATTTGGGAGCAAAGATATGAAGGCAAATTATTATTAGTCAATGTTTTATTTCTCCCACCACCACCATCCTACCACTGCCGCTTGCCCGCCCCCCTGCTCAGTCCCTCTCCCCCCACAAACACACCTTTACCTGCTCCACTTCCTCCACTGCAGCCGCTACTTCCTGTGGATGCAGGCACGGCCTACCAAAGGCTCTTTGGCATGACCTTTTACAACCATCAGGCATCTTCCTGGAAGGTGCTTTGGCAATCATGCAAGAGTTGCACCAAAGTGCCTCTGGGAGGCCACGCCTGTCACCATGGAAAGCGGAGAAGGAGGAGGAGGAGGAAGCAGGAGAGAAAAGAGCAAGGGGTGAGGGATCAAGTGGGCGGGTGGGCAAGGTTTGGGATGGTGGCAAGGGGGGAAATAGGTAGCAGTGCTTCCAAAAAGTACTGCTTCCAAAAAGCACTGCTATTAGTACCTTACAGCAGGTCAACTAGTTTAACACTAGATTAAAAAATGAATCCTATGCACCAAAGAATTGTATGCAGAACTGGGTTGGCTAGGGCCGATGCTACAGGGAAGAGGAATATTGCTTTTCTACATAGGATCATTAGCAACTGATGGAAAATGGGAATGACCCTATGCCTGCCCAGAGGCCCAGCGAAGATTTTAGGCTCTGATACTGTTTGAAAAATTAGCATTTAATAGGACAAGGGATGCTTGCCCAACCTACTAGACTACTTTTTCAATTCTGTAAATAATGTAAGTAAATTAGCAAGGGATAGAGACTGCGATGAATAAAACATAAGTACCTTTCCATTTACTCTGAGGCCCAGAGGAATAAAAAATCACTAGCTTTAGCTCATTGGTAAAAATGAGAGAAAATATTCAAAGTAACATTAGGGAACTAAACACCAAAGGGTTGATTTGCAGCGGACAATTTAATACACAGTCAGGGCAATGAAGGACGCTTAATCACATGGTGCTGTTCCACAAGCTCTGACCTGGAAAATCAATCAAGTATGTTGCAAGAGGCCCATCTCTGAGTAGGGTCTCATGTGGAACACAGGTAGGAAGTGGCAGCAGCCCCACTCAATTATTACTCCACTGCAAGAAGCCATGACAGGTGCTTATTTCTGCCTGCTGCATCTCTCAGAGGCATGAAGAACTGCAAACTTCTTGAATAATGTCGCTTTCCACCAAAGCAGAAGTGGGAAAAGGCCAGTTTTTAGAAACCGAATCAGGCAGCAGGAGGTGTGAAAGGCCTCCAAGAGCTGCTGCCTGTCAGAATAGCCAGAACTGACCTAACTGGGCAAACACCCTTAGATCAGCTTCCTAGATTTCCCTCTGTTTACTTTTGTCAACAAATCTGGTATCTTATGTAACATCAGATATCCTACAACATGGATGAGGAACCCGCATGGCCCACAAACTCCCAGCAGCCCCGGCCAGCATGGCCAATGGTCAAGGATGATGGAAGGTGAAGTTCAACAACAACTGGGTGGCCATAGGTTGTCCGCCACTGCCCTAAAGCATAGTCTGAAGGGACAACGTGTGATGAGGCCACCTTGCAGGTCAGGATCTGTTCAATGCATAGATGAGAGACTACCTGAGCATCCTATGTAAAAACGGTGGAAGATAATTACAATAAATCTGTCCAGTGTTACAACATAGGGTGTTGCCTTATACCGAATCAGAGCATTGGCCCAACTGGTAGTAGGTCTCCAGGTTTTCAGGGAGGTTTCTCTCTTAGCCCTGCTTGGAGATGCCTGAGGTTGAACATGTAAAATGGAAGCTCTGGCAATAAGCTATGACTCTTCCCCTACAGAACAGGTATCAGGGGGGCTTCCCTATTAGGAACTTGTTCATCGAGCTCAGTCTAGCTTATCACATCTAGCAGAGATGTGGCAAGGCACAGTTAGGGTTTCGGGGTCTAGGGTCCAGGATTCTGGTAGGTCTTCCTAAACAACCATTGAAACGTTGGCCTTTTGAGGAACACTCTGGAGGTCATACATGAGAATAATGCTCTGGCATGCAGGTTGATGTGGTGCTTTAGATCTTTCTGCATGTGCAATGCCTGGGTGGATTGAATTTAAGATCCAGAGGATCTCAGGCTATCACATTCATCGCAAGCGCTGACATAAGAGCCACGAGGCTTCCGCAGGGATGGCAGCTCAATCTCTCACACCTACCCCAGCCTGCAGTGGACTCGCCACAAATCATGTTTCTCATTGACCACCTCTACAACCTTAGCACTTGGGGCTTTGGGAAGAGAGGCACAGCACAGTCATTAAACTACTCCCATCAGTGTCTGAAGCTAGAAAATGCAGAAGGGGGGGAGTTTTACTCCACTGCCATTACTGTCAGGGCTGCCTGGATGTGTGCAGCCTACCTCCCAGCACAAATGCTCCACATAAATCATTGTATTAAGCAGCACAGAGGGCCTGTCAGGCTTTCATTCCAATGAGAATCTTGTCAGGGACAACTGGAAATAAAACTTTGCAGCCCCCTCATTCTGCGAGCAATAAGATGGGCTGCCTCTGATTCAAACACTTCCACACACACAAAACAAATGGCATGGGGTGAGCTTGCCTTGCCACCTAATGTCCACCTAATGTCCATATAATCCTGGACATCAGGTCCTTCATCACACATAAGGCCCACTGAGCAGTGAGCAAGAAGTGCAGGCAAAGATCTGGAGGGCCATGATTTATGCTGTAATCTTGCACAAAGACAATCAGGGTACATCTTAGGCCAAAGTTAGTAGTCAAGACACTGAGAAGAGAGGAATGGAGTTTGTCTGCCAAGTTATTCTCAGAGAATGAGGGCGTATTTACAGATTAAGCATTTGAGCAAGGACTGGTTCAAACTTTGAAAGAATTTGGGAACAGTGTGGGGAGGGGGGAAGAGGAGGAATCACTGCCCCATTCTGAGGGGCAATCTGGGGGGGAAATGGTGGCCAACACACACACAAGAATGGTGGTTGTCAGTAGAGGCAGGCAGGGCTTTTTCTCAGCCAGAACTCACAGGAACTCAGTTCCAGCACCTCTCTGGTGGGCACCATTGCCATTCTCAGAGAATGAGAGGAGGGGAGTTCTGGCACCTCTTTTTCTAGAAAAATAAGCACTGGAAGCAGCTATTTCTTAAATGAAGTGACTCTTGCAATGCAGCATTCTAGAAAAATAACTTGGCAGCCACCAGCCAATTGGAGCCACTGTTTCCCTCCTAATCACTGAGACTCCCTTCCCCTGAAAAAAAGCACATAACCTGTGAATGGGGAAGGTTGGTTAGCCGCTTTGAGACTCCTTAAAGGGAGTGAAAGGCGGGATTATCAAATCCAAACTCTTCTTCTTCTTCTTGGTCCCCTTCATCACCTGTTGCCAAACCCTCCAGCAAGACCCAGTGACATTCAGCAACTATTGCAACTGCCTCATCGCACTCAATGTAACCTAAATATATTGTGTGACTTCATTATGCTATAATGGAGGACACTTTATCAAGCATGACAACACACGACAGCTAATGCACAGCTAAACATTCTTCTATGGTACAATAGGAATGAACTGCCTGTATTCTTCTGAATTCTTCTCATGAGCTTCCAACAGCACTAGACAAACAAAACACCATACAAAGGCAGTTACGATGCTGTCCAAACATGAGGGTGTAACCTACAAGTCCTAAGACATCTTTGTGAGGCCTGCCCGATTCTGTTACGCCAATGAGAAGCTCATCTTTCATTTCTTTTGCTAGAACAATACGTTTCCAGTCTTTTGTAACTGAAAGCTCAACCTGACAACTTTGTGTCATAAAGGCTCAGGAATCAGATGGCACTGTGATACGGATCATGGCTTGCAACCAATGCTGCAGGAGTGGTGTTCCGTTCATGCAACAGGACTTCCCTTCTTCTCCTCAACCCATGTGCCCCTAAATCTCCTCCAAATTGTTCTCTAGCCCTCTGGAGCAAATTTTGAGGGTATGGGGGCTGCAAAAGAGAGGAGGGGGATATTGCACAAGCCTAAGTCAAATCTCATATTTTGGACCCATTTTGTGGTTTTGTTTGGTGCACACAGAGCACACTGCCATTATCAAGAACTGGATGGTTGAGTTGGAAGGAAGATTTCACTAACATAAAGAGGCTTGTGTGTCCATCCACAGTTTGGAATCCACCCAGTTCACATACATTGCTATTCATTTTCTGCAAAAATGGCAAGTATCCAGACTTTTGGCTCCTAATGACTTTCCAATATTACTGAAGTGTTGCTTGCTCTAACTTAGGGCATTCCTTGAGGGGAGTCTGAAGATACCTGTTTTAGGGACACCGATGGGAATTCAAAGCAACATGTTTATTTGTTTGCTTATTTAAGGTGCTTGTACATCAAGCAAGGTAGCACAGCAGTGTCCCAACCACTAGAAGAAGCAGAGATTTCTGCTGTACTGGAGGCGGAACAAGCCAATCGGGCACCTGGGGCGGTGCACATGCACTGCACCCAGGGGCAGGGGCAGCCGCCTGCGGGGTGGGGCAAGCCGGAGCAGGACACTCCATGGGGTGGAGCTGAGGGGGAGGCAGAGGGCAGACCGTTTGGGGCAGCATGGAGCCTGCGAGTGCCCAAGCCACCGTGTCACTCCCAGGAGAGACACATGGCTGGGGCTCGCTGCAGGCCCCACAGTGAGTGCCGCCCACCATTTTGTCACACACACACACACAGTGGGGACACCCAGGGCAGGCTGCACCTGCTGCACCCCCATTTCTACGCCACTGTCCAAACCAAACATGTAAACTGTCCACACATTTGTCCTGTCCTTGCTTCTGACACAGTGCAAGGCAACCAGCCACAAGGCTTGGTCTTGGAAACATGTTATTATTTCCAGCCTAAATGTGACAAAGAAACTGTGGTTATCCTACTTGTAACCTGCCATTAGTCTTGTCATAGGGTCCACAGTGTTGGCCTCCTGTACACAACAACACGTGCTGCTCTCTTGAAAGGGTCTCTCTAGTAGCTAAATGTTTGTTCATTGCTTATGCATTTTTCTTTCTTTCTTTACATATCTAAGGTGCAGAAATATTGCTAGCTCATAACTACCATAAGTATCCCAAAAGCTTGCATTTCAGCAGTCTACATCTATGGGTTTAAATGTATCCAACATCAAGAATTTTATTGTTGTATTTTTCACTCTATAAGACGCACCAGACCATAAGATGTGCCTCGTTTTTGGAGGAGGAAAACAAGAAAAAAAATATTCTGAATCCCAGAAGCCAGAACAGCAAGAGGGAGCACTGTGCAGACATCCCTCTCGCTGTTCTGGCTTCTGGGATAGCTGCACAGCCTACATTCGCTCCATAAGAAGCACACACATTTCCCCTTACTTTTTGGGAGGGAAAAAGTGTGTCTTATAGAGCGAAAAACACGGTATTTGAACAAGATACAGGTATTAGGCATGATGAAATTGTTTCCAATGTTTCTGCCTATAATTCCAATGTTTCTGTCTATAATACTACACTAGAGGGGAGGGAAGAGGAAGGGCACCAGGCTGCCACCGTGGAGCAATGTTTTCTGTTACATGAAGCTTTAGAAATAGGTGTTGGCACTGGATTACATTTTATTTTTGTTTCTCTTAAACCCACAAGCTCTCCATTTTATTTTTTATTTTCTTACTCTCCATGCTTCCCATTGAGGAGGGCAGGAATTCCCCTCACAGCCTAGGATTAGGACATTTTATGAGACTGTCTTTCCCTGCTATTACCCCTGGAGGACTTTATTTACGCCATTTACAGCTCTAGCAATAACTAAGCCACACTGTTCTTTTCGGAAAGAGGCTGAGGAAGAGCCATTAGTCTAGCGTTCAGAGCGCAGCCTAATTTTGACTGGCTACTTGCTGGCAAAGTCCAGAGGAGCAGTGCACACCCTGCCTCCTGGCAGCAAAATCCAATTAAATTAGAGATCCCACTTCACCAAAAGGCCTCCGTCTAATTTGTGTAAAGTTTCCATTAAACAATGCTGCCTGCAGAAAACATACAGTATAGCTCCCTGCTGGCAATTTAATGGGAAGAGAATTCCAACAGGAACGTTATTAGATTTCCCATTAATGCCGTGCATTACATTCACACTGTCTTAACCGACATGAAAGATACTAGTGTGTCCGCAAACGCCGTCCTGTTAAAAGCTGTGCATTACTCATGGAAGCCTGATTCAGGTCTAGCTTTTTCTGAAAAGAAGAAATTTAGAATAAAAAAAATAGGTCTGGGGGGTTATAGCACTGTAACTTTAGCAATGATGCTAAAAGATTGACAGAATGTCAAATAATTTGATTATAAAATTTCCCAGGAAATCTTTCACAGTTCTTTTATTTGTGGGTGGGGAGGTCCCTGTGTATTTGTTTAAAACAGCAACAGCAGCATGACTCTGCAAGAAGGGACACCTGAACACTGAGGGTTAATGTTGTGGAACAGCCATACAGTATTAGATGAAATTTAAGAGCTATAATCCAGTGGTTGTTTCAGTGCATTCACGTAGAGAAATCCAAGGACAGACCCATTATTTTCTATTGGGGAGGAATATTCTGCAGACACAGTGGAGCATTAACATTGATCCGATGAGCGCAGCACCTGATTAATAGCACAATCCCATGCATGCCTAATCAGAAGTAACTTGCTTTATTGACCTAAATGGAACTTACTCCCTGGTAAGCATGACTGTAACCTAGTGCTGAATTGTTAAACTGGAAGTGGCAGTAGGAAGAAATGTCTCTTAGCCCAGGGTCTTTTCACAAAAAGACTGTCACCACATCTGACCGCTACATCCTGTCCTGAAGAATGGTTCAGTGGGTGGTACTGTATGGGAATGTTCTTCAGTGGGTGGTTCTTTGAATGTTCTAAATCTAGACAAGTGATGGGAGAGGAGACACAAGGCAGTTGGGTGCCTTCTTTACATGCTTGGTTAGAAGCATGGGGAGACCTCTGGGCCAGAGATGGAAAGAAGGTAAAGTCCCAGCCAGAGAAGAATGGCAGATTCAGTTGATGGATTATGCTAAAATGGCAATGACCGCTCTCAACATCAAATGGGGGGCGCCTTTTGCATGGTCATGAACAGCCCCCCGGATCCCAGTGCGGCTCCTGGTAGTTTGGGCTGGCTTCATCCTTCCCAGGCTGGATACCTGGAGGTCTCCACCTACCTCAGCCAGTCACCCAATCGCGCCTGGGGAGGCATTGCCAGGGGATCGGCCAGGTAGGGGGAGGGACTGCCATGCCCACACATCAGAAGGTCAATCTTACCTGTGAAGTGTCAGTTGGCTCCAGAGCTTCTCCCACCCTCAGCTAAGCCTTCTTTTGCAGGTTAACCTCTTCTCCACAGGTACGCGGGCACAGCTACGTCATGGTCGCTGTTGAAGGGCCGGATAGGAATTTTCCTGCATTGGCAGGTTTTGCCTTCCCCATAGCAAAACGTCACAACTTTGGTGGCTTCTAGCCTTGGGCGGAATCCTTTAGTCTATCTTCCTAAATGCGGGGGGGCATGAAGCGGTGACCCATGCCCCCCTTGCGACGGTGATCCCAGGGTTCCCTGTTAAAGGGGTCTTGAGGGGAGGCACAGAGAGGTTGTCATTGCTCTCCCCTGCGACTGCGGCAAAATGGGGGGCGGGTTCTCTGCTTGAACATATGTTCTCCAGAGCCAGCCCAATCCCCACACATTCTAGATAACCCTGAAGTCTCCCAGATCCCCGACTAGGGACTGGGAAGGATAAACACCCAATATCTGAGCCAAGGTCTCCCTACATCTGAAACTTAATAAAGTTGTGGCCAATTTTAATCCCAAAGCACGTTGTCTTGAGTCATTATTCTGCTCAGGGGTCGCCTGGGGTTGGGGGGGACTCCGCCTGTCCAAGCAAAAATAACCGGAAGGATCAGAAATCAGGAAGACCAAAATTTTAATAAGGAATAGGGAAAGTTTATAATTTATCTTAAAAATCATTGTAAACAGTTAAAATCATCAATAGGGTTGGAATAACACTTGTGGTTTAATTGTGAATTTTTGATATAATGGAGATGTAAAAGATTTGGATTATTATAAAAGATGCAGGAGGAAATGACTAACAATAGGACCCACAAAGGGGAGGAAGGAAGACCAGGAGATCCTTTGGGATCTTGTTTTTATGATGCATGTTGGATATGTGATTGTAAAACTTTAATTTGAAAAACCAAATAAATAAATTTATAAAAACAAAGAAGAAGCATGGGAAGACCTGGTCCCATCTTCTTATCAAGTCATGCTTGTGTTGGATTTATCAGGGCTGATTCCAGGGTGGTATCTCTGTTGCATGGAAGTAGTTTGGCAACTAGGCCAAAAAATTGCGGGAGGATGGCATCTTCATACACATTACTGGGTCCTAGAAAGATACAGATGTTGCCAATTGATTCCCAAATCCTTAGCATGTTTCCATCTCTCTTGAAAGTAATGACATGCATTAATCTTTTGCATTAATCCTTCCCACATGGCATTGACACTGGTTCCATGTAAGGAGTGTTCCTGTGACATAAATACCATAATGTGGCCCACCAAGATAACATGTGAAATGCTTTGATGCCGCTTAATTGAGCAACACACTAAACGCATGTCATATCAGGCCTATTACATCCCTGTGTGTGCACCTGCTGATGTTTTCGGCATGCATTACAGTCCTCAAAGAGTTAATTAGCAGTACTGTACATTAAATTAAGTAGCTGTCTGGTGGCTCAGTCTTCGCCAGGCAGTAGCTTTAATCCTTTTAGCATTCTAAACTCCAAATGCAGTTTGCAGTTTAAATATATCCCTAAATCTTATCCTAATCCTTCCCCTTCGTCTAAGCCAAAGTTTATTCCACCAGATGTGATGGATTCTTAATTAAGATGTTTACAAGAAACGATTATGTACCAATGCTCATATTTGCAAACCAAGTCAACAACAGTAGCACAGATCACAGGCATAAGTAGCTCAAATAATGGATGCCTTTATAAAAATCATGACTTCTTTTTAACAAAAAGCAGGATTCCTATTACATTGGGCTCCATTAGAGACCTCCTAGTGTCAAATAATAGTAACAGTCTTGATTAAAGTGGAGGAAAAAATCCCCCCACTTCTTTTACTATTAGCCACAATTATGCTACAGAAACTTGCTTACCTTATAAACAGATAATAATATTTACTTGTGCGGTTTTCATTCATTCTGCTGGAGTGTGCAGAGAAGAACCTCCCACTGGAGGGTGTCCATAGACTTCACTTGTGCTAGCAGAGTTTTCAGCATGTAGAAATGAAAGTGTGATCTGAACATTAAGCATTTGACCCTAGGTAAACCAAACGACAAGATATTCTGAATGTGAATGTGAAGTATTTTTATATTGCCAATTCATATAAAATATCAAGGCTGTGTGTGTGTGTAAAACAATGTCATCATTCAAATGACTGACTAATCAAGAAAATATAATTAGCAGCATAAAAAATTTTGCTGGCGTCAAAAGGTCAATGGGAAGGGTGTCTACCATATCTCTGATGGAACAATGCTGCATAGCATGGGGCAGGCAACACTAAATGCTTGACTTCTAGTTGAGGCCAGTTGAGCCTCTGTAACATGGGAGACAACTAACAGTGCTCCTCCTCTGGGTGACCTTATAGTTGGAACATCTGAAACAGGGTCTGTCCCACATAGAGCAGATTGCAATAATCCACTCTTGAGATTACCAAATGCAGAAGGAGTTCTACCCCATCCAGAACAAGCAAGTGGACACAGGAACCCCTATCTCAGAGCCTTCAATTTCCCAGTATTCAAGCTCTGTTTATTGACCCTCATCCAGTCCACCACTGCATTCAGGCTTGCACAGCCACTACTGATTCAGATGTTATGGAGAAATAGACTTGCATGTCATCAGCATACATGCTGCAAAACCCCTGCTGAACCCTACTGACTACTCCTAATGGCTTCATATAGATGTTGAAGAGCATTGGAAACGAGATGGTGCCTTGTGGAACCCAATATCACAGTCAGGTCATGTGTCAACCGTAGTGACCAAAGGAAGAATAACCACTGGAAAGAGAGCAGAGAGAAGAAATGCCATTGTGCATCTGCAGCACCACAACTGGATGCCTTCATCTGCCCCAGCTACGACAAAACAAGTCTCTTCCGTACCTGTCTCTACAGCCACGGGAGACACTGTAACTCCAACAGTTTGACTTCACCCGCAAAGGCGCACTCCTCCATTGCCTCCCAAAACAGACGGATGCCAACAGCCAAGGGTCAAAGATCACTTCCCCGATGCCACTCTCTGGACTTGACCATGAAGGTTGGAATGGGAATATTGTAAGACGGTGCTTCCACTGTCCATCTCATACAATCATTCCAGGAGGATATTATGCTTGAAGGAACCAAAGGTGAGTGCGAGTATCAGGGTCTCCTTCTGCCTGATCTGAAACCAGTCTGAACCCAGATTGAAGTGGATCCAAATAATCAGTATCGTCCAGAAACACATGACACTACTCCTGGGATTGCACCCTTCTCTCCAAATAAAGGTAAAGGGACCCCTGACCATTAGGTTCAGTCGCGGACGACTCTGGGGTTGCGGCACTCATCTCACTTTGCTGGCCAAGGGAGCCAGCGTACAGCTTCCGGGTCATGTGGCCAGCATGACTAAGCCACTTCTGGCGAACCAGAGCAGCGCACAGAAACCCCATTTACCTTCCCGTCAGAGTGGTACCTATATACCTACTTGCACTGCATGCTTATGAACTGCAAGGTTGGCAGGAGCTGGGACAGAGCGACAGGAACTCACCCCGTCACAGTGATTCGAACCGCCGACCTTCTGATCTGCAAGCCCTAGGCTCTGTGGTTTAACCCACAGTGCCACCCGCGGTTTAAACAATGCAATCTTATACTTCCAGGGGAAGTACACTCTTCTCTCTGTTGTCAGTTAGGTGACAAAAGGTCACTGGTAAGTTGCACCCCCTGCTTTCTAGAAACAATATAATAGCAATGGGGAGACCAGCCTGGCTCCATCCATCAGCCACAGAAGAAGCAGCCACAGGGAGCTATCTCCCTCTTCCCCACCAGAAAGTCCTGTTGCTGGTTGCCCTGGGGCTGCAGAGCTGAAATGAAGCATACTCTGGACTCAGCCAACAGTCAGGGGACTAAGAACTGCTGGGCTGGGGGCAGGAGTAATAAGTGTGATGGGCTGCTGCTGCAGAGGAATCACCATCCCAACACTGGTGTCGCTGATGCTTATTGGTGGGCAGTGGCAAACTGGCTGCATTGGCAGAGCCAATCCAGTGCCCCCACCTTCGCCCTGCCCCCAAACTGTGTCTCCATAAATGGCAATGATGGTAGCTGTCAAGAGGTCGGCTCCACAATACTGTGCCCGTCACTCCTGGTTGAGTGAGTTTGTGTGTTTGTGATTATAATCCCTTGAGGATCCTTGAGGATCATTTGATATAAAGTCAGGATATAAACACAGAAAATAAACAGATCCAGAAAGTGTGTATAGGATTGCAGCCACAGTTAAGGCTTTTTAAGCAGCTGCCAAGTCATCTGCTCTGACCCCGGAGGAACCAAGGAGAGAAAGAAAGATCGGTTGGAGGTCGATTTAGCGAGAGAGGCAAGGGAAACATCCTTCACTGAAGGAAAGTCATCTGTCTCCCTCACCAGCGATGGCAGGCACTTTGAGAAGAGGAAGCCCCTTGTTAACAACCTGAGTTTTGCATTCTGGCCTGCACATAGTTCAAACCTTTGGTGACCCCAAGGTCAAAGGTTCCACCCCCCATTCATCAGCCCCTTTCAGGTTAGGCGCAGTCACTGGACACAAATGGCTACTTCCCCCTCCTCACAGAGGACAGATGGTGCGAGATCCTGTTTGTGTGGAAACTAGATCTTGTCTCTGTTAACTTTCTGCCTAGGAGACAAAACCTAGAAGCGTCCATTAGTTGCCTGGCTCCTAAGGCAATCTCCACATTGTCAGTTTGGGCTCAGGTACTACTTAAGACCAAGTGGACCTTTAAGGACTGGGCTGAATGGGTCTTGCTTTCCTAACAGTTCTGCTCCTTTCCCTTAACCATTTTGCAAATCTGGGTATTTAAAATCATCCAGTTGCATGCATCAACATGCGCACAGTTTTGAGCAAGCGAAAATGTCAGCTCTTTAGGAGTCTGCATGCTCTTGACACATGGCCATATCTTGGTCTATAATGTGAATTATAAGGCCTGCCTTGAATAGATTGCACCTTTGGACTATCTTCCACATGATACTCCAGAGGATAGGATGAGAATGAATGAGTGGAAATTGCCAAGATTTTGGCTAAACTTCCTGATGATTCAAACTATGTAATGAAAAAGACAACAGACTCCCTTTCACTGAAGGTATTTAAGCAGAGGTTAGTGAGCCATCTGTCAAGGATAGATGTTTCCAGAGAACTGAGACCCTCTTGCAATAGTGGCATCCCAGAGGGAGAAGAGGCTCCCTCTCCCTGTTTTTTTTTCATCCCATGCCAGGTTAGGAGGAGCGACTGCTCTCCTACTACCCCAGGGCCGCCCTGGGATGCAGAAATACTGATTTTCACCAGTACTGCACTAGTAAAGCAGCAGCATTTTTCTCCCTTCCCTGCAGTGCCCTGGGGAACAAAAATGCCATGGTTTCCTTCCCAGGACAGTGCAGGTGCAAAAGGAGATTGTGCTATACCAGCGCTGCCTTGGGAAGTAAAAGCACTCCTGGATGCTGCATAAGGCTGTGTTGCGTTTCCTAACACCTCCTTCATATTCCAGGGATTGAAATGGACCATCAGCACTGTGAAAAAGAGCATACTAAGAATAAAGACTCTGTTGGTTTGCTTGACAAAGCGTTCTGTGCAGTGCGGAAGATGTAATACAATCTTTATATATCAACAGGCATTGGTCCAATAAAAAGGCAATATGTTACCAGTATTGTGCCTCTTACCATTTGCACACACACACACCTGCAACAATCTACCTAAAAGGACACCTGCAAGATCATCTCATGTCTTACATGCCCCATTGGCCACTTCAAGAGGGGGCCTCCGGCAGATACCATCCCATCAGAGAGCCCATTGCATACAATGTAGGACTTAAGTCTTTAGCATAGTGGCAGCTACACTTTGGAACACCCTCCCACTACATATCAGACAAGAGCTGTCTTTTTCAGGGCTCATTGAAGACCTTCCTTTCTCAGCAACCCTTAAAAAAACACACCAATCCCAGTCTGTATCTCTATTGTATTTTACATGTTATACATGAAATTATTTTATGTATGTTTTTATTGTTAAAACACACAGGAAGCAATTAGTACATAGAATCAATCAAATAAAAAATGTGGTTGATATTAGGCCCCATTTTCACTTGGCTTTTGTGAAATGGAGCAGGCAAGGCATGAGAGGTAGGAAACCTGACATGAGATGGATGCACTCTTGTGGCCCCTATACAGGACTAACCCACACTGCCAGGGGCTGCAATGAATCTTTCGGTCACAAATCCTTTCAGCCGCCCACTGCTGTCCTTGCTCCCATCTTCCTTCCAATGATTGCTGCTAACGAAGAGCAGACAGGTGATTCTAAGTAACAAGTTCACAGGTGGGTGGCCAGGATAAGGTGTGCACAGCACTCCAATGGACTGCTTATCCCAAGCTATGCTCTGACCCTACTTATTGACTGCATCCGGACATTACACTAAACTGCAGTGAGGTTTTGCATAAATGAGTTCTGGACTTGTACCCTCTCCTCTTCCCTCTTTTCTTTTCCTTCAGCAAAGGTATGGGTGGAAGGTTGGGAGATTGAAAGGATTTGCTTCTACTTTCAACTACCCACAATTTGGTGTTTCATGCAAGCCAGGACAAAGTGTGATTAGGTTTACCTATGGTTTGTCCGAACAAGACTCCAAGGATAAACTCTAGTTATACCAAAGTTTCTAGTTGGTATAAAGTGATAAGTCTCTTAGGATAAACCAAAGTTAAAATCAACCACAGTACCCAGTTTGTATAAAATGGCAAACCGCAGTCCCATTCAGATGCTCTTTTAACCATGTTGAAATAACACGTTGAGGGGCCACACTAGAAGAGAATCAGGGAAGATGAAGTATGATTTTGCATGCAATGCTATACTACCTTCTAAAAAACACACACCAGTATATGTAGTCCAGTTCATCCATTTCTCTGTGTGCAGCGCACATCATGTAATATTTTGGAGGAGCCAAGATTCCAAGTTTAAAGGCACAACCTGGGTGGGTTCAGGCACCATGAGTGAAGTTTTGATGTTCAATATCTGAAATGCATAAATATGTTATCAATAGTAATGTGAGTGTGTTAAAACAAAATCCCAGCACTTGGAACTGCAACAAACATGCACATGTCTTTAAGGTTAAATTTCCATGTCTAGAAAGTAGAATGCATACAGTTCTATGCATAGCTACTCAGAAGCAGGTCTATTTTCCCAAGCAAGTGTGTATAGGGTTGCAGCCTAAAGTTATTTTCATCACCATGCCCAACACACACTGACTCATGTGCAAAGTCTGTTATCTCTAGTCTACTCTCCTCACTGCCCTTGACATTTTCTTATCAGGAGCTAAAGAATCCTCTCAGCTGTGTATATTTTTAAAGTTTGCTTGTGTTGCAGGGCGATAGAATAGGGGACATCTGTTTGTTTGGGGATCATTGGGTTTCCCTTTCTGGTTTGGTTTGCATTTCACTTTCCCAACTTCACAATGCACTCACAATGAGCTCCAATTTGTCACCTTCTAAGTACATTGCAAATATGTAATTTGTATTTGCCAGAATGTTATCTGGACAGATTTGATTGCGTGTTAAGATCCACAGAGCCTAGGACTTGCCGATCAGAAGGTCGGCGGTTCGAATCCCCATGACGGGGTGAGCTCCCGTTCCTCGGTCCCTGCTCCTGCCAACATAGCAGTTCAAAAGCATGTCAAAGTGCAAGTAGATAAATAGGTACCGCTCCGGCAGGAAGGTAAACAGCATTTCCGTGCGCTGCTCTGGTTCGCCAGAAGTGGCTTAGTCATGCTGGCCACATGACCCGGAAGCTGTACGCCAGCTCCCTCAGCCAATAAAGCGAGATGAGCGCCACAACCCCAGAGTTGTCCCGCCTGGACCTAATGGTCAGGGGTCCCTTTACCCTTTACCTTTAAGATCCCAAGACCTCCCCCAATAAATAAAGACACAATTGACACAAAATTTAGTTCAAGGTTATTGGCATAATTTTGGCCACAACTTTATTGATTACAGATCGTGAGTGGTTTGTTTAGGCATTGGTTCCCAACTAGCTGCACCTGACTTTAGCAGGGCAGCACTGACGACTGGACTCCGGCAGAGGTCAGTAAGGGTAAACATCCTGGGGGAGAATTGCACCGGTCTCCGACTCAAGCTCACCCCAAATGCTCCCAGGGGTTCTGGTGTGGCCCTATCCCTGGAAGAGGATCGGACAAAAGCAAGGCGAGCCCCTGGATTCTTTTAACGAAATACCCTTTGCACATTGGAGGGTCAGGTGTGACAACCTCCCCTCCACTCCACATTGAACCAATGCCTAACCGCCAAACCTTAAAAAGTTGTGATGATTTGCTACGCGGCAGGCAAAACCCAAGTGGCACCAGCCAATTAGCCAAATGGGAAAATTCCTACCGGGCCCCTGTCCCAACAGCAGATGACCCATGATGGCATAGCAAGGTCATAATGAGCCCTAAATATAGGGAGGGTGGGCGGGTGATCCAGTGCACGAGGCGAAAAGAGGAAGCTCTATGCAATGTGCAGCAGTATATATAGATCCCTCGGTTAATGCATGGAATGATCCCATTGGCCAGAATTACCCCAGCCACCGAGGGACCAGCAATTGGGTTGCTGTGGCTATCCAATCGCTCCCACCCACAACAGCGGTGAGGTCAGTCTTGATTATCTCACCGCAACACTTGCTCTCTGGGAGGAGGCCACGATTTCCCAGTTATTTATATGTTTATCTGCAGCTTCTAGTACAGGGGGTCGCCAGCCTTTGGGGGCCCCACACACACATTTGCAAACTGAAAAAAACTGTTGTGGGCACCACACACACGTGCCACAACCAAGCACACACTGCAACCTGTGCTGTTGGCATCAACAGAATGCTTCTCTCAAACCTAATTTCAGTAGGGTGTGGAGACCAGTGAAGGTGTCTGCAAGCAGGTGTGCATTCACAGACTCAGTTTTGGAGGCCCCTGTCCAGTATTTCAAACCTTTCTGCTTGGTGAAGTTCACAAGCTGCGTATCATTCTTGCTGACTTTGGCCTGAGCAGGTACACTGTAAGCTACCATGAACAGCTCCCAGTTGCCAAGAATCTGCATCTTTCTCTCCAACCAAGCACTGACCCAGCCTGACCTTGCTTAGCGTACAAGATCACAGCCTGGAGCAGCATAGCTGCAGGCCGGTCGGAAAACAGATGTCAGCTACAGACACCGCTCATTGATACTTTGCTATTCCCATTTATTATTTATCCAATACTTGATCTCTGGGTCAATTGATGTTATGTTACGGTGAACTCTTCAGCCATGCTTTTTATAACAAAGGCTTCACTAAGAATAACTGTGCTGGGAAGTGGAAAGCAGGCCTGTCAAAGGAATTTATTCTTCCTCACATGATAGACCTGGGGCCTGGCATCTTGCATTAAGTGGCAGTGAGCATTTTGAGGATATTTTCAATGAACTCTTGGTGAGAACATATCAGGAGCAAGGGTATGCCTCCGGGGAAGACAGACTCACCCCCAGAATTTCCTTTTCTCAAGATTTGTTTCCCTTTCCTGCTACTCCCCTGATCAAGGGCAGTATTTCATAATATCACAAAATATATGCCAGTGTTTCCTCTGGTCCTAGTGGTCCTGTGTCATCAACCTTATAGTGTAAGCCAGGGGTGGTCAACATACTGCTTACAGGCAACGTGGTGAAATCCTGAAAGTTAGGTTAGGTTTCTAGTCCTCGTGTTTAAGAGATGTCTAAGCAGCATATATAGGGCTCGGAAGGCAAACAAGATAATCTGCCTGTGTGTGCTTTAAAAAATCTTGTTTCTCAGCTCATCTTGCCTGCTATTGAATATTTGGGGTAGTAAATACTACAGTGGTACCTCAGGTTAAGTACTTAATTCATTCCGGAGGTCCGTACTTAACCTGAAACTGTTCTTAACCTGAAACACCACTTTAGCTAATGGGGCCTCCAGCTGCTGCTGCACCGCTGCCATGCGATTTCTGCTCTCATCCTGAAGCAAAGTTCTTAACCTGAAGCACTATTTCTGGGTTAGCGGAGTCTGTAACCTGAAGCGTATGTAACCTGAAGCGTATGTAACCTGAGGTACCACTGTACCTCATATTGGTCTCCTCTGGTGGTTGAAAGACATAGTTGCCAGGAACTATATTATGAAGATGAAGGCTCAGAGTAAAAAGATTCATGGCTCGAGTGGCATCAGCAGAGAAATGCTTCATGTTCATTAGCTATGGTTTAATACCTACCACATTCATCCAAATTATATGCGCATAAAAATGCAAATTACGTACAGCCCTCTGGTTCATTATGCACTTGAAAATGGCCCACATTACTAAAGAAGCTGCTCACCTGGGATATAATGACACAAGACGTGGCAAAGCAGGGGCCTGATCCACTGAATAAAGGTTCAATTCCAGGTGTTTCCAATAAAAAGGGTCAGGGAGCCGGTAATAGAAAAGGCTGCTAACCGATTGATACTTGGCTTTAAAAACAAAGAAAAATAATTGATTTGTATATAGCAGAGTTAAAAGCTCAGAAGCTGGAGCTACCCTGTCCCAGCCCCCTACTCACTCCTTCACACATCACCAGCATTGCTTAAAAAGGTAAACAGAACACACAGAAGTCCCATTGGTGAAGAAGAAAAAAGGTTCTTTACTTAGTGGGGTTTTTTCATATTTACAAGGTTGGTTTTGGATTCTGAGCCTACATGGTGGGAGCCAGTGACATGACTGTTCACAACTGCCTCCTATTTTATGCTCAGAACAACCGTGTCAGGTAGGCCAGACTGAGAGAGCAACTGGCTCAAGATCACCCAGGAAGTTTCTTGCTGAAGTGGGAATTTAAACCCGAGACCTTCCCAGCTCTGCTCTGACACTCTGACTGCTTTTGTGTCTTGGCTCCGAATGGAACTTGAAGATGCTGAACTTCCACGTTTGAGATGCAGAACGGAAAACTGCAAATATATCATTCTAAGTGGACATCTGTAGTTTCCCTGCACTAGCATCCTGTGCGTTCATGCAGATTAAACATCCATCGCAGCACTCAGCAGTAAAAATGCTACTTAAACGTGATATATGCAAGGATACCTCAATACCTTAATAACCATGCTGTGCAACAGGTTTGCAGGCCAACGCTCTCTGCCAGGAATGTCACCAACTAACAAACTACCTGCAATTAAGCTCTTAGAAAGATCTGCCCTTAGGTGAGCTGCAGAGAAATATGGTTCACATGGAGATAATAGAGGTCTGTGACATGGAAATGGTACCAGCAGCAGCTCTGGCTGGAAATGATCTCTCCGTGGAGGTTTTGTCTAAGGGTCTGCAGCTACTTCCTCGGGGGAGAAATCCAGGTTTGACCCTTGTGCATTGTTAGAAGTGCCAGCTAACTGTTTTTGCATTAATGAAGTACTCCTTCTCAGCTTTCCCAGTCTTAAAAAAATGTATTATGTTCTATATTTTTTAATTATCTCATTCACAGGCATTATGTTCTTTGACAAATGCTGGGCTTTCTCATTTACCCTCTTTTCTGGGGGAATGGGGTTGCCAGGGGCACAGGAGATACCTGTTAAGAAAAGGGAAATCCAGAAATACAGCTAAATACAGCTGAGTAAGAGGACCTGCTTCCAGGTCCTGGAAGCAGCTAAAGTGGGATGGCGTTCAGTATCAGCAGCTCTCAGTGAGGCTGTGTAGCAAACTCTTCCCCTTTGGCTGAGAAAGGCTTGTGTCAAACCACAGGAACAGAACTAAGCTCTGACGTCCATCATTCAGCTGTAGTGCAGAATTACCTTTGGCAATTTTTTTTTAATGATTTGATTTGCTTTCATGCCAGAAAGATATATTAAAAATAATTCACAACCAGATTAATGAGGAGAGGGAAAATCATTAGAAATCAAAAAATGAGATAATTCTGCTGTAGACATGACTGATGGCAGTAAATAAATCATATTTGGCTGACATGACTTAATTAGTTGGAAATATAGTGCTTTTTTAAAGTTGCTTAGGTTAAGCTTTTAAGCTTTTGACACATAAATTCTGAGCTAAGTATCTCAGATGTCAAAGCAGGCAGCTATAGCTCTTCACTCACATCATTTGAAAAACACACATATAATTCTGAAATTTGATTTAATTTTTCTTTATAGACAGCAGGGTGCTTTTCATATTTTTAAGGAGGGTTTTCAAAGGGCACTGCAGCTGAGACATCCTAGGGATTGGTCTTTCATTCCCATAATAAGCTTGTTTACCACTCCAGCCAGTTGCACATGTCCTAATAATGGACCCACACATTACATGCTGATTTTCTAAGTGTTACATTTTACAAGCACAAGTGAGTCTGTCTTTCTGTCATACTCTAACACCACCAAGATATGGAACTAAAGTAGGCTATTTCAAGGAGAGTGGGAGAACGTGCGCACTGAATTCTCGCTCGGTCCTTTTGTGTTCTCTGGGGCTAAGTAAACAGACGGCAATTGGCAAGACTTTTAGAGTAGGGGGGAAGCAGTTCTGCTCCAAGAAATCAGAGTAATCAGTGTCAGATACAGATGGTGTCAGAAATTGTATGTTTTTATTTTCCCTAATAGATGAGTGACTGTGATTCAACCCAGCGGTGAGGGAGAGAGAGAGAGATTCAGTGCTGCATTTGGGGACGTTGTAGCAATTGCTTTGCATTTCCCTTACACTGGGTAATCTGGTGTCTACAGAGAGAGAGTCCATTGGATATGAAAGGTCTATGTATATACACAAGCGCTTGTGCGCTCTGATGGTCCCAGTGATGTATGGAGCCCATCAACTCCATGACAACCCCAACAGCTGGGCATTTTGCTGGTAAGTAAATGATGTTTCTAGTAGGCTTGTGCATATTTATACTTGTTAATTACATTGTGAATCAATTGATTGACACACCCTGATGTTAAACTCCCAATCAGACAGCAGATTTTGGGGTGGGTGGAGGTAAGGCAGCAGCTCTATTCCGCTTGAGTCCCTTAAGCTAAACTGCCCTGTGCTTGTCTATTGCCTTCAGATACAGTGGGAGATGCCATTTCATTGCCAATTTTGACATAAGAATCAACCACCAGCCAATGGGATTCTATTAGGGGAATGGGAGGGGAACATCTTGTTCTCTGATTCAGGAAGCAAAATGCCTTGGGGTGGCCCTGATTCCCATGCCGGTTGAACGCCTTCTTCGTTGGGAGTAAAGCAACAATGCTAGCAATAAGCTATCTGAACCAGGGTGGGGGCAGTAGGCAGAAAGGCAAGCTGCTCTTCCTCCTTAGGGATTCATTCTGTTTTAGTAACTACTTGTTGGTAAAATAGATCACTTCCTCTCAGCATTTGCTGCTTTCCTGCTTCTTCTCCAAGTCAGTCAGTGTCAGTATGAGCTAGCAAGTTGCGGTGTTAACTTATTAGTTCCATCTTTGCCACATTTAAAACTCAGGGCTTTATGTGTGTACAGTGGCACCTCAGGTTAAGAAATTAATTCGTTCTGGAGGTCCGTTCTTAACCTGAAATTGTTCTTAACCTGAGGTACCACTTTAGCTAATGGGGCCTCCCGCTGCCGCCGTGCGATTTCTGTTCTCATCCTGAAGCAAAGTTCTTAACGCGAGGTACTACTTCTGGGTTAGCGCAGTCTGTAACCTGAAGTGTCTGTACCCTGAAGCGTCTGTAACCCGAGGTTCCACTGTATACTCACCAGTATAAAGTACCAGTAGCTCTTTCTTGCTGCCATGGCAGCCATTTTGCGCTGACACCCATGGCACATTTATCAATACAGGAGTAGCTGCATCTCATTTTGGTGAAACCTAAACTTAGGGCTTTCTTTGCCGCGACAAAAAACATTTTCCTTTTCATTTCAACCAGCAGTCATACTAGACCATGTCTACACAAGGCTGCAGTGCATTTGCCAAACTCCAACATTCTTCACAATCATTGGATGAACATTTGAAAACCATGTGCATGCCAGTTCCCAGGCTGCTGCTGTGTAACTCCTAGAAGCACCATTTGCAAGATTTAACTCACAGCTCACATTGGCCAGTGCTGGTTAAAAGGCATTTCTTGTGGCCACCAGATGGCTGTGTGAACAAGCCCAGAATGCCCTGGCAATGCAAGTATAAGTGTCAGGTTGCATGGTTTTACTCTTACGGTGTACTTGTTCCCCTGATCACCAGCACTGATCACTTATTTGATGATAAGGCAACTTTTGCTGTTGTTTGTGAGTGTGTAATCTCTTCCTAAGTCTTGAAGGATGCCAGTGGGCATATCCTCTCCTGGTACTCACAGTTGTCCACACTACCACAGTGTTCCATCTGCAGAGGCATTTTCTGCTACATGCCACTGATGCACCAAATGTCATTCTTCTTGCTTATTATGCTGTATGGAGCTCAAAAGCGTGCAATCATATTTTATTGTTAATTTAATTAATTTTATTGCAAACTGCTTCAGGGCTGTTACTGGGAATTGGTTTAGGAATGCAAGAAATAAATTCATTGCCCTGTTAAAAATAAATGTCACTCCCCTTAGAAGCAGTGACATTTGAGGGCATTTACTTCTTCCAACAACATTTGTATTAATTTATGTAACAGGATTTGTATCCTGCTTCATCATCAAAGCCTCTCGGTGTTTTACATAGAATATAAAATATATGTTAAAATTACTGATAAAAATCAGGTATATCTATATAAGGTAGGTAAAGGTAAACAGTAAAGGACCCCTGGATGATCAAGTCCAGTCAAAATCTACTATGGGGTTGCGGCAGTCATCTTGCTTTCAGGCTGAGGGAGCCAGCATTTGTCCACAGACAGCTTTCCAGGTCATGTGGCCAGCATGACTAAGCCGCTTCTGGCGAACCAGAGCAGCGCACGAAAACGCTGTTTACCTTCCCGCCGGAGTGGTACCTATTTATCTACTTACACTTTTTGGCGTGCTTTTGAATTGCTAGATTGGCAAGAGCCGGGACAGAGCAAAGGGAGCTCACCCCGTCATGGGGATTCGAACTGCCGACCTACTGATTGGCAAACTCAAGAGGCTCAGTGGTTTAGCTATATATGCAATTACAGTGGACGCTCAGGTTGCGAACGTGATCCTTGCGGGATGCACATTCGCAACCTGCAGCATCCGTAATCCACAGTGGCGCATCTGCGCACGCGCAGGTTGTGATTTGGCACGTCTGCCCATGCGCAAGGCGCAATTTAGCGCTTCTGCACATGCACAACCGCCGAAACACAGAAGTAACCCGTTCCGGTACTTCCAGGTTTCGGCTTTCCTCAACCCAAAAAAACGCAACCTGAAACGTCTGTAACCTGAGGCATGACTGTACAGATATATAATAAAATACAGTTATGTAGTAAAATACATGTCAAATTTACATGTCTGGGGAGACTTGCTTTTGCAAAAAAAAAAGTTTTTAGCAGGCACTGAGAACTATGCAGTGAAGGTGACTGCTTAATATGAATGGGCTGGAAGTTCTCGAGTGGAGGCGGCCGCCACACTGAAGGATCGGCTACCGCTATCACCTCACATCCGTATTAATGTGCTACCAATCCCCAACCACCGTTTATATTGTCTTCAGTGGGTGCGATCACGTAGGGGTGGCCTAGATTGTGGCATACAATGGGAATCAGCTGCAATAACAAGGCTTTGTGAATGCTGCTCCACTGTTTTCTTCTCCCTGAATGGAAGGCTCAAGTCTCCCAATTAGCTAAGGGTTTATGGCGACAAAGGGGACGCGGGTGGCGCTGTGGGTTAAACCACAGAGCCTGGGACTTTCTGATCAGAAGGTCAGCGGTTCGAATCCCTGTGACGGGGTGAGCTCCCATTGCTCGGTCCCTGCTCCTGCCAACCTAGCAGTTCAAAAGCACGTCAAAGTGCAAGTAGATAAATAGGTACCGCTCCGGCAGGAAGGTAAACGGCGTTTCCGTGTGCTGCTCTGGTTTCACCAGAAGTGGCTTAGTCATGCTGGCCACATGACCCAGAAGCTGTACGCCGGCTCCCTCGGCCAGTAAAGCGAGATGAGCGCCGCAACCCCAGAGTCGGCCACGACTGGACCTAATGGTCAGTGGTCCCTTTACCTTTACCTTATGGTGACAAATCAGTTTTTGGTACAACCCATGCTGAATCATTTCTCCTCTACTTCAGCATATCAGGGTGAATGACTAGTTCTTCCAACACAATTGGAGACTTAGGGCTGAACTACGCCTGGTCTGTTTGCAAGCCTGAATATACAGTGGAGAAGGAGAGGAAGCCTGTTACACTTACCCACTCTCTCCCAACCACATGTAGAAGTCTAGATGCAGCTGCGGCTTCTTACCTAGAGGAACCTGGTAGGCTACAGCAGGACACAGGCTGTCAGACTGGATCCGAAGCAAATCTCTTCAGTGAGGAAACTAGACTATTAACCTGCTTGTGACTTCCTGCATTAATTTGCAAACCTAATAGTCCTTCTTTTTTTGTTGCTGGGGGTGGGGGAGAGATAAAAGTACATGTGGGTCAGTTGCTGCAGACTACCGTATTTTGGATTTGTCTGGAGTGCTCCATTCCCCCCCCCCACACACACACCCCCAGATATGCAGAAGCTTATTTTCTTTCCCACCTTCCTTAAAAAAGTGTAGCATAAAAGCATCTCTCACTATCCTCCTCCAGAACAAATATGAAAACCAGCTGCTTTTTCAAGAAATGGTGTCTGCATTACAAACATCTGTATTTCCCTAATCATTAATCAACTGGTCTCCTAATTTATTATGGGAAGAGAGGGACTGATCTCTTAATATGTTGTAAAATATGAAGCATTTGTTTTGGTCCCAGCAAAATCGCCGATCAGAGTATATATTTCAAGGTGGGTTTGGGAAACTTGTAGGCCATGAAAAATAAACATCCATTCATGGCTTTAAAACAGTAGAGTTTGCTTTGCGATTTCTACCTGGAAAGCAGTCCAGGTCTGTCTCAACCCTTCTTGTCTCTTCACTAACACTTTAGTAGCTGCCAAATCTCTGGCCAGGGGTGCTTCCACGTGGGTACTTGTTGTACAGTTGTTCCTCCTCCTGCATGTGGTGTGTTTTTGTTTTTTGCAGAGTTCACAACAGCATTGCTATCAAAATACCAGTTTACACTCTCTAGAGAAAATTTGGCTGATGTTTTTTAATTCAAAAACCTGTTGCTAACAACTTGATCGCAATACCTCAAGGAACTGTTTGCAAATGAAGTCTCTATCAAGAGTCACCTTAAAATGGAGCTATCCTGTACTTGGAGCCATCCTGTTATTTTTCAGAGGCACAAAATGTTTGAGAAGCTGTTGAGACCTTGCATCACCAAAATAGAGGACATGCACCACAACACTCTCTCGGTGCAGTGCTACTGAGATCAGGGGGTTCAGAGTGAATGAATAAATGTGGGGTTCGTTCCCTCTGGGATAATCCATCTGTGCCAGCAGTTAGCAGAACCATTCCCCTTCTCTTTCTTGAATACTCCTTTTTCTTTTTCCCCTCTTTCTTTCTGCCCAGTACATCCACAAGGGAAGGATAGTGTACTCCTGCAAGAGATCCGATTGCTTATATAGGGCTTCTGAAATTGGGCTGAGGGGCAGAATTTGTTCCAAACATCCCTGTGTAGAATATTGCTTTCTGTGGAATAATAACCCCAAAAGCAGACCTGAGAGCAATCCCTTGATCGCCCATAACTGAGGGGGTTAGGATATGGCAGAGGTGTCCAGCCAGGGGGCTCCACCATCATGAAGGCTCCTACTAAAGCAGTGTTTTTCAACCACTGTTCCGCGGCACACTAGTGTGCCGCGAGATGTTGCCTGGTGTGCCGTGGGAAAAATTGAAAAATTCGAAAGATTTAAAAATAAAGTATTTTATAATTTTTCATATTTCTGTTTACTTACTGTTTCATAATAAAGTAATTATAAAATACTTTCTTTGTGTTTATTTGATTCCTATTCAAGAGAATTACTTTATATATAGTCAATATAGGCACAGAGTTATTTTTTTTAACATTTTCTAATGGTGGTGTGCCTCGTGATTTTTTTCATGAAACAAGTGTGCCTTTGCCCAAAAAAGGTTGAAAAACACTGTACTAAAGAATGTGCAACAAAGAG
Organism: Podarcis muralis; assembly: GCF_964188315.1. Lineage (NCBI taxonomy): Eukaryota > Metazoa > Chordata > Lepidosauria > Squamata > Lacertidae > Podarcis > Podarcis muralis. The sequence continues at coordinate 39,791,774 of NC_135656.1, read as the reverse complement.
AACACAAATGCTATTGGTGTTCCTGTCGCCAGTTGCCAGCGTAAGTTCCCAAAGCAAGGCATCATGGGGATGGAGCAGAGCTGACCATTGATCTGCTCAATCCAAAGCTGCTCCATTCCCCTCAGAGAGGCCGGATGAGAGCCCTTCAGTAAATAATAATGGGGGGCACTTTCCATGAAAAATGGTATGGCTTTATTTCATCTATACCTCAGAGAGAATCCATCTTCAACACAGAACGTTATGGAGAGCTCTCCTGAGGACATCTGCATCTTTATATTTCCTATACTGTGGATTTAAATTGTTTTATTTTACATGTGGCACTTTACTTCTTTATGCAAGGAGCAAGGCGATGTGTAACGATACTGATAAGAGTATGTATAACCGCTCTGTATTTCAGTGTTGAGATTTGTACCAGGAGAGGGTTATTATATAAAAAGTGAAATAATACATAACATTTTTTAAAAATGAAACAGTAGTGGAGGATACGCCCTTTGCCCTCAGCAGTCACTGCACTAGTCTATCCATCACTCCACTCCCCTGACCCCAATTTGGATTCCTCTGACAGCCAAACCTTTTGTTTTGATTTCTGTTTACCCACACGTTGAAAAGGAAAATGAGGTGGTCTCCATGGTTTGGTAAAATATATTTTATTTCTTCATACAAAGAAATAGTATGAATCAAAATTTCATTTTCCTAGAAACCTCTGTGTAAAATTAATTTGTGTTGTACATACCACAAAATACTCAATTTACAGTTTTTGCTTGCCATTTTGCTTTCCTTTACAAGTAGACTAGTCTAAGATGTATCATGTTACAGCAAACACACACACAAAAATATTGCTAATATCTGGACGTACTGCTGAATGGAACTCAGCCATAAATTAATGTTACCGTGTGGGGGGAAACAAGTCCAACCACACCTCTGAGTTTCGACTGTGTACCCTCTCATGAACATTAAAAAGTTAATGTATGGAAGCTAGCTTGAACAGTTTCAAATGTCATATGGTACAAGGTCCACCATGGTTACCATGATATGTAGGTAAGGTCTTTTAAATTAACTGGTTTCATAATATTGCTGCTATATAGTCTGCTCAGCCAATTTAGTTCAAGATACTGAACGGTGAAATAGTGGCAGAGTTATTACTCAACTTATTTCATAAAATCATTCGGAACAGGTTCTGTGGATACAATACCTACTTTGCCAATTTGATTTGTGCAATGGAGAGGAAGGCATCTGGCTACAAACCTACTTAGAGAAGAAGAAGAAAGTCCAAGCACTGAGTTCTGCAGTCCAACTAAGAAAAAGGTTTGGAAATGGAAAACAAAGGAAGCTATAAAAGAAAAACCCACTACAATTTCCTGGAGCAAGAGAATCTGCATGGCTTGACAACATGGTTATCACATAAGCATGCCACAGATTCCATTGAGGGGGGGGGGTCCAGAAGAGGAGGCTAAGGGCACATGTGTTGCATCTCACTATAGTAGGAAGAAGGTGGGTTCAAGCAACTTTTTCTATAGTAGCATTCCTCAAGGTGTTTTTGAAATCCCACTCCCATCAACCTCAGCCAGCATGGGATTGTGGAAGTTGTGGTTCAGCAACATTTGGAGGACATCATGCTGACCAACCCTGGTGTAAAGGATGGAGTGAGGTCTATATCAAGGGGTTTATTTAATGTCTTCTGTAGTGCTCAACATGTAAATCGGGAAGGGGAACCTCTGGTACTCCAGATGTTTTTGGAATCCCGGTCATCCCCCAACCAAGGTGCCCAATGGTGAGGGGTGATGGGAGTTGCCACCCAACAAAATTTGGAGGGTGCAAGATTGGGAAAGCCTGTCCTAGAGTGCTGCCTCACCAGCAGGTGATAGTAAACATCATAGGTCCAAAGATGGCCAACACAGAGGGCTGAATGTTCATATGAATGTCTACATCCTTAGAATAATGTGCATGTGCTCATGCACACACAAATTGTATACAGCCCTCTGAGGAATCCCACATTCCATATGCAGTTACTTCTCAAAATAAATCTGACAGTTATGCCCACATTGTTCAAGGTGTGTCCAATGTGGGACACTTCAAGAATGTGTTGAGAACTGAAGCACACACAGAAAGAGAAAGAGAGAAAGAGCGCAGCTGAACAGAGGTTTTAATACAAGATGGTAGCTCACTCACCGCAACATTAGTCAGACATGCCCAACCTTCTCAAGTTGCCATGAAGTACCTACATTGGGAGCAATTCTCCTGGAGGTCCAATTAAAATGTGCCAAGATGTTACATTCAATTCACCTTAGCATAATGTGATTGAGGGCAGCGGCAGGAATAGGCTGTTTGCTAGTCTTGGGGGGGGGGGTGAAATTCTTTGGCAAGGTTCAGACTGTCTATGGTCCCTGCATGATCATTTCCAACCCCTCTCTCAAGGGTTTAATGAAGTGCATACTTCCCCCCACATCCCACTTGACCCCATATGAAAGTCCAAAACTTTCAGCTCAGCACCAGCGGAGGGGAGGGGATTTAATTAACTCTCTTAGAAAAAGGCTGATGAGGCATGTAACTCTGCATGTTCTAATCTGAGAGCACCCTGACTGCAGGGCTATCAGCAATCAGGCCTATCATTCAGTTATAGCAGGGAGTGGTTCACTATACAAGTTCAGACGGCATGGTCTTCTTCTGCAAGACCAGCTTTTTAAAAAAAGAAGAAGAAGAAGAAGCACCCCGTATGAATTGTGCCCGAAGGAAGCATTTCACATTTTCAGCAGGAACAAGTTAAAGCTGGACCAAATATGCATAGTTGTCAGTCCAGGAAATCTGCTTAAAGGTCAAGAAAGCAGAAGGAAAAACTGTAGAACATTCAGTAACTACTGTAGCAAAGCTTTCTACAAGGAGAGAGAGTTGTACACATCCAGGAAAACATATCTGAGAAACAGGCAGCAGCAGCTATATGGCTGGAGAGAATCTCCTTCTGCACTTGTGCCATGCCCACCTGTAAAGGCTTAAGCTAGGCCTAAATGCTTTGAGTTCCACGAAATTTCATAGCCAACCAAAAACTCAATTGCAAGTGGGTTGATCTGGAAGAGGGAAGGCAAAATATGCTAGCTGGAGGGCCTTTCACAAAAGTGTTTCAAAATGCCTAGTACCCGTATTGGAAAATAAAAATTGTGCTTTTAAAAATTCTTTCTCCCTTACCCACCAACCTTTCTTTTTATATTAATTTTTCTCATAGAAGATACTTGGAAGCACTTTCCAGCACAAACTGAACCAGGCTACAAAAAAAGAGAAAGAGCAGAGTAAGGATTCAGCACTGTGGAATGTTAAAAACACAGCTATGGGCTGCTACAGTGTGGTTAGGCAGCTTAGTGAATTAATTGCTTAAGAATTAAAAATAAATTATTATAAAATAGATTTCTGTACATTTTACATATAGACCTATCTACATATATAAGGGGTATAGCAAGCTGAAATGAGGGGATTAACTCTGGCAAGAACGTCGGCATTAAAACATCAATCCCAGCCAAAGTCATGTCCAGTCATCTGGTAGAACTTCATGTTGAAGGGCCTGTAGAATTCCCGCAGCCTCTGGACCACTTCCTGGTCTATGTTGGGGTGGGTCCGCCCCTTGGTTTTGCCCAAGCAGTGGGGCTTGCTGCTGCCTTCAGCCTTTTTCAGGCATGGGAAACCCTTGGTTTTGTTGAAGTAGAAGTGTTTGTCCGTGATGATCCTCTTGAGGCCCAGAAAGTCCTGGACTCGGCCTAACTCACCAGCCGGATCACTGATTAGCCTCTCCCCACTGACAAAGAGGATCTGCCCAATGGGAAAGTACAGGAGCCAGTTTTCCAGGTGCTTGGCGTAAATGCCAATCTGGATGGCACTCCAGGAGGTATCAATGAGGCCCGTAGTCCTGTTTTTGAAGGTCAGGCTCTCAAAGGTGGGGATGTCAGGCTTCTTGGACAGAGTTTGCGTGTAGTCAGAAATGGCTCTGGTGACCGGGTCTCTCACCACCACAATGAGCTTGGTGCCCTTCGACATGGCAGAGATGCGAGCCGGGGCTTCCTTGGTGACAAAGTAGCTGGGAGTTTTCTCCATGGTGATCTGCCCATCGAGAGTTCTTGGCATCAAATCCCTGCCAAAGAGGAGAGAGAGGGAGGGAGAAGAAAAGCACAGAGTGGTTAGAAACATTAATGGGCATTAATTACAGCACTCTTTTACAGTTCTTGGTACTGACAATACCCAGCAAGATTACTTACTCAGCCAAGGAACAACAGAGCATCATTTCAGACTTAAGTACATCGTGAATCAAAAGGCCAAGATGTACCCAAAGGTCTCTTCCATAATGACATTGTTTATTTCATTTATGAATCACTTCACATGAGGTATCTTAAGCACTCCTACTTCAGGAGGTTTTTCAGGAAGTTTTATTATGAGCTGTGCCACATACAGTGGTACCTAAGGTTACAGACGCTTCTGGTTACTGACGCTTCAGGTTACAAACTCCGCTAACCAGGAAGTGGTTGCTCCAGGTTAAGAAATTTGCCCCAGGATAAGAATGGAAATTGTGTACCAGCGGTGCAGCGGCAGCAGGAGGCCCCATTGGTGAAAGCACGCCTCAGGTTAAGAACTGTTTCAGGTTAAGAACGAATTGGAACAAATTAAGAGCGAATTATCTGGAACGAATTAAGTTCTTAACCCGAGGTACCGCTGTATAACTTGCTTAAATTTTGGTGCCCACCACATTTCAACTCTGGCTGAGTTAAGCTTCCCTTGGTTGGAATGAACCAAGAGTTCCACCTTCATGAATAACAGTTTGTTCTAAAATGTCCACCCATCCATGGGCATAGCAATGACTGATTTTAGGGGAGGCAGACTATGTTGGGGAGGCAGAACCAAGGTATCTGCCATGCAATTGGTCAGTTAAGTATTTTTATTTATTTACTGGATCTGAGGGGGGGGGAGCGGCCCCCATGCATCCCCACCCCAGCTACGCCCATGCACCCATCTCCTTGTATGCACGAGAGGAGATGAGGAGGGGAACAGAGTTTATGTCTGAGGCTCACCACAGCTTATTTCACTATATGACTTTAAATGTGATTCAGGTGATCAACTGAATGATGCTGCTCATTCAAAGAATGTAGGTTCTGTCAAAAAACAAACCTTTGACAATCACCAATATTTTCTAAATTGGGGGCATGGTCACAGAAGTCCAAGAAAAAAAGTCTCTTCAGGAGATGCAAGCACCCCACACACACACCCTTTCCATGCATACTGCTTCAGGTAGCAATAGAGCCCTACCTCCTAGAACCATCTCAGACAAAGGAACTCTTAGGAGCTAGAGAACTCCTTTCATAAAGATTTTCCCCACAAGGCACCTGGCGCTAGGTGAAGCAATGTATTTACCGTGCAGACAGACTGGCCCGCTTTGCCCGTTAACCACTTAAGATTTTATTACATTAGTGTTCTTGCACAAGACAGCTTTAATCTCCTCAACTCCTCCCTCACCCCCCAAAAAGGCTTAAACGCAGGATGCTGAAATAGTCATTTAGAACACACATTCCTGGAGGAAAAAACCACCTCAGCCCTCTAATGCGAAAAACAGTTTGGAGACAGATACATTTACAAAGTCAGTTGACAGGTGGCCACGTGGTAATCCAATAGCTGAAAGCCTAATGCCTTTTGTGGCAGGTTTTTGTCCGCACAGAGGGATTCTCCACTAATCTGTTGACACTTCCCAATAAAGAAAATTGAGAGGGGGGGGCTCTTGTTAGTGATGTGGCAGAAGGGGGGGGAGGAGAAGTATTTTACATGCTGTTGCTGTCTTGGGCTTACAACAACAAGCTGACAGGTACAAACAACCAGGCTCTTGAGCTTTTATTGCAAGGCCAGAAGCTACAAAAACAGGAGTGCCAGGCAGCAGCACAGCTGAGATGATCCAGGTTGGAACACAGAAGAACCAAGATGCATAGGAATATATCAAGAGTAAAGAGCAGACACAAAATACAAGAGAGGGATCTGGTGTCTTTGCAGAAATGCATGTGCAGAGTTTTCCTCTTAACCAATGGGGCAGCCAGAGAATATGGCCACTTGCTTGTTAAAAGCAAGCAACTGGTCTTGATGTTTCTCCTGGTTTCCACCTCAAGAATTGCTCTGTTTCACCTCACCACCACCTTCCACAGCCACTTTAGCAGTCATTGCACATTCAATGGCCTCTTTAATTTTTATCAAATGAAAGGTGGTAGGATCTCCACAGCCAAAAATCAAGCAACTGGAGGAGGGTCAAATAAAATGGTTTTCAGCTGGAGACACTGGAAATAATGTTCTTTTCCAGCACTGGTTGCTAGCAGTTTTGCAGATGCTTCACAACTGCATCAATTGGGATGAAGATGGGGAAATTTCAGCTATTCCAATGATGGGGAAAGGATGTGCTTAAGGGGCAAATTGCACAGGAGTAGCAGCAGAGATGGAAGGACTCTTGAGAGCCTGGTAAGAGTAAGTGGATAGTTCTGGAAACCAACTGTGCGATCCCCTGTTGATGTAGGGAATCTACTGCTATGGCACCCCTGACATGACTTACAAGGTGGGGAATAATGCAGAAGTGGCTTTCGACTAGATTCAATCACCTCATGCTTTAGCCTGGCGCCTTCAGAGACAAGCATCAAATACTGGAATTTAGATTGCCAGGTCATCCTCTCACTTGCAGACCACCGTAAGCTTTGAGAGCCTCTTGCTTTTTTAGAAATGGCAGGAAATTCCTGACTCAATTTAATAAGCAGAAAGCAGATTTATAGAACAACACCCTTCATAGTCATTAGCTCGTTGCTGGCCTTCAATCTTCTTGCCAGAAAGCGATAGGTCCATATGTACCTTCGAGACTCAAATAAGGCTGCTGCTAGAAGCCAGGTCATCTGTAGGTAGCCTTCACATGTGAGAAGCTTTCAGACAGGTGCAAGTTGATTTACAGAGAGAGGTAACAGCTCCTAACCAACACAGAATTGGAGCTATTTCCCACCATAGGTATATCAGCACTATAGGTGCACCAGGGATTGCCATAGTAAATACAAATTAGACGATGGCAGCCACATGGCTGTGAACCTTTCACACATTACAGTTGTATATTGCTCCTTCCTTCTAGGAGCTGAGCTAAGTACAAGGAGTTCCCTGGTAGCCTCCCATCCAAACACTGACCATACACAGCTCTGCCATACTAGCTATCCTATTCCTCGATTCATAGCATGTAGGATTTCACTTCCAACCATGTTGCTGGAGAGAAGGCTGTCATATTAATATAACTGTTTGGGGCAATAGGCAGAATTAAGTGGTAAATCCCCTTCATGGATCACTGCCTTGCCGTGGCGAAGGGGCTTGAATAACTCAGAGAAGCTATGAACTATGCCGAGCAGGGCATCCAAGATGGACAGGTCATATTGGAGAGTTTTGACCAAACGTGATCCACCTGGAAGAGGAACTGGCAAGCCACTTCAGTATCCCTGCCAAGAAAACTCCATGGACAAAGACAACAGGCATATAAAAGTTATGACGCTGGAAGATGAGCGCCTCAGGTCGGAAGGCGTCCAACATGCTACTGAGGAAGAGCGGAGGACAAGTACAAGTAGATTCAGAGCGGATGAAGCGGCTGAGATGGTTGGATAGTGTTCTCGAAGCTACCAGCATGAGTCTGACTAAACTGCGGGAGGCAGTGGAAGACAGAAGTGCCTGGCGTGCTCTGGTCCATGGGGTCACGAAGAGTCGGACACGACTAAACGACTAAACAACAACAACAAAGTGGTAAATATTCTGCATGATTGAATGACATGCTGGAGATGATTAACACAAAGCAATATTAGACTCTTTATGCAGGGTATTTGTATTTGTTTGTTTCAGAAAAACCAGCAGGACACTACTAATTGTCAGCATCATCCAAGACACACCAGTTCCACTGCCGTTTACAAGAACTCCCCTCGCTTCTCCACTTGCCCAAGAGACAAGAGCGCATCTGAACTCCTTTTGTCCCACTCGGCGCCCCTTCCATTGTCTGAAGGATCCCCTCAGCACCACTTTAATGGCTACAAGGTTTTATGCCTGCTGGGAAAAGGAGGTGGTGGGAAGGAGCGGAAAATAAGTGCAGATGACTGGATAGTGGTTAGATTAAAAGCTCACTGCTGTTTACGGAGCCGTTCCTTTAGACACTCTCTCATCATTATCAGGCATTCATTTCACATGGCTTGGCCAGAGGGGTAGTCGAGTAATCTGCAGCCATTTCCTGCATGGGCTTTTTGCAGGTCATGTTAAGGGAAGGAGGAGGAGGAGAAAGGTTTCTTGGAAATGAAATGACTCAAAACAGACACAGCCAATTTCGGGGGCGGGGGAGGGAGAGATTAAAAAAAGTGGTCAAGGACTTTCCACACAAGAGGCGCTTTTCAATGTGCTAATTCCCACCACCCTTTTCTTCATTACTTACTTAGTCCTGCGACTACAGTCGCTATTCCACCAACATCCAGGACGTATATTTCCATCTGCACAACACAACCAGGCCTGCGCTCTAGGAGAGAAATGCAAGCGCATCTCAACCACCATTCCTTGCTTGCTCCATTTTCTTGCGCAAAGTCCACAAGACGAGGCACCAATAATTATACGCATAGTTTACAGGAGTTTTCAGTGGCCTCTTTAATGTTTTCAGTTGGCAGAGGCACCCAATGAGGACTCTGCCTCCATCGGACCAAATGGGTTGTGCTTTCATTAATCCCTTTGCTCGCTGAAGTTGCATTATTCATAAGCTTCTCTCTCTCTTGGTTCAAGAGCTCAGAACCCCCCACAAAATAACCAGGCATCAGCAGCTTTTTTACAGGCAGCTAAGGAAGCAAGCCACAAGTCATTTAAAAAGAAAAGGAGGAGGAGGAATCACTTCTACATATTTTGGTAGCCTATACCACACTTGCATATTTTGGATCCAACATTTGATGCTTTGGATCTGCAGGACTCCTTGGAATAATGCTCACTTATCTGTGTAGGCAAGAGATTCTTGTTGCATTGCAATATCCCCCCATGCTTGCTCACCCACCTATGGTTGCCCACCTATCCAGGCCAGGGAGTAATCGTTCAACTCCTCACCCTGCCTGCTGCATGTTGGGGGGGGGGAGCAGGCAGGGGGGAGAAAGAGGTAGGAAAGGAGGAGGAGACAAACACTATTCCTCCTACATGGACTGCCAGCACAGACAAGGGCTTTTCGGCAGCAATCATGGTTGAGTGAATACATTTAAATTCAATAAGATCTGCTTCAAAGAAGTTAAGACTAACATAGAAGCTTTTCAAGTGGCAAGAAAGGAATGTAAAATAAGAAGCGGCTCCATAAAGCAAGAGGAGTTTGGACAGCGTGATTAATTAGACCCTGTTTCCATGTAGCCAAATTGGTTTAATCGCTCCGGTTATGGATTTAGCTTTCCTACACGAACAGACTTAACAGGCGTTCGATTGAGAAGTGCAGAAGATTCAGACCTGGGGAAAAAGATATTTCTCCTGCCCTTGAAGAGAAGATGTGTCTTCTAGAGATTTCAAAAGGCCATATAAAGTTTAGCCACTAAGCAGGAAGAGGGGGCATGTGGATTGTACCAAACCCATACACTTTATTATTTTTGAATGCATATGTGTAGAACTGATCTATTTTAACAAAGATGCTTTGGGGGTTGCAGAGGAAAAAAATATTTTCCAAGTTCTTTGCCAGGGCACATGAAGCTACTCTCAATTTTGCTTACTCACTGCCAGGATGTAAGTCCCACCGTCACTATTAGAGATTTATGGTGATAAATATTTTAGTCTGTTGAATATCCCAGCTCCAGACTACAACACCCAGGACTATGCAGCAGGGGAGAAGAGAATCATTTAAAACGGCCAATAAAAAGAAGGCACTCGTCTTTGTAAAACAGAACATTAAGAAAAGAGAAAGACCACAACTATTCTTTGGAGCTCTCATTTCTTTCCGGAATGCTGGACTAGGACCCAGGCAACCAGGGTTCAAATCTCCACTCTGCCATGAAACGCATCGGGTGACTTTGAGAGACACTGTCTGTCAGCCTAACCTACCTCACAGGGTGGCAATGGTATAATGGAGAGGGGGAGATGTGTGTGTGCTGTCTTGAGCTCTTTGGAGAAAAAGCAACATTAACAATAAATAAAAGAACAGATTGGGGCTCACAATGCTATCAGGTCAGTTATATGCAATACCTGTTAAAATACCATTTGTACCTGAAGAAGTTTCGGGGTGGTTTATTTCCAACCACAGTCCATCCCAGAATTTCCTGCTGAAATCCCAGAACTGTTTATCACACACATGCTCTTGTTTATCATTGTCCTGCCGTTGTCACACTACAAGTCCCTCCAGACAGCAATAATGTGGTAGCATTGGGACAGCATCCCAAAACTGTTTCCAAATCGCTCTTCACTAAAATCTGTAGAAAATGGAAGAAATCACTACCAAGTTTTAGGTAAGAAAAACTCAGTACCGTCTACACTTAACCAAATTAGCCAGTTTAGACCAAAGGGACATATCTGAGGCACACGATAACTGCATTTTCTATTTCTTTATAAGGTTGAAAGCATTCACATTAACTGGGACAACTAACTTAACCGTCAGGGTAACAATTGAAAAGACATGTTGGATGCTACTCTCAAGAGCCTTATATCAAAAACTGGCCATGAGAAGATGCTCTGCATGCAGTCTGCAGTTGTGCTTTGACGCACCTGTCTGTTCCTGCTGCCACCAAGCTTCTTTTGCCAGCAGCCTTCCTTCCATCTTGCAAGCAAGGCTCAACTCGGCCAAGTAAACTTCAATGAGAATTGTAAAAGCCACTGCTCTACCATCTTAAATTAAACCAAGCAAAGATTGGGCTTACATACAGCAGGTTTAAATGGAGGAGCGGGGGGAGAGAATATAGGCTGGCATTTTTATGCCAATGACATCATGTGAACACAGCAAAAATCAAAAACAAAAATGCAGCACTAACCTTACAACAGACATCTCTCTGACAGAGCCCAAGGTGATTATGAGAACACAGTAAAGCTAAAATGGTCTTATTGAAGAACTACCTGACTTTAGAGGAACAGACGCTTTTTTAAAAAATGAAGAAAAAATGCGTTAGGGCAATGGTTCACTTTGCCCAACAGCCACCTTCCAATAGCAGGTGAGCATCAAAGGATATGGCATGGTCCAGAAGAAAACACTCCTAAGCCAAACCCTAAATGGCCTGAACACTTTTGTTAACCTTTATTTGCCTACTTTAGCAAATAAACTGAAAAGGAAAGGTGTCCATTGTTGTTATTATTATTACCATGCCGTTTCTTTTGACAATCGCAATGCAAGGACAGGATTTGTGGTATTCAGTACTCTTATCTACAGCTTTTGAGAAATTGGCCCTTTAATTCTACCCCAAACCAGATTTCACTGGATGGGGGTGGGGGAGAGCCAGGCAGAAACACAAGCTTCTGTGAGACCTCCAAAGAATAATGGCTGGCCACAGGAGTTCTTGTTGGAAAGATTTGCTTTTTTTGTTTCCCTTCAGCAGGATATTCCTCCTTCCAGGGAGCCATGTTCAACGCCTGTGGGCTGTTTTCAAGAATGGGTTGACAAGAGCCAGCCCATATATATATATATATATATATATATATATATATATATATATATATCGCCACCCTAGCATCACCCATCCACCTTCACAATTGGGTCTCTGTGTCCTCCCTCAACAAAAGCCACCCTCCCACCTTCTCAGTCAGCCTCTGTATAAAGAGAGAGGTGGCTTTTGAAGAGCACAAAAAGTCACACTGCTGTGGAGAGGCCAATTATAACTTTGCACAAGGCTGAAACCCCTGAACGGGATTGGCTACATGGTGGCAGCAGCCATGTGATCAGCCTGCTATCAAGCTCTTTGTTTAGGGCCCCGTCTGCACGGGAGGGACCAACACCACTCTGGTGGCAAAGCACACAAAAGCAAAGCAAGCTTTCAATGTGCCAGAAGCTGTTCTATTTATCCAACAGTGCCGTGGTGCACTGGACCAAGGCGTTTAAGGAGCAGCTGCTCAAAAGCCTTTTCACTGACTTCTCCCTATGGCACAGGCTTCCCACCTTGGAGAGGTCAAGAAGGGGACTTCTCTATGTGAAGCTTTTTTATATATATTAAAAAAACCACCACCACAGTTGTTATGACCTTCTTTAAGATTGCATTCAGATCACCAGAAGCAGAACTGAGATTCTCCTTCCTCACTTCCTTCAGAAGATTGAGTACACAGCTTCCTGAATGTTCTTAAAACAGGAACTCACCGGAGCCAGGACAGCTCACTCGTCAACAGCAGTCGTTTCAAGTGCATGTTTTGCAGTTTGCATTAGTTGCACAGTACCTACGATTTCCTTATTGTTTGCACGTGGCTTCTAATGAGGAAGGGCCATAGCTTAGTGGCAGAGTATCTGCTTTGTGTACAGAAGGTGCTAAGTTCAATCCCCAGCATCTCTAGGTACAGCTGGGAGAGAATCTGGAATGACAACTTGGACAGCCACTGCCAGTTGCTGCAGGCAATACCAGACTAGATGGATTGATGGTCTGATTCAGTATAAGGCAGCCTCCCGTGTCCCTGTGCAAATCAGGCAGTAGAGACATGTTTGGAGAAATTGGGCTAATCAATCTTTAATGTTTACAATCGTAGCTGGAGTTATTACAAGTTCTCAAGAGCTTCTGAGAGGGTTTATATTTCCTAACCACATCAGAGGGGTCAGTGCATGGACAAGATGTGAGACGTGCACCTTTAACCACATCACCTGCTTCACAAGGGGGTACAAAATGGTCAGAAGTTGAAAAGGTCACTCCTTAAAACTACTTTGCAGCCAGAAGGTGACCCAGACAATGTGCGCTGCACTATAATTTCCTCACGCCGGAATAAGAGGTCTAGCAAATTAATACACAGTTGATCCTCTCTGCACACTGAGCCTTAAATGCATTTTAATACAAATGGGATTGCCTTCTCCAATCTCCCATTATTGGATTGGTGATTAGTCAAAGAGATAGACAGACACTGCATCTGAAATTGAATTAGCCTGGTCATGAACAGAGAACATCAGCTCCCAGGCATGCCTGGAGAGAAAATCAACATGGCTCAGGGTTGTAGAACAAAGCCGGTGCCCTCAGAACTGCCACCTCGACAGGAGCAAGAGCTGCAGCAGAGTGTCCAAAACCTCTGGCAAGATCAGCTGTTCCAACTCGCCTCCCTTTCCTAAGATAAACAAGCAGAACAGCAGCAAGGTTATTAAGTCTGAGTGGGTGGGGTGAACTGGGGTTCTCTAGAGAAGCACAGTGCCCTGTGAATAACCCAAGATAGCCAAACAAGGCACAATGGCAGGGAGGGAAGTAGACTTATCAAAATCCTTCCTGTAGACAAGGATTCACAGGAGAGCTGCGAGGGGATAAACAATCCGCTAAGAGCACAAGGGGAGGCCCAGCAGACAAACCATTTCCACCCCAGCGCTAAAGCGTTGAGATAAACAGTATAGCGGACAAGCAAGTTAGGCACCTGTGTGATTTCAGTGACAGGGTGGAAAAGGCAAAAGCCCTCAAACTCACCCTCCCGCCACCCAATCAAAAGAGTTATGAAAATAGCTATACATGTGACACTACCTGTCTGCTGGACGAAAACCATGCTTAGTGCAATGAGCTCCTGGCTCTCAAGAGAAATGAGGCCAAGGTGAGAGACACAGTTGAGAGACAGAGACTGGTAGAAGAGTCCTTTTGGGGATGAGATAGCAGCATCCAGGGTAATCACCTGTATTGTTATGATGGTCTCGGGGCAGAGGATGGTGCCCCAAGAAAGAGGAATCTCTTAGAAGGAACCTAAGGTGGGGTGAATCAATACTGTATCCTCCTGTGACAAGGATGTGCCTCCAGTGGGAGAGGGTTCCTCGTAGTAAATAATTCAGTCAATAGAAAGAGGTTTGTGATGGGCATGTAGACTGCATGTCCACTTGCCTGCCTGATGTGAAAGTTGTAGAGGTCAACCTTTGCCTAGATAAGCTGGTAGACAGTACTAGGGAGGAGTCATCTGTCATGGTGCATATTGGCACCAATGACATGAGTAAATTAGAAGTCTGGAGTTCTTTGAAGCAAAGTGTTTCCTCAATGAAGTTACATTGTGAGCAGACAAAAGCAAATACTTTTACGCCCAAGGCAGCTCAACTATGAAATTGTGACCATAATATGCAGTTGTGGCCAGCAACTTAGATGTGTTAAAAAGGGACAAGAAAATGCTGTGGAGGGTAAGGCTATCTCGGCTTTATATTACCTCCCATACCATATACAGTTTACCTCTGGGAAACAACAGGAGAGGGCCATTACTGTCATATCCTGCTTCTGGGTTTCCGAGAGGCATCTAGCCGGATCCTGTAGGAAACATCGTGCTTGTTAGATAGAACTTTGGTTTGATCCAGTAGGGCTCTTGTTACACTCTTGGTTGTGTAAGCGAGGCTTACTCAGGAGGTGAATGCATAATAGAACAGCTGCCTCCCAAACAATGATGCACTGGACGCATTTGGGAGTGGCTGGGAGGGGAAGAGTTCAGAAACTTAGAGGCTGAAAAGCTGGAACTAAAATGTGAGCACCACACTACATTCCCCCCTGGGGAGACAGAAAGGCTCCGATATCTGAAGAAAGGGGATTCTGATCACACCCCCGGCTTTAGTCAGATAGCATCAAGGTATCTTTAAAGAGAGCGACTGAGGCATGAAGGTGCTCTCTGCTGTAGGTATATATAATTTCTAATTACATAGATAAAGTTTTAATGAAAGACTCTGCATTTCCAACTCAGTAATTTGACAGGGACAGAGCAAGGTTGTAATTAAGAAAGGCTCCCTTTTCCTCCACCATTATTAAGAAACTGGCTGTTCATCAGGACGCAGGCACCGCTTCCTCTTGGCTTACCGGAAGCTGCCACTTCCAGAGAAGCAATTGCGTTCAGAAGAGGTATGTAGGAGGAGCATTTGAATCCAGTCAATGCCCCCTCTCATCTGAATCATCCAAGCACATGCCTGTGTAGCAACATATCCCTGGAAGTACACAGAGAGAGTGTCTGTGGTGTTCATCCCTTCCAGAGTTGACCAATCTTCCTTTTGCCTGAGGATGATGTTCACCCTTGGCCAACCTTCCACAGTAGCAATGGGGGTGACCCTCACAAGTACACTTCAGCTGATTACAGGTGATTATTAACATCCCCATTAGGGTGCTGAACATATTGGTTCCGTGCTGTGGAACCCCATCCCAGCTTGTTTTATCTTTATTCTTTTATTCTTCTTTTATTTTTGCGAAATAAGGTAAAGGGACCCCTGACCATTAGGTCCAGTAGTGACTGACTCTGGGGTTGCAGCGCTCATCTCGCTTTATTGTCCAAGGGAGCCGGCGTACAGCTTCTGGGTCATGTGGCCAGCATGACTAAGCCGTTTCTGGCGAACCAGAGCAGCGCACAGAAACGCCGTTTACCTTCCTGCCGGAGCGGTACCTATTTATCTACTTGCACTTTGACGTGCTTTCGAACTGCTAGGTTGGCAGGAGCAGGGACCGAGCAACGGGAGCTCACCCCATCGCAGGGATTTGAACCGCCGACCTTCTGATCGGCAAATCCTAGGCTCTGTGGTTTAACCCACAGCGCTGCCAAAATCAGTAGAGTCTTGGGAGGCCTCTGGGCCCAGGGGAAGCCCCCACTGCCTGAACTTCATTCAGATATTTTGGGTGCTCTCAGGCCACTTCACATCCACTCACATTTAAGCTAGACATTTGTCACCAACCACGAGACTGAGATCAAATAGCACCCAGCACCTCTCTTTCAGGGAAGGACTCAAGGGAATTATGCACAGCGTTGCAACTTCCGCAAAGTTGTACAAGTATGAGCCTAATGTGCTATTATTTGCACAATACAGACCAGGTGAAAAAAAGAGGCTTTTGCATATTTAGTAGTTGTATAAGGAGGAAAATTTCAGCATAACTCACTATATCTACTGAGATTCCATCTTGTAGACAATTCATAACATATGGAAGGATCCTGTCCTCTCTTTTCACTCTCCCTTGACACAAGAATTCTTACCAGTTGCTACAACTGGGGCAAATCTTCACTGTCCACCTTTCCCCCATAAGAATACCCGTGCTCATTTTACATCATTTCTCCCTTTAAATTCACTTTCAGATACAGTCCAGATGCTACAGCAGGGCAATGGTTCTGAAGAGGCCACATGGTGGAGCAGCAAGCAGGTAATGGGGAGAGGAAGAAAGGCTACACACCAACCCCATCGCCAAGCACTTAGCAATCCACACCTTCAAACCAAGTAAGGAAATAGCATTACAGTTGTGCAAGAAACTCCAAAAACAATCTGAACCTGCCATTTTATTTTATTTTTAATGGAATTACATGTTGGAAAAGTGTGAGTGCAACAGTTTGAGACAGGAACATCGTTGGGATTCTCTGGAATAAACCAGTTAAGTGAATGGTGCCAATAACTAGATTCACAGGTTGAAGGTGCAGGATGGGCTCTCTTTATATGCAGAGGGGCGAGGGAGAGAAAGCTATGTGGAAGCATCCTGAGGTACTCTTAAGTGTGTGCCAACAGACTGTAAACAAGGAATGGCCTTCAACACTTGGGATGTGCCAGTACACACAAATACTCTTTGTATCCTGAATCCAGTGGCTAACGGCTTGGCATTAGACAAGCTGGCATTTTCATTTAGTCCTCACTGTTTTCATTTTTCCAGAGGAAAAGATGGATAAGAGATGTTTGTGTCTCCTTCCCAATCATATAGTGTGCTCCACGGTTTGGGGAAAAGAGATTTGCTGAAGGAAGGAACAGCACTAAGGGAATATTCCATATATTCAACCATCCAAAAAATAAAAATACTGTACAACCCTGCTATGCTAGCCTTGGTAAAACTGCTGGAGAAGATGCAAGACAGCTTGAGCAAAGGATGGATAACTGTGGCCAGATGTTGAACAATAATCCTCATAATCCCCAGCCACTAGTCATGTTCATTGCAGACAGCATTCATTCTCTGGATGGCCATAGGTTCCCAACTCTTGGCATAAACCATATGAACAAGCCATTTCCAAATTCCTTGAAATTTACAAATCCAGCAAACAGCTGCAATACAAATGGTCAAAAATCATGTAGCTACAAAAAGCATCAATGGAAAGGTCTGCACCTCACCTACAAACCAGGAGTAGCCAACACAGTGTGCTCCATATGTTTGGACTAAAATTCCCATCATCCCCAACCACAGCACAGCCAATAGTGAGGAAGGGTGGAAGTTGTAGTCCACAACAGCTGGAGGGCTTCACATTGGCTACACCCTGCTGCAAACCCAGGGAATACAGGAAATAGTCCTGAGCAACCATGGAAGAACACAAAGAGTTCCCTGCCCCTGGCAGAAGAAGAAGAAGAAGAAGAAGAAGAAGAAGAAGAAGAAGAAGAAGAAGAAGAAGAAGAAGAAGAAGAAGAAGTTGTTGTTGTTATTTATACCCTGCCCATCTGGCTGGGTTTCCCCCGCCACTCTGGGTGGCTTCCAACAAAAGATTAAAATACAATAATTCATCAAATATTAAAAACTTCCCTAAACAGGGCTGTCTTCAGATGTCTTCTAAAAGTCTGATACAGTGGTACCTTGGGTTTAGTACTTAATTCGTTCCAGAGGTCCGTTCTTAACCTGAAACAGTTATTCACCTGAGGTACCACTTTAGCTAATGGGGCCTCCCACTGCCACCATGCCGCCGGAGCACAATTTCTGTTCTCATCCTGAAGCAAAGTTCTTAACCCTAGGTACTATTTCTGGGTTAGCAGAGTCTGTAACCTAAAGCGTATGTAACCTGAAGCGTATGTAACCTGAAGAGTATGTAACCAGAGGTACCACTGTAGTTGTTTATTTCTTTCACATCTGATGGGAGGGCGTTCCACAAGGCGGGCACCACTACCAAGAAGGCCTCTGCCTAGTTCCCTGTAACTTCACTTCTCACAGTGAGGGAACTGCCAGAAGGCCCTCAGAGCTGGACCGCAGTTGAATAATGGGGGTGGAGACGCTCCTTCAGGTATACTGGGCTGAGGCTGTTTAGGGCTTTAAAGGTAAGCACCAACACTTTGAATTGTGCTTGGAAACGTACTGGGAGCCAATGTAGGTCTTTCAGGACCGGTGTTACGTGGTCTCAGTGGCCACTCCCAGTCACCAGTCTAGCTGCTGCATTCTGGATTAGCCACAACAAGGCATGGAGTGAAATACTAGCCTGCTATCCCACTTTATCAATGCCTGGTCCTCTTTCTGACTAGTCGTCGCCCTCTAGTCAGAAAGAGGACCACACCCCCACCCTCCCCAACAAAAATCAGCCAAACACCATCTCGATGATGGTTAAGCTTGTCAGGCAATAGAAGATATATAAATGGAAAGAGATCAGAATTTCCTCCACCACATCTGTGCCTAACACTTAAGCAAATTAATATATTAAGAGAAAATACAAGTGATGTGTCAGCTATTCTTCCCTCACCAGCTCTACCCAGCACCAGCACCCAACTTTCCTCCTTCAAGCAGATGCCAGAGATTCAGTCTTCCTGCCTGAAAGATGCACTAACAAGTTCAGCCATTAGCTCACATCTCCTATCATCTTCACTATAAGGTTGCATCCCAAGCTGTCCATGTGAATGCAGAACAGAACTTTTACTGTCCTCTGACAGTAACCAGTACCCCTGGAGTCCCCCAAATGCCCCCCAAAAGTTCCCTCTACACAGGGGGCAGAACAAGAGGGTGAAATCACACTGTGCAAGTGGAAGTCCATTCATATGATACTGGGTTCCACCCAGAAACTACAACTTCTAATGAGGGGACTTCAATATTCCAGGTAACATCCCACCCCACCCCCCCGCAAACCCACTTTTTCTTTTGCTGTGCTCCAGCACATCAGACCATGCTGAGATATTCCCAGTCAGACCTACAGAATGTTTAGATGGTGGAAATGGAAGGATTGCAGGTAAAATGGTAAATTACAACACGAGTCATGAATCAGGGGTGCAACATCTTATGATACAGAAGTTCCTATAAAGCAAAGTTGGAGCACTGTTTTCTGGGAAACAAGAAGTGATGGGAAGAGAATTTGTTTGGGCTTATAGCAGTTTGCAAAATGATGCTTTGTTATGGATGTTTAAATAAGAAATAAACCTTCTTTGGTCCCAGCACTTGTGGTCAGCTGCCCAACGTTGCTTGCATATGCATAAATCAATATAAACAATACATTGCAAGGAACCACAGCTGCAGGGCTTGCTTTTTCTACTGTTCTAATTTGGTGTGTTCACTTCACAAATAATCCAATGAGAGATTTCCTCTTCTCTCATGAGATAATTGGAGCCAAAAAGCCTGACTGAGAAAACACATTTCAGCAGAAGACAGAATCTCTTCACCAAGAATGAGAAATTAGTAACAAATCCATATTTTACCAACCAGGCTTTTAGTGTTTTTTTGCTTACACTCCCAACTGTATTTCCATCCTCCATGCCTCCCCACCACTTTCTCTCACCTCTAAACACCACACCAGATATGCATTTCAACTTTGGGTACTGCAAGGTCCTCTGGATGTTGGACTCAAATCCTATGTTGGCGAACAGTCAGTGGTGATGGGAGATGTAGTCCAGCAATATCTGGAAGGGGCACAGACTTCCTGACCCTGGAGAAGGGTTTTCCCACGTTGTGATTTTTGCATAGCACACACAAACACCATGATTCACAATATATTGCCAGGTCAAAAACTATAAAACAGATCTCACGATATGGATTTCAAACCAGTTTTGGATGGTATATCAATGTATCACCCAGCCGTATTTAGGGGTAAAGCCAGTGATTAATTGTCAGGAATCAAGTCAAACCTTTTGAACAGCTTCCCCACCTCCAAGGCAGCAGTTAAGATGCTAAGTTTGATTTGCTGCTTAAAACAAAAAGCAGCAAGTAATCTCATTCATCTCTGACAGCCACTTATGCAACTAATTTTTTGCTGGTGATTGATATTAATGCAAATTTATATATTCCACTGGATCTTGTTTGAAAGAGCTGCTCTCAGCTGCTCTTTTTGTCCTCAAGCAAATGGGAGAGGTTTCACCCTCCTACGCATTGCCCCAAAACAGAAGTACCTTTTTTCTTTTAGCATTACAGACAAGGGTGGCCAAGTGGATGTGAGTGACTGATGCAGCCAAAGCAAGCCTGATCTCTCCAGTCATGGGGCTGCTGGCCTGTTATTGGCTTTCAAATCTGTTTGACAATCCGGAGAACTGGCAAGCAGTTTCATGTACATATACATTGCAGTCATCACTTCAGTTGACAAAATGATTTCCCCATTTCTTAATGAGGCGGCATGCAGCACACATTATATATAACGAGCGCTAGTCAAAGAAGCTCATGTTTCTTGGCACAAGGATTTTAAAATATTTTTTAAAGCCAGATAGAACACATTAAACCCGGGAAACTGAGCCCAGCATTAAATTGTTTCGAGGGCAGCAGAACTCGGTGCTGAGAGTGCAAACATCACACAACAGAGCAACAGAGCTCCTCAATCACTTCAGACACCACACAGTGACAACAGGTAGCAGCCTTGGTTGCTTTCCAACCCTGTAATTAGGCTACAGGAATATATGGGACCTGGAATTTGTTGTGCTTTGAGGCCATATGGTTTGCTACCCAGCAGAGCTCTGGCCTATTTATTATCCCTTTGACTCACTGATCACCAGTCCTCCACAACAACAAAAGAGCAAGGATGTTGGTTATCTTTCAGAACGAACTATCGGAAGCTGCAAAGCAGAATGTCCAGGCGCTAAATCCAGTAGAGATTTAAGTTTCTCATTTTAGCCTTCCATCTAAAAGGGCAAGCTGGACATTTCACACAGTTGTTGGATTGAATGATGTGTAGGCCTTGATGGCATTCTTGGATACAGCCAGCATTTTCAGCGCAGGTTGCCTCTCATGCTCACAGAGATGTACGTATGTATGAACACAGCAATCCCCAAGATGTAGATGAATGCAGCCATTTTGATGGAGGAGAGGGCTTTGTTAGCAGCATACATAACCAGTCACTTCTCAAAATAAAGAGCATCTAGGAACAGCCTGAGACCTTTCTGCACCTGAAGAAAATGACAAAATGGTGCCTCCCTCCCCAGCAAGAAAGAAGGGATGAGTGAAGATCTACATCAGATGCAAGAGGGGGTGGTAATAAGGCTCTACATCGGATTCTGCTGCCGTTGTGGATCCTGCCATCTGAGGTGGTCACCTCACCTTGCCTCATGGGTGGACCGGCCCAGAGTACGATGGACTACACAAACACATAGGCTTGCTTCACAAGCCATCAGAACTGGCCTGTTAAGGTCTTGAAAGTGCCACACAACTGGTTCTAAAATCCGAACTATAGCTGCAAGGTGAAGGGAATTAGGATGTCACTTGTACACATAAATACACACCTTCATTATTTGAGCATGTTATTCAGAAATGGCACATAATACAGACATCCAGATTTGACAAATGCAGCAGCTGAGACGGACACAACGAAAAAGTTATTTAGCTTCTGCCCATGCCTGAATAGGCCAAATAGGAATGCCCATTTTCCGCTCTTAATAACAGGGCTGCTAAAGAGCCAGAGTTGGGAAACATGGGTCTCTAAATAAAGAGCTACTATCCCCAAACCACCAAGAGAAAAGCCTAGGCAGAAAGTTTTCATCATCACTTTTTTACGCTACTCAGCAACGTTCCATTTCACTGACGGCCCCAGAGTCTCACCACAACTCAGAGCCATGGGTGGACTCACCAGCCAAATATGTCCGCTCCGGCGCATACTCAACTTCGGGGGTGGGGGGTTGGGGTGGGAAGAATCAACTCCTCAACAGGTGAGGCTGTGAAACATGATCAGGGAAGACAAAGCAGTTCCCGTCAGCGCCGTGCTGGGAAGAACGCATCATTTGCGCCGCACTGGGAGACATGCTTGAAACAGTAGTGCACTGAAATCTCAGCAACACGAAATAATCTTTGCCATCTGTCTGAACAACTCAACGCTCCTGTTGCAATCTGAAGGAAGGCTCCCAGAGAAACACAAGGGCCTTGCTGATGGATCACAAGAGCCCGTCCCTCCTTTGGGGGCCATTTTCCTCATAACTTCATGCTGCGACTAAGACATTGTGATTTGGGGCCTGCTGGAATCAAACTGGAAGGCATTATGTGCCTTGGAGAGTGGATGAAAAAGAGTAGGGAGACCCCCATCTTGAATTGTGCTAGGCTCTTGTCTCCAAAGAGCTTCATTCATTCAAGAGGCTGTAAGTATATTCTGAAGTAGAAGTGAAGAGCCCCTGAAGCTGATGCAGCATGAAATCAGATACAAAACTTTGCTCTACGGTTTGTTTCAGGCAACAGAGTTGGACAAAGTTCGGAATGTTAAAGCAGTGTCTACGATTCCACTCAATCATTTTTCAAAAATGAAGGCGGCCAGCTTTTCAGTTCAAGTATTTGTTTTTTTTGGATGGGGGAGCTGTTATAAGAAATCCATTTATTTATTTATTTATTTATTATTATTATTATTATTATTATTATTATTATTATTATTATTATTTATTATTTATTATTTATTATTTATTATTTATTATTTATTATTTATTATTTATTATTATTATTATTATTATACTGCCTTTCCTCCCAAAGGAGCCCAGGGTAGCAAACACACCCTCAATTCTTTTAAAAGGCATTCTTATACCAAGTTCCCTCTGTGGTTTTATTCCCAGTCCAAGGGCTTAAAAAACATGTACGTCAATTGCTTATAGGTCCCAATGTTATCTAAGCACCAATCCTAGAAGCAGCCCAAGAGTTCATGCTGCCAGATTTCAAGGGAGTAATTGATAGGTTTTTTTCCTGATGTGACATGTCAGCATCCTACCAGTCTGACACCATATTAATCTCCAGTCCAATACACTGAGAACAGGGGTGCTACCACTACCAGCCTTCCCAAATAAAGGAACAGACAGTGCGTACAAATACAACTCTGCAAGCATGTATCAGTCCACAGACTCAGCTTACTAGACCAAGGTTTAAAGTAGGAAAGGATAATACGTTCAGAATTCTCAAGTTACCAGAAATGTGAAAACAGAAGGTTCCCTATGGAATTAATTGTGGTGGAGAAGAAAATACAGGTCTACAACTAATGCTGTGAAGACACTATAACTTGAAAGCACATTAACAGCACATTTCTCTTTAAAAAAAATTCTGGGAATTGTAGTTTGTTAAGGGTTGCTGTGAATTGTAACTCTGTGGTACATAAACTACAGCACCCATAATTCTTTGAGGGAAAGAATGTGCTTTAAAGGTATAGTGTGTATAAAACCCAAGTCTCTGGGCCCTTCTTCTATTGGTCTAAGATGCACAAGCAACCTTCATTTGGACGCAGGGAAGGAGGGGCAGTTCTCCCCACCCCAAAAGAATGCTTTCCTCCTCCTAAAGAATCTCAGTATTGGAGGGTGGGACTAGCTTAGGACACCAGGAGTTTTATAAGTCATAAGGGTCACAACTTCAGCAAAGCATCCAACACAGAGAACAATGAGCTCTTTTCCATTCTCTCCCACATATTTGCTAATCAACCTGGGAGCCATATGGAAAATCTAACAAGCACGATGGGAAGGCAGACAGGAACAATTCCCGTTACTGAAAAATGGCATCCAACATTTGTCCAAAGACTACTGGAATACTTTATTGTATCATATGTTCTTATTTTAGCATTTGACTAAAATTTGGGAGTTCTCAGAAGTCAATGTCTGGGTGTTGTTGTTTTTACTCATTAGGAATCAAGCATCGGCATTCTAGGCACTGCTTCCACAGCCAGACATTTCTATCTACAGTAAGTAGAAAGAATTTCCAATTTCTAAGCAGATAAGGAGAGGCCCAAGGCCCAGAAACCAGAAACCATGCAGCCGAACATAGGGACACACACAGACAACCTTCCCTCAAAACTTACACCATTTGGTACAAAAATTCTTGAGATTGTGTAGTTTGCTATACTCTTAAATGGCCAAACAGCATTGCACATTAACCATTTTCACAGTGTAAAAACTTCTGCTCACAAGTTTGGTAAGAGCTTGGTAGACTGTGTGCGTGTACATTTCAGCAAGTTACCCACATCTCCAATTTTCACAACTGCTGCCACCCCCCAAAAAATTATATTATATTAGGGTAACATAACGACGGGGAAGTTAGGTTGAAAGCATTGTTCAAATACCAGGAAAGTTATTCTGAAGGTTTTAAGAAGCCTTCGAGTGCATAAAGAAAGTGATTGCATCCTTCAAGCTTGGCTGCAAAAAGGGCCATTTTCTCCCACTTTGCTTTTGTCCACAAGGATTCCAGAGTCAGTGCCGAAGAGAGAGAGAAAACCCAGGAACTCTAGTGCTTGTAACTATTTAGCATTAATAGCTGGATCCAGTTTCCTTTCCTTTCCTGCCGAAACGTTTCTGTTTGAAGCCACTAAACAGAAATAGTACGTTCCAAAGAACTTCAGCTATCAGGCTGCTGTTTTTTGGAGTTGTGCAACAGAAGCAGACATATTTTCAAAAAGAAACTTGCACTAGAATCATTGCCTGAAGTGTGAAGTTCAGCAATCTCTTCTCATTACAAACAACTGAACAGAGCTAGAGATCAGGGTGCCATGAGATTTTATGATCAAAACCAAAATTATTCTAGTTTAGCAATTGCGTACATATTACAAATGCAAAATAAAGGTAGGAGGGGTGTTTTACCATTTAACCGATTCAGACTAAAGTTGTGCACAAGTCAGAATACAAAAATGCATTCGGGTCTGAAATTTCTTGCTTGGAAACACATGTGCACTTATCTGGGGTAGGTACAAATGAGCACAGCAGGGCTCACCTTTGAGCATCCATGCAATCCTAAACACACTTAGTAGAGTAGCACCACAATCCACACAGGTCAAGATCAGTAGGGCTTAATCCCAGGTAAGCACATTTAGGAGTGCAACTTCAGTTTAATTAACTCCGTAAATGTGTTTAGGCTTGCACAACTTCATGACAACATTTGTCAGAATACCACAGGATGTTCTTCAGAGGTCCCACTATGCTCCATGTTCTGAAATAAGCCAAATCCAAAATAGATACCTCATAGTCTTAAGATTATTATAATCACCATGATCTTTGCTTGGAGCCCCATATCTGTAACTGCATAATTACTAGCTTCACAGAAGTAGTTTTTTCCAGGAGGAAAACTGCTTGCATGTCTGCGGAATTGGCCTTAGACTAATAGATACATTAATTAAAACAAGAGGCATTTTATTCTGGTGAATCATTTAAGCGTAAGTAGTGTGGTTCTGCTAGTGCAGGCAATCCCATCCCTAAAGCAAAGTGTTCTCTTAAATATTGACTTATTCCACTTACTGGATCTGGGAATCTCATTTGCAATTAGCTGCGTACCCATTCTTTACATGGGAAGGATTAATCAACCATTTTACAGTCTAATTTAGGTCGCTAATTTAATACAGAACTCAAGATGCTTTAACATAATTTCGCTAATAAAACCATGACAGCCAGTTCTTTAGCCAGCCACACATAGTTCTTTTTAAAATGCTATTGAGGATCAAACTTTTCCAAAAATAGCTAAAGAGATGCTGCAGATATTGAACACTTTATCTTCTCAGTTTTACCCTGTTTAGCTGTTGCTAACTCAAGAGTCATATATAGAGTTGCTTGCTGCCTTTGCCTAAGCAAAGTTAGAGATAATGCTGCTGTTTAGATCTCAGGAGCATTTCCATTTGAGATTACTGTTAGCATTTTAACTCAGAAGTTAAGGTGTAATTCAGTACACACTTATCGAGGAATAAATATCACTGAATGCAACAAGGCTTACTTCTGAGCAGATATGTATGTTTGCACTGTCTGAGGCTGAAATGTTTTAGGTGTGTTATAGTGTGTGTCCCCCCCCCCAAGTCAGTTTTGATACTGCACATATGGAAGCTTGCTTGCTTTAAAACACAACTTTTTCTCAATAGTTCAAGGTGGCTAACCTTGAAGCTTTGCAGTCAATATGAACAGAAAATCCCAAGGAGTTATTTCCTCCACTTCCCTTTAAGAGCCAACTGTTCTAGGCTAGTTGACTAATTTGGGAATGCTTAACTGATCAGACACACACAACCCCTACAATGCCTTGTTAATTTTCACTAGAAGCAGGGGCTTCCATAAGAATTTTTAAAAATAGTTTTTTAATGAAAAAAAAAATCTCCAAAATCCACAGCAAAACCTTTAAGTAGGACCAACCAAAGTATCACAAAATTTTCACTTGGAAATTAGTTTGAATGATGACAGAAAATGTGATAAAATGAATAAAAAAGTTTTAAAAGCCTGTCATGGCAGTAACCAACCATCCTCATCAAAAATTGTAGATTTCAAATAGTCCAAGTGGCAGATCTCCTGCTGAAACATATTGCACAAGAGGTGAATTTGCTGGTGATTAACACTTGCATCTCCCTTCAGAGGCAAGCCTTTTGATAAAAAATAATATCCTAAACTAGTCCCTAATCCTGGTCACATTTGTGCATAAATGGCTTCCTCGTGATGAGTTAGCTGCAAAAAACTCATAGCCTTTGCAGAATTTGAAAAAAAGACTTCTCATTTACTTCAATGGCTATATTACCACAGTTTTCTCTTCCCCATAAAATCAAGTAAGTTGAATTAAGATTTGTGGCTATTGTCTCAGTAATAATGTAATTGAGCCATAACCCAAAACATGAGCAAATTCAGCTATTAGAGCAGAGACAGGGTGGAGGAGTCCCATAAAAATGTAACCTATAGACGTACAGTAGTCTGGTGTCAATCCAGTAAAGAGGAAAAATAGAAGCCATTCAAAGCCAAAATAAAATTCAGTAGTATACATAGATCATTAGGAAAAGTCAGTATGGTTCTACTAACATGCTGTCACATTACATATCACCAACTCTGAAGTTGCTTTGGCAACGTGGAGAAAGATAGCGTTCAAAATCATACGTCAGTTCAAGCACTTGGCAGTGGAGTTTTTACGAAGTTGAAGTCCTATATACTTTACTTTTAGGAAAGATTTCCAATTAATTGAAATGGGGCTTACTTTTCTTTTCTTTTTTGAAAGGGAGGTGACTACTTTTGAAAAGGCACACATAGTAGTTTAGTTTCTGTTAATATTTGGTTGCTGAAGGGAAGGGACGGGACATGGTTCTGTTTAAGAAAGCATTGTTTACAACAGTAAGTTATACTCTAAACGCCCTTTCTTGGAGGGGGGGTGCTGCTGAGTGAAATTAAAGCCTACATTTAATTGATTGCAACTGTTAAAGTATTTTAAAGCAGAAATCATTAATCTGCCACTCAGGCTCTTGCCTCCGTTATAGATCCCTCCCAAATCTATTCTTCTTTACGTATCATGGCTTCCACTCGCAAGTCACAGTCCCCAGCTGAACTACCATAAGGCAATTTAGTCTTATTAAAACAGGACTAACACCCCAATCCAAGAGCTCGTTAAAATCATATAGGAGACTAAGATGGTTTAGTTTCAATAATAATCAAATTGAAGTAACTCAGCTGAAAAATGGTTTGCCCTTGCTGCACGGGCAGTTTGTGTCACGTGACAACTTCACAGCAGCTTGAATTGTTTGTGAGAGAACCAAGCTATTTCTCAGAGTTTTCGTAGACAGTGATTTAACAAAACAAAGCCCACGATTAAAGCAGCATGTTGTGCGCTGCAGCTGAAATCAAGCTGCCCTTAATAATTCAGCTTCAACTCAAAGCAGTGCTAAGCTGGAGTCTTTCTTTATTTTCCAAAAAAAGGGGGGGGAAGTTCCTAGGAAAAAGTACACCTCAATTCAAAAGAACAAGTTTGTGTATATTGGTTTAGCTTAAGAAACTATCATTTGCCTAACTACACATTGATTTTTTCTCTTGCACAGAAGTCCTTCCTTTAAACAGCAGCAGATTGACTATTTGGCAAAGTGGGGGGCGGGGGGAGTAGAAGGGCTCAGTTGGGCCTTAATTAGGAAAACTGTTACATCCCTGTTAAATAAAAGCCACCAGCCAGATCAACACCTGTAACTATTGCCATTTCGACATGTCATCTCCTTTAAGGCAACATTGTTCCAGCTGACATAAAAGTGGCTTCGACTAAGCTTGGATACTATATGCAAGGCTGCCAGTCTTAAAAAGAGATGCTGCTACATACAGTGTTATTTTTATGCCCGTCTACTCAGGAGGAATCCCTAGCAAATCCAAAGTGACTTACTCCCAAGTAACTGTGCATACACTGAGCCAGTCTCAAGGAGAAAGAGTTGACCAGAGAGAGAGAAAGAGGAAATAAAAGGAGTAAAACTGCAGGATTGTGCTGAATATGCCACGCAGGTAGAATCTCATGCTCCATGGCTTGTGTGGCTGGAGGGAGGAAGAGAGGAAAGCTCATAAACCCAGTGCTAAACCCATTTCAGCTTCCTCAAGGATGCCGGAATATTATTCTAGGCAATTAAGGTGGTCATATGTTTGGTTCCCATTCTTTCAACTAGCATCTTTCCAAGGCCTGCAACAATTGGACATCCAGCTAATCTGCATAATTCATATTTGCATAACCTGCAAACTTTTCCGATCAAGTCACTGGCACTCCAGACTCTCTGTGCTTATCTAGCAAGGCCCAGCTTTTTAAAAACCATCCTGAAAATAAGACTGACACAGAGAAAAGTGAGGACATGCACATTTGATCAAAAAGTGGTTGCATTAGCCAAAATCATGCCAAATGCAAAATAAAAATCCTGTGAAGTTGGGGTTCAATGGGGGGTAATTGGTACTTTAAATTAGTTACTTTAATACGGCTGTGAATGACAAACAGCACAGACCTTCCCAGCCACCTTACGTGTTAATGCTTTTGAGTTTCATCGTTTAACAAAACTGCACATCAAATGCACACCTTTAAGCATGTGGCTTTCCAGTGATTAAGTTTCCCCCCCAAAAAATAGTTAAACCACTTAGGCAGAGTTGAGGAAGAGTTTTAAATGCAGGCTCCCATTCCATCCACCCAACCCGCAACTTCTAAGCAAGTTGAAATTTCCCCCCTAGTTTGGCCTTTAGCAACACTTAATGGTTTTCGTCTTCCTGACAGCTCTGCTCATTAGCTACAAGCAGTAGTTTGGGGAGGATCTTTTAGAAAACCTTGAAGGCCGTCACCCTGGATAACAGAGATCCGGCTCTTCACAGCCTCGGCTAACAAAATTAGCACTAGCCTGCCTAATCAAAGGCTGTGGCGCTGGGCTGTGGGAGTGACAAAGGAGAGCCGGGGAGGAAGGAGCCGGGAAGACTGGGCCAAGCACAGCCTGCCTACCAAACAAGCGACTTGATCCTCCTGCCAGAGCAGAAGGCAGGAAGCCCTTGCTTTGCTTTCGCACTCTTGCTCACTTGGCCCACAATTCCTCCAAGAAGCATTCGTGTGACCCTAAATGAGCGAAAAAGCTTGGCGTCTCCAAATACGTTTCTATTGTGTCTTTCCATTTTACTTTAAAAACAAATACATCTCAAATTTCCTTTACTGAAAGCAACAACTGCATCTATTGATTGGTACACGTTAAATTGTTGCCACTGTTCTGGCTCTTCCTTAATCAAACCCTTCTTCCCTGTGAGATGTTTTAAATTGTGTCCTATTTAAAACAGAATGGTCTAAAAAAAAAAACAACCACAAACAGAAACTCGGCCATGTGCTTAGCATAGCACAGGTTTGGAATTTTTATTTGTAATTTTTCCATCTCCCTGCACAGATTCACTCAAAGTTCTGCAAGCTGGGGTTTTTTTAGGGGGTGGGGGTGGAAGTGGAAGTCACATGACTGAGTGCAGGGCTTGGAATGTAAAATCAAAACCATTTTTATTTATAACAGACAAGGCTCTCCCTCCAAGTTATCACCACCCTATAAATCAATGGACACCTCGACTGTACAAGGATTCATTTCCATGCCCTGACACATGTTGCACAGACGACGGCCGCATCCCATTACAGATGCTTCAGAGGCTTCTCTTCGCAGGTCTGCAGTCAGTCCCCATGAAGTGCAGAAGGTCAGCGGACAGATCCCTTTAAAAACTGCAGGGTGGTGGTGTTTTTAATCGCACCATCTCCCGCTCTCCCATGCATCTGAAGGAGAGGAGAGAACCACCTGCCGCTGGCTTGATAACTGGTGTCTACAGCACTTTCCCCCATAAGGTAGCGGAGGATTTCTGCCCCCCCCCCCCCGCAAATAAAATTCTCCCCTTTAGTAAGAGAACGGAGAGATCAAGATCGCAAGTCAAACAACACAGGCTGATCTTAAGAAAATCCGTTGCCCAAGATCTTTCGTTCCACTCTCTGCTCTCATTTTGAACTCTGGATTATTTTTCCTGCATGCCCTCAATAGGACATTTTTGTTTAAAACTTTCCCCCTTTTTTCCTCTCTAAAGGGTCATTTCAAAGAGAGAAGTCCATCGGCCAAGGACCGAGAAATGTGAAGCACGCGAGAAGCTGCTGTTGAAAATGACAAGGAAGAAGGCGCGCAGGAGACGGAGTGGAGCCGCTGCTGTCTAGACTGGGAAGGGCAACTATTTCTCCCAGTCCTGCAGAACTTAAACTCGGCAGGATCGGGCGGGTATGACCGCTACTACGAGGCCTTAAAACCATCCTCGCACCCCCCCCCCCGAGGACGCGTGAAACTGCCCAAAGGACTCCACAACCATTCCAGATCTATTTGTCGTTTTAAATCCCAGGATCCTTAAAAAGTACCCCATGGAGGCGCGTTTGCTCCACAAAGCAGGTCCAGGAAAGTTATGGAAGGTTAACTTTCATTAGCGTTTGCCGAGATTCAGTCGGCACAGCAGATCGCCGGGTTCCCGTGTCAAAATAAGAAGAATCCCGAGCGGGCTGGCGGAGCAGGAGCTGCAGTGCTCCCTTTCGCCCAACAGAGCTCACTACCTCTCCGCGCACGGCCGGCGCCTCCTTGCGCTGCCTTCAAACTCGCTCGCCGGCGCGCTGCTCAGATACACACGGACCTCACTGCCGTCTGAATGGGGCTGCGGGCTTTTTAGAGAGAGAGGGAGTGGGGTGGATCTAGAGCGAGTTCGGGTACGGCGCTTGAAACCGATTTGGAAGCGAGGGGAAGTTTCCCTTCCTGGCACTCGGCTCCCACCCTCCCAATACGCGCGCACAAAAACAGCCCCCAATACAAACGCCTAGCGGAATTAATCCACGCCGGGGCTCCTGGGAACAATAACTGCAGGGCAGCCGAGTCTCACCCCGTCCATCATGAGGGTCACGGACACTTGATGCCTGATACACTGGGGGCCGCGCGGGGAGACCTTGGAGAGGCCACCGGAGCCTCGAAACAACACGGCTTGGAGAGGACCCTCGAGGCGGCGTGTGGGCAGGCCCACTTACAGGCTCCAAAGGCGGCTCGGCCGGGAGGGCCAGTGGCCTCCCTTGCTTACTTCCCACCTTGACCCACGCCAGTTATTTCCCACTTCCATCCACATCCACATTTTAAACGCATCCCTCTTTCCCCGAAGGGAAAGCGGGGAGAAGGGAGAACCCTCGAACAAGTCGCGTCTAAACCCGTTACTTGGGAGTCAAGGCTACTCAAACTCCTAAGAGCTTCAGAGGTGGCTTTCGCCGCGCGTAACTGTTGGTGCAACGGAAAAGCAGGACGATTCGGCCCGGGTCTCTCTCTTACCTTACCCGCTCAACTCCCATCAACACCCAGTAAAAGCCCTGTGTGTTTTGGGGGGTGAAGTAACCAGTAAACTGCTAGAGAGTTCAGCGAGTCGCATTCTCCCTAGGAGTGGGGCAGAGGGAAATCTCCCACTTTGGGTCGATGGAGACACGTGGACGTGTTGCCGTCCATTCACACCCTGGTGGGGTCGTGGGGTCTCCGGTGGAGGCGGGCTACGCCTTCTGACCGGCTTCTAACGGCTCGCCCCCGACGAAGGGGGCGCCAGGCTACGCTAAAGGTCCGGGACGCTCTCCCCAAGGCTGGGCGTACCTGTACCAGGTGAGTCCCCGCTCGTAGTTGCGGTCGAAGAAGTGGGGCTCGGCGCCCACGGCCCTCACGTCGGGGTGCACCCGCAGGAACTCGAGCAGCGCCCTAGTGCCGCCCTTCTTCACGCCGATGATCACCGCCTGGGGCAGCCGCTTGGTGCCGGAGCCGTTGAGGAAGCTGGAGATGGGGCTGAGAGGAGAATCCGCGGCAGCGCCGCCGTTGCTGTTGTTATTCCCCCCGTCGTCGTCCTCGTCGTCGTCCTCGTCGTTGTTCTCCTGCTCGGGGCTCAGCTGGCCCTTGGAGCCCGGCGCCCGCAGCAGCAGCAGCTTGGAGAGCGCCGCGGGGTTGTGCGCCCGCCGGGCAGGAGGCGCCGAGCCGCGCAGCAGCAGCAGACCCGGCGCGGCGGAGGCGCACGCCCGGGCGGCGCACGAATAGAGCACGCAGAGCCACAAGGCGAGCATGGCGAAGAGCAGCAGCGCGAGCAGCCTCCTCCGCCCCGGCGGGGGAAGCAGCGGCGGCGAGGCAGGGGCGCCGGGGGCATCGGGGGGCAGGCGGGCGCCGCCGCTCAGGCGCAGCTGGCCCATAGGCTGCAGCCCGCGGGAGGCAACCCCGGCACCATGGCTCGCGGGGCCCGGACGGCGAGGCGAGCGCAGGAGGCGGCGGGGGGGGGGGGAGGCGGCGGCGGCGGCGGCAGCAGCAGCGCTCGCTCGCTTCCCGTCTAGTCCCGCTCTCGGTTGCAGCAAGTGGCGAGCGCAGCAGCGCTCCTTGGCCGGCCAGGCTGGAGCGCGGGAGGGCGGAGAGCAGGCGCGCCTGACTGGCACCCCTCGGAGCCTATAAGAGCCGCTCGCCGCATGGTAATTAGCCCCCTTTGGTGGAGCAAAGGCAGCCAATGGCTAACCGCGCCGCCCCCGTGGGCGGGGAGCGGGGAACTGCGGGAGGCGATTAGCCATTCTTATTGGCTAATGAGCCGTTAAAGAGCCCGCGGCAGAGGAAAGCCGAGAGGGGGCCGCCGAGCTGCTTCCGAGGCGGCTTCGCGGCAGACCAGACCGCCCCGTCGGGCAAGCCGTGGTTTCCACGCGCCCGCCCCGTCCCTGCTGCAGAGATGCGCTTACGGTGAAGAAGCAGCCAACGTGGCCAGGAGGCGTCGGAGACTGCGGAGTCAAGAAGGTTCTTGGAGTAACGCATAGAATTTAGAGTTGGAAGGGACCGCGCAGGTCATCTAGTTCAACCCCCTGCAATGCAGGAATCTTTTGTCCCACGTGAAACTCGAATTCACGACCCTGAGATCTACTGACTGAGCTAACGCGAGGCAACCACGTGAACAAGTGCAATTGACTAAAGGATGGGAAGGAATCTCTTAGACGGGGGCGGGATGGCTTTTCAGGCAGCTGTCCAGTGAACGCTGCTTCCCCTCTCATCTTCCTTGCTGGAAGTAAGAGCTCTAGCAAAACAGCACGCCCGGTTTCTTTACCTGCACGCACCAGCACCATTCAGACCTCCACATACACGCATGCACACAACCCCCAGCATATTATGTGGCTTAAAGGCTGCTGCAACTCAAAGCATACCAGTGGCATATAATTCGAGTAACCGTCTAACCGAGTTTGGAGGGGGGGTGCGGTCAAGATCGCTTAAGGCCGCTCGTTTCCGGCTCAGTGACTCAGAGGCACGTCGAATGAACCAGCACGAAATCGTGGGGCTTAGTTAGCTTCATCTTACGTTGGTCAAAGAGCCGGAAACGGCGAGATTTGGGGACTGCGGGTGGGGTGAGGTGGAGATTCGGATTAGTAAAGGGAATCGAAGCAACCTGCTCCGGATTCACGGAGTCGGAGCGCAAATGCTCGGCCTTCTAGTGCACAAGGTACCACTGAGCAGGGTGTGAGGGGATGCTGTCACACTTAGGCCCTTGTCTCGGTGGGGCCGCGCGCTCCTGGTCCGCCTGTCCGGCCGGTTCAGCGCTTCGCTCCCACCTCAAACTGCGACACCTTCTGTCCCCCTGCAGCCGTCCTGTGTAGCCCTGTCCCGGCAAACAAAGACCCCCTTTGCCGACTGTCTCCACCTCCATCCTTCTCTCTGCCTCGGTCCTCGAATCACTTCGAAACTTGGCCCCGTTTGTTTACACTCAGGTTAACCATCCCATGAGGCTAAGAAAGGGGGTTGTGCTCTTGCTAATACGGAGGTGACGATCGTCTCGAAAATGGAAATAAGAACGTTTCGAACCTGTTCGGAGGAGGAGAAAATGCTAGAAATTTTCTAAAAAGCGGGTTGAGCGCATCAAAGTCTGACCGACTGGTCTGCTTGAGGGTCTTGCTTCCTTTTTGGGGGAGGATATTCGAGGGATGCCTCGCGAAGAGCCACCCTTCCTGGGTCCTGTCCCTTCCCTTTCCCATCCAAACTTCTTGAAGTCCTTTTCCCACACAGGAGCACTGGGAAGGAGGCATCACCGCTGCCTCCTCATCCTCCCTCCCTCCTTCCTTGGGGCAATGAATGGCCCTCTTCCCCATCCTCATGGACTCCCTCTCCAGCAAGGACTCCCTCTCCAGTCCACAGACAATGGCTTGTGCCAGACCTGAGAATAAAAAGTTTGTGGAATGATGGGGGGGGGGGGGCAGGACTTGATTCTCCAGGGTGCTGCTGCCTCCCGATCGGTCTTCCCCTGGCAAACGATCCCTCAGATCCTCCCGTGTCCCTGAGCTATTTCCTCTCGAGTAGCACGACTCCCAATGCATGACGTCTCTTGAAGAAGTCGGATGCGGACATTGGCTGCCTGCAGCATCGTTGCCTGTCTGCCAGGCTTCCAGAGTTTTCCTGGGAGATCCAGGGAAGGGGGGGGGGTCGGTGGGAATCGTCCGGTTTCCCTTCCATTTCCTGTAACTCCCACTCTCCCACACCCCCAAGGAACTCGGCCCTTTTCTGTCATCCTCGGATCGCGGGGACTGCGCGGGGGCGGCTCTTTCGCACATCTTGGGAGGAGGGAGGGAAGCCCCCACGGCCACGAGGAAGGAGATTTGGAAGGTGGCAGATGCTCGGTTCAAATGAACAGCAGGAAGAGCCCCGATCCATCCATTCGAAGACGTGACGGGCTTGAGGTTGGCCCGGAACTGAAAAGTAGCAAAAAATGACCACAAACACACACAGCGCTCGCCTTAGCTCTAAGTTCGTCGCGATCCCATTGCCATTCTTACCGAGCAAATGACTGCAGAACCATATTACGCCAACTGATTCACAAAGTCAAGTTACTTTTAAAGTTTCACTGCAATCCTAGGCAAAGTTAGAAGCAGAACCGTAGTGAAACGAAGGCGTGCATAACAGTGTGAGACCAGTTTCCACTTCTGGAGCTTCTGGAGCTGCTTCGCCCTTCTTTTTTTGCCACGTGCGGACCTTGTTCAAAACCCCTTTCTCGTGGGACTTTAGCTTTACGAAGATGCCCCAAATCTATGTGTGTGTGTGCCCCCTTCTTAAGTAAAATAAAACAAAAACCACAACAACACCCTTACTATTTAGTGTGCCTATTTCCAGATAAAAAGCCGTGAGCAAATCGAACGTACATAACATGGAAACGTCGGTGACACGGGACGGCGATGCGCTGCAGCTGGTTTCGTGTGAAGCCGCGCTTTTGCCGCGGGAGTTTCCAAGCACTTTCAGCAGAAGTGGCTCAGGGCTAAAACCGCGAGGCTTCCTCCCAAGCAGCTCGTTTTGCTCAAATCATACCGGTACTTTGAGTAAAGTACTTCGACTTGACTGAGGGGGACAGTAGAATTTTCCAGCCATGACGGTTTACCTCTGAACTCGGAGGTGGAGATCTTCCACTGAAAAGTCAACTAGGAACAAGTGAGCCGAAGAATTCGAACTGTCAAAACTTAGGAGTAATATCGGCCCAATTTAAATCTCATTTGCTCATGTGCTTATTTAGAACTGGCGTCCAAAATAGCAAGGAAGGGGTGCGGGGAATTGTCAAGATGTGTTAATTGATCCTTGTTTTTATTATTTGTATTATTGTAACATTATTTGGTTTATTCGAAATGGAGGGAGGAATATCAGAAAGTGGAAAACTTTTACAAGAAAGAAAAAAACAACTCTTATATTTATTTTTATTTCTGCCCCTGTGGCGTCTTCCAGCGATGGGACTTACGTAAATCACTCCAGAACATTTTCTATGCTGCCGACGGGATAAGGAGAGACAGCTAGAAAGAAAAAAAGGAGTCTCTCTGTTCTAGAGGGGCAGAAAGTTTTCTGTTCTTTGAGCCCAACTCCTGGAAATAATTTGGATTTTATTTTATTTATATTTACTGCCCTCTTTCTTGGTCAGGTCCTAGATGTCCCAATTTCCCTCATATTCAACTGTCATGTACAATCTAGCTTCTGTTCTAAGCCGCATGCGTGTTACACAAGCACACACACCCACGTTTTCTGCAAAAAGATATTCGATAGTCCCCAAAGAAGTCACCGGGACTTGCTTCCGAGTAAACATGGTTAGGATCCTGTAGTTAGCCGAACTTGGGCCGGATCCTAAGGACACCGGCCTCCCCATCCTTGCCACGTTTTCCCCGAAACAAATTCCCCTGAGTTCAACAGGGCTTTCTTTACTTCAGAGGGGAGAAAAAATAACGTCCGCTTTGCAGCCACGTCCACTGGAGTCGGAAGGATTTTCTCAGTAAAGGCGCTTAAAATGTGAAGAAGGGGCTGTGTAAGCCGTCCAAATTCTCTCGCGCAAGAGGACGCGCGGTCGCCTAATAGATTTCAGCGTCCGAGCTGAAAGGGGGGGGGGGCTCACGTCGAAGTGTGAAGGTTCCCGCTCCCCATGTCTTCCTTGTTTCGCAGGGCGGGAAGCGACAGGCTTAAAAGCTAGGGACAGTACAACCGATATACAGTAATTGGGATCTGCTTCAAACCAGTGTCAATGGATTTCTTGTCAAGGGGGAAAGACTGTATCGCGTCGATAGTGGCGCAACTTGCCTTCGGGCTGGGGGGACGTCTTCGGTGCCGATTTGGGGACATGATTCCAGAGCCGCCGCCCCCCCCCACGCAGTAGGATGAGCAGAAAGCCCCCCAACTACATTTTGAGGTATATAGGGGTGGGGTAGGAATAAGAGACCATTAAGACGAAAATCACCTCATTGCCTCACAGGGCCATCGCGGAGCACAAAAATGCAAAAAATAAAAATAAAAAATAGTGAAATCAATGTAAAGAAATAATAGGCATCTCTCCGCTTATTTTTCTTCTCAGAAAGTCAATTGACTGCTAGATGAGACTCGGGGCAAAATTCCCGAAAACGATCCCGTGGTTACCGCTGGTGTGGAAGCGAAGCCAACCCGAATCGGATTCTGTTTAAATAGAAGTCTGCTGTAAGCTCCCAGCGAACATTAAAATGAAGACAATAAATGCGCCGAAGGGAGCGAGCGGGAAGGGGTGTGTGGACATGTAGAGGGGGGCTGAACCAGATTGGAAGGGAAATTCAGTTCCCTACGATCCGAATCTTCTGTGGTGGCAACATGAAAAATGACAGAAGGCTCCCCGCAAGTTTTCAAAGCGAGAGAAAAGTTTCTTTCTCCCCTCCGTCAACCCTCTTTTTGGAGTGAAAGAAATTTTATGGGTCGCCAAAGCTTGGAGAGGGGGGGGGGGGGCAAGCGTGAACTTTCCAACTGAGTCGACAAAAGCTGGTAATCACGAACAGACTCTCTCAAATGAAAACCCCAGCGAAGTGAAGTTCTTTCAGGATATTCTAACGATTTCAGTCTTGGAAAGAAATTCCAAGAGTGCGCTCCGGAATGAAGAAACCAATCCTTGTTTCCCCGCACCTCCAAATACCACACACTAATCTTTCGCTCAATTTAACTCCATTCTCAAGATGCCCCAAAGGTGTTCCTAATTTTCACATTAGCTGCAATCCTCAGCGTATTAGCCCAGCCCTAAATCCCACTATCTCAATGGGATTTGACTCCCCAGCCGTGGCGATCGGGATTGCAGCTCCGGTTCGCTCCCCTCCCCAGCCTGCTTAGGAGAAAAAAACACTTCGCTTTCTTTCGAGGAATGGGAAGAGATTTGTATTTCATTGTCCAGCAGTCCTCAGTTTCTCAGGAACTTGACAATAATCCTTTAAAAGTGGGGGGATGGCGAAAGAGGCATCTCCACTCAAAGAACACAAGGGGATGAGGAGCCCCAGAAGATCACTATTCATTAAGATCCTTTCAAAATGAGGAGATCAAAGAGAAATGGAATCCGTTGATCCAAATCTGCACAGCTCCCTCACTCATAAGGACACCGAGAGTCTCCTTGCCTAATCTTGCTTCTTCCCTTCTGGGGCAGGAAAACTGACTTTTAATTTCTTGGGGTTTTTCGAATGAAACGATTGAGAAATTCCTCTCCCCCCTCTCTCTCCCTGACTTTATTTTTATTTTTTATTTTTAAAATACTGAGCCTGTGGAAAAAGCTGTGCGTGTGTATGTGAAAGAGAGATCATGTTTGAGTGCAGGGTGAATGTATGAAAGACTTGCAGGTATTAAGAATCGACATTTGGGCGTCAGGGATGCGTCTGGATACGCGAAAGGGTTTGCGCACAAGTTTGCGCAAAACTTCGTCGGCATTGGAGGGACCTTTGTGCAAAATAAAGGGCCATTCTACACACGCACTTTATGGGGTTGTTGCTCTTTTCGATGTTTTGGCGTTTTGCCACACGACGTCGTCATTATTCCGCTACTATTCCTGAATATCTTCCTCAAAAGGACGCTTTTTCTTCCCTCCCCGCCATCTGACATCTGTCAAAGATCTGGAACGGATCCTAAATATTTTCTTTAGGGTGGCATGTGCACAAGCACCAGCTCACTTTCTGTGGGGGAAATGGATGGGTGGGTGTGGTTTCGAGTCGTCTGTTTTGCGCTACTTTCCTGTGCCAGTCCTTCAGTTGGGAGGAGAGACATGGCAGGTAGGGAAGGGAGTTCGGGGATTAGCTCA
Source organism: Podarcis muralis (assembly GCF_964188315.1). NCBI lineage: Eukaryota > Metazoa > Chordata > Lepidosauria > Squamata > Lacertidae > Podarcis > Podarcis muralis. The sequence continues at coordinate 39,752,782 of NC_135656.1, read as the reverse complement.
GACGGACATTTCTTCTAACCTCCCATGTGGTTAGAATTCCAGTAATACTAGGCATTATATATAAGCAAAACTAAAAAGTTATTCCCACGAAATGCTCATAGTTCCTGGTGGCTGGAGGAACACGAGGTGGTGGGACTACAGACCCAGAACTTTCCCCAACTTGAGCACAACCGACCATTAGTGTGGAAGAGAAAACCTTCCCTTTATTCTCCCATAACAGCCACATGGGACCAAAGGTGCAGACAGACAGCTCCGAATTCACTCTTAAAAACATTGGCTCAAAGTGCAACGTTGCCAATGTGACTAGTAAGTGCGGAAAGACCCGAACAATTTGCGGGTGAAATGTCTTGGAGTGTGGGTTTACGGATAAGTGACAGAAGAGGCGTTGCTGGCGAAACAAGGAGGTCTGGTAGCTATTCACTGACGTGGACACCGCTTGGCACTTGAGAGTGGCGCTTACAGATTTCAGTGCAAGTCAGTTCCCTAGAAGATCGCGGTCCTAAAACCACGTCCCAGGCAGCAGCGGTGGTGGTACCTACCCAGCCTGATCCTAGGCACCCTTACTCAGAAGTAAGCGCCACTGAGTTGTGGACAAATATGCACATGATCACAGCTGTTCAGCAAACGTGCCTAAATCTTAGATATAGTTGAGATTCCTGCATTGCTATATTATGTGGGAAGGGGAGTTATTGTTTTGCTGTTTTTGTTTAAATTATTGACCTGTGTTTTTATCTTGTATTTTACTCTGTGAAGCGCCCTGAGATCTTGTGAGGAAGGGCGGCATATAAATTTAATAAATATATAAAATAATAATAATTGCAGGGAGTTGGACTAGATGATCCTCCGGGTCCCATAGGTCCTCTTTTTCCAGGGCATGTCCTCTCTTCCGTGGGTAGAATCGTCATAGCGATCCATAGTTAAAAGTAGAAGTCGGCAAATCATGTGTCCTCTTTTTTGCTCTTCAAAATATGGCAACCCTTGCTGCTGCCCATCACTTCAGCCTTTAGGTCTGCGAGCGCTTCCTTGCAAGGAAACCTCACTGATCGCAACGGGGCTTATTCCCAAGTAACTGTGCACAGAATCGTAAGGACGAAAGCGCCTTTTCTTCCGAAATGTGTTCCCGGGAATAGTTGGGGAGCGCTTTCGCTCCCAGTACTTCGGTGTCAAAGGGAAGGGCCTTGCTTCCGCGCCAGAATTTGCGCGCCTCACCGTTTGATCGCACCGGTCCTGCCAGGAGTCATTCCCAATGCATGACGATGCTGGCAGCGTCATCAGTCCGTAGAGACCCACACAAGGCAGCTTCCAGAGGAGGAAGGGACCTCTTCAGTTTGGTTCAGCTCATCTCATCTCCTGGCCGTCAACACAAAACGAACAGGCGTTCCTGAGCCAGTTTCAACACTCTCTGCGGGTGGGGAAAACGAAGCAGAGATTCTCTCGCATTTTCCTCCGGAGTGGTGCTGAGATACTGGGAAAGGGTGTGTGTGTGCGCGGAACGGCACTCCGGAGAGGCCCCCCGGGGTAGATCAGTTACAGCCTTGCAGATCAGCAGCTGGGCTTTCTTTTCCGGCAGTAAAGTCAAGCCCAGCCCAGTCCCCGGCCAAGCAGCGCTTTGTAGCCTGGGATGAATGTGGCAGTGGAGGGTGTGTGTGTTCTGAAGTCAACTTGCAGGTGCTGTTCCTTAGCAGCAAACTCACCCTGCTTGGGCTTGGAGGGGGGGATGACCTTTCTTTTGCTACAGCAAGTGGACGTGAGTACTGTGTTCTGTACAATATTGCCTTTAGAGAAAATAATATTGGCCTTGTGGACAGTTTGTGAAATTCACTGGGGATCTGGTTAGGGGCTGTGCAAGTTGGCTCCTTTCCCCCCAGGAATGATTCATGGCTAACAGACTCCCAGTGCAATCCAAAGGCTTCCTTCTGTTGCACAGGCTGCAGGCACAGAGACTTTTCAGAGACTCCAGGCCAATTCCCCAGATGACATACACCTTTTGGCTTTTTGGAGGATACCCCTCCCATCACCATTTAACAGATTTCCCTGCCAGCATCTGGATCCTTTCCTGTAACTTCTCTCTGTAGAAAAGGGCCAGGGCTTTTATTTAGATGGGCCACTTGGAGGGCAGCTTTATTCCAGGAGTTCATTGGGGCATGTGGAATCCCCTTCTGCATTCTTTCTTTGCCTGGAAGCATCGGGAGTCAATCACATCATTTCCAAGAGGCAGGAAGTGACAAAAGAGGTCCATTTCATTTTTTCTAGAAAAGTCCAGGAAGGCTTGCCCAATACAGTGGTACCTCGGGTTAAGTACTTAATTTGTTCCAGAGGTCCGTTCTTAACCTGGAACTGTTCTTAACCTGAGGCACCACTTTAGCTAATGGGGCCTCCTGCTGCTGCTGTGCTGCCGGAACATGATTTCTGTTCTCATCCTGAAGCAAAGTTCTTAACCCGAGGTACTATTTCTGGGTTAGCGGAGTCTGTAACCTGAAGCGTATGTAACCTGAAGCGTATGTAACCTGAGGTACCACTGTATATTCAACCCTTCTGGACAGCAGTCCTACAAGAGATATGCAAAAGAACTAAACAGGTATTAGAACTCACCCCAGAACTGGCTCTGCTGAACATCTTCCAAGATCATAATGACCACTCACATTATACAGAGCTTATAACCCACCTTCTCTCAGCAGCCGGAAGGCTCATAGCCAGACACTGGAGAGTAAACAAGGACCAATGGTATCAAATTGTATGGGAAACGGCCTTACTAGAAAAGCTCACCAATAAACTGAAACTGTCATGGGGACGAATAGAAGTGGACACCTTCACCCCAGTATGGCTCCCCTTTATCACATACACAGCCCAACAAGACAACAAGAATCCACTGACAGCATATAAAGCAATCTGGTTTACCTGACCCAACAAGCCCTCCCCCCCTTACAAATGCAGACAAACCCCACTGCAGCCAACCACAGACAACCAACCACACCCTGCCCCCCAAAACCTCTCACTACCAAGGAAATGTAATAAACAAATAGAAAGGGAACCAACCCAGTTGATGCTGACCCAAAACCCCACACGTACACTATATAAAAGAATATAAAATATAAAAGAATATAAGTCTCACCACCCCTCATCTCCCCACACTTCTTCCCCAACCTTATACTGTACTCAACACTAATGTCTCACAACAAATGTAACTGATTTGTAAGAAAGACTGTACAACCTGAAAAAAGAGACAAGGCATATACTTTTGTAAACCAAGAAAAGCTTTAATAATTTTTTTTAAAAAATAAAATGCCTCTGATTGAATCAAGGCTTTTCAAATCGGGCATCATCAAATCTCAAATTGTGCAACAAGAAAAATATGTGGTTAGAAAACTTTCATGCTGCAGATGGATTGAGTTGCAACTGATCTGTGTATTTGATCCCAGTTGAGGTCTGGTGCAAAAAGACATGTTAAAATAATTTAAGGCTACAGTTGTGAGCACATTTACAAGGGTGTAGGTCTCCTTGAACTCAATGAGGTTTACTTCTGAGTAATGATGCCCGGGGATCATGCAGGAAACTTGTTCCAACTTCTATGTGGTGTATGTAAGAACAGTCCCAATCTTCATGCGACCATTCTTTTGGGTTGTGTGTGGTACACAGATGGACCTGGGGCTCCCCGGTCACTTGAGGAATGATGCAGCTTGTCTTTCACAATTTATGAGTCTTTTGTAGGCATGGAAGTTCAGAGCCTAATTACCATCTATATTAGATTATTAGTTGCTCCCCCTCCCCTTATCTCCAGTTCTTTCCTCAGTCTCCAAGTGGGTAACATAAAATCCCAATCTGGACCAATAAAGAGAAAGAGGTCGACATGACTTTGTATTTGTTTGCTTAGATAGGGTTGATTGGCAAGACTGTGCTTTATTTAGTCTTTTCTGTAGGATTTGACCTAGTCTGATTGTTACTTTTGGTGGCTGTTTGATCCAACATGTTAAAGAGTGAATTGGCAGCTAATTATTTGCATCTTTTGTCTCATGTCTTTGTTATTAGAATGTGAATGTGGTTTTCCCCCTTTCACACTAATGGCGGGTTGCGTCTTAACTGAGAAAAATCCTGGGCCTATAGTCACACCCCTCACATACCCTCATGTTCCTCCAGCCAGTGGAAGAGACAAAAAGGGAGTCTCAGGTCAGGAATCACTTACTCAGCAGCCCCAACCAAGGACTGAGTAAGTACTATAGAACTGAGCTGGAGTTTATTACCACCCACATTTTGTAGCCCTCTACATCTCCTGGCTTCCCCAATCCATCCCTGGAGTGAGCTGTACTGTTGTTCTTTTGATATGCATTTGGACCGACTCTCAATGCTCTTAAGAATGGGTATGAGACAAAGTGCCTCTGACATTATTTCCTTTCATATGTTGATCTAAGCAGCCTAGTGCGCCTGGAATGAGCTAATTCATACTAATTTACTGAATTAATTCAAACGATCTCTAAATTTCATCTGAAAGGAGTTCTTATAATTTCTGGGTGAACTGAATGTGAATTAAGTTCCTATTGTGGTAGAACTTTGGGTAATTTTGAATTCAGTTCAACACACACACACACACACACACACACACACACACGTTTCATCACACTTAACTCTTGTGTTTGACTGCAGCCACTGTGCCTACTATTTGAACCAACAGTATCTGAGAACTGATGCTGCTGTTTAAGCTTAAAGAGTACAATCCCTGGGAAAATAAATGACAACACTGTTCACATTACACTCCATGTGCGTTCAGATGGTTTCTTAGCTTGCTTAACTATATTTTTAACTTTAGCTGGAGAAAATGCCAAGTACCACATGAATGAATTGCAAATTGAACTCAAATGGAATTAGTTCTTTTTTGAAGGAGGCACACTTGAACTGGAGTGAATTTCCTTTTGGAGGGCATGAAATAGAAATGAAACTAATTCCCTTTCAAAATGAGCTGTCCTAGCCCTGGGTTTGCTTTAAAACAGAGCAACATTTGCTCTGATTCTGGTAGAACAAGAGCTGATATCTATGTTTTGGCTACTATGTGGCTGTTGTCCTGGATTGAATCAGTGGGCTGTAATCCTCTATTTTCATCATAGCATTACAACTCCTTTTGGACATTTGAACTGATGTATGGACCTTGCCAACAAAGGACCGTATAGTAAAAGCTATGGTTTTCCCAGTAGTGATGTATGGAAGTGAAAGCTGGACCATCAAGAAGGCTGATCGCCGAATAATTGATGCTTTGAATTATGGTGCTGGAGGAGACTCTTGAGAGTCCCATGGACTGCAAGAAGATCAAACCTATCCATTCTGAAGGAAATCAGCCCTGAGTGCTCACTGGAAGGACAGATCGTGAAGCTGAGGCTCCAATACTTTGGCCACCTCATGAGAAGAGAAGACTCCCTGGAAAAGACCCTGATGTTGGGAAAGATGGAGGGCACAAGGAGAAGGGGATGACAGAGGACAAGATGGTTGGATGGTGTTCTCAAAGCTACCAGCATGAGTTTGACCAAACTGCGGGAGGCAGTGGAAGACAGGAGTGCCTGGCGTGCTCTGGTCCATGGGGTCACAAAGAGTCGGACACGACTAAATGACTAAACAACAACAACAATGGAAATTGAATACAAAAAGCTTTCCCCTTTGTGACCAACAGGTCCCAGTTCCAATGCACATTGCAAAGTGGTCATTTTGAGTGGGGAGCAGAAACAAATGGGCATCATAGAGATGCATGGATAGAGTGGATTTGTTTCCCCATTTTTGTGGCCATTCCACACCACTTGAGGCTTTTAGTTTCATATCAGAAGTTCAGGGTGTTTGTCAGTTTAATCTTTCCTTCAGCTCTGTGGTTGTATCAGCCAAGTAGTGGAGGAATTTCAAGCAGTCTCCATAGTCTTATGTCTGTAATGTGTAAATCAGGCCTAACTTCATTTTGAAATGTTGCCATGTTCAGCCAAAGGGAATCATTTTCATGCTGTAACACAACTCCCTCCTTTGGGTTTCATTGGCTGAGTGAGTTCGGGGTGTACTCTTATTCTCCGTCATAAACACCCAGTCAGCTCCATTTCTTCTCCCAAGAAACCGGAAGTCATTATACTTTTTTTTTTTTTTTGCCCTGACCTGCCCCTAAAGTTTTAATCCCTCTTTCTGCAAACACCGTTCTTTGCTGGCTCAAGGCCATTTGGCTTGAATGGGGAGGAGTGTTTTCCAGCGCTCCAAGGAGAGATGAGTAGGAGTGACATGACAGAGTTGAGTCAAGAAAAAATGTGGGCTGGATGTCAAAGAACTTTTTATTTTTTTATTTTTTAGTGAGATGGATGGAGTGTGGACATTGCTCGAGGGAAGAGGTAGAAATCGAATGGCTGGAATATCTGAAACAGTGCTGGGGAATGGAAAGACACAGAGAACAATTGTGGTTGCATCAAACAAGGAAGAAAAGTAAATAAATAAATAAATAAAGTCCTTCACTTCCATTTCTCTTTTTAGAGCACAAATACACAGTGTGTTCACTCTAGCCAGACAGACAGAGAGAACAATGCCCTTTTATGAACTTTTAAAGTTTGGGCCAATCAAACTGATGGATCTTTTCCGCATTCATTAACTATTTACACTGGAACTGATGCACCAAAAGTTATGGGGACTTAGCTCAGTTGGTAGAGCATGAGATTCTTCGTTTCAGAGTCGTGGGTTCGAGGCCCACGTTGGGCAAAAGAGTCCTGCCTTGCAGGGGGCTGGACCAGATGACCCTCGTGGTCCCTTCTATGATTTTTCTAGAATTGAGGAAGGAAGCTCATTGATTACGAGAAGATATAAAACGGTGAGAGTCGCTTCCAAGTCAACAAGTGGAGGATCAAACTGCCATTGTTATACTTACTGAAATTTGTGGGACTTCTGATTTGCATAGGATCATAATGTAAAGCAACTGTGCTGGCCCCGAGGGTTAACTGTGCGGCGTGGTCCGAGTCCAGTCCAAGGTCGAGGGTGCAGTATGGAGGCTGTCTGTCAAAGCTGAAGCTGGGTCCAAGGCAGGGAGTCGGGTGAGGTCAGGAACTCTGGCAGAAGAGCAGGACAGGGTGCAGGCAGGAACAGGCTACCAACAACGTTGCTCCCTGGGACTGGCTGGCTTTTATCTGCCCCGAGGCATAGGGCAGCCCTGGTCCACAGGTGACTCATCTCTCCTGGCCTGGAGGTGAGCACTCCTCCTGCGGGAACTTAGTTCCCTCTGCCTCTCTGCCCTGAGCCTCTGCAGCTCAGGAGAGGCTGGAGGGTTACCGGATCCAGAGGCAACCTCAGCTTCCTCTGACGGGGCTGAGAGTGGAGCACCTGCAGGCAATGGGTCCTCCATCACCTCAGGAGCCAGAGCAGACTCAGCTGGTGCCTGTATCTGAGGATCCAGTCCAAGATCCAATGTTATTGGACTATAACTCCCATCAGTACCAGTTAGCCCATATATATATATGGTGCCGATGGAATTTTGAAGGCACCTGATATAGAAAGGCTGCTGTAAAGCCTAAGATTGAGAAGATTCTACAGGCATAATTGAGAAGTACTTTAACATCTGAAGCCTGTTGTTGCTGTTGCTTAAAATCACGTGGAATGCAAACACGGCTCATAGAGTACAACTGATTAAAAAATGACTCTCTTCTGATTTCTATCTCACATCAACAGCACACAAAACTCAAGAGAGGGACTTATAGCTGGCTATTTTTGCATGTCTGCTTAGGAATAATAAACACTGGACAATCTCAGGTAAATGGGCATAAGATTCCTGATGGGCCTGATTATGTTATATATGCAAATATCCTAAGAGCACATTTGATTTCCTATTTATTAAACCAGCCCCATTCAAAAATACTAGTACAATGTAGTGACAGACATCTAACTACCCCAAACTATATGCATTGTGCTTAGCAACATTTGCCAGTTTCAGTGTTTCCTGGGATTTGGCAACTGAGTGGAAGCCGTTTCATCCCTTTGGTTTTACCAAGCTGAAACACTCCTGCAGCCAGCAACCTCCTGCCTTGCACATTTCCCAGATAATTACAGATTAGAACAGGCTAATTTTTATTTTCGCAAAGCCGCCAGAGATCTATGTTTGTTATTATTGTCTCTTAGGTTGCCACTTGCATAAATACATATGTAAAGCCCTTTGATCTGCAGGCATAATGACATAGATTTATCAAATGTTTGCCTTTTCCCATCATTCTTTTTTTTTTTTTTTAAAAAAAGCTTGATTTATTGAGTGCAATCCCTGCCGCCCTCCCTCTCTTGAAATATGAAGTGTTCATGAATAGCTAAGGTAATATTTAATATCCTCCCAAGAAGCCTTTGCACTTTCTAACAAATGAACTACAACCTAACCAAATGGCTCACATCTGTTTAGCCTCCTCTCTTTTTAACTAAACAAATTAGCATTAGAATACCTGGGAGACAACATACAAAGTCCCCTTTCTAGATGACAGAACACAGACAATTATTAGCAAGGGGAAAACAGTCCTGAAAGACGCCGGCCTGACTTGAGCAGATGTTTTCACATCTCCTGTAGTGCCCCTGAATGAGTTGTACCCCAGCGGACACACTGCCCCGGTCTTTTGAAGTGGGCCAGAGAAACCATTCACAGCCCTCTGATGAATGGAAACTTGCTCACTTAAATGTTTCATTTAAAATCCCTCCCTGCAAGACCAGCATGTTACTTTCAAAACATCAACAAATCTATTGTTTTTAACTAGTTTGTTTTTATTCCTGTGCATTTAATTATTTTAAATGTCGTAAGTCCAATTTGGGAGAAAGGCTATCTATCTATCTATCTATCATCTATCTATCTATCTATCTATCTATCTATCTATCTATCTATCTATCTATCATCATCTATCTATCTATCATCTATCTATATCTATCATCTATCTATCTATCTATCATCTATCATCTATCTATCTATCTATCTATCTATCTATCTATCTATCATCATCATCTATCTATCTATCATCTATCTATATCTATCATCTATCTATCTATCTATCTATCTATCTATCTATCTATCTATCTATCTATCTATCTATCATCTATCTATCTATCTATCATCTATCTATCTATCTATCTATCTATCTATCTATCTATCATCTATCATCTATCTATCTATCTATCATCTATCTATCTATCATCTATCTATCTATCTATCATCTATCTATCTATCATCTATCATCTATCATCTATCTATCTATCTATCTATCTATCTATCTATCTATCTATCTATCTATCATCTATCTATCATCTATCATCTATCTATCTATCTATCTATCTATCTATCTATCTATCTATCTATCTATCATCTATCATCTATCTATCTATCATCTATCTATCTATCTATCTATCTATCTATCTATCTATCTATCTATCTAATCTATCATCTATACCTATGTTATATAAATTGGTGTGCTTTGGGCAAAAGTTTTTTTCTAGCCATAAATGTCGTAAGTCCAATTTGGGAGAAAGGCTATCTATCTATCTATCCATCTATCCATCTATCCATCTATCATCTATCTATCTATCTATCATCTATCTATCTATCTATCATCTATCTATCTATCCTATCATCTATACCTATGTTATATAAATTGGTGTGCTTTGGGCAAAAGTTTTTTTCTAGCCATAACTAAGTGGCAAGAAAGAAACAGGGCATCAGAATGAGCTCTTAATTTGAAAGCCTAGCAATGTATCATTTCCCCTGGGGGATCTATAAGAATGCCAATGCATAGAACCACAAGAGCTGACCTCATGGAGCCTCCCTTTAAAAGTCTCCAGAAATAAATTGCCCAACTTCCACAGTTAACTTATTCTGTGGCCCACTTCTTACAGTTAGGAAGGTAGTCACCTGATTTCAGCTCTGCTGAAACTTTAATTTGATGCCTCTTGTCCTTTCAGTGCTTCCCTCATGTCCTTGTTTCCCTGAGGTTTTAAACCTGTGTCTTGACAGTGCCACTTGAGTTGGAAGAAAGAAGGAAAGAAGGAAAGAAGGAAAGAAGGAAGGAAGGAAGGAAGGAAGGAAGGAAGGAAGGAAAGAAAGAAAGAAAGAAAGAAAGAAAGAAAGAAAGAAAGAAAAGTTTTCTACTCATTTGGGCAGAAGGATATTCTAGAAGATTTCTCTTTGACATCTAGTTTTCTGGATCTTCCTGATGGAGAAATACGCAGTTATGAAACACAGCTGCCTTATAACAGGTCAATTCATTGGTCTATCTAGCCCAGTGGTGTCCAGACCTTTTCCAAAGAGGGCCAGATTTGATGAAGTTAAGGGCCGTGAGGGCCGACCAAAGGGCTGACCAAAGTTGTTAACCTTTTTTTAGGATTGACGTTCTTGAGGATTTTACCCCAGGAAAAATTAACTGCCACAGGGGCCGGATTAAACTGACCGGCGGACTGAATTAGGCCCCCAAAATGGACTTTGGACATGCCTGATCTAGCCCATGATTGTCTACTCTACACCAACTAACAATGTCTCTTCAGTCAGAAGTTTTCCCCAGTTCTAAATGGAGGTGCCAATGACATTTTTTCATGCAGAGCAGGTGCTCTACAACAGAGTGACACTCCTTCTCCAAAGAGACAGAAAGGCATGCACCTGCCAGAACATGAATCTGGGTTACACTGTGCATGATGCCACTATACCACTGGCACAACTGTCAGCCCTCACCTGCAATTTGAAGCAGGGCAACGCAGATGTTGGCTTACCACTTCAGTCAGAAGTGGGCCTTTGGGGAGGAGCTGCTCCGGGTTTTCCTTCCCTGCATGTCTAGATACCCGAGAGCTGCTATCATTTCTTTCCATCCACCCTTCTTTCCTCTAGGCTAACTAACCGCGACAAGTTTCTACAGTTTCCCCCCTCCTGTGTCATGCATTCCAAAGTGTCAGCTTTGTTGCTTCCCTCAGAATCGTTTTCAGTTTAGTCTAATCCGTCTTTAAAAGTGGTGACCACAACTGGACACAATACTGCACTGGAGACCTACTTAGTGCCAAATAAAACAAGACTATTACCCCCTCCCATCTGGCAGGCTGAAGATGCTGTTAATACAGCTTCAAGTAGTGTCTGTTGTCTTGTAAGAAATGCTACGTTGCTGGCTCAGCTTCAGATAGACTCTCATTCCTTCTTATTCCTTCTCGGTAATGCTGGAGCCCAGACAATCGTCTCCCCAGTTTGGTAATTATACATTTGCCATTTCTTTCCAATGTGTCATGCTTAATGCTTTTCTTTGTTGAGTTTCATTTTATTATTTTCCACTGTAAGACATAATACCCCGCTGCTCCCAAGTTAACTTAAATAAATCCAGATCACTTAATGTTTGATCTCCTCTTGTAACCATTTCCCCTGCTTCCAGTGCAATCCTGTCTTCTAGTTGGGAACATTTGGAAGGATGATTGCCTCACATCCGTCTTGATGCCTTGTTCTGTTGAAAACATGCAGCCTTTCAAATAAATGAAAACCAAACCCGGTGGAACCGCCCCAGCAAAGTGTTAAGTCATTCTTGCAGTGTCCACATCTTGACCTTCCTTCAAAAAACAAAACAAAACAACGAGGAATGTCTTCTTTCTTCAAAAGAAAACAGGCAAGAGAAATGGTAATATGGTGCCCCAAGTGAGACCCAAATTTGACGCCTCCTCCCAGCCTTCACACTGCTTTCCCAAAGCCGAGTAAACAAGGCACTGGGCTATGGGAAGGAGGCATGAGGGCTCTAGCGTGGTCCTAGAGCCCTTCTTCATCCCTCTCAAAGCAGGGCAAGTGCTAACTAGGCTTCGAGAAGGAAGGAGACTCTAGGACCCTGCCAGAACCGTTACGTCTCCAACCCGAACTGAGTGATTTCTAGGCTTTGGGAAGTAGGCAGGAAGGCTATGCCTTGGCTCAGTGCCCTATGTGGGGGAACTGGTCATGCTGCCCTAAATCCACCTCCGAGAGATGTCTTGAGCAACTGGCTTGTCCACCGCATATGCCCTTCAAATGAATTGTGAGGCTGAAATAGTAGCAATCAGATTCACAGAGGTGTATATTCTGGTACACACAATGCTTGTGCCATAATCAATTAAGTCGTTAGCCTGCCACAAACCACAGTTGTTTTCGCTGCAACAGGCTATCACAGCTGCTGTTCTGGACATTTGTTACAATGGGATATGATGCTCGGGTGACTGAGATGTTGGACTTTTGGGAGTTACTAGGGCTACCTCCACCTCTTCCATCTCCTTGTTTAGAATCATTTAAAAAGATGAAAAACATGGGAGAGCCAGGTAACACATGATTACATGAGTTCCCAGCTTTGAGTATCAAAAGCTGGTTTCTGGGAATATTAATGGCCACAGGCCCTCAAGCAATGGTAGATCAGATCAATAATTTCCCATTTTCTCACTTCTGTGATCAGGAGTCTTCCCCTACCCCTGAGGACAACAAAATAATAGCCACTGGCGCATTATGGTATTTCATTAATATAAATATATGCACATTTAGAAGCTGTCCATTGACTGTCATCGATTCAGTATTAGAAAAGCAATCAGGTGGCAGAAAAAAACTGGCCAGGTGGCAATCTCTAATGGTTTACTGGGAAAGAAAAAGGGTCATGGACACAATTGCCCATTATCCTACAGCTCTTTTCAAATTCAGAAAAAAACCACTCTGGATTGAAGGTGTGGTTGCACAAAGTCACACACAACCACTGGCTACACTTTAAAACAGAGAAAGGAAGAAATCTGTTGCAGTTTCAAAATGGATAACATGATGTTTTGATCCGGCGTGATATTTCCTATGCTTCCCCTGCCTGCCCACAACCTTGATCTCATGGGAATCTATGCACATAAAGACAACCAGGCCAAGGAAAGCTTTATTAGCAAAACTGATAGTGGAAGCAAGACAACTCCATATTGGAACAATGAAATTAGTTGTATTTGAGAGGACCCGTGTTTCTGTTATTCATCCGTTCTTCATTGGAAACCCCTGCTACTTAGAAGCAAGCCCTACTGAGAGATTAATCTCAGCAAGTAAGCATAGGATCGCAGCATTAGCATGTATTTCTTTAGTATTTTAGATTGTCGAGAGTACGTCACATACATTATTTCAGCAATTCTTAAAATAATCCAGTAAGTTAGGCTAGTATTATTGCAGTTGGAAGCCAGAACTTGTTCCTTATGGATTTATAGCAGAATCTAACACTGGCAGAATGGGAATTAGTCCGGCAGAAGTTTATTTCCTTTCAAGAAGGCTGGTTGTCAGAAAAACAAGAGGTGAGGTGTATGCTTCCAGTGAATGGCCAGATTTAGCGCTAGGAGTCACTCCTGGGCCTACCCAAAACCTTTGAGCCCTTACCCCATGGATTTGACTGCCTTCTGGACACAATAGTTTAGATCCAGCCTACTTTGGTCCCATTGAAAGCATTGCAAATAGACAAGTCATGCCACTGATTTAAGTGGGAGCTTGGTCTGGATTCATGAAATCGTGCCAAATAAATTAGTTGTCTTCTGTGTACGACCTCTTCTACAGCTTGTTCAGCAGTAGTCTGAATTGTGTGGAAGTTCTGAACTCAGTAGGACTTACTTCTGAGTAGACACATACAGAATTGTACTTTTAATAGTACTATTGTGTTCTGAGGATGTGTGTGTATGTATCCGTGGGGAAGTAGATCAACCTGTATATATGACAGTTAAATTGGTTGTGCAGGTTCTCCTCAACTCATTCTTGCAAATATAGATCAGAGTATAGATCATTGTGAATTAATTGCCATGATGCCCTCAGTTCTCACCTACAATTCTCACCTACCAATTGTTCATTCAGACATCCCAAATGTTTTCTGGTAACTCTCCATTCCCTGCAATTAGACAACAATGCAAGTAGGTAAAATAACAACAGTTTTGTCCTTGTTCTATGCTAGGTCCCCCTATCTCCAAGAAAGGCACCTTGATCTCACATATATTCCAATAAACCTTCACATTCCAAATGAACTCAAATTATTTGGTGCGGTGTATGTGATGAAAGGAAGATGATCGTTGTGCTTTGAATATTCTTTTTGAAAGTAGTGGAAACATGAAAAACTATGATATAAAAGCTAGCGTTAAAAGAATGCAATAAACTATACGCAACTAACCTAGCATCTTGAAGCCATAAACAAGATTGGCATATAAAGTGAACAAGCTTCTGTTTCTGTGGTTGTTCAGCCACAGTAGTTACACCCTGAAGGTTATTTCCTTGTTTCAGATTGGTTCAAAATGTTTTCTCCATGGCCAGACTGAGCTGATTCCATCCGTTCTGTGTTTCCATTTCCATCAGGGTTGCTTGATGATGTGTTGCAGGAAATAAGAGTCGGAGGCACTTCTAGGAAACGGAAATTCAGACAACAAATAGCTCCATCCTGGATGGAGGATGGCAATCATAACCTACTAGCAAAAAGGCTGCTATGAAAGTAGGATGGCATGAAAGTTGTCAAAGGTCTGATGGGGTGGAAATTTGCGGGCATAAGTTTGTTTCCTTTCAAGCAGGCCGATTGTCAGAAAACCAAGAACTGAGCTGTACACTTCCAGTCAATGGGCAGATTTTTGTTCTAGGAGTCATTCTTGGAGCTACCGAAACTGTTGGGCCCTTCTAACCCCATGGCTTTGACTACAAATCCTACCAGGTACCAACATTCTTTATTCTAAGGGTTATTATTTATGATCCGCTTAAATGCCAAAAGGACTTCTAAGTTGGTAACCAGAAATGAGGTGAGGGCTTGTACAGAGCAAAGACCTGGCTGATGGGAAAGTAATGTATTTCTGCATGGTGGTCTGCCTTTAAACATACATTGGGGGCTTTATGTTCCATGTGTGTGCGTACACACACACACACGGATGCGCGTGTGAGCGCGCATGCGCGCACACACACGAAATGTATGTGTACCCCTTATTATTCTCTCTGTCTCTGTCTGTCTCTCAAGTAGTCATGGCTGTTTTTCCTTTTTAAGAGCTTTTTAATGGCTCCAGTCAAACTTCTCTGTATCTTTCCTTTATGAACTGTCTATACCATATTCAGAAAAAGTTTAAATAAAGGTGGAAATTTGGCACCCTCATAGGTTAATAGCATCTCTGAGAGGAGGACACTCCCTACTGGTTTCTTTCAGCTCCAAATACTGTTACTCCCTTCCACTTTCCATACAGAATGAGAATATACTCCTAGAACTAGGGCAGAGCGATTTTTGCATATTGTTAAGCTAATCCTCCTGTTCTGGTGTGGAAAAGTGTAGATGCATATGAGTCACCTGTGGGAACTGTTGCCAGACTAGATTCAGCAGGCTTGCCATACATCCTTAAGAATTAGATAGAGATTTGTTCTTTCATCAGTATGCTATTAAGATATAACATGCATCTTAGCATCATCTCCGTATAGTCAACGGAAGGATCTCACATTCGAAAATCAAATCCAAGAGTCATGTGTGTGTCCAAAATCAAATTTTTTAATTTGAAAAAAAATCACAGAGAGTGTTCACTGGACACAAAATATTCTCTCTGAATACATCAACAGAAAACCTCCCTGCTGCATGATAACTGAAATACGTACGCCATTTTGAACGGGAGCTTCTGAAGCCAATAGTTATCACAAAGGCAACATGAGTTTTTCAACATGATGTGACCTCAACTCAAGGATTCCTTTTCGTTGTCCTTTTTGTACCAAGATTTCTTGCAAGTCAGCATGAGCAAGAGGAGCATTGGCAAGTGCCACAAGCTGCAGAAAAACAACTTCCGGGAGCTGCCACGGTCAGCGTCTCTGTAGAAACGAAAGCCGAGGTAGGAAATGTACAGGTTGACGGGAAGAGAAATTATGGGGAAAGTCCACGTGGTGACATCAAGGATGGGAGCCAGCGATGAAAGTCCAATTAAGGCGAGGCAATGACGCAGAGCCACCCGCCTGCACATGTCTGGGTGGGTGACAGACATCATGCAGTAGCCACCCCTGGAGTAATCTTCGCGGAGCCCCCAGCTGAGTGCATTGAAATGAGGGAACTGCCAGGAGTAGAGAATCCCCCCCAGCAGCAATGCTCCTGCAAACGAAGAGAAATCAAGGCATTAGGGTGTACGCCAGGGCCACTGACACAGAAATCTGGATAACTTGGCTGAAGTTTCTGCGTCTTCATTTCGTACACCCAGTAAATCACTTGCAGGTGCAGAAGTCTCATTAATATAATCAGCTTGCCCCAAGGCATTGAAAGGTATACAGGATGGAGCTGTGTGGAACAGTTTACTCGACTCTCCACATAAACTCCAAATACCCTTTTCAGATGCAGGAGTTGCTAAATGTTACTCTTAAAAAAAGATGCTTCTATCATTCTATCATTTTTGGAGTAAGAACACTTGCAAAAGGCTCAGAACCCAAGCAATGTATGTGATACTTCCAGGGGATGCAGGGATGTTTTTTGCATTCCTTGTCCAACCTGTTTATTTCTAGTGCATTTCCGGCAAGTCATACATACACAATTTAATCACACTTCTCATCTACAATTTTGAATTCGGCACTGTTTGTATTTTCCCCCACACAATTATATGTTTGCAGAAAGCAAGAAACTGAGGCTTTCAGAACCAAAAACAGTGCCTGAGGCCTCATCTGGAGACAATAAAAAGATGATGATTTGGGGACAGGGCCCCAGCTAGGACTAACTGACTATAACTTCTTGATAGGGTGGCCACATGTTCTACTTTTCAGAGGACAGTCCTCCATTGGAAGAGATGCCTTTTTAAAGATAAAAGGTAAAGGTAAAGGTACCCCTGACCAACAGTCGTGACCTCTTTATCTTTTTAAAGATAAAGAACCATAAAAAGGAAAGCAGGACCCCTGAAGTTGCTTGACAATAGCTACCAACCTAGACAACCGACTGAGCAGGCACACAGGTCACAGTTCTCCCCACTAAGGTGAAATGCATTGCATTTCTATTAAAATTATTATTTTTAAATCTGCACCTCTACATATAAAATAGCATAATGTAAATGTTATGCAAATCTGGGGGGGGGGGGTTGATGCATAAATGGTCACCTTACTTCTTAAGCCACCATCACCAATCTAGACTGTAAGTAGAAGACAATGAGCAAAATATCTACGAACTGCATATATATGTATGTATGTATGTATGTATGTATGTATGTATGTATGTATGTATATAACATCTTAAACTCTTCTGTGACTAAAAAACACACACTTTCCATTTGTTGTAGAAAACACTTAAGATACATGTTATCCTTTGGTTTCCACATTTGGTTCCACCTTTTTATACTACACACAATATATTTTCACAGTCCAAACTGACTGTGCATCAGCTCTGCACAGAACCCACTCCGCAAAGGTACACATATGAAACAAATACAGTGAGGAATATTCAATAAACTTTGGCTACTGAATAGTATAAGCTTTTTAAAGTTTGCTCAGCAGAAATCTAGAGAAGATTCCAGTCACCACCTGCATGTTACCTTGCTATATTTTGCCATAGGTTTCCTAAGCAGAAATGTATGTTGCCAACCCTCTAACAGCCACATAATGTAGGGCTACAGAGGGCTGAAAATGCCTAGTGTTAAGTAACTAACTTCTCAGTTCTGTACACTCCATACATCTTAGAATTCAGTATCATAGGACCTTCTGTTGATCCATGAATGCTTGGCAGAAACCTGAAACTGAAGAGTAAAAAATTCATAGAATTGTAAGGTTGTTTCAGTTCTTTCAACATTCGGGGTCTCTGTGTTACCTATCCCTGTACACCACCTAAAAGTTTATACAGAAGCAAGAATTAAAGGGGAAAATAGGCCCAGAGATCCACTGAATATAACTATGGGAATATTTCCTCACAACTGCAGTCTTTCAAAAACTTATGCTACAAGACTAGATCCTGCTCCACTGAAATTTAGCACAGATGCCCATTAGTATCTGCTTCATTCTGTTTCACAAGGGACATCTTTAGGGCCTACGCTTTAATAAAGCTTGACTGATTTTCACAGATTCAACTTCTGAAGTGATGTTGTTACAGTGGAGTTATGCCTTCTCGTAGAAGATGAATCAAAGTCCATTTTGTTTGCAAAGGGATGGATGCTAGGAGCAACAAGAAGGCAAGATGTCCTAACGCTGTCTCAGAAATAACTTCCAACTCTCACTTCTTTGTCAAAAAACAACCAACATTTCAGGTGAAACTCCCAGCTCCAAACCAGACAACTGATGTGCCAAACAAGGAGAGTTGTTTTATGAGGGGCCTGCCTTCTCACGCAATCTTTCTAGGAGATACTGCAAAGTCAACTTGATGGCAACATGCATGGCTTCGTTTCTTGCTGTGCAGTACAGAATTAGGCATTTGGTGCAACCGGGTCCAGACTCTATCTTTACATTTTCAAAACCTTTGTCTGACAGGGCAGACTTGTAGCGATGCTGGGATTAATCAAAGTGCTGATACAGAAATAGCCACTTGTGTTCCCACTCTGGGGGTACTTACTAGCAACTGGTGCTATTTTGCAGGCTTAGTTGGGAGGAGCCTCCTAGCAATCCTACATGGAGATTCAGAGATTCAATAGCAACTGGAACAGCGTTGTCTGCCTCTATCTCAATTGCCATGCAGTGGATGGTGCTTCAGTAGCTGTGGCATAAATCTTTATGTCCTCCTCTGTGCAAATTCCTTTGGATGAGGCTATAAAAAATGCACTCTAAACTAAATCTTAAGAGAGTATAAATTATTTTTTACTGTTTTTACTACACTGTGTCAGCTGCCCTGAGAAAGTGTTTCCAAATTCCAAATTACTTGTAAGTCAGTATGATTTTGCCAAATGGTTCTTACTCCCTACTGTGTTTAGGATTCCAGTTTAAGTGTACTCAGGTGTGCATTATGGAAAAAGACCCCTCAAGGCTGAACTACATACAGCATGATGCTAGGTGCAACACTGATAATATGCCTGCATGCTTGTTTTTTAAAAAGTGATGTTAGGCGCAGGTGATGATGTCTGATTTTGTCAGGATTGCAGAAGTAGGAAGCAGATGTTCAGCCCTTTCATACTTCATTGCAGTACTGATGGAGATCCTTTTCCCATGGCTGTATTGGCCCTGAAAAGAAAGCTCCCATTTTCTTCTTGGGAGCTGGGAGACTGTCGGAACTGCTGCTGCTGAGAAGCAGTTGGGTTTCCTATCCTGACCATGTAATATGGGTACCAATGATGCATTTGGTGCCATGACAAGTTTGGCTGTTAGTCAACTTCCTGTGGTTCACCTGTGCAGCTACTTAATCTAGTACTTCTGCTATTGTTGAGTGGTGTTACTGTTTCAGGAGGATATTTTCAGCAACCCTTAAGGTTCCACATGAGACAGAAGGTGCAGGATATCCGTGCTTTTCTATCTAAAACTGTCAAGCACAATGATGTTCTTTTAAAACTCATGACTGTCCTAGGTGTATGCAAAAAGTCTTGTAATGGTAGCATGATTTGCTAAACTATGTTATCATTCACAAACTTAAGACAAAAGCCAGAAGCACTTTTATGTTAAAAACTCAGCATGGAAAACCAGGCTTATAGTTGGAGCTCCAAACTGACTTGCTACCTCTTTCATTGTCTTGGTTTTTGGCTTCACAGATGTATGACAGAGATCACCAACCAGGCATGTAAAATAAACACAGAATGGTTAAAATACCAGCTCCAAAACAGATGTTGAAGTCTTATTGCATTTCCTAAAGCCATTGTTTACTGCCTTGGCAACCCAAGAATGCTGTTTTGCTTAGAGCACAATTTTGGTAATTCTTCTGCCTTGAATAATATGAAGGAATTTAAAAATCATTTCCAGATTCTGGTAGCTGACTGACACATGAGGGGGAGGTTAAGAGTGGAGGTGGGGGGCGGGGGCGGGAAGCACCAGCTTCTTGTCTCTCTAGGAAATAAATTAAATGTTTAAGTTTATGTAAGACGTTATAGGGATTTTGAAGTCTAAGTTTAGCCATTAATGGCCTGTACTTAGAACTGTGTGTGGTTGTTTTCTTCTATCTTGGTATGGTAACAAACCAGCTACTCTTAGCTAAAAAGATGCTAAAACAAATTACTCCTCCTTGGTCCAGATGAGGGAGATTAGAGCTGGAAAACAAGAGCAAATCCAGCTGCACCCATTTGCCTTTGGATAAACACGGCTGGCGGTTATGTAGCTGTAGTTGTTCCATGTTCAACCTGGAAAATGAGATGAAGTATAACTGAACCTTATCTTTGCCTACAGAATTAGGTTTCCATCATGTGAATATGCCCGTCAGCAAAAGCTGATCCAGCAAAAACAACACACTACCTGCTCACACTGAAGCAAGGAAGATATAGCAGTGATGGATGGAGAGATCGGTTAAGACCTCCAAATTATGTGGTTAGAAAAATCCAATTTCTGCTCTACTTTTAATACTGTAAGACAGAATGCAGCAATTTGTCAAGATGCATTTTGCATAACTCAATAGGACTGAAGGTTTTGTGGTGGGAGAAAGGAAGAAATACTAGGGTACAAGAATAGATGGAAATCTAAAATATATCTGATTACACAACAGGACCCCCTTTCCGTTTCTTCCTTCACCTTTGGGTTGGGGGATGCTCTGGAGCAGATATTTGAGGCATGCAGGGAGCTGCATGGGAGAGGAGAGGAAGGGGGAAGCGAGTTCAAATGGGTCTTACTGCCCAAAGTGACCATAAGATTGCAGTCTCAATCTCTTTAAACAGAATCTATATCCCTGGATGAAACCAAATGGAAACAGTCAAGTGAATTTTCAGCAAGTTTTGAGTACAAAGGTTCTCTCTCTCATAGACACATATGGAGATCAAGTGTAGGGGCAATGATGGAAAATACCTGTTTTGTGTTATTCTGTAGGGTGCCTTGTGATGTTTTGTAGGATGTGGTGCCACAAGTAAATTTTCCCCAGATGATCTAAATCTTCTTGCAGACAGGGAAGGAAGTCTTTCAGGTAACCTGGCCCTGAGTTGTTCAGGGTTTTATATGTTAGTAACAAGACCTTGTACATGACTGGCTAGCTGCACAAGTGTAAAATTATGTGTGCATCAAGGTGTTCCACTCAACCACCTGGGCACAGGATTCTCCAAAAGCCTCCAGACCAGTCTTAGGGGAAGTCCCACAAAGAACAAATTATAGGAGTCCAATTGTAAAGTTAGCAATGCATGAATCATAGTCGCCAAGTTTAAAACATGTTTTATTTGTTACCACAACCAATTAGATTGTGGTTGATTGGGAAACATATGAATGAGAAAGTGAGAAACTTTATTTAAATCAACACCAGGTCCAATAGGTGGATAAGAGCACCAACATTCAGGAGGGTTCACAAGGAAGGGGTGGGCATGTGGTGAAGTGCAGAACAAGGCATTAATCTTCCGTAGAAGATGTTGACTGCATGTTACTTTGCCACGCATGCTCCTTTGCATCTCTCCTTCTCCAGCATCTGCTACATCTTAGTCGTTATATATGCTAGTGGCAAACAAGCCGTTTGCAATATTCAAAGTCTTACTTCTTCTATGGTACCCATATATCATGTTGGTGCCTCTGAATGTAGCAGTGGCCATGAAGACCAAAAACACAGTCAAAATAAAGGTTGTGAATTTGAAGCATAGAAGTTTGACCACAATCCAGTCAAGGCAAGTCTCAGCTGTTTCCAATTACCACTGTTTTGAAATCATGTCCAGGTGTAGCGAGGAAATGATGACGGCATTTAACAGTTATCATTTATACAGCACCATCAATATGCATAGTTCCCTATGGAGAATTAAAAAAACACAGCGCCCTGATCAGCTTATCATCTTAAGACTTGCCGTGGGGTGGATGGGAAGAATAGAAGGAGAGACATAAACTGGCAGTAAGGGTGAACATGGGCAGGATATGCCTTGAGCTTCATTACAAGTGCTTAGGCTTGGTTTCAGCAGAGGAAGAACAATAAGTGTCTGTGTCGAAGTTCTTCAAGGAAACTGAATTTGGGGAAAGGGTCTGAAGGAAATAAGATGCAGCATCAGATGGTTTCTGGAGGCAGTTCTAGGCATTGAAGATGTGGGGGACGGACAAAGGATGGTGGAGATGGAAGAGTGAAGATTATGGGGATGGATATGCAGGCAGAATAATCAGGGGAGGCAGAGTAATGAAGGCAAGGACAAATGTTTGTGCTAGATCCAGGAATGGAGGAGGTAAGAAAGGGTGTCATGTGGTCTCAGTGATGACAGAGGTGAATGATTTTGGTCAGAGGCAAGGGAGTAGGTGGGAATGTGATCGTAGAGATGCAAAGACTGTAGCAGTTAAGGTGGGAGATGACTGGAAGTTCCAGCAAGGCTGCAAGACAGGAAGGGCCATATTTTTGCAAGGCACTAAGGGAAGTTCACCAACTTGCTTGCAAGAGGATATTTTTAACACTTTTTTTAACTCAACACAACTTAAAAAAGTTAATTTTAGCTCTCTAAACCTCAAACACTGCCTTTTCTTAAGCCAATGCAATTTTCCTGCTACTACTCTGGTGCCCCCTACTGGTTACTTCATAATGCATATTTGGGAGGTGAGGTGAACTGGAGCAGCTGTCCCATTGAATATTCTTTATTTGGAAGATGAAAGCACTTGGAACTTAACACAGCTGTGTACAGTGTGTAGGTGACAATGAATTTACTGAGTGGGCTTCGACTTTGATTGCATCAGTCCCTCAGGTGTCCCAATAGCAGAATCACTATCGCTTTTGTGTCTGCAAAAGAAAGCGTGGGTGGGGGAGGCAAATAATCGACTGACTTTTGTCTTATTAAATTTAAAACAGCTGCCTACTAGCCCTGCCCATCTGCCTCCACATTTACTACATGGAGCAATGGGGCCCTCTGCCTTTGTGTATCCTATGCTCACAGATCAATGGTGACATACCTCTGTCTTTTGTAAAAACTGAGTAAGAGGCTTCTTGGATCATCATTTTGAAGAGGAAGAGAAGTCTCAAGCCTCTGCTAAGGTCAATCAATGCCAGCCCACATCTCTAGGCCTTTATTTCTACAGCCAGGATAATTTGCTCCAGGCAAAAATTTGTCTTTTTCTCTAAACCTGCTCAGTTACACATTTCGCCAGCAGGCTGTTCAAAACATGATCCAGTTAATTTTAAAAAAAAAATTGAAGGAAATAGGAACAAAGTTCAGTGTCACTTATTCTGAACAAAGTGAGGTCCTCTCTTTACTGCTCTCCTTCCGGGCAGACAAGGGCTATACAAATGAGGAAGGGCTCTACACAATTGTCCTTTTCCTCTCTCCTCACTGTTTTGTTGCTAAACCCATCCATCTGCCAAATGTCACTTGCTGATAAGAACTGCCCAGTTTAAAATCCCCCGGTTGTAAATAGATGTTGGCTGACATAATTAATGTCTAGCCCACAACCCAATTTGAATTACAAAGTCAAGGCAATTTGAAAATCAGCCTCTGCGTGATTACCGTTGGTACATACACAGGCAGTCTATAAATTCCATAGCCCCAGGAATTATTTAAATTTTCAGAAAATGAATGAAAATCAGGACAAGATGTCTTTCAGGAAAACAGAAGGTAAAAGTGGGGCATCTGAGATAAACTAAATAGTCTCTTGAGATAAACATTCTTGGGAGCAGTAATACCAATGGCTCCAGGCCACTGTGGGTCTCTAACGTCTGTTACATTTGCGAGGCTGTTATCTGCTCTGCCACCACCGCCTACCCAGAGTAAATCCCCTTAACTGATAAAGCACATTATGGCAGAGATCCCCGCTTGTCACTTCAAGCAAACTGGGTGGCTCAGAATTGGATGTGCTTTCATGGCACCGGGTTGCTATGTTCTGCAGTCTCCTGAGTACACTTCAGATGCTGGGAGCTAGCCACCACTCCTGAAAGGATACCAGACCCTATTGCTTTCACAAGGAAATGTGGTAATGCCAAGACTGAGTCCCAGGCTGTACAACACACAGTATGAAATTCCCCATTACAATATTTAAACTTCTTCTTCTTTAAAAAAGGGCATATTATTAATATTCCTCTTTTTGGCCGTGTTACTAAACACAAGCCATGATCTCCTGCCAGCAAGAGAGAAGCTTGATCTGAGTCTTACTGCTTCTGTAAAAATGAGACTGCTTTGTTCTTTTGGCATTTTCCACCAGCCTCCCATTTCCTGTCATGATAATGTTCTTCCTCCTTGATACGGGGGGGGGGGGGGGAGATACTGGAGATGGGGTTCCCTTTCGGGGAGTGAAATTCTCTGTACCTGCCTTGGCAAGTGCATGCATTCGCCCTGCTGAGAGATGCTGGTCCCAGCCCATGAACCTGATTAAATTTAACACTTGTGCAATTTCTGCTACCACAGTTGACGATAAAATTGACTCTGAGCGTTGTCAGTTTAAACCTGGCCAATTTTAGCCAACCAATGCTCACAGAGAAAGGTTCACATTTTGATCCTGAACTGCTCCCTAGGAAAAAGTTATATGATGTGGCAAGCGCTCGAGACTGGAACTGATCAAGTAAACATACAGTCTGCTTGAGCAACGGCGGCAGCATTGGCTAGATGCCCTCTCCTCCCCACCTCCCTGGAGAAGCAGGAGACAGTTTTGATAGTAAAATGAAGGAAGGATGAAGAAGTGATTCACCTTGCATGACTGGCTTTAGTGTAACAACCAGAAATAGAATTGGACTGCTTTCTTGAGAAGAAGCTCCCCAATAAAAAGTAAAACATGGCAAGCACTATGAGCAGCCTTAAAATTTCTTTCTCCCCAGCTTTACGTTCCTTATCGCTGCTCAGTAGGGTAGGCTCTTTCCCCTTCTTTTTAACAAGGTGCAAATGTATTCCCACGCTTCTACCTAAAGCCAGGTTGCTTCAGCTAGTTAATTAGGAAACATTAATGGGTTCCAGAGATGTGGCTCACATGATGTGGAAGCAGATGGCATACTCAGCTTGTCCATACCAAAAGGCATTCCTAACATCTATATGAAACTATCAACCAACTGCAGGCATGAGCCTTTAATCAAAGAAATAGTTTCTGTGCATGGATATCTCCCCCCGCCCTCCTGCAAATAAGCCTATGGTTGAGCATTTTGAGTGGGAAGGGGCAGAGAAGATCCAATGCTTAGTTATTATGAGAGAACATGGGCTAAAAAGCTTCTTCTGAGATTGGCCACTATTACCTATTCCAGTGCTCCCCCCCCCCCCGGGGTACTCAAGGGTATGCAGTACAGGGACCTCTCCCTCCTCCCAAATATTAAAAAATGTGGCACTTACTGTAATAACTTCATGAGCACTGCCATAACTACTCAGAGTTATGTATATAAATAACATGTATAATTGGCCTAGATTCAACTAACAAGTCCTGCTTGCGGAAGCCAACATTTGGTGCTAGTTTCTGACACTTGGAGAGAGACAGATAGGGTTGAGCATTTTTCAGATCAAGAAACAAAATAAAATTCAGATTCTGTATTAGGGAATAATCAAAACTCCATGGTCAGAGTTATCTGTGTATATTACCAACACGGCATGTATTTGCTTAGCAAGGTATCTGTACCTCTTAACAGTGAGATTTTCAAGGAATTTGGGTTTGGTTTTAGTGAGATGGAAAACAGAGGGGAAGGCAGAGAGGCAGCAGAAGCCACAGGACTTGTAATTGCAGCCAGAAACACAGTGCAGATAAGTGAACATGACAACTGTACAGCAGAAGCCCTGCTTTGGTTGTTGAGCATTCACTAGTCATGTCACAGAGGACACACAGCTTCTAATATGAGTTAATCATCTGAATTAAACTTCTTTGTCTCCTTCACTGCAGAAAGGCTATAGTTATGACCTTCTTGCATTTTCATCTTGATTTTCTCTACCATGTTCCCCTGGTTCATAACTGAATCTGTTCACATTGTCTCTCCTTTCTATTACTCTGATCACTTGTGCCTAGAACAACAAATGCTTTGCAATGCTAAGAAGAATACAACATGCCCCCCCAAAGGCTGATCACCTCAGGAAGCTTCATTAAGACTGACCCTGCATTTTCAGGTCTCTGTAGCCTTTGCTTCAAAAGCAGCAGCATCAGTGAAGGGAGCAGGCCCACTGAGCTAACACAACATTTATCTGATCTTGTTGCATGAATTTGAGATCCTATCGTGACACACACTGCAAAGAGAATCACAAGAGCACTGCAAAACCGAAGGTTATGTTTGATCTTCAACTAGGAGGAGTCACATAATCCTGGTTGACTTTTGGCTGACTCGGTGAAGAATAGTTCCTGTAGAAACACAGAGCATGTGAGCACAGAAGAGGGAGAGAAGGATAAAGGCTTGCACTTACATATGCCTGAGGGCCAAACTGCACACAACACTAAATGCATCACTTGGAAGCATGGCAAGTTTTTTTTAATTAAAAAAAATAGTAACAGGTGCAGGGGAGAGACCTGCAGCTTCAATCCTTCCATCCCAAGTTGTGATCTCAACAAAGTTTGTCCATTTGCAGTGTTATTAGTATGAGGGCTAGTACTAGCTCAATTTTGGACCAATGGAAAGCTCAAAAGCAGGACAATTGTTCCCTAGCAACTGCTATTCGGGGGCCACTAAGACCAACTTAGCAGCTCTCTTTAATCATTATCCTTTCACATGATTACAACTAAGAGAGAGGAGAGCAGGGCTGCACTCTGGCCCTGCCCTGTGTCCTAAAGATCTGAGGGCTCCTTGAGTGGTTTAGAATCCTGTGCCTACATGCACGGAACCAGGCTCCCCATTTTTCAGACCTTTAAGCACTAGTCTTCAGCAGCTGAATAGGGATAGTTGTTAGGAGAATTAGGGATGTTTTCCCCCGATGTAAGTCACTTCATGCTGACTTACACTAAACTGCGCTTGTCATTTTATTGCCAGTTCATCCAGTTAAGAAAGATCATTTTGGAACTCCTGGAACTCTTTTTTGCTTTTACCACTTGGCCACCTCACTGCTTAGCTCTAATGCAAGTTTAATTATGAGCAAGTTAAAAAGTACTGGTTCTAATAGAGCACACTTTTCTCATCCCTCCACTGTGAGAACAGTCAATTTATTCCTACTCTCTGCCATTGTTTTGATCCTAAGTGCTAGTAGCCTGGCTCCTTTTTGGTTCAAGCGGAACCTGTCCCTTTTGTATACGCTTGGCTTATTACAAAACCTTCTCCAGTGCCTAAGAAGTCAAAAGCTGTCCTTTGACACTGCAATCTTAGGCATGCATTGAAATGCCTCAGCTCTTTGCCTGTCTACCTGGCACTGCAAATAGGGCAGGTAGAATTCTGGAGGAAGCAATTCTGAATTTCAGCTTCTTGCTTACCCACCTAAAGTTTGCTTCCAATACTGCACAACTACATTTCCCCATTTCACTGGTGCTGACGTGCACCATGACTGTCATCTTCACTCTGACGGTATCTACCAGTCTAACTAGATGAAACGTGACTTCTACAACCTTTGCACCAGGCAGGCAAGTCATTATGCAGTCTACACACCCCTGTTGGCCTATGACTGAACTGAATGGGTCCTGAACCTAAGACAGTCTTGGGTTTTTTTACTGCAAAATGCCAAGTCAGTGGAAGAGAGAGTCATGCAGTACACAGTGAAATATGCAGATCCTAGATAATGCAAATGATACTAATGGGCATTGGTTAAAAGGACATCTCTCTATTGGGAATGAAGTCATTCAATTTGCCCTAAGAGGAAGACACTCAATTCTCTTCCTCGTCATGGTCCCATTTCCCCCCCAGAGTAATTCTCACCTGCATCCAGACTGCCGGTTGCTGCTGTCCAACCCATAATTGGGGGAATAGCACCAACCACAGCTCCTACCCATGTATTGACAATGCTAATTCTTTTCAGCGGTGTGTAACAGCATGTGTACAGGATGATGTTGAAGGCTCCCAGGGCTGCAGTAAGAGGATTTACTCCGAAGGTGAGCAGAGCTATTCCTGGAACAGCACAGGAGGCAGCAAAAGACACAGCAAGCAAAGGGCTGTAAAAAAAGAAGAACAAACAAACAAACAAACAAGAAAATGTAAAAATATGTTAGTGAAAGGATCTGAGGGCAGATTTTTATTACTGTTACCTTTTTATCCAATGCTTTCCCGATAATTCTTTTTTATTAAGAAATCTTAAATCGGGCAACAGTGATAACCACAGAATAAATGTACATTTAGCAAACACCTACTAGAGCATAACTTCTTCACTGGTGTACAGAGAACAATCAGCAAATTTGACCAGCAGGCAAAACAGGTCAGGTGCAGTCCAATGCAGACTGGTCTTGACTTAGCTTTTGTCTTCTCGCTCCTGCCAGGGGGCGTTGAGGGAATTTGAGGAAGCTATATAGGCAGCGGAGCTTCCCTTCCTGGGAATTTAGGCAGGTGTGTATGCAAGTTGCCATTAGGCATGTTAAAGCTAAACATTCACCTAGAGACAGACACACACAACTATTACATTGTTTATAGCATAGGGAAAGAAACATGCCTACATATTACCCAAGCTTTAATTACACAATGTAATACTTTCAACAGAAATTTGTGTTCAAAATTTATTGCCCTGATTTAGCAGAATTTATCGGAATCCTAGAAGCTTAAACTATGGGTTTCACTAAAGTTCCAGATCTGGCTACGTCAACTCTTGACAGTGGGGAAGAAACTATTTTTAATAAAGCATCTAAATGTTTGGTGTAGATTTTTATAGCCCCACACAGACCAGTCACCTCATAGTGTTTTATACACAATTGCAAAATAAGCCTAAGCATGGATGTGCACGGATCGTGTTAGAATGCGGAGAAGGAATAAATGTCTGCCTTCAATTTAACTTTTAATTAAATGGACCAGGCCAACAATTTGATAAGCTGGAACATGATTTTACCAGCTTTACAAACCCAATTGTGGATTTTGCCGATTTAATTTAGTGGAATGCAATGTTTATCAGATTTTTCTCACAAGCTTCTGAGCCAAGAAAAAATGTTCTTTTGAATACATGCAGCTTTCAGTGAACCCATTCAAGCACTGATCTTGTAACACTTGGACCTATATTTACACAACAACATTAGTTAAGAAGTGACAGAGTTTTGTCATGTGAATCTAGCACCCTGGAAATGGAGGCAAGCTCATCACTTGATCACTTGGCTCAGGTATATGTGTAAAGATAGCTGAATGTACTGATGATGAAGTTCAGAGGGAAGGGAAGAGAAAAAGACAGGAATTTTGTTACCACTTCAGATGAGCTATAAAGGATGCTGTACTTTGAACATTGTTGAAACAGAAAATAGCAAAAACAGGACACTGAAACGTTTTTTAAAAGCATGTTCCTCAATTGTTCAGTGACACTTCTGAAACATATTTTTTTTGAACCAGACGATAACAGTAAGTTCCCCCCTTTTCAATTTTCATGGATTAATGTGATCTAGAGTTAGGAGTGAGTAGCCATGTTTGGTGATACCAAATAGTTCACGGTGCTTAAAACAAAAAGGGATTGTGATGAGCTCCAAACGAATCTCTCCAAACTAAGCGAACATGAAAACATTAAAATCCAAATGGAAAATCTTGTCTTGTGAATGCAGAACTTGCTTTTAAAAATATGAATTATATTTTTTATACCTATTTACGCTCTGGACATGCCTTTCTTAGGTTTGCACCACTTCATGAGACATAAAAATAAGTCAAGTGTCAACTCTTTGAGGAGCTGGCAGAACACTCTGTGAAAGCCAATATTATAGGGCTTGAGAGATTTTTATGGAAAAACACAACTACTTGCCTGTAATAGGGCTGGCTGTTATTTACCAATTTTCCATATTACTAAATTGACCCCAGAAGCCGTGATGTGCAAATATCCTTTGCTATTGCAATAGGTGAGGTACAGCTAAAGGCCTAATATTAAAAGCCATGTTCATGCTAGGGAGATGTAAAACTTGAAGCACTTTCTACATGGACTAGATGTTTGCATCTGGAATTTGGAAAGGCTTCTTTCATCCAGGAAACAATATTCTGCAGTATTGACTCTGCAATATTTAATTCCAGAAGGGGAGACTTTTTTTCCACAATGTGCAATAGAAAAACAGGGGCACGTTTCCCCCACCCGCCCTTGGAAATTCAATGCAGTCACACTCTGAAGAGTACCTGTGTGACAGTGACAGATCCCACGGGAGACAATATGTTCAATTTCCCTTAGTGTAACATCTGCTCTGTTGACAAGTCATAAGCAGATTTTTTTTTCCTGTTTGCAGACATAGCCTGGGACCTGATGATCCAGCTGGTGTGTTTTATCCATTTCTAAAACCACTAGGTGTGTGTGTGTGTGTGTGTGTGTGTGTGTAATCGGGAGTTAGGAGAGAACTTTGATGAGGTATGAACAGGATATACGTGGTGTGCTTGATGTACCACCCTGTAAGGCAAAAGGCTGTCAAAGCCAGCTCATATTCACAAAACAAGTAAATTCCATGAAAATTTGCACAGCTGCCTTGTCTTTGGCAGTGCTCTGAACCACCACCTCAAGAGTGCCCAAGGGCACACAACCAGCTTCTGCTGAAGACAGAGAATATTGTTACTTTACAGAACAGGTTATTTCACTTGCTTTTCAGTTACCAAGCCAGGGCCCTTCATAAGCTACATACAGATGAGCCAGAGTGCAGCATATGCCACCCTACATTTTTTTTAACTTCACTTCAAGAAAGGAAGCACAGAGAAACAGCTGCACATTTTTGAACATAGAACATACCCAAAGCCATAGCAGTAATCAGTGTGTCTACCTTGAGAGCTGCTTTCTGCTGCCTGCATAGTGGACAACAAAGAGGCACTATTCCAGAAATCAAATTATGAACATATGCCACTGGTCTATTTGGGCTGGCAGTGGATCTTTGAGGTCTCGGGTAAAGGTCTTTCCCAGCCCTGCTCATTCAGCTCCTATTCAACACAATATACCAAGAACTGAATGTGGAAAATGATGCATGGGAGGCATAATAGGAACCTGCTGAAGGATAGGGTACAAAAATAAAATGGTAATAAAATGGAATTCGCTCCTCCACTGAGCTATGGGAACCATTTTCTTAGGCCTCTGCTTCTGCAGAGCCAGTTTAGTTTTAAAAGATGCTGTCTGTCATTATTACTATTATTTAAATCACCATCACATTATGGCAGGAAGGAGAAGCAACCTGTGTCAAGGAAGCCCATGACCTTTGCATAGCGAAGAGCCACTGTCTGTGTATTATTTGGTACACCATGTAATCTTAAGGAATATGCAACATGCCTCCCCCTTGGCTCTGCAAGGATTACATCTCGCAGGCAGTGGGAGTGACTAAAAGCTTACTGGGGAAAGATACGCCTGAATGGAGCGAATAATCAGAGAGCTTTTTCTGTCCAAAGCTCACTGACATTTGTCTCTAATAGCGTTTGGCTGGGGCAGAGCCCCTCTAACCTCATGCCATCAACAGGGACTGCAGGACAGTGAAATAAAAAGGCTGCTTTCCTGCTCATTTAGATCAAGCTGCCACTGACACAGCAGGGCTTCCCAAAAATTGTCTGTCAGTCTGGGAAAGAACCATTCAATGATAGCTTTGGTGGGAAGGCAATCCCTTGTGAGTAAGAATCAAGTATCCATGCCCTGCACAATTGCTATGCATTCATACGGCACTCTACTCATCCTGGGCAGTGGGCAGCAGTCAGTATTACAAAACCAAACCAAAACCACAGAGGCTTTTTTTTGGCACCTAATTCATGTGAGAGACTATAAATCCTTTGAATCAAGGGCTTTTGTTACAATGAACTGGTTAAACTGCGTTTATATTTTATTGTTTTGAGACAGCTAAATACTGTCTTCCAGTGCTGAATAGCAACATGATCGTGGACTTACCGTATTTTTCGCACCATAGGACGCACTTTTTCCCTCCTAAAAAGCAAGGGAAAATGTGTGTGCGTCCTATGGAGCGAATGCAGGCTTTCGCTGAAGCCTGGAGAGTGAGAGGGGTCGGTGCGCACCGACCCCTCTCGCTCTCCAGGCTTCAGGAAGCTATCCGCTAGCCGCGGCTAGCGGAGCGCTGCATTAATCCCGAAGCTTGGGGCGCGCAGAGCTCAGCGCGCCCCAAGCTTCTGGGTGCCGGCAAGGTCTCGCTAGCCCTGGGAGAGCCCCGCGATGTTGCGTGGCTCTCCCAGGGCTAGCGAAGCGCCGCGCTAATCCCGAAGCTTGGGGCTTCGGGATTAGCGCTCCGCTAGCCGTGTCTAGGCTGCGGATAGCAGGCTGCTTCCCGGAGCGCCGGGCGCCCTGAAAGCAGAGCTCCAGGCGCTTCGGGAACACATCCGCAGCGTGGGGAGCCTTGCAGGAATTCCCCACAGGGCTCCCCACGCTGCGGATAGCAGCCTGCTGCCTGGCGGGTGGGGCGCCCTGAAGCAGAGCGCCCCTCGCGCCAGGCAGACATCCGCAGAGTGGGGAGGCTTGCAGGAGTTCCCCACAGGGCTCCCCACGCTGCCGATAGCAGCCTGCTGCCTGGCGGGTGGGGCGCCCTGAAGCAGAGCGCCCCTCGCGCCAGGCATACACCCGCAGAGTGGGGAGCCTTGCAGGAGTTCCCCACAAGGCTCCCCACGCTGCGGATAGCAGCCTGCTGCCTGGCGGGTGGGGCGCCCTGAAGCAGAGCGCCCCTCGCGCCAGGCATACATCCACAGAGTGGGTAGGCTTGCAGGAGTTCCCCACAGGGCTCCCCACGCTGCGGATAGCAGCCTGCTGCCTGGCGGGTGGGGCGCCCTGAAGCAGAGCGCCCCTTGCGCCAGGCATACATCCGCAGAGTGGGGAGGCTTGCAGGAGTTCCCCACAGGGCTCCCCACGCTGCGGATAGCAGCCTGCTGCCTGGCGGGTGGGGCGCCCTGAAGCAGAGCGCCCCTCGCGCCAGGCATACATCCGCAGAGTGGGGAGCCTTGCAGGAGTTCCCCACAGGGCTCCCCACGCTGCGGATAGCAGCCTGCTGCCTGGCGGGTGGGGCGCCCTGAAGCAGAGCTCCCCGCCCGCCGGACAGACATCGGCCAGCACCACAAGCTTGGGGGACAGCAGGGAGGCGCAGCGCCACTATCCCGCTGTTCCTCGACCTGGTTCGGTTTCCCTGACCTGCTTTTGGGGGGGAAATAAAGGGGAATTTTTTTTCCTTTATTTCCCCCCAAAAAAACTAGGTGCGTCCTATGGTCCGGTGCGTCCAATCGTGCGAAAAATACGGTATTTCTGAATTTATCCAGGTCCATCACAATGTATTGCTCAGCTGCTCTCACTGTGCCATGAAAGAAAGAAAAAATCGATCTATAGGAAGTGGCAGACAACACAGTTGGTGAAAACAGGCTTCCGCTGTTCTTTACAAACATAATTAAGAAATGAATTGGAGGTTGAGGGAGCTACAGATTGGACATCCATAAATTAAGCCTAAAAACAGGCATTGATTAACTTCTCAGCCCTTATTACACTTTCTCTGCTGCATAAATGGAGATGTAAGCATGCATGCACGCACACGGTCGTTGAACTCTTAAGTGCATTCAAGGAAATGCTTGTGCAATTCAACCTTCCAATATTATGGAATTTTGATTATTATTTTATTATAATAAATAATGGAATCTCACTAATGGGTACATGTATACCTCCATCTGAACAGGAGCGACAACACCAGCAGCATAAGGGGCCCATTTGTGAGAGACAAAATGCCAGAGCTTTGTGCTTGAGCACTGCTATTTCATTTGGCAGCACAGCCCTGAGCCTCCAAATGGAAGAAATGGTATGTTGAATCAAGCACTGTACACAGCAACTTGGTTGCACACCACTGTTCCAAAATGGACTCTTAATTGTCAACATGCTGAAGGCAGCTTATCCAAAACTGAAGTAAACTCAAAGTGAAGGATAACACTTTCAGAAAATCAGGCACTCTGCCCCACCTTGGGAGAACTGATAGCAACAACATCATAAATGTCTCCTCAGAAGAATGCTGCAGTGAGTTTGATGGGACTTACACCCAGGTAAGTGCAGAAAGGATTGCAAGATAAAATGTTCAGGAAGCCATAATTGCGTAGGCTTCAGGTAACTACACAGATCACCCAAACTCTAATATGTGGCAGCAGACGGTGCATTAAGGATGAATTTCCCCCATCTTGCTAACAAATGACCGTATAAATATTTTATTTTATCTAACATGGTCTTAGCTCATTTTTCCAGTTCCCACGGCAGCTTCTATAAAAGAATTTAAAAAAAAAACTAAAAAGAGAGAGGGTAAAACAACAGTAAAAACAAAACAAAAACCTGTTCTTTATCTAGACTCCTACCTAACAGGGAAGACAACAACCCTGAGACTGTATTCATATTCTATAGTGCTCCATGGCATACTCTTTAACACATGCATTGAGACAGCTATCCGCAATGAGACAAAATAGGCATCAACCAGGCAAATGCTCCTAACCAGCTGGCAATGCTAGTATACACATTTGCATTTAATCAGCCTTCCTTCCTTCCTTCCTTCCTTCCAGTGGTACCTCGTGTTGCGAACCGTCCCCCTTACGAATTCTTTGGGTTACGTGCTCCGCTAACCCGGAAGTAGATGCCCCTTGTTGCGAACTTTGCCCTGGGATGCGAGCGGAAATTGCGCTCCGGCAGCACGGCAGCAGCAGGAGGCACCATTAGGGAAAGAGTGCCTCATGTTACGAGCAGTTTCCGGTTACGAACGGACCTCCGGAATGGATTAAGTTCGCACCCGGAGGTACCACTGTACTTTTCGGTTGCAGGTACACCAGCAATGAAACACTTTTCTCCCCCAAAGCTATAGTTTCATTTTTGCTGCTGACAATGGGAACAATTTTAAATTAACTTTGCTTTCATTATGTTCTGCGCCAACAGGTAAGTGGGAGCATGACAGTAAAGGTGAGATGGATGCTCCCCAAGACAGGAATTTCATCTGCGTACAACACTGTCAAAACAGTTTATTGTAATAAAAAGAGTCATTGTGAGCACGTTTTTTAAAATGTCAACACTGCACTGATTAGGAAAGGCAGAATCACCAAACAAGTTGTTGTGAAGACAGAACATGAATGAAAGATAGAAGCCTTAATGATGCTGGAAAGGTTTTCAATTTGATGATTCATTTGAACAATGTATTCACATATTGGTTTCTGAGGCAGAAGTGTTAGGCATATAACCTTCAATTAGTTATAAATGCAAACAGACTTCACAAGCCTATTTTTCCCCTTGTCAACATTGTCTCATATAATGCTGTTCAGACTTGAAAGGCTGGGTCCCTCCTCCAGTTTCGGCTACATTCACGTAAGCAAAGCTAAACCACATTAAGTACATCTGTAGGGGATGTTTGGGCATAATTACCACACCACTGTACTGTTCACACTTGCAGAGCGGTGTTGTGGACAAGTTTTGAAAGCTCCAAGATCTTTAGAAACAACTTTTCCCAAGGTACCATTGTGTCCTCTACTGAAAGCAAAGACCTGCATCTTTGCTGTGCTCTCAATGCATTAAGTATGCAGTTGCTCTAGACTAGAGCTCTAGACACCTTCTCCACAGCAGGTCCATGGATGGTGAAACTTCAGTAATTTCTACAGATAACTGATGCCTTTACTTTTAGAAGTCATATAGGTATCGTATTATTTCAGATGTATGTATGTTTCTGTACTTAAACCTAAAGGCATTTGTGAGAGAAAAGCATGTCCGTTTCCATGGGGGTTCCCCCCCCCCTTATTTCCACTTCTTACCACACTCAGCATCACTCTGGAGGGTCTAATAATTCTCAATAACATTTTTAAAGTCCCCCACCCCCGGGTCTACACTGGGAAGGGGGAGATGAGAAAGCCCTGATCTATGAGCAGATGTCCACCCACATATCCAACTCCAGAATTTTATTATCTAAACTTTTTTTTATAAGGCACCAGTCCTCATGACCAAGGAAGGCTATTTAAAGACCTAAAGCAAATATACAATGACCCCTAATTTTCGAAATTTATGACTTTTATGATTTTGCACAATTACAGTTAGTAACATCAGGGTCTTTGCCACCCAAGCCATATAGAACACTCGCCTACAGTACAAGGAAACACTTCCTGAAGTAACCGAATTGTTCAAATTTCAGAGGGAGATGGTCATCCACAAGGAGGTGGAATGGACTGAGAGGGAGAACCTTACCAGTCTCAACCTTTGGTACAAATCAATATAGGAGTACTTTTGGATATGCTAGGGTAATCTTTCCCATATCAAAATGCAACCAGGGCAGTACCCTGTCACTCATTAATTTACAGCACAAATGGCTCTTGTGCATTGCCTGGTACTGATTATCCCACCAAGTGCATACAACTACCTTTTAAAAGAACACCTGGCATCTATGGCCATTTTGCTATCAAAGAAAAATCCCTTCCAGTAGGCACCTATATTCTTTGTTTTATAAAAATTAAAACCACCTCTTGGACCCCTGGAGATAAGTTCTGCTGGCAGGCACTCAGTCTGACTCTTGAAACTCTTTGTGCCAGTACCACATGTGGATGCACTACTGTGGTGTATCACAAGTCTGCCATCACAAGTTCCCAGCATGCATGAATCTAACACACCTGAACCTACTGTCTTGAGAAATACTGTATCACCCATGTGGTTGGAAGGTATCTCTGGTGCTGTTGAGTGGGGGAAATGTTTCCCTGAACTGCAGAGTTTCATGGTTAGAGTTACATTTTAAGGTCCAGTGTGTTTTTCCTGCTTTTCCTCCATGGTTTTCAGATAGGAAATGTTTATATTTGAAATATCGAA
Organism: Podarcis muralis; assembly: GCF_964188315.1. Lineage (NCBI taxonomy): Eukaryota > Metazoa > Chordata > Lepidosauria > Squamata > Lacertidae > Podarcis > Podarcis muralis. Next base: position 39,716,080 of record NC_135656.1, on the reverse strand, counting down.
ACACTTGCAGATTTTGTGGGGCCTGAAGTACATCTGTATTCTTTATTTTCATTTATATTTTGGTGTATCTGAAGTTTTTCTCTCCCCTTTACATAGAGACTGTACTGTGATATACGCAAAGTCACATTAGTTTATGCTGGGTGCGGGGTGGGGTTTGTGTAAAGTTAAAACTTTTGACGGAGAAGGCTTCCCCTTTATTTATTTTCAGCTTTGTGGTGGTAGTGTGAACATGTGTGCACAATGGGGGAAAATAAAATAAAATAAAGCAAAATCCACTTGAGTAAATGTGCTTTGAAAAGGCATGCAGAGTATCTGCAAACCAATACAAACAACATAATCAGTAGAACAAACTGATAATACAATACATCTACTTATGCCAAGAACCAGGAAGAAGCAACCAAACACGAGAGAAAAGCATGGGCAGATCTTAACTCTGAGCAAAAGAATGAGTCATTAACTAGAGGTGGAGCAACACTAACCATGACATGGTTCAAACCTAGCCACCATCATCTTTACTTTCCCACAATTCCCGTGTGGTAGGTTGGCATTAGCCTGTCTTCACACACAGATGTATCTGCTTGCCTCCACAAGGTTTGGACTAACTTGAAAATTACAATGAAGGCAGCATTCATAACAAATTAAGGCGTCACCACAAATAATCAAATCCTGGCAATTCCTCAGTGCTGAAAGCACACAGCAACTTGCTCAGCACATCTTTTGAGGGAGTTATATTTACATCTGGAGTAATGCAAACCACATTTACTAGTATTTTCAGAAGGGATGAATAATCTAGTAATAAAAATAATAAAAGTGAAACTAAATCTGGAAGAAATATGCCTCATACCAGTAGCTGTTTTGTGGAAGATTTTTTGTTTGTTTGTTTTGAAGAAAAATAAACAAAAACCTGAAGCCCATAAACTAACTCTTGTTATAGGCACATAGTGTCAGAATTACAACAGATCAACAGCCCATCTGTGTGTGACCACCAGCCATTCAACAAATAGACCCAAAGCTTTAAATCAACACCGTTGTAAAATTGCACATTATGTAATCATTTAATGAAGCTGTATGTGGTGCTTGTCACCTACAAAACGCTTAAACACAGAAAGAGAAAAATATGTTTTTACATTCAATTACTGGTTTTAATCAGAAATTTCCTTCTTGTCTAATGAGATATATCTTCTAATTAAAAGGGAGAAAAAAGCTATAAGCACAAGGATTACAGATTTATTGCTAAAGCTACCTTTTCTTGCTTGATGGGGGACACAGAGGCAATATCAATTACAGCCTTTAAAAGCAGGGAAGCTGGTGTCGCACTTTTTGTCACCATCTTTCCCTGGCTTTCAAGCGCTTATGAACAAGCAGGAAAACTGATGATGAGATCTGCTCTCGCAAAGACACAGAATTACATTAACCAACAGTGTAATGAAGTAAAAGGGCACTCATTTAAGCAAACAAAGTGGGCATTACATGAGGAAGAAAAAATACTAATATGCATATTCACTTATTTCCTCACTCGCTCATGCAAAAAGGTTCATGACTCATGAAAAAGACTGGAGGCTGTTTGGTTTTAAAATTGAAATGCAAAACTAAATTACAGCTTTAATTGAGAACTCAGGCTTCCTCCCATCAATCCAGGGCATTGGGAGAAAGAGTTCCTCTCGGCCACTCATGCCTAAAGCCTGAGAGATGGTGCTGCCCTTGGAGGGAGGGACAAAAATGAGAAATCCTGTCAACTCTTTTCCATGAATTATTTAACTCTCTCTCTACGTTAGAAATAAATAAATTAGGGGTATGCCTGCTCTTGGACATCCAGAGTTGTATTAATCTTCTCAACATAGTAGTTGGTGCCAGGTCAAGAAGGGCAAGATGCAGCAGAAAGCCCTCTATGCAAGTTCTTGGCAGAATACTGAGCATCTCAGCTATAATATTTGGCTTCAAGCCACCAGGCAACAGTAAGGCAAATAAAGAACCCCAAATCTGCCATTGTTGTAATCTGTACAGACTTTTGAGTTTCTAATGTATTAAATGCAGAATTATTAAGATCCTCAGGCATTAGAGGTAAAACACACTTATAAAACTGATAAGAGATTGAGGACAGCTAGAAAAAGTATCTCAAGCAACTCTTTCCCCCTTTGATTTCTCTTTTAGGACAATGTTCCCCTTCTTTCATTGTACTTTACCACCAGCTACTTCATGCTGGCTGCAAATATTCATAACCACATGAAAAAAATATTTTGGAATATATTTTGGGTTAGAGTTCAATCAGACCTTACACTGCAGGAAAAAAATGTCCTAGGCAGCCTGTGGAATACCTGAAAGTTAGTGTGTGGATATATAATTTTGAAAACTGCTTGGGTGGCAGGGAGTGGGCAGGGGTAATGAGGAAATTCAGAAGAATATCCCTCTAAATTATCTCTATACAACTATCTCTAAATAACGACATCTAAAATGCTTTTGCTAAAAAATTTAAGCTGGGTTGTAAACTCCTGAAATAGTACAAACATACAACAAAGATATTGATAATTGCATGCATCCTTCTAGCTGAGAAGGGGGCTAGTTCTACCAAGTGGTAAAGTGGAGCTCCTAAAACTCCATAGGGACGTAATAAATGGCTCCATGTTTAAAAGCACTTAAGTAAGGAATTTTGACGGTCATCATAATATTTTATCTCCTGATAAAAGGATTTAACAACCAATTGTCTGAAAAGGCAGAGTTGTCTTTGATGTGCACAGGCTTAGAAAAGAAGCACTCTTGAGCTGCTAATATCTCTTTTTGTCTACATGGCAATCCAGACTCATCAGTAATAACTTGAAGGTGGTCTTGATTGATCTTGATTGATCTTGATTGTTGGAGAGAGATGGAGAATGGACAGTAGGCCGAATATCCCAACACAATGGTGCATTTCTGTTAACTTGCAGACAATTCATGGATGGCACATAACAATAACCCAAATATGACTTAGCATGAAATAGCAGATGTGCAGACTACCAAAGAGGATATTGTGGTAGCCTTTCTCCTTCCCAGTCATTCGTCTGCTGTGCTGAGATAAGGAATGTCTAATGTATAGACATGTTTAGCAGGCATGTTTAAAAATTGTCTAGTATACTAATGATATAGCATCTTAAAAATAATCTGGCTAGAGAAAAATTACTAATTTAACAAAGGATACTAAACTCAACACTCAAATCTCTTAAATCAGATTTCTGACATAAAGTATTATTATCATTATGTATTATATTGGTTATTGTATAAATAGTTAACCTGTGTTTCAGCAACCTATCAGTATGCATGTTTTTCAGGAAATACATTAATCAAAAACTTAGAATCTTAAAAAAAAAAACCCCACACAATTATTTAAATAACTTTGATTTATTTTTTTTAGTGATCCAATCTGAATGAAAAGGTTTGGAGAAACAAACTGTCTCTTGGACCCTCGAGATGGCATTTCTACTCCAAGCTATTTTACTTCAGTTGCCAGCAAGTCTACTTATTTGCAAAGGAATAAATATTGGCTGCGGTAAAATATCACATAGCTGTGTGAATTTGCTTTTTTCGAAGCAAGGAAATAGCTCAATGGATGGCACCCCAGCTTTGCTGTCAACAGAGAGTATAGAAGCTGTTGTTTGAAAATGTAATTGACACTGTATTTTAACCAAATTGGAGGCAATTAGCTTTCCCAGATCCTAACCAATGTGAGTTGCAGATGTTCCATCTCCTCTGCTCAGAATTAGTGACTTGAGCAGCACTATAAACAAATCAGCTAGGTTTAAAGTAGTCACTTTGTTTTCTGAAAACAGACCGGTCTATTTTTCAAGCTTACATAATTCAGTGCTGGATCAATACATTTCCATGAATTTTTTTTATTAGGATAGTGAGTGAGCATAAGGCAGGGAACTACAAAGAAATTTAAGGATTGGAATGATGGAACAGAAAGAACTTCTTCTAATCTGTACACCAAAGTTAGCTTTCAATCCTACACGCCCCAAAAAAGCTATCACTAGAACGTATACTACTGTATAAGGAAACCCCAGTTCACACATGTGTGAGGTGAAAGTGTGGTGGGAAGAGTAGCCTGAGGACCTTCCCTCTCCAGTAGAGATGGTATGCAGCGAACCAACCCCCTGGGCAAACTGCCAATTGTGTGATTCTCCTCCTTGAAAAAACAAGGGAAGAATCATATGAACTAGGTCAGAGCAAACCATTCTCCAAGTGTGCAATCCTTATGTAGTCAAAATACAGAGCTATTGCATCTGTATGGTAGAAGGAAAGTGCTTCTTCTACTTTATTTCAATGTTGTCTGAAAGTATGATCCAATGCTAAAAGACACCATCACAACCCATTTTACTTAGAGCTGAATTTGATTGCATTGCTGTTGTTTAGTCGTTTAGTCGTGTCTGACTCTTCGTGATCCCATGGACCAGAGCACGCCAGGCACTCCTGTCTTCCACTGCCTCTCGCAGTTTGGTCAAACTTATGTTCGTAGCTTCGAGAACACTGTCCAACCATCTCATCCTCTGTCGTCCCCTTCTCCTTGTTTGATTGCATTACTGTATTGAAAAAAGATCTGAGTGCAAATGGTACTGAAGTTTCTCAGAAGGTCAATTTTACTTCATACCTTTTGTGTCAAAAGGAAGTTTCCCCTCCCTGCCAAAAGGATTCTTTGGGGTGGGGTGGGGAGTCCGCCAAAGGCCAATTCTCTTCCCTCTCAGGCCCCAGGCTGCTTTCTGCTGCCAAGGATATTCTCTGGCAGCATGCATATGCCAGCCTTATCTTCATCCATTATTACTAACCTAACATCCTACATATACTATTTATAAATGCATTCTCTGACTGCCCATCCTTATGTGGCCAAAATGGTACCATCCATACACATGAGGGAAATTACAGTGGAAAGCCCAAGACTTGCAGGAGTACACATTGTGGGGTTTATTTTTTAAATGAAAAAAAAAAAAAATCTCCCCAAAAGTGGGGTGAGGGAGAAGATCTCTAAAACAGGCCGATGGTAACTGAGTGTACTTAGGAAGTAAAAAATGATGACTTGACTGCTGGAGAGAGAAAAAAATGAGGGTGAATGGAAAAACCATAGCTGCTTGGCTGAAACAAGGAACAGAAGCACTTCACCAAGAAACAGTGTACAGTGGTACCTTGGGTTAAGTACTTAATTCGTTTGGGAGGTCCGTTCTTAACCCGACACTGTTCTTAACCTGAAGCACCACTTTAGCTAATGGGGCCTCCCGCTGCCGCTGCGCCGCCAGAGTATGATTTCTGTTCTCAGCCTGAAGCAAAGTTCTTAACCTGAAGCACTATTTCTGGGTTAGCAGAGTCTGTAACCTGAAGCATATGTAACCTGAGGTACCACTGTATAGCAGGCCCCACTTGTTACTGTAATATTATAATATTCAAAGCTGCCCATCATCTGTTTTAAATGTATAAAAATACCAATGCATTATTGTTTTGGGTTTGAATGCTTCTTTCTGCTTCCCAATAGTTTTGCTTCCTCTGCTACCCTTTCCCGATTTAGGTTCTAATAGTGTCTGCATATAGCACACTAACTTTTGAAGCCAAAGGCTGGCCTATCACCATCTTCAGGTCCACAGTAATAGCTGCAGGCCCTCTTAAATTCTTATGCAGAAAACCTTGAACTGAGCAGGCCATTAGAAATTCATAATGAAGGCAAACTAGCAAATAAGTTAAAACCCAAATTTCACTGCACGGACAGGAAAAGGCCCAGGGTCCCCTTTCAGCAGGATTTATAGCACAATATTCACTGTGACTTTATCAAGAAGATTCCAATAAAATGTGTGAGAGGGCTCTTTGTGTATCTTAGCCTCTGGAATGCAAACTGTGCAGCAACGGCTATTCTAGCAATGCCTAATTAAAGTGTAAGCTCTGGTATCTGACTTGCCAAGTTGATAATGTGTAAGCTGTCCCTTGTTTAAAGGCCTTATAAACTCAACCATTTATAGAAGAAATGCACTTTTTACGTGACTTACTGTAAACAGAACTCAAGGTGCAAGCCATTTACTATCCCTGGCAGTTCGGTAATGGACTTGCTGAGTGGTGTCATTTCTGAAACTACTTGGCACATGTTGAATAACGGGGCTGCTGTGGTTAAGTAAGATAAGGCCCCACTATTAAAAACAGAACTGAGTGCTAGGGAGTTGGATTGTCTTAAAACAAAATGTACAAACACAAATCTGAATAAATTTGACAGACTCCATAAGGGCTAAACACTGAGAAAATGGCAGGCTTATCCCAGAGACAAGATGTATTGCTTCACAAGGCAGGGTGGATATATTCTTTATAAAAATAATCAAAATAATCTGGTAGCCCATAAGAAACATCATTCTTGATGTGTTTTCCCCACTATTAGTTACACTCTGCTTTTGGATATACACCTCTGCAGTCGCAACACACCTACATTCTCATCTGAACAATGCATATAGGCAGATTTATATGGGCAGCTATGAACAAGGGCAAAAATAAAGACAATGTTCAAATGAGACAGCTTATCTTAGTTGCTTATCCCTATTTCCTTGGCTCTAGTCTTCAGTTCTTCTTGGAGGCTCCCAAAACCCACTTATAGGATATATCCTGGGGATATTGCAGGCAACAGTCTTTCTTGTCACTCAGAATTCTCCCCGGTGCTGAAAACACAGACAGTTCAACTGAAGTGTTTCACTATCCCTAGGAGGACCTCCTGGTGACAAATTGTCACATACTGCATTTAAGAAACAGCTCAACCATCTGGGGGGAAGGTTTGCCTCTGTAATTATTAGGACTTGACTTTCTGGAAAGCTGAATTGTTTAGTGACTGTGTTTCAGCAATAAAAGTGGGCAGTGTGTTTTGCTGAAAATCCTATGGAACTATATAGTAATCTACGCTAACAAGTATAAATGAAATGTTCTGCCAGTACTCTGTGCCTTTCTACTCCCGTACACTTTCACCACAGATGTATGTTCATCCAGATTAGATTTGCAAGGGGCTTGGATATCAAGGCCACTGGGTATTTGCATGTCTACCATACTAGCTAATCATTTTGGTTCTGTGCCACAACAGACTATACTTCCCCATGGCTAGTTCAGAAGAAAAGGAAGTTGTCTGCCATTATTTCTTTTTTTTTAAAAGAAAAAAATGGAATTGGCATAAATGGTACATCCCCAAAGGTCTGTTCATATTGGAGGTCATAATCAGAAGGATTATAGTATACAATTGCTGTACTCCTTCAAACGAACTGGGCCCTACCTCCTACTGCGCAGCTGACACAGGAGGCTAAGACAACTCCATTAGGAGTGCATATCGCTACTCAGCAGTGGTCCTCAGAAGCAGATGGAGGGCTATTTACTCAAATGCACCATGACTCCTGGCTTATACATGAGCATCTGGGATGTTTCCTAACGTGATGTGATGCACAATGCACTCAAATTTATCAACTGTCCCACATGCAATTAAAGGCCCTGATAAATAATTCCATGGCAAAGGCCTCACAGCTGAATTGAAAAGCAGCAAGGCGTGAGGGGTCAAATGTTTCCGCGGGATTTCTATTTAACAAACAGAACTGCTTATAAAGGAATGTCTCTACTGCGCTGCTGCAGAGTTTTTTCACACAGCACAACCAACTGAAACAGGGAGCTGAGTAGCTGGCAACTACTGCCGTCTCCATTTAAAGTGCAATAATTTTGTATCTTGCATGGAGAATCAAAGAAATACACAAACAAACACAAATCCACACCCAGCCACACTATGTATCTTAAAAACAGTTATCAGGTTCTGTTTATGAACATAAAACAGGAACTCTCATTGACCATAAAGGATGTAATCAACACTATGTGTGGATACATAGCTACTGCCATTCCTATTCCCTTTGGGAAAGCAAGATAGTAAGCATTACAGCAATCCATTAGTTCATCCTTTGATGTGGGTTTTATTCTCTTTAAACTGTGTTCTAGCCTTAAGGATTTTTCCTTCATTGCCTGTAAATGCAGCTATCTGAAGCAGGGGAGTGAATAAGCGTCCTGCTGCTTAAAATGCAAGGGCAACATTTTCACGAGTAATTGGACATGTCAAAATATAAAACAGCCTTATTAAAATTTCTTGTTTACAACACTCAGGCAATGCCAGCTTCCCACTCTTCAGAGGAAATGCATGGAAGAAAAGGAACTCAGCAGGAAAGAACACACTTGTTTTCATACAGTTATATTAAAAGTTGCATACCTCCAGGATAAACATTATTTGAAAAGAACACTGCTGTGGTGTCGCTTTAGAACTATGTTGTTTTCAAACGGGAACATCTCTTCCTCCCCACATCACGTTAAACAAAAGCATTTGCAACTTCAGTTCTGAGCCAGTTATCCAGTAACAAATTTTTAACAAACCAGTAATATTTGAAACATAAGAAGCTGCATCATATTGAATCACAACACTGGTCCTTGTTGCTCAGTAATGTCCACACTGACCAGTGGTGGCTCTCTAAGATTTCAGACAATAGTATCTGCAAGCTCTACCTTTAGATGCTGGGGATTGAACTTGGAACCTTTTGCATGCAAAGAAGAACTCTACTGCTCTACCGCTCTACTACAGTCTTTTGTGAATTCACATGCATTTAAGAACTCAGCTCAAGGGCATCCCTTCAGTGTCATTGGCCCAGTCCTTTGGAGTACTCCACCAACAGACTTTTCTATTCCTCCAGGTCTATGCAGGCAATTAAGAGTAGACCCTTCCACAATGATTAATTGAGATATGTTTTTAACGTTTTGATGGCTTTATTGTATTATTGCACTGTTTTGTTTTTATAGCTGTACACCACCTAAAAAAAACAATTTTTATTAAAGATTTTCTTGGGTTACAAAAGTATGTGCATTGTCTCTATTTTCAGGTCATAGAGTCTTTTCTACTGATAATTTGCTGTAAACCACTTTGATATTTTTCATGCTGTAGCAATATACAATTTATATATATATATAAATAAGACTAAATTTGGGGGAGTTCATTCTGCCAATGATGTCAGTTCCACTGGCAGGCAAAAAAGATCAGATTTTACCATTAATTGTTATTTTCTTGTTGAATTGTTCTTCTATAGCAAATGAAACCAATGCTGATCATGAAATGAAATGAAGAGCAACAACTAAGCTTCCCTGGTTTTTGGATAGTAAAAGGTAAAGGTAAAGGGACCCCTGACCATTAGGTCCAGTCGTGACCGACTCTGGGATTGCGGCGCTCATCTCGCTTTATTGGCCGAGGGAGCTGGTGTACAGCTTCCGGGTCATGTGGCCAGCATGACTAAGCCGCTTCTGGTAAAACCAGAGCAGCGCACGGAAACGCTGTTTACCTTCCCGCTGGAGCAGTACCTATTTATCTACTTGCACTTTGAGGTGCTTTCGAACTGCTAGGTTGGCAGGAGCAGGGACCAAGCAACGGGAGCTCACCCCGTTGCGGGGAGTCGAACCCCTGACCTTCTGATCGGCAAGTCCTAGGCTCTGTGATTTAACGCGCAGCGCCACCCACATCCCTTTTGGATAGTATGAGAGTCAATTCAAGATGATAACCTTCAACCTAACATAGCTTAGAGCACTGGTCCCTTATTAAGTGTGAAAAGGCTCAGATTATAATAAAACAAAATGCACAAAAATGTAATACATCATAATTTAACTACAAATAAGGGCTTATGTTACAGTTAGAATGTAGGGTGTGCATCTATCGAAAAGGTCTGATTTGAGAAAGTTTTAACTTTTGTTATGCCAAATAAGTTAAAATATAACAACAAAGGAATCAAGTTGTTGGTTTTCCCCCAACAGGAATTTTAAAGTGTGTGACAGGTGAAAGGAGACATATAGGCATGTTGAAATGATGGATAGGTGCAAAGGAGAATGCTGTGTTTACTCTGATTTCTTTTACCATCATCAAGTCAGCTTTCTGACTGTGGGGCAGGAGCTGCCCTGTTCTCCTGGCCTGGACACTGTCATCTGCTCTGCTCCTGGATCTGATGGGCAGGGTGGGGGAGAAGGGGGTACCTCTAGGGAGTGCAAGACTGGCAGAACTGCCCCCACCACCATGAAGTTGCTGCTATTCAATACAGTCAGAATCTGCAGAGGCAGACCTTGTAAAACTGTTTTAAGAACTGTAACTTTAAGAACTTTCTTTATTTAAAAGCATTTATAAACTGCTTAATAGTTTTTAAATCTCTTAATTTTTACTTGACCTTGCTTTGCTGTCCACCCTCTCATTCCTCATTTCCTTGTGTGGGGCAGGGCCTTAGTAGTGATTCTTTTTTAAAATCGCATAATACTAAAAAGTCTCAAAGTGATATTCTCTCTCCCATACAATAAAACATGTTAAAACAATGAGCAATCTCAGTGCAGTAACATTTATAAAAACACACAGTAAAGCCCGGATTGAAGAACTGCAGCATCAGTATCATAAAGCTGTCCGGAACGACTGGAATGAATAAAAACATTTTTATCTACTGCATAATTAGAGTGAAGTTGGTGCCAGGCATGCCTTTCTTTTATCATGGAGAGTTTTCTAGAGAAGGGAGTTACTATAGAGAAGGCCTGTGTCTGTCTTTCATATGGGAAGAGGTGGCCCTTTAGGTAGTAGGGTCATGGGCTGCATAGGGCTTCGTAAGGTCAAAACAAACACTCTAAATTAAAGAATCATTTAAAAACTGGCAGCTAGAAGCAGTGTTGTGTGTTCCCACCTTCCTGCTTTTGTTAATGCTCGGGGAAGTTATCTTGTGTAAGCCGATGTTATTCTGCTCCCACAATGACTTTGTTAGTTGGAACCCATACACAGCAGGGCTAGATTTGGAGCGTAAGTAAAAACACCCAAATGGCAGAGTGCTGCCTGGACATTTGGCTATATAAACAGGCTATAGCTGATTTCAGAATCATTCACACTGAAAGAGAACTGAAGTTTTGTGAGGAGGAAGGAATATCTAGCTTGAAGACATTGAAAACTGTCACAACAGAGAAATGTAGACTGGGCTATTTCAATCTTTGGGTTGATATAGCTTATTTGGATTGGCTTTGCTCAGATAAAGTACATATGAGCACAAGACCCTTTACATGTATCAATAAAATCCTATAGAAATACAACCAAAGCAAAGTGAAAGGAAGGAAAAATACCTAAAAGGGAGTTCCCTAAAACTGGAGGGTTGTTTTTTTCTTAATAAAAAGGTATCCAGAAATCTCTAAAGGGGATGAATAAAGATGAACATCTGGAGGAAGTGAGCCCACGGCAAAGGGCCCATTGTTTGCTGATTTGAAGATAGAATCAAAAGATATATAAGAAGTCAGCTGCAGATCTTCTGTACATCCATGATTTTTAGTTACCAGCTTTGCTGGCAATGGCTTTTGCTGTTAAGTAGCCTGTGTAAAATTTGTGTAAAAGAGCATTTCCTCTGTGAGTAGGTGACTTCAAGATTTATTGCACCAATGGGTTAAATTAAGATGATGAGAATAGAATAGACCAAAAATTAAATTTGATAAGAGTCAAATGTATCATCAAAACAAGAACACTTTTGAAGATGCTCCAGAACTCTTTTTACATGCCCCAAATATTTTTGGAATGGTGCAAGACACCAGCCTTTTAAATACAATTTGCCCATTTTTCTGCTGTTTTGATTAACATTCAGTTTAACTAGAAAAGTTTGAACCCTGGGAAAATACGTAGCAGAAGATTGCAGCTCTCAAAGTGCGTTGTTTTGGCCAGCTGAAGAAATAATGCCAGTTGACGTCTAGCTTGAAGTCTATAAGGACTTAGGCCAACATCATTCAAGGTTAAGTGACACTTTAAAGAACATTAAATTAGCTGTTGACAGTTGGATAGATAGATCGATGAGTGATTGCCTTGGAGTCCCCACAATGACCACAAAGGGCAGAGAAGAGAGTATAATAAAGTTTCAAGTTTGGTGAATATGGTTCTGACCAAATGAAATTGCCATGACTTAAATGTATGCCTTTGGAAACTTGTGTCTCTGATTATTTAATCTAAATGGTCGTTTGTTCCTTCTCTGTGCTGGTGATAAACATAGTCAAATAGCGTTTAGGATACAAAAACGCTGATAATTTTTTTTATATGGAAAACCCAATCCTATGTACATACCAATGTTTCCCACAGCAAGTAGGTGAACTGTGGACAAACAGATGTGCACTTAAATACTTGTGTTCATATCACTCTGGCCGAACATGGGACTGCTGTACCCTTTATGCCCTCTAGTATTTTTTGTGGGAAACACTGTCGTATATATCGAACAGGTTTTTCACGTAAAGTACGGTGCTGCTCTGAAGACAGCACAGATGTGGGAGAAAAGCTTTAATTTTACTTGGGGGTGAGAAAGGAGGAGGAGTTTAAAGTTTACACACACACTGACCTAAGCAAATTCAAGACACCTCCATTCAATTGAATTTTGGCTCAGCCTAGTTTTTGGCTCACTGTGTGCTCAACAGATGTTCTCATTAGAATATTCCCCATGATGTTTTTAAAATAAAATTAACTGAACTTAGAAATCTGTAATTAGCACCATCTTACAGAACAAATCAGAACAAGTTTACCAAAGTACTCTATTTACAATGAGAGTGAGTTTACCCCCAGGGCTTGCTTTACTATTTTGTTTCAATTTTCATGTAATTTCATCCATCACTTTTTTTCAATCCTCCAAAGATGATGGATAAAACACAGAAATAAATCGGACCAACTGTTCACAGATGCCTAAGGGAAAACATAATTTTGTTATAAATAATCCTTGGCACAAATCATGGAAATGCTATCTGAAAATTGTTTGTTGAATAGTTTATGAATACGGGCTTTAGCTTCAAGTTTGCAAATAAGGTGTAGTGCTCCCCAACCTTCGTTAAGTTGGAATCCAATCCTATACAAAAAACTGAACAGATATACAAACAGAAATCAAGGTTGCTTTAAGTTTCTGTTCAAACAGGAGCCCCATGGGATACTGCCTTTTATTTGTATATATACATGGAGCAGAAAGCATGCACAAAAGGTGACACATGTTTCAGAATTCTTCTTGTAAAACATCATAAGAAGTTTGATTCCTGCTTTATGATTTGTCATAAAGGGGAAAAACTAAGAAATACAAACTGATAACGATTTATACAGAATGAAAGAATGGGCATTTCATATATATATAATGTTTAGTGTGTTTTTTCCTAGGTCTAATCAAAAATAGCAAACCCAACCATCTAATTATTTTCAGAAAAAACAAAGGTTAGACATTACAGTGAAACAAACAAACAAAAAATATACAAAGGAGCTCCATCACTAAGTGTGATAAGTGGTGGTATTAGGATATGGAGAGAATGTAGGGCACAACCCTGTTCCAGAAGGTGCCAGAAGGGGCATTTTCCCAAGCACTTCTAGCTGTTGTCATATTAGGCTGCTTTGGCTCCTGTTTGTGAGACAAGCCAAGTTGTTAAAATGACTGACATGCCCTTAGACACTCTGGGATAATGGATCTTCCCAAGGATGTCCTGTTTTTCCACAACGGTTCTAATCTGTTTGATTGTGATTCTGTGGTAGCTTCCTTTAAAAACATGCTGTGGCTGATCCCTCCCCCCCGCAACTCTGTATTAACAGTATTTGGTGCAAAACCTTTTGCGAATGGACCTTCTTTGTCAGTGTGAACTCTCTTAGTAGAATCTGCAATTCACAATATGGGAATTGTAGTTTTTATATGATATATGTTTCATCTATAAGACATAGATGGGGAAAAACACCTGTAGGGTTTTTTTTTACTGTGTCCATGCTGGGAACTACAGATTTTCTGTAGGGAGTTCACAGTGACAAATTAAGCGATGCTGTTAAAAATGACATAACTTGTCTTACAAAATTATATATAGAATTTGATCTGAGTTTAAAACATGCCTGCCATGAAAGAGATTCACCCATGTTTTAATAAGGCCAATTCCCATTTTCCAATAAGCCTTTGAATGCAACGTTTTTATAACTTTTGAAGTCTTCTCAATATTCTTGAATTTTCCTCATAAACAGACAAGGTATTTGCCCTTAGTTACTGCTGCTGTACTGCACAACACTTAACATAGCGGTTATTATTTAATAATTTCTATACTTTTTCTAAGTGGTTTACAAATATAATTTTTAAAAATAAAACTATGCTTATTGTGCTACCATCCTGTTGCAGAACCAGCAGAACTAGCAATTCTAAAAACTGCCTAGTAAGCACGGTGAGGGCAGGAGAGGACTTTCATCAAAGAAATACAGTAAAAGTAGCTAAAAATGCTACTAAACTGCATCCCAACAATATTATCTGCACTTGTAGTATATTCTGTAGTTAACTTAAATAATGATGTATTATTTATGTACAACTTGAATGTTGTCTTAATGTATAAGCTGATAGAAATAATGAGCTTAAACTAAATATTGCAGAGCAGTGAGGTTCCTTTGTCAGATACTGGAACTAAAGTATGCTGCATGACAGGAAGTGCTGGCACTGATAGACTACAACAAATTTATTTCTCCAGAACGTCTTTCTACTTAGTTTTCTTTTTTTGTGTGCATGTTATTTTGTAATGTAATTTTAAAAATGAACATAATAATTTATCATTTTTAATGTCTGACCTTCAATTTAGATGGAAAGCTGTTAAATCATGGATTTAAATTAACATTCATTTTAAATAAATAAATAAATCCAAATTCTACATCAAGGGAACATGGCCTCTTTGTCTGAAACGGATTAAACAAGCTAGAAAAGAACACACATATTTAAGTCCATGCAAGTTATTCTGACCGCAATGCAGGCTTTGGAATTCTTGGCAAGAAATGTGGTGGTAGAAGGTGGGCAAGGTGGGAAGTATTGGTGGGCAAGTGACCTGTCATGTATCAAACTCACAAGTTCCATCCCGTCCCTTTTCTCAAAGGAAAATCAAATAGAAGGCTAACTTGGACCTTTTAAAGACTTTAGAAATGTTTGTTGTTCTTTTTAAAGAATTATTGTGGGAGATCCATAATGATTTTCTTGGCAGAGCCACTTGCTTCTAAAAGTATGGTACATGCTTCACAATTGTCTATGATATTTCACAGGAACACCTGGAATCTTGCGATTCTTAATTTCTACATCTATAAAAGCTCTTGCTGAATATGATGAGAGGGCAAGCCAATATGTTTTCCATGTGGCATTGTAAGCTTTCAGAATCTTCAAAGCACAAAACGGCAACGCTTTCACAGTCTTTTGTTCTGAAGTTGACATATTTGCTTATCTAAACATAAGGAAGGGCAGTAAGCTGGGAAATATATAAAAAGAACAATGAGATTTATTACTCATTTTGGAGAGCAGGTGTGTGCAGCCTTACCTGATTTGTCCTCGCACCAGGGGTCTGTTTTTTGTCCTGTTCATATTAGAGTCAAAAGGAACCTCAAAGAACTGCCAAAAAAAGAGAGAGAAAGGGAAAGAAGAAAGATGACTTTAAGGGATGCAAGAGAACATCCGAGCTAAAGAACAGGCTGTTTTTGCAGGTGCTTTGGTCTTCATTTCAGAAAATTCCCAAGCACAACTGAAACAGCAATTTTTACATTGATTTTGAAAGCAAGTCTACATTAAAACTTTTGGCTTTTCCTTAAAAAGGGGAGGAAAACCCTACCCGTAGGACAAACATAATTTAAACAGGTCCTTCAAGTTCTATCTTTGACAAGTTTGGCAAGACTTTGATGATGCATGTATATTATGAAAACAACCATCTTCTTCCTTCTGTCCCCCACCTTTTCTTAAAAAAAAAATCACTGAACAAACAATCCTTGCTAATCACATGCTCCTACTTTTAAAGATTAATGTTATAAATGTTTTCAAGATCACCCAACTTTGGAAACTTATGACCCACCCTACAATCAATCAATTCCGACAACTGCAAATGCATGCAACAGAGTGCACGGATAGCAGTTAAAAAAGAAGCCATGTGGAATTATTTAACATGGCAGTTCAATGGAACTTTAAACACTGCCTGTCGGATAAGTTTTGTGGTACAGTGAGTCCCTCCAATACCACCCCTATAAAGCAAGACACAGCACTACAGAGACTGGCGATTTATTCAAACATGTAAATCACACAGAGGTAATCAGTAACGTATTCAGTAATTGCCAAACTTCAGTGAACGGCAACCTCTTTCCCTGAAATTAAGTATTTACATGAGCTTCTAGTATGACTTTGTGACCAATTCCAGTAATAGAAAGGATCTAAAGCAAGATGTAGAATCGCATTCTCCGCTGCCTGCAAACAGCAGAAGGCAGAGTCTACTTTTGCAGTACGCAGCTGTCAACAGCTGCTGACAGCAGCAAACAGTACAGCGACATCAGCTAGTCACTGCCACCAAGTGTCTTCTTTCCCTATGCACAACAATGCACAGTCTTTTTAAATGAGTCAACTGGGACAGCAGGGCAAGTGGCTGCAGGAATTGCAGCATCAACAGCACTAACTTGTGACAGCCAGACATGGGGCAGTGGGCAAGGTGGGGGGAAAGTAGGGCCTAGACATGTAGTGGGGGTGGAGGGAATTTCAAAATGTCTCAACACATTCCTAGTTATATTTATAAACCATCTTGCTTTCATCACAGAACTTAAGGCAGAGTACACGTGGTTCCCACATGGTCACCCATCCATGCGCTGGCCGGACCCAGACATGCATAGCTTCAGCACGTCCAGCATATTTTGCTCAGGGGTTCAGCTTGCTCTTTGCTGGAATCCTGTTTGTTTTTATGAAATGCCTTTTGTGTCTCAGATTTTGCAAAATAAGAACTAAACGTGTTCCATGGTTACATCTTAAGTAACCAGGTTGTCTTTCTGTGCATTTTTTACCCCACTGTCAAGCTGTTGAGATAGCAGTCTGCGAGAGATAAGCATCTTTTATATTTATTAACTATCGCTTGCAACTATAGCTTGCAAGCAACTCCCAGGAAGAATAAAAAGGTGAACATACATAAAATTAGAAGTTGCCTATGTTGGTTAGGGCAAAACAGAAGCCACTGCATGTTTCCCCACCCATATTGTGAAGGTGATAGCAGAAAAGAGAAAGATTGGGAGGAGAAAAGAATAATTAAATGTGAGCAAGTTACAAGGGAAGGGTGGTAGAAGAACCAGCTGTCCTATAGCTTTGAAGTATATAAAGATTTAGGAAATTTGTATTAAATGCATATCAGCATCCAGGCCTTTTCACAATATTTTGTGTGTGTGTGCGTATAGTGTGTGTATCTAAAATAGTCAACACAAGCACTTTTGATGCAAATATGTCAGCAAGACACCAGTTGTCATACTTTCCACATTTCCCCCCAGATGTTCAGAGGAGGGGGAATCTCATTTCCCTTTAAAAATGTGTCTCAAATACCATTCATCTGTAGATCCAGGCAGGGGGTAACACTCAGTTTTAGTTTATCTCATTACAGCCTGCAGAGTTTTGCTTGTTTTAGCAAACAACAAATTCAGTAAGAAGAAACCTGGATAAATAAATATTTTAGCTGCTCACAAGAGGCCGTTTCCTCAGGAAGTCTGAATGCATCACTTCATTTGGCTGAAAGAGAATATTGTCTTTCCTACATTTTTGGCAATCTAGACACCAGGAGGACAGGCGCAGGGTTAAATCTACAGCAACAGAACACCACCAAGTGACATAACTTGGCAGTGATTTTGAGACCATACACAACATTTTAAATCAGTAGAGATAAATATTTAAAACATGCTGCTGAGAAAAACCACATAAAATAGGACTCTGTGGTTGATTTCTGTTGCAGATCATTCCCCTTACATAGCTTTCATCAAATTGACAAAGTAATTACATTCTGTGGTCCTCAAAGTGTGAGATCAACTGTCATATTCCTGTTTAGTGTTATGTACAATCATATGTTTCTCATCAGTTCTCTTTGCAATGGCCTTCACTTGTTATGTTTACCAAAGCATTAAGACAGTTTGAAAATGTCAACTTTCACCATGCAAATACAAAATTGATGTTTGAGTATCAATCAGCTTTAGGTAACAGGCAAAAAAACCCCTCTAGTGATTATCAACTGAAGAGTAATGACTCTGACACAGATCAAGTTATAGTGGACCACACTAGCATTACTACCACAATTTATTTATTTTTTGCTGTTTTCCTTTGATTGAAAGTCACTTCAAAAAGTCTCTAAAGGAAGACATACATGAATATATTAAACAGAGAGAGAGAGAGAGAAAGGAAGAAAGAGAGGGGAAGAAAGAGAGACGGAAGGTGAGAAAAAGGAAGAGTTATTATAAACAATACATGGGTTGCATGTTACAGGTTGAGGTTAAAAGGCTGAAGATGACTGCTCTAATTGATACAGAGAACTGCCTTTTGGTAAATAGTTAACCATGTAAATGGAAAGTGTGCATGCAGCTGATAAGTGTTTTGTGACAATTAAATGTTTTTAATGCAAGAAATGACATCAACAATGTCTTTACAAAATCCTGAAAAAACTGTTTTCTATGTATTTTTTATTTTTATAAAGGGACAATATTTTCCTACCACCATCCAGGTGTAAGGTAGCGGTTGAGGTTGGGTGAAGTCAAACTGTTGGAAGGTTACAGCGCCTGTTACTGCTATAGGGATGTGATTGTCTAACATAAGCTAATGAAGTAAAAAGATGTCCAGTTTCTGTATTAGGTGGTTGCGGAATCAAAATAAGCCAGGAAAACCCACCTGATAATTGAATGTTACCTCTGTAAAAAAAGTTTTGATTTCAGAGTTAATCACTTCTGCTAAGCAATTGGCAGCCAGGCACTTAATTAAGACTGTGTGGGCAACAAAAGACGGAAGAGAGAGCTACGTAAAGTACTTCTATGTAGGGAAAGAAGTGTGAAAACTGCATATAGATTGTTGCAATCAATGATCAAGTATGTGCATTCATAGCATTTACTACATGCTGGCTTCCTTGCACATAAACAATGAATGAGCAAACTGCGCAACTGTCCCAAGCAATATTTCACATTATCCCTCTAAGACAGTGCTTTCCATATAAGTGAAACTGCATAGAGAGCAAAGATACAGCTGGTGTGACTGTCCTCAAAGTCTGTTCCTAGAACACTCCAGCATAAACTAGTGATAATGTGAATTCACAGGGAAGCTGATAACTTTACTCAGAACAGCCCAAGGTCACCAAAGCTGTTCAAACGGCACATTGTTTGCTTTTACTATTGTGTACAATTGGCTACCACGCTTTTCCAAATATCTAAAGAACTAAAGTTAGAAAATAACTCTTCTATATTAAAAGACAAATTCAGTTCACGTCGATGCATAGCTTCTCAATTCACTATTGCAAGGGTATGATATGAAAAAATATATTTAACGTCTCACTTGCAATTATCTTTCTCCCAGTTTTGAAAGAAAGGAATTGAGCAACCAGAACATTCACAGACTTTAAAAACCATCCTTGATGTAAACTCACTCAGGCTGGAACCCCAGATTGGGTGAGAAAATGGTTTGTAAGAACATAGGACACAGAACAGCTTTACTGGAAGGATCAGCAACATGGTGCCTTTTGGTGCATATGTACCAAGAGAAGCCTTCCCTGACACCCACAGGAACCACTTACCTGTTGCCCCCATTGAAATTAAACTTGAAGGAAGCCTTTTATTGTGGCCAATAGCGAAGGCTAAGGTGTGTGCTTGGTTATAGTATAAGTGTGGTGCCCATGACAATTTATCCAGTTTGCAACTGTACCCATGAGCCCTGATTCCTACTTTACTAAGAAAACATTAAGGATATTTTATGCTTCCTGAAACAGAAACAGTGCGTTTTGGAAATTCTGCTTTGTAATCCTAGTTTGGCAAAGTACCAGTCACTTTTTATTATTAAATTTGTGGACCAGAATATTTTCTGTTATAATTCTGAAACAAATATTGATTCAGAAAGGACTACTATTAAAACCTATTCTAAAAATTAACAAATGCCGATGTCAATAATTTTTCTAAAAAACCAAATCTTTATTCACTGAGGCACAGGGATATTTGTTTTAGTGTTTAAAAAGAGCATCTCCAAAATAATAAATTATAGTTTAAAACTACAATTGTAAAACCTTAATCCTTGGTTTAAACTGACTAACTCTCAATAGGTTTCTGTCCTCTCACTTTCAGAGAGTGAAATAATTCTCTCTGCATTCTATGCTCAGACCTGAAGTGTCAAAATGGCACCACCCAACCACAAGAGGGAGAACTGAGGAAGACACAGGGTTTATCTAAGTATTTATTTCTCACCTGCCTTTTACCACAAGGTTCTAGTAGATATGTAATTTGAAATAATATTTCCCTCTGAAAATTTTATGTTTATCTGCACAGTCATGTTTATACAATTCAATACTTTCTCCCAAAACTTAGTAAGCAAATGGCATGGTCAACAAAAACATGAACACTCCACATTGCAACATTTTCTTGTGTTCCAAAAACAATAGGATAATCTGGTGGAGCTCTATTGACCCTGTATACCATTAATAGTTAATTCTTTCTATCTATCAGAGAGCAGAGCCAGAGTAAATCTAGAAACATCCCACACAATTTTAACAGAAGAAAGGCTTGGGAGCCTTTGGGGAGTACGGTAAAGGGAGGAGATCTTTTGATTTCAGAAAGGGCACATAGCACCTGTCTGTCTTGAAGATGTGAACATGAAGCAGAACAAATGGGATTAGAAGCTGTTCTTTTGGAATCTTATAAGCAGCTAAAAACATATTGCCCCATGAATCTGGATTGCTACTTACAGATCCCTTCATAATTTCCCACTTCAAATTAGTGTCAAATTAAAAACAAGACCACACTATGTTATTCTGTAAAACAGTGTCACATTGCTAATTTTGTGCATAGCAGATGCTTGTTCACTTGAGCTACAAAGCCACGTAGTCACATTCTGAAGATGATAATAGCTACAAAAAAGTGTTGATACTGTCAATTCAAAAGGAAATGCTCTCATATAGGAGTACTGAAAAAGTCACAGACTTTAATTAACACATTTTCTGTCCCAAAAGCATATTGATATTCACTGTGGCCTCAGCTTTTACAAAATTCAAGGAATCACAACCTGCTATTTTGCCAACAGTAAGATCAGTAACACCTAACTCATTGCATACTATGACTTTGTGCTTGTCGCATCTTGCTTTATCAGGCTAAAATGTCAAAATAAGGGACAAGCGGGGCCTTGTGCCTACAGTAAGGGACATAAATTAAATTCTACAACATACTGTTCAATAATAAATAATACAAACTGCAACAACTCTACATAGATGCAGATCAATCCCTTTCACAAAAGAGGCATATGCATTTATTTTCCTGGGAGGCAAATCAAGCCCTGCTTTGGTCTCCACCTCTAGGTTTTGTTCATTATAAGGTATATTTTGATTACACGGGGCAGCAGGAAATTAAATAAAGCAAAACGCCATGCAAATAAAAGGAACAGAAAAGTTAGGAGCCATTTCCTTTCCCAAATTATCTAATTGCTTTCAACAGAGTGGCTGACTTTACAAGTCAACGCATCTGTACACATATACTGTGTTTTTCACTTTAAAACTCAAGTGTTCTACGGCAGTTGGGGGGCTTATTTCTCTCTTAAACGTCTGGGTCACACCACTTCACTGGAACTGCCCCAAAAAGGCAAATTCCATCAACTGAGACCTCATCTGTTTTAACCGTCTCTGCTGTCACCATGCAGTAGCATCTTGCAACCATCAGATCTATATCAAGCCATAAGGAAGACAGACATGCTGACGATTATTTCAACAACTCTGAAATGTCAAAGTGATATGGCTGGAATTCAACAGGGCCTTTAAACTAATGGTCATGACAGAAACAAAACAGGGACTGCCCAGAAAGTATGTGACAGTTAAAACTACTTTTCACTCCACCAGCACATAAGGAAATCTGTACAGCTCCTGTGACACATATCCAGTACCCCATTATAAAGCCTGCAAGGTATAAATATTAATTAGAGGTAAAGCGTGCCTTTTTAGTGACACAGAAGTATACTGAACATGAATAAAAGAAGTATACAGTGGTACCTCGGATTACAGACGCTTCAGGTTACAGACTCCGCTAACCCAGAAATAGTACCTCGGGTTAAGAACTTTGCTTCAGGATGAGAACAGAAATCGCACTGTGGCAGTGGGAGGCCCCATTAGCTAAAGTGGTATCTCAGGTTAAGAACAGTTTCAGGTTAAGAATGCCAGAACGAATTAAGTTCTTAACCCGAGGTACCACTGTACTGAACATGAATAAAATATCTATACGTTTTCTAAACCATGCAGAGTCCAATAGGAGGTCATGTGAAGATAAAGAAATGTACCTATTGGCACTCTGTAACAGTGTTTAAATGATTGTTTCTCCAGCAACAGCAAAGAAGTGTGGCAAAACATTTTTGCTAATACTCCATTCTCCCCTTGTCAAAAAATGTCAAGCTTTGCTATATTCTCACCTTCCCAATGTGTGACTTAATTAATGACCTCACAGATGCTCAATAAGATAGAAGGCTACAGATCACAGTTATGCCATGTTTAGATCTATTTGTGGCATTAATATAAACTGTGATGAAAGGATTAATGTCTCAATTAGGATAACTTACAGATTAAATTAATGTGTGCTGGTGCAGAGGGAAACAGTTTTCTATTAACCAGAAAAAGATCCACAACATTTTACCAAATAAGGAGCATTCGGAAGGGAGGAAGGACAGGGAGAACACAGGGGTTACTCTTGTACCGAGTTCAGATGCTGTTTCTGTTTTTCTGAGTTCCTGGGAAGACATGGGATTCTATTCAGTGTTAGTTATACTCAAAGCGTACCTATTTAAATTCATTTACATACACAGTTCCATTAATTTCAATAGGTCTAACTGGATACAAGCCATGATTTCCTCCAGTAAGTATTTGTAGTGAAATATTGGGTGGTTACAAGAGTGTCATGGACAACTGTTGGAAGTCTGCACCATCACTCTGATGAGCTAGACAGTTCCCTACTCTGCATAATTTTAAGGCAGATGATAGGTAGATAGATAGATAGATAGATAGATAGATAGATAGATAGATAGATAGATGATAGATAGATATAGATAGATGATAGACAGACATATGAAATGCAGCTTAATCTAATCAACACAAGAGATTATAAAATGTGCTGCCCCTTCAATACTGGGGGTCCCACCCTCATTCTTCTTCCTGAAATAATAATAATAATAATACTTTGTTACTACACCACCTGTGTGCAGTGAAATTAAACGAGCCCTCCCCCCATACACTCAGTCTTGTTCGCATTCTGTGTTCTTGTCGGAAGTCAATTGCACCACTATTTTTTTCCAACAGCCCACGGATAAAAACTGTTCTTTAACCTGTTGGTGTGGCTGAGTATACTTCTGTATCTCCTGCCTGGATGTAAGAGATTAAAGAGGTGCTGGCCAGGGTGTGAATTGTCCCTAAGAATTTTCTTCGCTCTCTTGAGGCAGCGGTCTCCCGCGATGTCATCTAGCGAACTCTGGGGACAGCCCATGATATCATGAAGCATGATACCATGAAGCAACAGTCAGTCATGCTAATTACTTCTGTGAGTGCCTTTCAGCACCATGGCATTTTTTGCTGCAGTTGAACCGCTGGGTAAAAGCGGCTCACAGAAAATGGCAGTCTCTACATACAAACTTTAAAGTACCATATTTTTCCGTGTATAAGACTAGGCTCCCCCCCTAAAAAATAATGTCAAAAATTAGGGGGCGTCTTATACATGGGGGTGTCTTATAAACGGAAAAATACGGTAGTTCATGATACAAGTCCTATCTTCGCTTTAAAGAGGATCAACAGAAAATTCTAATTAGTTCTAAATCTCCACAAGGGAAACGTGTAATGTGGGGATTCATGCCTCTCCTAATGCTATTGTGAAACACACTTAGACAAAAATAATTTTAGAAGAATGGGGGCAAAATACTTTGCCTTGTTTGCGAAAACTTATTTAATTAAGGGTAAAAACAGAGGGTGGGAAGGTGTGTCGGGTGATTCCAAGCAAATTGCTTATTGACCTCCTGCTATAAGTTGTAAGAGGAATGACTCTCTACACATCAGCTGACTTTCTAAACTATCAGGGAAAAAGTGGGTTTGGGGCATTTACATCTTGGTATCTCCTGTTCACACTAGTGGATGAAACCTAGTCATGTAGGTTAGCAAAAGAGAATTCATCCCCTCTTCTTTTTTCTTTTTATTATTATTTATATCCTGCCCTCCCCAGCCGAAGCCGGGCTCAGGGCGGCTAACAACAATAAAATAATACAACATTCTAAAATAATTTCATTATAAAATTAATTCAAATCAAATTAATGGCAACCATTGGGCTAGAGTTCTGTGAAGATTGCCAAAAGGAGGGAGTCAGGCCTGGTGGAACAGCTCTGCCTTGCAGGCCCTGAGGAAAGATGTCAAGTCCCGCAGGGCCCTAGTCTCTTGTGACAGAGCGTTCCACCAGATCGGAGCC
This sequence comes from Podarcis muralis, assembly GCF_964188315.1. Taxonomy (NCBI): domain Eukaryota; kingdom Metazoa; phylum Chordata; class Lepidosauria; order Squamata; family Lacertidae; genus Podarcis; species Podarcis muralis. The sequence goes on along the minus strand of NC_135656.1, from coordinate 39,691,623 downwards.
ACAGCCGAAAAAGCCCTGGCTCTGGTTGAGACCACAGGGACGCGGGTGGCGCTGTGGGTTAAAGCCTCAGCGCCTAGGACTTGCCGATCGAAAGGTCGGCGGTTCGAATCCCCGTGGCGGGGTGCGCTCCCGTCGCTCGGTCCCAGCGCCTGCCAACCTAGCAGTTCGAAAGCACCCTTAAGTGCAAGTAGATAAATAGGGACCGCTTTATAGCGGGAAGGTAAACGGCGTTCCGTGTGCTGCGCTGGCTCGCCAGATGCAGCTTGTCACACTGGCCACGTGACCCGGAAGTGTCTGTGGACAGCGCTGGCTCCCGGCCTATAGAGTGAAATGAGCGCACAACCCTAGAGTCTGTCAAGACTGGCCCGTACGGGCAGGGGTACCTTTACCTTTTTACCTGGTTGAGACCAGCCTAACCTCTCTGTGGCCTGGGTCCTCCAAGATGTTTTTGTTTGAAGACTGTAAGTTCCTCTGTGGGACATACCAGGAGAGGTGGTCCCGTAGGTACAAGGGTCCTAGGCAATAACGGGCTTTAAAGGTTAAAACCAGCACCTTAAACCTGATCCTGTACTCCACCAGGAGCCAGTGCAGCTGGTATAGCACTGGGTGAATGTGATCTCACAGCGAGGACCCCGTAAGGAGTCTCGCCGTGGCATTCTGCACCTGCTGGAGTTTCTGGGTCAGTCTCAAGGGCAGCTCCATGTACAGCGAGTTACAATAATCCAGTCTGGAGGTGACTGTTGCGTGGATCACAGTGGCTAGGTCAGGGCAAGAGTGGTAAGGAGCCAACTGCTTAGCTTGGCGAAGATGAAAAAATGCCGCCTTTGTTATAGATGCAATCTGCACCTCCATGGAAAGGGAGGTGTCGAAGATTACACCCAAACTCTTAACGGACGGTGCTGGCACTAATTGTGCCCCCGCAACAGATGGGAGTTGCACCCCCAATCCCATATCATCCCAACCCAGCCAAAGGACCTCTGTCTTCGAAGGATTTAACTTCAACCGGCTCCCACATAACCATCCAGCCACAGCTTCCAAACATCTGATCAGTGTGTCTGGGGCTGAGTCAGGATGGCCACCCATCAACAGATAGAGTCGGGTGTCATCAGCATACTGATGGCAGCCCAACCCAAAACTCCGGAAAAGCTGGGCGAGGGGGCGCATAAAGATGTTGAAAAGCATTGGGGAGAGTATCACACCCTGAGGCACTCCACACACCAAGGAGTGGCCTGATGACAGTTCCCCCCCCCCCAAGCGCCACCCTCTGTCCCTGACCAGAGAGAAACGAGCGCAGCCATTGACGGACTGTGCCCTGGATCCCCACATCGGTCCAGGAGTTCGTGATCGACCATGTCGAAGGCTGCTGACAGGTCTAGAAGAGTCAGCAGCCCCGACCTGCCTCGATCCAGCTGCCTGCAGAGATCATCTGTTAGGGTGACCAGAGCCATCTCGGTCCCATGACCAGCGCGGAAGCCGGATTGGATCTTTCCCAATGAACTCTGAGGGGTGAGCTGCAGTGGAAAAGAGACTGCTGAGCTCTTGATCAGAGAGTGGCTCTGCTGGTTTTTTAAAAAAGCAAATTACTTCCCTATGATACCGCCTTCTTATTTTTAATTGCCCTTTTGACTGAATATTTAGTCCAGCAAAGCGTGTGTTTTTTGTTCAAACTTCCAAAAACTTTTGTGGGAGGAAAACTGCACAAAGCACGTATTGAAAGTCAGAGATATCCCACAAAAGTACTATCAGATACCATCTCTATATAGTTAAGTCCCTGCACCATAACACAATAATGCCGAATAAATTTTCATATTTTTTTAGTTTAATTTGTCAAACATGTCCCCAGTGTCAGATTAGTACTTTATTTTCAAAAGGTAAGTGGATTTAAGCTGCAATCCTATAAACATTTGCCTGAGGGTAAGTCCCAAAGAACACAATAATGGGGCTTATTACTGAGAAGACATGAACAGGACTGCACTCTAAAATTACTTTTTCCACATATTCTACTTCAGGATCTTGTCCATAATTGTTCATCCAGCTTCCTATCAGTTTGGTGTCATTAAAATATGGAGAACATTAAATCACCACAGCTCATTTCCTCATGAAGTTAGAAACCTCAATACCAATCAGTACAAACTACTCGACTGTATTAATATGCAAATGTATTCTCATTGCATCCACACCGAGTTGATACTTTCTGCTACTTTTATATTTTATGTTAACTGTATTATTAACAGAACAATTTCAGATTTCAGATGGAATAGACTGACATAGGCTAAGCTGATAATTAAAGAATATTATAGTTGCACATGCCTGAGCATGCCAAAATAACAGCAGGCAATTTACATATGTAGAAAAGCTTGTATACTTTTTACATGCTGAAATTTGACAATGAACTTGCTCTGGCTGAAATGAAGGGTTGACTGAAAATGATTTCTTTCTATTAACGTATGTTGTACAATAGGGTTTTTTTCCATATAATTTTTCTATTTAAATTACTGAACATTAATGCAGCCATTTTATCTGTTAAGCAACATGTTAACTGTTGGAAAACCAGGCAATGAAAAGCTACATACTCCCTTAGAGATTACTATAATTCAACCAATAAAAAGCCTGAAACATAAACCAAGGTGTAAAGTGACACTGGCATTTATTAATATTTAGTGCACCTCAAAGCAAGCACAGAGCGGAAATATGGTCCAACAGTTCCAAGGCAGAACATAGCAGGAAAAATAAATTTGATTTACAACAATCCCTACCTTTTAAAAATAATAATAAAAGCAGACTGTAGGCCCTTTCCCTTTAAAATATTTAATAGCTGATATCATTAGGAGGGTCTCAAATCACATTTTTAACATATGGGAACTTGAGGAAACTATCATCTGCAATCCATAGTTTAATGGATGATATTATTTTAACTACCTTCCTCCATTTCAAAAGCCATTCAGATGGCTTTTGAAAAAGTATGATGTGCATTTTTCAGTGGGGTTTCCCCCATTTCTACCATGAAGCAAGATCTAAACGTTTTCACATTCTCTTCATCAGGCATCTGTGCTTCTCAAGAGCCAAGATGTTTAGTTTCTTATAATCTAAGACACTACAATGCTTGAAAGCTGACACCATCATCCATGGCATCTTAATCATCCTCCTTTTTAAAACTCTCCAAGGAGTAAACTTAAAAGCAGCATCTCATCTTCACTTTAAAGGGAACCAACAGAAAATTTTAATTAACTTGAAATCTTTGCAGAAAACGTATCAGACCCTTCTCTTTGAAACACAGACATCAGAAGTGAATGAAAGCAAAAGTTGTTGTGTGCTTGCTACTAAATTTGATTCAATGATCTTCACACAGATGAACATAGGAAACATTTCCATGATTTAGGAAGGTTATTTTGTACAGACTACTACTGAATGTATGTAGAATTTCTGCACACTCCCTTTCCTATTAAATTCTGAAAGAAAGCCTATGATTAATGCCACATTTGGCTCACTTCTTTTAGGATACCATTAGGCTTATAAGCTAAAAAAATCAAGAAGCACAAGAGGAGAGAAGAAGGAAGAGGCAGAGTAGGGAAATTAGTTTTGCAATGCTAGAACATAATGCTGGATTGTAAACAGGCATTTATATAATAGTACACCAAGCTGTTTCCACCCCTTGCTTGGACATAAGTGGCTCTTCTTCCTATGGCCAATGACAGGGGCTACAGTTTTTCCACACAAAACAGTAGACCTGCAACTTACATGGGGGTTATGTTCTGGGGTTAGTGCATAAAGCCAAAATTGCATATAGTGCATATAATGCAATGGGGGGTAAGATCACCAAAGTATTTTCCCCCACACACCTGCTCCCATTTATCTATCTATCTATCTATCTATCTATCTATCTATCTATCTATCTATCTATCTGAATGTGCACAAGTTAAACATAAATTGTGGGTCTACTTTACTTCAATCCCAGGGCAACTGATAAGAGCAATGGTCTTTTTCACATTTCCTTGCAGCTGCTCCTTCTATAGCACATGCCTCGTGTTTCTCTTGTGGTGATCTTCCTGAAAGGTGTGGGAGATGCAACCATCCAATGCCTTTGCAACTCTGACCAGTGGTAGAGACATAAAATTGGTGCCAATGAATCAATACTTGAAAGAAAAAAAATGGAGAAGCTTTCTGTTTTATTTCATAGTTCCTATACTATAGATTTAATGGAGTCGGTGTAAAATCTCCCTTGTTCAAGTTAGCTAGTAGGTAAATTGTACTGCTCCAAGTCATTATGAAGATAACTGAACTAAACAAAATAGGTCTCACTTTTCTCTCATCTTCATTATGTCAGAAATGCAAGCTGACAACTTCAGAGAGACTCATTTGTTAACACATGCATACAAACCTGTTGCTGGGGATCTGAAAGCTGCCAAGATGTGTTTGTAATTCCAGCATTGCTGAAATCCCCCAAACACAAAGATAAAAGGGCAAGATAAGGTACCCATCAATCTTACAGAAAAGGTAAAGGAAAGATTGACAAATAAATACCACCAGATCCACTTTCCTAAACAAAAGATATCACAAACTATTAACTTCATCTTAGAAACCACTTAGGATAACTATCTCTGGCACAACTCCCTCTATATAAATACAATGAAAGACAGACTCTTTTAAAAGCCTTAAAAAATTCTTAAAATCGATTGCTTCTGGAAAGCAGGAAAATAAGAAAAGGTATTTTCATTAAAGGACAGCTTAGATGAATAAGAAAAAGAAGCATCAGACTGACAAATTGTCGTCATGTTTTCCAGTGTCACCTCCTGAAGAAAAAAAGTATGGGGAATATCAGCAATTTCCCTATTGATTCCAGTGTGACATGAAGACCTGATGTAACATAATGATCCAGTTCACAAGTAGCACTAAGTAAAACCATGGCTTAGAGTGACTGAGCAAAAATGCAGGTTCCTGGATTTAAGATAGTTTCAGATTTCAAATTTCTTCTTCCAGGAGTTTAGAAGTTTGTTACTCACAAGTAGCGAGCTGTGTCAGTGGTCTCTGCTTTAAGTTTTCTCTACAACCTTGTTTGGCTTACCTCTACCTCACCCTGTCCGACCTATCTGTTAAAACTTCTGTCACTTATTGATGCATAATTGAACTTTTCAATAACTTTAATATATGAGTGTTTTTCTTACAGGAGGATAAATTCTGGTTAGGGAAAAGTATTTACATTATGTGTGAAGTGAGCTGCAATAATTTATTTTTTTCAAGTATATGGAATGGGCAGCTCGAACACAAAACACTCACTGTATGTTATATATAGCTTTCAATGGATGAGATCATAGGAAATGGGGAAAATGTTGTTTCAAGTTGTTTAAAACTCTTTTTTCATATTGTAACATTGAGTTTTAAAACTAACTGTTGCAATTTGCCCTGGAATCTTAGGGTAAAGGGTGGATAATAAATAATAACAACAACAACAACAACAACAACAATGTAGCATAGCAAGCAGCTGCAAGGGACATTTTGTTTGTGATATTCTTAACTGAAGCAAACCAGTCTACTGCCATGGCTGCAGTCATTTCTGATGAATTCTCATCTAAATGCACATTTAGTATTAATTTAAATGAGTCTACTCTGAGGAGGACTAACACTGGGTACAACCCCATGTGTGTGTGTGTGTGTGTGTGTGTGTGTGTATGCCACACACACACACACACACACACACACACACACACGAGAGATATGGCATAACCTGCCTGACAGCCACAAGTAACTCAGTCCTGCCTCCTTAATAGTACACAACCAACAAACGTGATTTTAAAAAGAGCAGAGAAAGTTATGGAATAAAAGTAAACTCTTTCTCTGCTCCCACCACTCATAATTAATCTTCACAAGGAGCAGCCACTAAGCCCATTTCTATAACCCAATGTAGTTTTTAAATTAACTTATTCTTAATTTTTAAAACTCTTGTAACACACTTTACAAAGCTGCTTTACATGCTGCATACACTTATAAATATTAATTGTAAAAGAACAGTGTGCTTCAATTAGTGGAATTTTCTTCTGGGAAGTTGTCCAGAATTTTTTTTTTTATCATCTGAAAAATCCCAGAACTTTTATTTCAAAGCTTTTGAAGAAAGAAATCTACTTTGACAATTAAAAAGCACTAAACAAAGACGAGTGGGGAGGAAATGAATATTGCTTAAAAACAAACAGCCCCAACAGAAATCTAGTTTGTCTGGAAAAAAAAGTAAGAAGGTACAAATGCATATGTTTCATGTTTAGCAACAAATAGAAGGTGGGGGTGTTTTTACAATCTGTCCCCAAACTTCACAGATTTTCCAAGTCGAAATATATTTCAACTGAAATGGAATTTATATCATATTATGCCAGCTTTCACTACTATAACAAGACTGTTCCATTTGGTAAATCGTTTTGGAAAGTAGCTGCTCCTGTAAACCCCACTTTTTTTTTTAACTTCGGGGTAGGGGGGTGAAAATGGCTGAAATGTCCGGAGGAGGTAATTCACATACTCAAATGTGCAAGAACTGACACTGTATGACTCTCATACTTCAGGTTTCACATCTGGAGGATGATGCTTTGCTTGAAAACATTGGTGTGTGAGTAACTTATACTTCAAAAGAGAGAGCCACTATTCACATGGAAACCCTTCAAACATACACCCCACTCTTCTATGTGGAATCTGAAAACATAGGTGCACATCACTTCCTGCACCACTGAGTAAGCCTAGAACAGGGGTAGGCTGTTTAACTGGCCCACGAGCCACCCACTTGGCGAGTCCCCACACCCGGTGCTAAACCGGCGCAGCGACTCGCTTCTGTGGCGCCAGAAATCGCATCTGTGCAGATGCAGACACCAGAAATTGCATCTGCACAGACACAGATGCCAGAAATCGCAGGCACGCGTGCTCACACGTGCACAATCCAGCACACGGAGGGATCTCTGCTGGAGTGAACTGGCCCAGGCGAAGTAAATCTTGCCGACCCCTGGCCTAGAATCTTGTTTCAGGATTGAAATGAAAAGAGAGAATATGGGGGAGGTGGATATTCAACTCTAAAAAGTGTAAGAGTGAATACAGACTTTGTTTTAGAGACATGCATGCATGCTTCATACATAATTCATATAAACTGTATATTTACTTTAAAAATGCTGAAGCTGGGTGCCTTATTCTTCAGATCTGTTTTTCCCGATTTGCTTTTTTAAACTAGTAGCTCTTTCTAAATTACCACATTTCCAGATGCTTTGCTCATACCCTCTTGACAGAGGAACAGTTGTACTTATTTGCAGACAAGTTGTTGACAATTCATCTAAGCTTATAAAAGCTGGCAGAGAGGTACCCTGGCACAGATATCTGACACCGCAACTGACTGCTCTTCTATCTATGAAAAATATTAAGGAATCCAATCAGAATTTAATTGCCTACTCAAGCAGATAACATCAAATTCAGCGAACACTGTACATGGAAATATAGATGAAAGAATAAACTCTCATATGTCCTTATGATATTATAGGGAAGATGCAGAAAGTTAACCTCCGCACATACACAAAGTCCTCTCCCTGTGTTAACTGAAAAACAAAACATGATTTTAAAAGCAAGGGGAAACTAGTTCTGCATGTCCAAGGGACTTTTGACTTTTGTTTCTTGGCAGAATACCCATTCTGGATATCAACAGAATGCTTGCCATATCACGTAGCAAAACACTTTGGAAGGGGATGTTCCAAAAGCAGCTAGTGCTAAAGTGAAGATCTCCCACTGACCTCCCAGTGGACACTCCCAGGCTCTTTAAGTACTTATTTGGATCTCAGCCTATAACAGGATTTCCGGTCTTTATAAAGAAAACACAGGATACTTCCTTTGTGGGAAATACTTTTGCATTTTCAAGGCTTGAAAATGTTCTACATGGTCACCTAAGCCAACCGTGCTGATAAGGAGAGGCACAACCTTTCTTAAATGGTGTTTATCTGAGAGGTAGATACCTGTTCACACCACTAACCACTCTGGTGACAGGCAAAGAGCTGATGGGCTGCAATACATGGTATGTGCTAAGTGGACTTTGGTGTCAGCTTCACCCACAAGGTACTCCTGCTGGTGAAGGTGAGGGCAGGAAGAGAGGGGATGTAGCTCTCTGTGCCTCTGGAAATCTGCTCTGGAAGATTGGGGGATGCAGGGGAAAAGGAAAATAGGCAGAAATCACCTCCTGTTTCTGCCACTGAGAGCCTCCATTGGATCAGAGTCCCTGGGGGCAACTCAGAGTTCAAGTCAAAGTACTTAAGGAAGGTGACATCAAGCCATTGGTTTGAATTAGTACATAAGGTTTCAGTTTACTTCTCAGCTAGGGTGACAAAGGACCAGAAATCCCCAAAATCCCAAATGGAACAAGGAAGTGCAATAAACAGTGCACAGTACCTAGCATTCCATACAGACCTTTCTGCCTCTAATGCAGATATATTAAGTTCCTGATAAAATGAGCCAACAAAAAAAAAGTTTAATGTTATTAAGGCTAGCAAATGAAGGTTTTCACATTTCAGTGCTAAATTCAGGAAGACAGACAGTCATTCAGAACTCCCTGGATAGGTAATGTTGGTGTGTTTAAGAGGAATATTAGGCTTGTAATTATATAAAAATGCTTTTCTACTTAGCAATCATAGGAATAGAGTGAATTCACTCAGAGACATATTTATTGATATGTTAAAATGGGTCAGTGAGGAAGGATAGATTTTAAGGGAGGACACATATGTGTTAAGTGCTCAAGTCTAATTGTAACAGCAAAAACAGTTTCATGTTCCCCAGTGTGTAAGAGTTAAATGCCTTATTCTTTAAATCAGTAAAGATAGACATAGAGACCTATTAACAATTATTCTTATTTCAAAACTACACGCAAACATTACCAACATTAATTCTGAGTACACTTGTGGGGGGTTAATTATTCCAATTTCACAGATGAAGTAACCAAGACACACACAGAGAGAGCAAGATTAAGTGTTCGTTCAAGATGAGGGTATACCTTAATATTGAGCCATCTGAAAGATGGTATCTCTGTAAGACAGACAGACACAATGTTGACTCTCAAAGATGAAAATTCAAATCAGACAGTAAACTGGCAAGCAGAAAATGTTAAGTCCAAAGAAAACATTAGTCTTGGTGGCTAAGAGTGTTTTTCACAGGCTTCAGCTAGTAAGACAACAGTGACGGTTCCTGGACCGGGGCTGCCTGACTAGTGGTTCAGGCACTGGTAACTTCAAGACAGGACAATGGCAAAGTACTCTACGTGGGAACTCCTTTGTGATTGGTTTGGAAACCACAGTTAATGCAAAATGCTGCAGCACAATTGCTGACAGGAGTGTCAGCATTTGTGCTCAAATATTTGCACTGCCAGCAAGGTCATTACTGCACTGAGATCCAGATGTTATTAACGGTATTTCAGGTGCTCACCACCATGCAATCAGTTTACTTAAGAGATTGCCTGACTCCATACATCCTAACTCACTCACGCCAATCTGCATAACTTGCACTTCTACAACGGCCACTCAATGTCTATTCCACATTTGTAAGAAGTCATTCCTTTAGTGTGACAGCACCTGTACTTTAGAACTTCTTGCCACTTGACTCTAATGCTGAAAATCTTCCTGTTTCAGTGGGTCTATCCAGCCACATGATTAACATGTGTTCTTAAATCTGTTACGGATGTTTTATTGTGCTTGATTGCATTAAAATGCTTTCAAACGTTTTAAACAGGTTTTTAAATTTTTGACAAAGAAGTGTTTGCCACCCTGAGTTCCTTTGGGTGGGAGGGAGGGAGAGATAATAAATAAATAAATAAATAAATAAATAAATAAATAAATAAATAAATAAATAAATAATATTGAGGTAATGGTGATGACTAGCATAGTTGAAACACTGTTATCCATTGGAGGCTATAGTGTTTACTAGCTGGAAACATGCCCTGAGTTCCGAGTTCAGTTGATTGCTAGATTTTATTATTATTATTATTATTATTATTATTATTATTATTATTATTATTATTATTACTACTACTACTACTACTACTACTACTACTACTACTACTAAGGCTATAACAGTAGGAGCTGCTTCCCTGGTGCCTACAGCTGGTATTATGTAATGAAGTTCCAAAGCCATCAACTGTTGCTGAATAAAGCTTCAAGGAAGAAGACTGCATAGCCTTAGAAATTCATGATTGACAGGCCGGGTCAAGAAGATGCCTTGTGTCAGGGGAACTGCCTGTGACGTAAGCCCCAAATTCAACACAGGTATTGAAGTGGTAATAGCCACAGCTGATGTTGAGAGCAGGCTGACTCCCACAGAGAGCAGTGACTTAGGCATGCTACAGGAGATTGCCATTGCATCAATAATGGCCATATGAATGTACCGTAAGTCACATTTATGAAAATTGTAGCAGAAGCCAAAAGGTTCTTATCTTCACAACTAGGGAAGCCATATTACAATCATCATGAAGGTGGGAGGAAAAAAGACAACGACCTGTAAATAACCTTCATTAACGTATCTTGATTCCTAAAACAAATCTCTGTCTTTCCCAGCTTGAATCACGTCAGATTCTAGAAATCCAATTGTTAAAGCAAAACTCCCAGAATATAACAGGGCCTCTAAAGCAAAGGAATGACATAGCAGACAGAAATAAAGGGATATACCATATGTTGAGTAATAAAACTGGCAAACCTAGAAAGGTTCAAATACAGCTATTATACACACCTGGGCAAAAAGGGGGGTGGGGTGGCGAGGAATCATTAAGCAATCTGAGAACCTGCAAACAAAGAAACTGTAAAATTCTTAACTGTAAAGCAAAGGAAACACATCTAATCCCTCAGGAGTTTAAGTATGTATTTCAACTGGGTTATCCCATCCCTCAAAAGGACATAGAACGACACAAAAACCTACAGACATACAATATATCCACTGTGCGACTGTAGGCATTGAGCCAAATAGCGTCAGTACCCAACAGCCCTGGCACCTGTTGGTTTTGTCATCAACAAATATATTACCACTTTGTGGCACAGAGGAAAGGAAAACACTATATTAGAAATGCTCGCCTACCTCCAGAGAAGGCAAGAGAGGCAACTGGCATGTGCTTTATGGGAATTTAGTGTGATAGGGGAATTGGTTATGAGAAGTAGCATTGCAGGAGTTTGAACTTTTGTATATTTCAATTTCCTGTGCACCTCAAACATATGTGAACTGAACACCACACATTGTAGCTCGAGTATGCAGACTTTAGGCTGTTCTCTCTCCCTCTCTCATACACACAAACACACACACACACACACACACACACACACACACAGAGAGAGAGGGGGGGAGTGAGAGAGTTGCATTTATAACAACATTTGTGCACCTACACCCTCCAATTGGAAACCTAGAACCAAAGATTTGCATAACACTTGCAGGATAAAAGCATAAATATTCAGGACACAGTTATGTGGAAACCTCGCATAGTGAATGTACAGTATAATTAAGAAAAGGCAGCAAGAGAAAAAGCCTTTAAGGAATCAAGTTTCTATTTTTGTTTTGTCTGATGCATGTAGTGTTTCCAATATAAAAAGGTAAAGGGACCCCTGACCATTAGGTCCAGTCGTGACCGACTCTGGGGTTGCGGCGCTCATCTCGCTTTATTGGCCGAGGAAGCTGGCATACAGCTTCCGGGTCGTGGCCAGCATGACTAAGCCACTTCTGGTGAACCAGAGCAGCGCACGGAAATGCCGTTTACCTTCCCGCCGGAGTGGTACCTATTTATCTACTTGCACTTTGGCGTGCTTTCAAACTGCCAGGTTGGCAGGAGCAGGGACCGAGCAACGGGAGCTCACCCAGTTGCGGGGATTCGAACCGCCGACCTTCTGATCGGCAAGTCCTAGGCTCTGTGGTTTAACCCACAGCGCCACCCGCATCCCTGTTTCCAATATATTTATACCTATATACCTATATATCCTCTACCAGAAAGAACATATGCCATGGTTCAGAAGTGGAACTCAAGCTTTGCATGCAGAAGGTCCCAGGTTTATTCAGGCATGTCCAGGTAGGGCTAGGAGAGATCCATTTGAAACCCTGCAGAGCTGCTGCCAGACAGCAGTACCAATGGTCTGATTCAGCACAAGACAGCTTCCTATGTTCCTAACAATAGGAGGAAGGTTGCTTACCGATACAGATCTCATCCACTCTATTCTGGTGGCATCAGATTGGCAAGTCTAGTTGAATTCAAATATTCTATGATTTTTTCAAGAAAAGAATATACTCAGAAAGCACCTGGGATTCAAATAAACAGGGACAATAAATCCATTAGTGCAAGGCATCATAATGACTGTGTTGCTAGGAGGAAAATGACTCTACAGTGGGGTTGGCTGGCCATCCAGATGTTCAGACTCCAACTTCCATCAGCCACAGCCAGCATGGCCAATGACCAGGGATGATAGAACTTGTACTCCAACATCATCTTACATTCAATCTTCCTTAATTTTCTTGTATTCTTTGTTTTAGATTGTGAGCTTTTGAGATAATGTATAACCACTGTGATTGAGAACTCCACAGAGTTCCTGTGCACTGTGAGCAAGAAGTGTTTCATTCACTCGAATATCAATGATTGACTTCTACATGCATCACAACTGTGAGCCCCCATCTTTCTCCAGCATGAAATGAATAGAAAAGGTATTACACTTAATTGCTCCTTGTTGAAATGTTGCAGGGAAGAGTACCAAGAGTACAGGCTATATGATGCACATATTCCCACATCTAAATAGCCTCTAATATTTTTCACTGTAGTTCTTCATGGCACTGTTTGTCTAGGAGTTTACAATCCAAGTCAGAAGTTCTCACAGCACATGAGATGAGACTTAACTGCTGGAGTACTACTTAACTTTGTACACACAAACCAACAAACAAACACAAAAACACACTGTATATGATAGGTGAGAAGCATGTTTTGGAAGAAAAGACAGGGATGCTATTTACTAAGATATTTTGCAAGCAACAGAAATGCCACAGAAACCCACAAGGGAAACAACTGGGAAACCAAGCCTAGAAAAGTTGGATAAGTGTTAGCAACATGGAGTGAACAAAGATTCAGGGTGTTGAAGGAATAAAAGCACAGATGCTTGCATGCAAAGCATAAAAGTTCAAAATCTTGGTCATGCTTTCAGAGAAAAAACTCACATGACTCTGAAAGGTCTCCAGCTATGAAGGAAGACAATCTAGGAAGATCATCTAAGCAGGATAGAAAGGCAAGATTCTGACAGATTTCAACAGCTGTACCTGTGGTCTCTACCATTTGTCTCTAATCATGCCAACTGCTGAGATCATCATCAATCCCCTGCCTGCCACTCTATGTCCATATCAAATGAAGACAACATAGGAAAATCCTGTTAGTTCACATTTTAGATGGACATATGTGGGGCCATGGAAAGAGCCGCTGAACAATTTAAAAACTCTTGCTTTGTGCATTCTCCTTTCCCTACACATCTTTTGCAAAAACATATGATGGCTGGAGTATTCTACATTTAGCAATATCTCAAGAGACTTTATCATTCATCAGGTGTTCTTAAGAGATTCATACACACATCCCAGGGCTTGTGACGGAAGAATAGCTATAATAAATTAACTAATATTCCAAATTATCACTTAGCATAAAGACACAAATATGATGAGCAACATATAAAGTGTAAAATGTTTAGCTCACATGCAGAATGTTTTTCTTCTTTCGGGTCCAAATAGCAAATGTTTAAATGCTGTAAGCTCAAACAAAAGGTTTATTTATCAACTAGTTGCATTAGTTGCACTAATGTGAATCCTTGCATGTGCACAACTATTTTGCTGAATACTGCCCACAGTTAATATCAGATATTTATTAATATATCTGTAAGTGTTCCACATGTCTATTGGAATGACATTTTGTTCTTAAAAAAAACACAAAGCAGTTGGGGAGAAGTGAAAATCTATCCCCCATCTCCATAAATTCTTAGACATTGTCCCCCTACCCAAACATGGATGTTTAGTTTACATGCTGTACAGGACAGGATATGGTTTTGGCAACTGCCAAAAAGCAATTTTCCTCAGTGTGAGAGTGTTTGTCTATGTTTGCATTATATCCTACGGACATAAGCCTCAGAACGGAACATCTACACAAAAGATTTCTACTAGATACTGAACAGGCTCAAAAACAATACAAAATTTATAAGGGAAAAAGATGGAAGAATGGGATGGAAGAAGAAATAAGTTAATTTAATTATGTACAATGACTTAAAGCAACCCAGTGGAGTACAATGGAAGAAATGACCAATGGCCTTCTTAAAAACCGGACACTGGAGTAGAGTGGGGACGGTGGCATATTAAAATTGCTAAAATTACTTGAGAATTTAGTACACAGACATAGCTTCCTAGCTTGCATTATAACCACACTTACACTTCCCAACAGCAAACATACAACTGGATAACTTGTGAACCGCTCCAAAAGAATGAGTAGTTACTAGGTTTCTTCTTTAAATTCCAACCATGTACTCTGATGTGTATTCTTCAGAAAATAACTGGCAAATTCCAAAAGTCACATAAGAACACAGCAGGTCCATGGAATTTTACACCTACTTGTAATCAAAGATTTTCCTGAAATTTCCAGAGACTTTTTGCAGCGTTTCTCAGCTTCCTGTATATGCATGTGGAAACAGGGGGGAGGGGGACTGCCACAGGAAACATTAAAAAGATTTTAGGATAAATTGGGAATATATAGTGTAAACCAAATCCCCTCCGGCACAACCCTCTCCCCCAATACACAATGAAAGTGCTGTGGGTTAGAGGGTATACTGTAAGGGTGATTAAAAACAAACGGTTATCAGATGTTTAGGGAAAAGGAAAGTGAAGGAGGAAATAATGTTGGTTTCCTTGAATATACTGAGAGAAGAAATATTGCTGCAGTAAGAGGGGGTGGGGAACCCTACATGTTTGCTGAGAATTATACTTCTAATACCTTGTTTCAAATAACCAGTACTATTTTTCTAGAAAAAAGGTGCCAGAACTCACCTTCTTGTCTTATAGTGGCAATGTGCCCATTTGAGAGGTGCCGGAACCAAGTTCTGGTTGAAAAATAAAGCCCTGAGAATAACTAACCAATAAAAGCAAACAATGAAATGGTCCTGAAATGGATTGCTAACAACAGAATCAAGCAAGGAGCCTGATGTACTGGCTCAGTTTGGATGATCATTTTTTTGCTTATTTAACAGACTATTCTGCAAACATGTATTCTCTTTGTCTCTTCCTTTGTGAAAACTGAAATTAATCCAGAAATTCTCCAATTAACCATAGTTTCCTACTTTGCCCATAATGAGCAGACCAATTCAAATAAATGGAATATTGATTTCAATGGGTCTGTCCCAAGTATGACTTAGTGAGAATGCCACTCTATGGTTACAACTTCGGAACAAGTAAGGATCTTAAATGAGCTGAAGATCTTGGGCTTGTTTCAAAGCTGGTAACAGATCCACTAATACAATCTTGCAGATAGTAAATTAGTTTCACTTTGAAAAACTCAAATCTTTATTAGTTTATTGGACTTTTTTCTTTTACAAACTCTTGTAAATATAAGGAAGGACTCAAGTCCTTGAACAATATGGCAACACCTATTATTGGCTATTAATAAGCAGTTTAATATTTGAAAATGTGACATGGGAAATTTATTTATTGTATACTACAGTTCTTCATACACAGTCGAGAGCAACTAACATTTATAAAATACTTCATTAAAAATATACTTAAAACACTATTTACTATAAAATACAATTAATGAAAATTGAGCAATACAGTTGAACAAGTTGAGCCACTCCTGCTATGATCCAAAGGGCAAAAATTGGTAGGTCTTCAGCTATTTGCTTAATAAATATAAAATGTGGGACAATCAAATCTCGTACTGGGGAAAAGTTCCATAGATAGGGGAGTAAAGTGTTCTATTGTTTTCAGTTACTTGATTAATGAAGCCTAGACTTAAAGCAATAGCTTCAATTTGAAAAGCAATATATGCATGGATTTAACCAGATTACTCTCAGGAACCAGATAATTTCTCTCTAACAAGACTACACATACATCTCAAATCACAGATGCAACTACAGAAATGCTGCTAAGGAGATAGTGCACCTAAATACTAGGTCAAAATTCTAGTTTGGGGGTTATGATAGAAGGGGGATCCTTCATAAAATGTAATTGGCTTTTAACAGTGTTATGCCA
Source organism: Podarcis muralis (assembly GCF_964188315.1). Lineage (NCBI taxonomy): Eukaryota > Metazoa > Chordata > Lepidosauria > Squamata > Lacertidae > Podarcis > Podarcis muralis. Next base: position 39,675,402 of record NC_135656.1, on the reverse strand, counting down.
TTTTAATCAGTGAATATCATACCAGGAAAAACGAAAGTGGGAGAAAATAATTGATTCTGCAGACATTCTCCCAAAGTTTTTAAATGCCCCTTAGAAAATATTTTTTTTTGTTTTAGTAATAAAAATAATTTATTTTGCTACATTTCTATTTTTGACCGATATATTGTTCAATTAGTAACATATTGTGTTAATTTATTCAATTCCACTAATTTTACAAACTGCATACATAGGCTAAATGTATCTCATTTTAAGAGCACTTATTTTCTAATTGCATGAAACAAGGATTTGCTTATTTATTTTCTCCACTTTCAACAAATCAAGTGATTCTACGGTGGGGTATATCACACACTCCATAAATAGTACAACTACTCTTCTCTTGAAATATTAGTGGCTTAAAGGTAAAGGTAAAGGTACCCCTGCCTGCACGGGCCAGTCTTGCCAGACTCTAGGGTTGTGCGCTCATCTCACTCTATAGGCCGGGAGCCAGCGCTGTCCGCAGACACTTCCGGGTCACGTGGCCAGCGTGACAAGCTGCATCTGGTGAGCCAGCGCAGCACACGGAACGCCATTTACCTTCCCGCTGGTAAGCGGTCCCTATTTATCTACTTGCACCTGGGGGTGCTTTCGAACTGCTAGGTTGGCAAGCGCTGGGACCGAACGACGGGAGCGCACCCCGCCGCAGGGATTCGAACCGCCGACCATGCGATCGGCAAGTCCTAGGCACTGAGGTTTTACCCACAGCACCACCTGTTTCCCAATTAGTGGCTTATTGAATTATTATAAACCTGGCTAAAGAAGTAAGGTTTTATACTTAAAGAGATATAGATCCAAGGGATATTTTTTTCCCCCAAACCAATAAAAGTGGGCAATTTTTATCAGTCAACCAATGTTAAGAATATGCAGTCAACATAGGTAATCCCTTAGACATTTTGCTCATTGGCCTTAAAGTCTAATAGATGTAATTCATAAGAATTCAGTTGCTTCAAATTGTTTTTAATGGTGTTTTTAATGTTGTAATCCACCCCTGGACTTTATGGTGAAAGGCAGGTAAGGAAGGAGGAGGAGGAGGAGTAGGAGTTACCTTAGTGATTCCTGTTAAACAGCGGGGCAAATATTCAAACACAGAAGCTACGATTTGGCACAATGAAATATATTACAATGTTGTAAAAGTTGGAACACTGGTACCAAGATGAATCAGAAATGTATCAATCTGTTCTGCTTACTTTGGACAAGATTTTAAAACCAATATTATTTAAAGAGCTATTGAAAGAAAATCCAT